>NW_028270167.1:98442107-99642107 GCF_037043375.1 Chiloscyllium plagiosum
CCTTCAACAAGGTGATGTGTAAGAGGCTGTTACATAATATAAGGGTGCATGGCTTTAGGGGTAGAGTATTAGCCTGGATTAGAGATTGGTTGACTAACAGGAAGCAAAGTGTGGGGATAAATGTGAATTATTCTGGCTGGCAATCAGTGACTAGTAATGTGCCTCAGGGATCAGTATTGGGACTGCGATTATTTAGGATTGATACAGATGATTTGGAGTTGGGGACCACATGTATGGTGTCAAAGTTTGCATGACACTAAGATGAGTAGCAGGACAATTTGTGCGGAGGACTGTGAAAAGTTTGTGAGAAGATTTGTAGCTCGGGTGCTCGTTGTTGTGATGCTGTTCACCAAGCTGGGAATTTGTGTTGCAGATGTTTCGTCCCCTGTCTAGGTGACATCCTCAGTGCTTGGAAGCCTCCTGTGAAGCGCTTCTGTGATCTTTCCTCCGGCATTTGTAGTGGTTTGAATCTGCCGCTTCCGGTTGTCAGTTCCAGCTGTCTGTTGCAGTGCTTGGTGTATTGGGTTCAAATCGATGTGCTTATTGATTGAATCTGTGGATGAGTGCCATGCCTCTAGGAATTCGCTGGCCTGTTCTCTGTTTGGCTCGTCCTATAATAGTAGTGTTGTCCCAGTCGAATTCATGTTGCTTGTCATCGGCGTGTGTGGCTACTAAGGAAAGCTGGTCGTGTTGTTTCGTGGCTAGTTGGTGTTCATGGATGTGGATTGTTAGCTGTCTTCCTGTTTGCCCTATGGAGTGTTTTGTGCAGTCCTTGCATGGGATTTTGTACACTACATTGGTTGTGCTCATGCTGGGTATTGGTTCCTTCGTTCTGTTGAGTTGTCTGAGAGTGGCTGTTGGTTTGCGTGCTGTTATGAGTCCTAGTGGTCGCAGTAGTCTGGCTGTCAGTTCGGAAATGCTCTTGATGTATGGTAGTGTGGCTAATCCTTTGGGTTGTGGCATGACCTTGTTCCGTTGTCTTTCCCTTAGGCATCTGTTGATGAAATTGCGCGGATATCTGTTTTTGGCGAATACATTGTATCGATGTTCTTCTTCCTCTTTTTGCAGTTCCGGTGTACTGCAGTGTAATGTGGCTCTTTTGAATAGTGTCTTGATGCAACTTCTTTTGTGTGTGTTGGGCTGGTTGCTTTCGTAGTTCAGGACTTGGTCTGTGTGAGTGGCTTTCCTGTATACCTTTGAGCATTGAGTATAGGATGTGCGAGGTCATGTTGCTGTACAGGACATTCGTTAAGCCACTTTTGGAACAGTGTGTGCAATTCTGGCCTGCTTCCTATCAGAAGGGTCAAAAAGGACTTACAAGGATGTTGTTAGGGTTGGAGGATTTGAGCTGTAGGGTGAGGCATAAAAGGCTGGGGCTGTTTTCCGTGGAGTGGCATAGGCTGAGTGGTGATGTTATGGAGGTTTATACAATCATGAGGGGCATGAATAGAGTAAATGAACAAGGTGTTTTCCCTGGAATGGTGGTGTCCAGATGTAGAGGGCATTGCTTTCGGGTGAACGGATAAAATTTCAAAGGGGCCTAAAGGACAACTCTTTCATGCAGTGGGTGGAATGAGCTGCCAGAGGAAGTGGTGGAGGCTAGTACAATTAAAACATGTTAAAGGCATCTAAATAGACACATGATATGATCAGGAAGCGTTTACAAGGATATGGGCCAAGTGCTGGCAAATGGGAATAGACTCGGTTCGGATACCTGTTTGGCAAGGATGAGTTCGACCGAAGGGTCTGTGTCGGTGCTATACATCTCTATGACTGTGGGATCATAACAACTTATACTGCTCTGCTTCATCTCTGGGCTCCCTCATGACCACTTTGTCAATATCTAGCTTCGTCAGTATCGAACAATGGGTGTATTTTTGGTCTGTTTGCTATTTTACTATTATTTTTACGGACATTTTTGTAAGTTAATTTTTCACTGCCGCACAGCCCCTGACCATGTGCTGCTTATCAATATTTTCTGGAAAATCTTTAACAGTCAAGAATTCCTTTTTCCAATTAGCAAGTGTATCTTCCTTCCATTTCTGACTATCTCATTCTGCACCATTTTCATTCCCTGTAATCTATTTTGCACTTTCTGAAACATCAACTATGTTTCTCCTTCCACAGGTACCAGTGATTAATGCCAAAACCCTGTTGCCTGTGGAGAGGGTAATGTTTGACTTTCTTGTACAGCTGCAGTTTGTGTGGTGAAGGTGCTCCCACAATGTGGTTGGGTAAGAGACATTACAGAGTATTCATTCAGCAACAGTAAAGATCTGAAGATAATGTCCAAATCAATAACAGTTTGTATTTTTATTAGCATGCTTATAATTCCACAAAAATATTATTGAGAATTTTAAACATAAGGCCAGAGATGGTGATATTAGGTCAGGTGACCAAAAGCATTGCCAAATAAGCAGGTTTTGAGGAATGTCTTAAAGGAGGAAAGCAGACCTAAGAGGTTTTGGCTGCGAATTTCAGACCTTGTTGCTTTGGCAACTGTAAAAGCAGCCACACAGGTGAAGTAATGAATTAACAGGTCATTGGGTGTTTCGAACACAATGGGTTGTCGAGGTCTCAAAGGTTGTGTGATGCAGCGAGCTAGGGATGATCACAATCAGGAATTAAATCAAGTGTGAGAATTTTAAATTGAGGGATGTGGGCTGGATGCTGGCAAGTGAGACTAGATTGGGTTGGGATATCTGGTCAGCATGTACGGGTTGGATTGAAGGGTCTGTTTCCATGCTGTACATCTCTGTGGCTCTATGTTGTTGATTATGAATAGCAGCCTTTTGATGGATCAACAAGTTTTGGTACGAGGGAGTACTTGGGTAGCAGAGAATTTTCTTCAGATTACAGGGAGGTCGGATGTGGGAAGCTGGCCAGGAGTACGTTTGGATAATGAAGTCTGGAGATAACAAAAGATGGATGAGAGTATATGAGCTGAGACAAGGGTGGAATCAGCCAGAATTAGTGGTCTTGGAGTGGGACTGAGCTGTCACCCTCACCTCGCCTCTGGGATTCAGTTAGTTGTCAGGTTGTGAATCAGGGCGGTACCACAATCGGGAGCTAAGTGGCCCTGGTGGAGACTAAAATGAGTGTCACTCAGCTGGCTGTTGCTGAGCAGCTGCTGCTTGATAGCCCTGTAGATGACATTTCCCATCACTTTACTGCTGATCGAGTGTGGACTGATAGAGGGAAATTGCCTGGGTTGGATTGTCCTGTGTTTTTGTGTTGAACATGCCTAGGCAATGTTTCACATGTCGGTAGATGCCAGTGCTGGAGCGGTCCGTGGTTTGGTGGGTGGCAAGTTCTGGAGCACATGCTATCAGTATTATTGCCAGAATGTTGGCAGAGCCCATAGCCTTTGCACTACTTAACCATTTCTTGATGTTATTCAAACTCAAGCGAACTGGCTTAAAACTCACATCTGTGATGTTAGAAACCACTGGAGAAGGCTAAGATGGATCATCTCACTTGGCATCTGGCTGAAGATTGCTGCAGATGCTGTCATCTTATCTGGTGCATGGATGTGTGAGGCTCCTCCATCAGTAAAGGTGGGGATATCTGTGATGCTTCCTCCAGTGAGTTGTTTAATTGTCCATCACCGTTCACAACTGGGTGTGGCAGAACTGCAGAGCTCCGATGTATTCCATTGGTTGTGGGATTGTTTAGCTCTGTTGCTTGCTGCTGATGCTGTTTGAAATGCAAATGGTCCTGTTTGGTAGCTTCATCAGGTTGGCACTTTATTTTTAGATATGCCTGGTTCTGCTCTTGGCATGCCCTCCTTTACTGTCCATTGTGATGGGTGAGAGCGGGATTTACAAACCCATGAAATTTCAGATTGCGCTGGAGGACAGTTCTGCTGCTGTTGATGTCCCACAGTGCCTCAGAGATACCCAGTCTGAGGTCCTACATCTATTCAAAGTCTGTCCCATTTAGAACAGTGATAGTGTCACTCAACACGATGTAGGTTTTCTCAACTTTAAGCCAAGACTTGTGACTCAAAAAGGAGTGTGTGATGGTCGCTCGTACTGATACTGTCATGGACAGATGTATCTGCAGCTGGTCACTTCATAACAATGAGATCAAGTATGTTGTACACTCTTGGTTCCACCACCACCCGCTGCAGACTCAGATGAACAGCTATGTCCTTTAGGACCTGGCCAGCTCAGTCAGTAATTCTGTTGCAGAGTTAGTCTCGATTGTGGACATTGAAATCCTGTACCCAGAGTACGTTTGACACCATTTTCCTTCCTCAGTGCTTCCTTCAAATGTTGTTCAACATGAAGGAGAACTGATCCATCAGCCAAGGGAGGACAGTACGTGGTAATCAGCAGGAGCCATGAGACGTCCTGGTGTCCGGAGTCAATGCTGAGTACTCCAAGGGCAAATCCTCCCTGTCTGTGCCACGACCTCTGCCTGGCCTATCCTGCTGGTGGGGCAGGACATATCCAGAGATTTCAGAAGAAAGTGAAGACTGCAGATGCTGGAGATTAGCGTCAAGAGTCTGGTGCTGGAAAAGCACAGCAGGTCAGGCTGATGAAGGGCTGAGGCTCGAAACATCGATTCTCCTTCTCCTCGGATGCTGTCTCACCTGTTGCGCTTTTCCATCACCACAATCTCAATATCTTGGAATGGTGATGGTGGTGTCTGGTCATTGTCTGTAAGGGCTGTTTCCATGAGTATGACTATGTCAGGCTGTTCCTTGATTGGTCTGTGAGACAGCTCTGCACATTTTGGCACCAAAGTCCAGATGTTAGTGTGGAGGACATTGCACCATCGAGAGGGCTGATTCTGTGGTTGTATTTTCTGGTGCCTTCTTAGATGCCGAGTGGCCCATCGGGTTTCATTACTTTGTTGAAACTTTGCAGTGATTATTTCAGTGAGTAGCTTGCTGGGCGACTGTCAGGTTGGCAGGATTTTTTCGCCATTGACAATGGTTCCATGGCGATCAGGAGATTCCTAATTCCAGTTATTTTTTCTTGAATTCAAATTCCACCATCTGCCAAGATGGGATTCGAACCAGGACTTCAGTCGTTTGTTTTAATAGTTTGGATAAAAGTTAAATACATTAGGTTTGTTCACTCACTTTAAATATCACTTACCCAGGTTTTGTTTCTTTGTGAAACACTGTCCATCATTCTGTCTCCTCCATCCTTCTCTCCAACAACAAGAGTTTGGAGCAGATGGAGTTTCTCTGTCACTAAGACTGAGATAATCTGATCTGCTGCTTCCCTCCCTCCCACTAGCCCGCCGAGCCAAACTGCCTCACGAGGTGTTCCCGGTTTTTGTCCTAAACTTACATCTTCCTCCAGTCTCTTGTCAAGCCTTATCAGAGCTCATCTTGACCCTTTACCCTAATTTCACTAAACTATAGACTTTCCAACACTCTTTCCTCCTCCTCCTCCTCATCAGTCCCCCTCGCCGATTCACAGATATTGTTCCTTGTTCTGTCTTTTCTGGTTATGTCCTTCTCTCCCAAAATCCTGCTCCATCTCCACTCTCCCTTTCCTTTCTGAATTCCTTGCATTTGGTGTCCTTGGTCCCTTCTGTATCTCACGTACATACTGCCAGGAGATGACATTGTGCAAAAGCACCATGTTGGGTTTCACATGTACACTGACGATGCCCAGCTCTCCCTCCCCATCGTCCCTCTCCATTACCCCACTGTTACTCAGTTATCAAACTGCTTACCACATTCCCACTACTCGATTAGGCGCAGTTCCCTCCAATGAAACACTGTAGTAGTTAAACCCGTTGCCTGACAAATTCCTTTCCGTTACTGCTGAGCCTCTCCCTCTCACTGGGAACTATGCAGCAGAACTGCACTCTTCACAGTATTGCAGTTATATCTGACGCGAAGCTGACCTTCTGATCAGACATCTACACAATCACAAACACCAGGAATTCCAATCTCTTAAACGTTGCTTATCTCCTCCTCAGCCCAGCTCCATTTCGACTGAAACCCCTTACCCGTGTCTGTGTTGCCTTAAACTTGACGAATCCGAAACAGAACCCTTGATTCTGTGACTGACTCAGAATCTGGTTTCAAACTCCCCCCTCAGTATTTACCCTCAGACACATCAGTATTTATTCTGTCAAACCCCTTAAGAATCTGGTGGTGTGGTCTGATTGTATCTCGTGGAAATGGCAGAGGATGATGTGTTGTATCTGGGTGGAAGGTAAGGACTCGGGGGGGTGTTCTATCCTTGTTGCAGTTGGAGGTGTGGGTTTCAAAGGCAGAGGTGCGGGAAGTGGAGAAGATATAGTGGATCATATTGACCACATGGGAGGGGAAATTGCAGTCCTTGAAATACGGGGCCATTTGGTATGTTCTGGCCTCACTGGAACACTGCACGAAGCATGAGACAGAGATGTTGGCCAGGGAACAGGCTCGTGTGTTAAAGTGGCAGGCAGCTGGAAGCTCGGGGTCTGTTTTAGCAGCAGAACGTAGATCATCAGTCGCCATTTCCGCCACCTCCACTGAGATGCTGCCAGACACAGCTTCCTGTCCCCTCCATTAACAACAATGCACCCCCCAGACAGATCTTAATCCACTCCTTTGTCTTTCCAAATGTTCTGGTCTCTCTTTGGGTTCTGTTCCTGTCTATTATTTACTCTTTCACCCCTATCTCCTGCAGTATAAAGATCTGCAGGTTAGTTGAATTGGCCAAGCTGAATTTCCCATAATGTTCAGGGATGTGTAGGTTAGGTGCATTAGTCAGGAGAAATATACTTTAATAGGGTAGGGGAATGGGTCTGGGTGGGATACCCTTCGGAGGGACGCTGTGGAACTTTTGGGCCGAATGGCCTGCTCCGACACTGTCAGGATTCTAATTTTCCCAGCTCCCATCAGTTCTGAGGAAGGGCCACTGGACAGATTTCTGTTCCCAGATGCTGTCAGACCTGCTGAGCTTTCCCAGCACCTTCTGCTTGGTGTTCCTGATTGACACCATCCATACGCCTTCTGGGTCATATTCAGGCAGGGGGAGGATCCCACCACTGACCTCACAATGGGCTCCAGCTGATTGATGGCAGCTTCGGACCAATAGGAAAAGGTGGCAGGACTGGTGGATGAAGTGGAACCAGCTGGTCATCCAAACAATGGGAGTGAATAAGGGGCGTGTCCAATGGGATGACACGTCACCAGTAACTCAGCCGATGCAGTGCCACGTGACTCGGCCATTGTTGAATGTGGGAGACGCAAACAGGGAAGGGAAGAGTGGCCTTGGAAACAGGGAGATAATGAGTCACTTTGGGAAGTTTTAATTACACTCTGTGCGGTTCGTAAGTCTGAATTAGAAACTCTTAATCTCGCGTTTGCAGCAGATGGGAAAATGGCTGCGGCCCTCAGGCGGTGAAAGGTCCTAAGATATGGCCGCCATTTTTATTGGAGGTAAGGTACAGTGAGGCGCCTGTGCATGTCCCCTTCCTAGGATGGGGGGGGGGAGGGGCGTGTAACTTGAAGAGAGGCATTTACACATCAAGCACATACTTTTTTCTTGGTATGTCTTTATATTCTTCCTGTACTGACTGTGCGTTTTGTTTTGTGAATTAATTTCATAGGATATTAAATCAGAATAATTGAGGCTGTGATCTCAAAAGCAAGTTTTTACAGTCAATGGAGTCATCAGGACTGAATATCATAGGCATTTAACTGTGGAAGTAGAAAGGTTTGTCTGTTCTGTTTGTGGGAAGATATCTTCAATATTTTTGTTAAGCAGAAAGATGTACAAATTCGTGGTTGGATCACCCTTTGGGTGTGTGCTCTGTTCTGGGCCCTGCAGCAGAGGAAGGAGATATTGGCCGGAGAGGGAGCACACATTTATCCAAATTACACCTTGTCTCTTTGTAAGTACTCTCAGATTTAGACCCAATCACCCACTTCATTATGTTAACCTGTAAACTTCATATTTTCAATTACCTGCAAACTTCCCATTAAAAATCCTTTTGGACTCTAATTCCAGTACCTTTTCAGGTGGAATGTTCCAGCTTCTGACAACTGTCTGTTCATTCAGAAACTGCTGAGGTCCATGTTGACTCTGGGGTTACAAAGGTGAGCTGCTGTCCCTGAGCTCCCATTGAGATACATTGGAACAGTACAGGAGGCTGAGGGCAATGTCGGTATGAGCAGACAATGAAAATGACAGGGCTGCACTATGAGGGCTGCTTGGCTCAATGAGAGTGTTCTGGAGATGTGTGTAAACAGACTGATGTGAGACAGGGAGAAGGTGAAGCTGAAACTCAGTTTTAGTTCAGGCCGTTCAGAAATTCACAGTCCCAGTGGGAAGAGCCAACTTGTCAGTGATACCTGCAGAGTAATTAAGTTTTTAAAAGTACGACATATCAGCTTAAGTAAAGATTTTTTAAATTATAATGGGCATGTTTGAAGTGAAGGAAGGTTGCTCACTCAGTTAAATTCTCTTAATGGGAGTAACTAGATGAATGTAGTGAGATGTTGTTACAGGAGACCTCAGACACGTGGTGTGCTCCTCTTGCACAATGTGGGACGTAAGGGACGCTTCCAGTGTCCATGACGGCGATGTGTGCAGGTAGTGTGCCCATCTGTAGCTACTGAGAAACTGTTTTTCAGACCTGGAACTGAGAGTGGACTCACTGTGGAGCAATACTGAGAATGTTATGGACAGCACGGTTAGTGAGTTAGTCACACTGCAGGTGAGGGTTACACAGGCAGAAAGGGAATGTGTGACCATCAGATCAAGTAAAAGGCTCAGGAAGGAAATGCAGTACTCCCCAGTGATCGTTCCCCTTCTCAAACAGATATTGTGTACCGCCTGGGATTCTATAACGGGGGGAACAGGTGGGGTGGCCTCTCAGGGGAAATCAGCAACAGGCAGGTTCATGACGCCACAGATAGGTCCGCTGCATAGAACTGGAGGAAGGGGAATGGCAGAGCTATAGTCAGGGTCAGAGACAGGCGTGTCTGTGGCCACAGACATGAATCCAGGACAGTGGAATTGAACCCAGGTCCAATTATTGATAAGTGCACAGACCAATAAAGGTCAGCGTCCCAAATGCAACCTTCAGCACTTGACCAACCTGAAGCTCTACTTTCCAGGGACTGTGCACTTGTTCTGAGCCCTTCAGAGGGATTGAAGGGGACAGGGAGAAAACAGGAACAGGGTTGTGTTGCAGATCTATAAAATAACTGTCTCCCTAGCCTCTTGGTTTCTCCCCCCGCCTCGGTCTCCCACACCCATCGTGCCTCCTCCCCACCGCAGGGAAAAGACTTTGTGTATTTACCCTATCCATGCCCCTACTGATTTTATAAACCTCTATAAGGTCACCCATCAGCCTCTAATGCTCCAGGGAAAACAGTGTAGCTAAAATCCTCCAACCCTGGCAACATGCTTGTAATTTTTTCTGTACCCTTTCAAGTTTCGCAATATTGTTTTGATAGGAAGGAGACAAGAATTGCACGCAATATTCCAAGAGTGACCTAACCAATGTCCTGTACAGCTGCAATATGACCTCCTAACTCCTATACTCAATGTTCTGGCCAATAAAGGAAACATACTAAACACCTTCTTCACTATCCTATCTACCTGCGATTGCTTTCAAGGAGCCATGAACCTGCATTCCAAGGTCTCTTTGTTCAGGAGCACTCCCGAGGACATTACCATTAAGTGTAAACATCCTGCTAATATTTGCTTTTCCAAAATGCAGCACCTCACATTTATCTAAATTAAACTCCATCTGCCAGTCCTCAGCACGTTCATCCATCAGATCAAGATCCTGTTGTAATCTGAGATAATCCTCTTCACTGTCCACTACACCTCCAATTTTGGTATCATCTTACTAACATTACTTCCTATATTCACATCCAAATCATTTATATAAATTATGAAAATTAGTGGATCCAGCACCAATCCTTTGTGACACCCCACTGGTCACAGGTCTCCAATCTGAAAAGCAACCTTCCACCACCACCCTCTGTCTTCTACCTTTGAGCCAGTTTTGTATCCAAATGGCTAGTTCTCTCTATCTTCCATGAGATCTAACCTTGCTAACCAGTCAACCATGGGGAACCTTGTTGAACACCTTACTATTGTCCATGTAGATCATTTCCACCGCTTTGCCCTCATCAATCCTCTTTGTTACTTCTCCAGAAAAACTGACTCATGTTCATGAGAGGTGAGTTCTCACACACAAAGCAGTTATTAATATCCACAACTTAAATGTACATTGGGGTCTGCGTCATCCAATTATAGGTGTTAATATTCTGGATAAAGTTCACATAGACCAGCTTTGTGTTAGTGACTGTGTATTGAATCTTACTAATATCACCAATGCCGGTTAGTTCCTTTTGAAAGGCAGTCCCTTCCGTCTGCTCTGTCTCCTCTATCCCCACCGTAGACAGTAAGTGGGAGGAGCTCATGGACTTTCCATGTGAGTGAGACTGAGAAAATCTTCCCTTCATTCCACTAGCCCACCAGGAAATGGTGATAGTGTCCTTACCTCTGAACCACGAGATTTGGGTTCAAAGTTGAGTAACAGCATCTTTGAAGAGACTGATTGGAAAACATGCCCAAGCTCCCAACTGTCCCTGCCTGAGCCTCCAAACAGAACCTTCCTGTAGTTTCCCTCCTGTCAGACTCTCCCATTGCTCAGTTTGTCCAGGATCCCCTCCTGCTGCTGCACTACTCCTGTCCCTCACTGACCTGTCCATCCCCCAGTGTCCTCAACATTCATTCATTGTTCACAATCCCATTGTCCCAGTCCTCCAGCCCCGCCCCTTCCACCCTATTGGGCAGCAGCTGCTGTCAGTCACCCAGGCTCCTGAAGGAGGGGCAACCAGTGCACGGGCGCAGTGCTGGCCAATTGTTGGCGTATGTGCAGTACGGGTCAGTGTCAGGGAGGGAGGCTGTGGATGTGTGGGATTAATCTGTCATTGGCTGCTCCCTCCCTTCCTCCCTCTGAGAACAGGACCCAGGGGAATGGTCCCAGCCCTGGTATCGTGACAAGTGGTCGGCGTATCAGTGGGGGGAGCATTTTGCAGAAAGTTATCAGAACTCGTGTGAAGATTCAGGAATGTTATGGAAAGGAACAAGGATGGGCCTGCAATTAAAGTTCTAATTTGGTTCATTTTAGTTCAACCAGATATGATTTAGCCAGTGTGTGCAGGATGGTTCTTATCAGAGGGTCGGTGTGGGGAAAATAAATAAGAGATTCCAGATTGGGGAAAAAAATCAATTTTGGTCTGACCAGGAAGGAAACCCTGGGAGGTGGGAGGAGGATTCACTAACACCCAGGAGGCTCTGAGTCAGAGTAATAGACTTGATTAGATTAGATTTCCTACAGTGTGGAAACAGGCCCTTCGGCCCACACCGACCGCCGGAAGAGTAACCCACCCAGACCCATTTCCCATGGCCGATTCACCTGACCTGCGCGTCTTTGGATTGTGGAAGGAAACCGGAACACCGGGAGGAAACCCACGCAGACACGGAGAGAATGTGTAAACTCCACACAGACAGTCACCCAAGGCAGGAATCGAACCTGGGACCCTAGTGCTGTGGGGCAGCAGTGCCATCGTGCCACCCCTTTTTTTTGTTCTTAGCCTGCAGGCAGGAGCTAGGAAGCTGAATTCAAGGAGAGGAGAGAGAGTGTGAGAACTGGGTGTGGAGGAAAGGAGTGAGGAGATTGGTTTGGTCTTCAGTTAACAAGAGAGAGAAATTGTGAGACTGAGATTTAAAGCTTTGGGGCAACAAGGAAACTACAATTTAATACTACCATTGTCTTATAAAGATCCATCCGGTATTAACGGTGGTATATTGTTTTCTCTGTACGGTACTGAAATGGTGGATTTGCGGATGAGAAATTCAAATTGAACTTCATGTTCAGTTTTGATGGTTACTTGATCCGTGCCGATCTGGATATCATTGGCCTTTTCATGTGGAAGGAAAGGTGTGTATTCTGTCCGTGGGCGAATATTTCAAATATCACTGTGACTGGAAAAAAATACTGAGACACAGCCAAGTCCATGTTAGCGTGGTGACTATGGAGAGAGATTTCATTTGTTTTTAAAAGTCTGAAAAACATGGCACATTTCCCAGGAACAATTAAGTTGCAGATTTGTTTTGTATGAGGACAAGGTTTTAATTAACCATGCAACCAGAAAGAGACCAGGATACCTGCACCATGGAACAAACGATGAAAACGGGATTGTTGTGAAGGAGTTAATTATCGATCATGGCTTGTAATCCATTGGCGTTGTCACGTCGGTTCCAGCGCCGTGGGGAAATACTGGAAATGTGATGAATGTAATGTAGGATTCAGTTATTAAACTGTAAAAAGTGCAGAAGAAACTTACAAGGATTTTTGCCAGGGCTCAAGGGTCTGAGTTACAGGAAGAGGTTGGACAAGCGAGGATTTGTTTTATTTAGAGCAGAGGAAACAGAGGCGGGGGGGGGGGGGGGGGGATTTTTCTAGAAGTCTATAAGACCATGACAGGCCTGGGTAAGGTGAATGCACTCAGTCTTTTGCCCAGGGAATCAAGGACTGGAGGGCATCAGTTTAAGGTTATAGGGGAAAGAATGAGAGGGAACCTGAGGGGCAACAGTTTTACACAGAGGGTGGTATGTATATGGACTGAGCTGCCAGTGGAAGTGGTTGAGGTGGGTACATTAACAACATGTAAAAGACATTTGGAAAAATACATGGATAGCGAAGGGTCAGAAGCAGATGGGCCAAGTGCAGGGAAACGGGGTTAGTGCGGATGGACATTCTGATCGGCATGGGCCAGTTTGGGCCAAAGGGCCAGCCTCTGCTATAGGATGCTCTGACTCCAAGTATATTTACTATTTCTCCTGCTATCTCTGGTAGCACCCTGGGATGGATTTCATCTGAGCAAGGAGACCTGTCTACCTTTAGCTCCATTAGCTTGCCCAGCTCTAACGCTTTCGTGATGATGGTTGTTTCTTGGTCCTCACCTTCCTCAGTCTCCTTATCAATTACTGGCATGTTCTTCGTATCCTCCACTGTGAAGACTGACTGCTATGTACTCATATTCCTGAACCCTGCTGGATATGAATAACGAGGTACAGAACTCTGAGAGGTCTTCTTTGAGTCTTTATTGATGAGACATGGCAGTTACCTGGATAGTGTACATGCAGAACACCTCCAGGCAGCATCAGGTAACTCCCCACCTGTCCGATGTGCCGCTCCCATTCTTATACCTTTGTGGTTTGTGGGTTTGAATGGAGGCTGTCTCTCAGTATTATCTCCATGGCAACGGCAGTTAAAAAGTCGAGTTCAGCTCAGCACTTTGTGGTTAAATCACATACCCCTCCCCCAGAGCCCTGTAGCTCAGTCAGGTATCTGACAGGCACTTCAGTTTCAGTGAGGCTGTCTGTCAGGATTCTGATGTTGAAGAACTGGTGTTGGAGCGGGGTGGGCAAAGTTTAAAAACCACACATCACCAAGTTGTACTTTCAAATAAACCTGTTGGACTATAAGCTTTTGGAGTGTGCTGTGAGTTTGAACTTGATCAGGATTATCTCTATGGTAACAGTTAAGTGCCTAAACAATTACAGAGGCCATATGTTCCCCACATAATAGGTTCCCCTCGAGCAGTGTAAACTGCTATTCTGGCCCTTGGATAGCTACTCAATCCCATCTAGCTTTCTGTTGATCTTTAAAGTTTTTCTAATCTCCAAGTTTCTCCTTGGTCTTTGCCAATTTGTATGCTTTCTATTTCAATTTGATATACTCCCTTATTTTCTTAGGCACCCATTGCAGATTACTCCTTTTCCTACAGTCCTTCCTTTTCACTGATATATACTTTTGCTGAGCAGTTTGAAAAAGTTTTTGATATTCCTCCACTGTCTGTCAACTGTCCCACATTAAAGTCTTTGCTTCCAGTCTACATTAGCCAACTCCTGCCTCATCCTATTGTAGTCTCCTTTGTTTAAGCACAGGATCTTGGGATTGGATGTAATCTTCCCGCTTTCCAACTGTATTCTAAATTCAATCATACTTAACACAAGTTTTTTTATCAGATTATGAGGTGAGGCGATGTTACCTGGGTGTTTTGGTTTTCATTGTCAGACACCTTGGCTTTGTAATAAAGTACAGGATAGATATTCACAACAGAGTATCCTGGACGGTGTGAATGTACTACACAGTCTAAAACCATACATCACTGTCTCCCCTCCGTTCACATGATTTGGAGATGCCGGTGTTGGACTGGGGTGTACAAAATTTTAAAAATCACAACGCCAGGTTATAGTCCTTCAGGTTTAATTGGAAGCACACTAGATTTCGGAGCGTCGCTCCTTCATCATGATCCAATTAAACCTGCTGGACTATAACCTGTTGTTGTGATTTTTAACTTACCTCAGTTTAAAATTGCAAAATCATTATCTCCCACATGCTTCCTCACTATCTAAGTTTGGAACGCTAATCCACCTGACTATCCTAGTTTTTCCGAAAATCTCCTTTGGTGAAGGTAGTGAGTTTTGGATTCAGCTTTCCAGTTATTACCGTAAGAAGATAAGCCCTGGGCCCAGGAGAGGCAATGCAGCCCTTTGAACCAGCTCCACCATTTAATACCGTGATGATTGAGATCACCTCGGTCTCAGCTGGATTTTCCCACCTGCTCTCTCTCACCCTTCATCTCATTGCAAATTTAACATCTGTATCTCTTCAGTAAATTTGCTCATTGTCCTGGCATCCACTGCATTTTGAATAAGGAATTCCCCAGATTCACAGCACATTGAGATAAGTACATTCTTCTTCATGAGAATAGAATAGAATCCCTACAGTGCAGAAATAGGGTATTCGTCCATGGAGTCCAGACCATCCCTATAATGAACATCCCATTCAGACTCACCCATTTCCTGTATTTCCCATGGTTAATGGCTTAACCTGCACAGGCATGGACACTGTGGGAATTTAGCATAGCCAGTCCACTTAACCCGCACATCTTTGGACTGAGAAAGGAAACTGGAGCACCCAGAGGAAACTTGCACAGACACGGGGAGAACGTGTAAACTCCACACAGTCGCCTAAGGCTGGAATCAAATCCAGGTCCCTGACGCTGTGAGTCAGCAATGCTAACAATTGAGCCACCTCTGCTTAAAGTCTGCTCCTCCTATTAACCACCCCACGCCCCAGTTGGCTGAATCTATATTCCTTACATCAGAAAATCAGGTTGTGGAAGCAGATTTCTCAGTAAAATCCAATGACAGTCCATATGTTCTGTGTGTCTGAATGGGGATCCTACACACAACCCTCCAGCCTACACTTTTCAATCACTTCCCAGAGACAGGGCTCCAGTGGCTTCATGGGGACTACAACTCCCACAAGCCCTGAGGCAGGGACCACACGTGTGTGGGGAACCCTGGCACTGTACACGTTCAGAAAATGGGTGGGTTTTGGAGCATGTACTTTGGGGAAGTATACTTTGCGGAAAGTATTTCACACTGTGATTGGCTGGAGGAGGAATGCACCTGCTCATAGTATTGATCAGTTGGGGGGTCAAAGTGTCACTACACCCATGTAGGACCACTCTCCATCCCCAATTCATTGTAATGGTGGGAATCAACTGTGAGAAACAAAGAAGGATCTGACCCATTCTCCCAGACTGAAGGTTCCTCTTCTGTCGAGGATCTGCCACCTCCCTTTCTGTTTCCTATTGTTCCATTCTGCTGTTACATTATTGACTTGCAGCAACTGAAGGGAAAGGAAGTGAACCCAGAAAGGGTGCAGAGTCTAACCAGGGACGGGAATTGGTGGCATGGATCTTTTTATCAGTAATGCTATGAGAATGTGGAGGGTGTACATTAGGGGGTAGCAGAGTCAGAATGGTGGGAGAGAGTAAGTGGGCTGGAGGGTTCCAGCTTTGAGGGAAGAAAGGGGAAAAACACATTCCAGAGAAACTAGAATTGTCTGTTCTGAATTTCTAACCTCTACATATTCCTTTAAACAGGGTGCTAGATGGTGAAGAGTTGCTGACTGAAATGTCAAAATCATGTGCAGATCATGATTAAGTTAACCAGCATTTGAAGAACCAAAGATAGAGAATCACTCGGCCAAAATCCTGCAACACTCTCCCTCCCAGCATTGTCGGTATATCTGCGCCAAATGGACTGTGAATGGTTCAAGACAGCAGCTCACTACCATCTTCTCAAGGGTAACTAGAGATGGGGAATAAATACTGGCTGAGCCAGTGATGCCCATATCCTGGAAACGGTTTCTATCTCTAGTTGCTAAAACCCAGTTGATGTTACTGCAGGATGATGAGGGAGGCTGAGTACATACTCCAGGAGGCAGCACCATCACATTACTCCTGCCTACACCCACACAGTAACACAGCAACGTCACTGGAACAAAAGGCAGTGAAGCCAAATGACGACTTCGATATAGGTCTTCGAGGTAAAGTCATGAAAGGGGATTGGAATACAGCAGGAACAGGAGACTGAGCTGGATGGTCAGCTGTTTCCCATTGAATGGTGGAGCAGGATTTAAAGGCTGAATGGCCTCCTCCTGCTG
Organism: Chiloscyllium plagiosum; assembly: GCF_037043375.1. Classification (NCBI taxonomy): domain Eukaryota; kingdom Metazoa; phylum Chordata; class Chondrichthyes; order Orectolobiformes; family Hemiscylliidae; genus Chiloscyllium; species Chiloscyllium plagiosum. Next base: position 98,458,623 of record NW_028270167.1, read on the forward strand.
CTATCTCCCAGGTATGTATATAGCCATGGAGCCCGGGTAGGAAGGAGTAGGCAGGGATTCTCCAGGGGATTGCACTTCCACATCTTTTTCAGTGAGGGATGGTTTGATGGATTTTATTTAACATTTATCTTTAACACAAGGTTTGTAAATTTTGATTTTAAAATGTTGTAAAAGTTTTTTTTGCCCAGCAAGTAAAATTAAAGAAAATAAATTAAACTATCTGAATATAACAGTTTTAAAACTTTCAACCTCTGTAAAACAAAATCCTGTCTATTCCCGGACCCCATCAATTTCCAGCTACTCAAACTCCGGGAAAATATTCCCTCCCTGTCTGAACCTTTGGTTTGATTTAACTGCTTTTCAGTTCTCGTTCTGTGAGCTGTGAAGCGTTCTTTTTCCCCATTTCTCCGACCCAGAAATGTTATCACAGTAACTTTCCCACCATCAAAATCATCATTACGCCATTTTGCTTTTGGTTAACATAATCACCAGCAGTGCAAAAGTGAGGACCGCAGATGCTGGAAGCCAGAGCCTAGATTAGAGTGGTGCAGGAAAAGGGCTTTTACCAAAACGTTGCTTTTCCTACTCCTTGGATCCTGCCTAACTTGCTGTTCTTTTCCAGCACCACTCTAATCTAGACAAATCATCACCAGCAGTAACCAATCATTTGTGTAACCAATTGAATATTTCCAAACAAAGCCCATTACGGGCCAAGCAAACCATTATAAGTGACAAAGTGAGAAGGGACTAAATCAAAGTAGAGTTGTATGGAGGGGGCAGCGGTGGAGATAAAGCACTGTATCCCCTGCGGTGCCCACCTCTATCTCAAGGCATCGAGAGCATTGATACACAGCACATGCTCCTTCACCAAGGACACCCTGCTGTGTAGCCTTTATCCTCAATCATAGAATAGAATCCCGACAGTGTGGAAGCAGAGCATTGGCCCATCAAATCCCACCGACCATCCGAAGAACATCCCAGCCAGAGCACTCCATCCCTGCAACAGTGCATTTCCCATGGCTGATCCACCTCGTCTGCACATTCCTGGACACTGTGGACAATTTAGCACGACTGGCCCACCTGACCCGCATATCTTTGGACTGTGGGAGGAAGCACCTGGAGGTGACCCACACTATCATGGGGAGAATGTGGGAACGCGACATTGACCAAGGCTGGACTCCAACCTTGTACGTGGTGCTGTGAAGCAGCAGTGCTATGATCATAATTTAAATCAAAACAGATTATCATTGCTTATTGTCACATTGCTGTTTGTGGAGACTAACTGCACAGAGAGACAGCCTGAGGTTCAGAAAATGGCAATATAAATTCATTCAACTCCAGCCCAGTTAATGTGATGAACAACCACAACATCAAAACTCCAACAGTGTCGTCATATACAAGGTCCTGTGCTGATTCTGATGGACAGTAATTCCAGAATCAGAGTCCTGCAGTGATGTGTGAACTCTACCCCACACGGAGCAGGTGGGTGACCACTTCCCTGTGACCACTCACTGGGCTCTCAGTCGTGTTGAAGACTCAACAAAACCTTTGTCACACAGAGAGGTAAAGAGCTCCTACCCAGTGTGAACCCGCTTGGGTCTCAGGGGACAGGATGAATAACTGAATCCTCTCTCACACACTGACCATATGAATGGCCTCTCCCCCTGTGTGGGCTCGCTGGGGTCTCAGGGGGTGGGATGAATCACTGAATCCCCTCTCATACACTGACCATCTGAATGGTCTCTCCCCTGTGTGGGCTCACTGGGGTCTCAGCAGGTGCTGCATTTGAGTGATTCACCCCCCACACTGAGAGCAAGTGAATGACCTTTCCCCAGAGTGAGCTCGCTGGTGTTCAAGCAGGTCACTGCGTAAATCCTTTCCCACACACTGAGCAGGTGAATGGCCTCTCCCCGATGGGAATGCACTGATGTCTCTGCAGATGGTAGATTTGAATGAATCCTTTCACACACATGGAGCACGTGCAGGATCTAAATCCACTGTGCCATCTCTGGTGTCTCAGCAGATTGTAAGATCGAGTAAACCCTTTCCCATATGTGAGGCAGGTGAGCGGCCTCTCCGCAGTGTGACTGTGTCAGTGAGTGTCCACTGGGAGGGGTAGGTAAATTCCTTCCCACAATCCCCACTTTTGCGTACCCTCGCCCTGGTCCCGTCATAATGGTGTCTTCCCAGATCAAATGACCGGTTAAATATTCGACCACATGCAAAACATGGGAATGATTTGTCTGGGCTGAGAATGCTGCGTTCTCCTTCCATATTACCGATAAGGATCTGGACCTATGCAATTGGACGACTCTGCAGTTGATGTGATGTTAAAGCTGAGTTTCCCATCTGGGAGCTCTCTCTCTCTGTAAAACAAGGTTTTCCCTATCATTATCACAGCTCCCAACACCAGCTCTCCCGTCAGTTCTCCTGAACTTCTAATTTTGGACTAATGCAATGACCTCAGTAATGTGCCTTTCTCTCACTTGTTTCTGAAAGTAAATTAGGACCATTTTGAATGACTTTGCGCAATTTACCAGAAGAACCCATACCTATTCTATCATTTACAAGTTTTAATCCATGGGAAATTTGTTAGCTTCTCCAATGACCGTTATAATGTTCTGACCACTTCTACAGAGCTAATGTAAGTCAATTCTAACAATTATCAATAGATTGTATCTAACCAGGATGCCCCCACAACAGGAAGTGCTCTGACACTCAATGCCCATAAGTTGTGTTTTTTTCTTAAAGCCCCTCATGCTTCTGGCAATCTGGCAATACAATTGAAGATATTTTATACAGTAACCTTACAGTCTCAATTGCCAGTTCCAGTCCATGAAGCAGCCAGTTACACACACCAGTGATTTGAATTCTGACAACAGTGTTGCCCTGGCAGGAGAGATTGAAGAGCATGAAACTGTCTTCTCTGGAGTATCTAAAATGAAACACTTGAAATGAACAAAATTCTTCAAGAGCTCGATAGGACAGATACAGGAAGGTGGTGTGTCTGGAATGAAGTCAGCACTAACTGTGGTATCTTTACCCAGCATCCCCTTTAGCTGCATCAATGTTTAAGATGGATTTGCTGCTCTTTTTCCACTCTCTTGATCACTCCCATTTGTAGTGGCTGTACTGTTGGGGGCCATGCAAATTTATAACATTTGATTCAATCCATCCCAAAGTCTTTCTGTATAGGTGTCTCACTTTTTTTCACAGAGGCTCTCAATCAATCTGACCTCTTCACAATCCCTGCTCTGATATTTCCTTCGAAGGCTCAGAATGAAATGTTCACAGAAGGACAAAAAGAGGCTGATTGGCTCATCAGCTCTCCAAAGGAGCACCTCACCAAATGCCATTCTTTACCTTTACCCCATAAACATTCCCATTCATCCCCTTCCAATAGCTGTTCAATTCTATCCTCTTCATTGTACCTGGCTCCACCACACTCTTTGGCAGTGCATTCCTGACCATAAACTTTCTCTGCAGGAAAACATTTTGTCTCATGTCACATGTACTTCTTTTATCAATCCCTTTACATCGGTGCCTCCTCATTATTGATTCTTTCCTGAATGTGAACAGTTTGTCCTGATCTACTCTCACGAGACCCCTCTTGGAGGTACCTTTACCCAGTATCCTCTGGGATGGTGAATATCTCTCCCGGTCACAGGAGACCAGTACGAGACCATTCAGGAGCTCTCACTTTGGGACTGGGTTCAGTACACCATCCAGCCTCACTGTACTCCAGTGAATACACACTGGGGAGAGGCCATTCACTTGCTCTGAGTGTGGGAAGCAGTTCACTCAGATATCCAGCTTGATGAAACACCAGCGAGTTCACAAGTAACCACAGCGATTGGATTTGTTTTGTTTGTTCATGGGATCACGGCATCACTTACTGGGGCAGCATTTGTCATCCATTCTAACTGCCCAGGAGATGGTTCAGAGTCAACCACATTATTCAGGGTCTGGATTCACATGTCGGTTGGACCAGGTCAGAATAAACAGTTTCCCAGACCCAATGACATGAAGAGTTGTTTTCTGGTCTATTATCATATTTCAGAAATAATAATGAATAATCTTTGCAGTTGAATTAAAAGTGCAAGACCAAAATGGGTTTTAGTCTGATTGAGCACGTCCTCCTATTTTCTCAGTTGTTATTGACAATCTCATTCCCCTCGCACCAGAACCTGTTCAGAGAGTGTTACAGAAAAGGCAGAATGGTCAGCTGCAGCTGGTCACCTGACCAGTCACTGGACCCAAAGGTTCACCCTCCACAGATGTTGCCAGATCTGCTGACTTTTTCCAGCAATTTCTGTTTTTGTTCCTGATTTCCCAGCATTTGCAGATGGTTAGTTTTTTCAATATTGATCTTGTCTGTTGCAGAGGAGTTTATTAATGAGTTTGGAGGGTTTTGAAAATTGCAAGTTAGGCCACAAATCAGCCATGATCATCCTGAATGGCAGAGCAGGGTTGAGGGGCTGAATGGCCTCCTCCTGTTCTAATGAAAGTTGTCCATCTGCAGCTTGTGGTAACATTCCCCCTCACTGTTCACTTAACATCCATGTCTAACACACTGTTACTGACTGAACAAACCTCCTGTGTTTGAGCTAAACCTGCTCTTGTTCAGTGGCTCCCTCTCCTGCCTCCCGGGTTTAGCTCTCATCATGGAATGCTGTCTCGTATTACTGCGGGAATGCCCACAAAGGGCGCAGCCTGGATTCTGCATCCCCTGAGATCCACAAACCTGGTTTATTTCCTTCTTCCTCTTTCATTCTGGCTATTAAACACTCAGTTTCAATCCAATCTCCTGTCATGCTCTTCAACATGTCCATGTGGGTGGACTAGAGGCAGCTGGGACTTAATGAAGAGAAGTGGGGATTAGGCAGAAGAATGACGAGAGCTGACAGCAAAGGCAGTTCTCATTGTAACGGCAGAGTTTCTCCATGACCCAGTGAGTGGTGAGGCACCTGAGATTGAGGGGGAGGCAGATTTGGGATCAGGGATTTGGGAAAGCACTCAGACACTGACTGACCTGTCCATCTGATACACACACACAATAGACAATAGACAATAGGTGCAGGGGTAGGCCATTCAGCCCTTCGAGCCTGCACCGCCATTCAATATAATCATGGCAGATCATTCCTAATCGGTATCCTGTTCCTGCCTTATCTCCATAACCCTTGATTCCACTATCTTTGAGAGCTCTATCCAACTCTTTCTTAAATGAATCCAGAGAGTGAGCCTCCACTGCCCTCTGGGGCAGAGCATTCCACACAGCCACCACTCTCTGGGTGAAGAAGTTTCTCCTGAGCTCTATCCTAAATGGTCTACCCCGTATTTTTAAGCTGTGTCCTCTGGTTCGACACTCACCCATCAGTGGAAATATGTTTCCTACTGCCAGAGTGTCCAATCCTTTCATAATCTTATACGTCTCAATCAGATCGCCTCTCAGTCTTCAAAACTGAAGGGTATACAAGACCAGTCGCTTTCAGTGTAAGGTAATCCCGCCATTCCAGGAATTGACCTCGTGAATCTACGCTGCACTCCCTCAATAGCCAGAATGTCTTTTCTCAAATTTAGAGACCAGAACTGCACACAGTACTCCAGGTGTGGTCTCACCAGAGCCCTGTACAGCTGCAGAAGCACCTCTTTGCTTCTATACTCAATTCCTCTTGTTATGAAGGCCAGCATGCTATTAGCCTTCTTCACTACCTGCTGTACCTGCATGCTTGCCTTCATTGACTGGTGTACAAGAACACCCAGATCTCTCTGTACTGCCCCTTTACATAAATTGATTCCATTGAGGTAGTAGTCTGCCTTCCTGTTCTTGCCACCAAAGTGGATAACCATACATTTATTCACATTAAACTGTATCTGCCATGCATCTGCCCACTCACTTATCTTGTCCAGGTCACCCTGTAATCTCCTAACATCCTCATCACATTTCACCCTCCCACCCAGCTTTGTATCATCAGCAAATGTGCTAATGTTATTGCTGATACCATCTTCTGTATCATTAACATATATTGTAAAAAGCTGCGGTCCCAGCACGGATCCCTGCGGTACCCCACTGGTCACTGCCTGCCATTCCGAAATAGAGCCGTTTATCACTACCCTTTGTTTCCTATTAGCCAACCAATTTTCAATCCAATCTAGTACTTTGCCCCCAATACCATGCGCCCTAATTTTACTCACTAACCTCCTGTGTGGGACTTTATCAAAAGCTTTCTGAAAGTCCAGGTACACTACATCTACTGGATCTCCCTCGTCCAACACACACACACACACACAGAGCAGGTGAACAGCTTCTCCCCAGACTGTCTGGTTTGGCTCGTTTCCAGGTGGGAATGGGTAAAGAATTCCCTTCTGGCATTCCCCACATTTCCAGAGTCTGTCCCTAGTGTGGCTGCACTAGTGTTTTCATTTCAGATAAATGCTGGCAGACTGTTATACACACCGTTAGCACCACCCCACCCACCGCTCCCCCTTCCCCCTCGCAGAACCCAGTATAAAGCAGTAAACATTATCTCCTGCTGTGGAGGGACAGCTTGTATTGGTCTGAGTAGGAACACTGAGCAGATTTACCTCAATGACAATTTAATCGGTGACCAGATCAAGTTAAGTAGGTCCAAATAAAATGCATTATAGCACAGAGAGGCCCATCAAATCCAAGCTGGCACTCTGTAGCAGAATCGAACATGCTCATTCCCCATCCGTCCCCCAAACTCTGAGATTTTATTTCCCTCAGACCTGATATAATTGTTTTTATCAATCATTCATCTTCTCTGCTTGCACCACCGTAATAGGCAGCATGTTCTGCATATTTCCAGCCAATACAGTCAGCAGAAACACTTGCTCATCTCTCACTTTCTCAAAACTTTACATCTGATCTTAATTGTTGTGCCATCACCTATCGAATACAGATATTTTTGTCTGCTATGTCTAGGTGTTAAAATCTTATACAGTTATTTCAAAAATATATTCAACTTGTTTACTTCAAAGAAAATCGCAATTTCTTCAAATCAATTCAGTGACTGCATTTTCTTCATCAGTGAACTACTCCAGTAAGTCTGTACTCTACACTCTGAAGATCACTCATATCCTTCCTTGTTGATGCCTATTCTGTTCCACAAATCCAGACGAGACAAGTTTTCTGCACAACAGCAGTAGCTTTATTATTGGACAGCCGGCGAGAGTTTCAAAGTGTCTCTAAAGTAGCCGAGTGTCTACTTGCAGAGACTCTTCTTCACGAATCTCTGCCTTGCCCACAGAGACAGTATATTTAATAGGAATGAGACAAAGGCATATCAGCCACATGGGCGATTGTCATTATATAGTTTAAAGTAGGTAATTATAACCTTACAAAGCTTGATGAATGGCGATGTCCTGTGATAACGTGTGATGGATTACAGAAACTGATTATCGTATTGTTCATGATTATGTCTTGATGGGAAGAGATTAAGGCAGAAGGGTTCTTCCTTCAGTAAATTGGGGATTCACTTACATATGCTAATATGGAGGGGAGGTAAGACAATGAGAGCGGGAGGCAGTTTAATAGGGTTGTGCCCAGGGCTCTCAGTCTTGTACAGGCCTTGTACTCTTACAATACAGCAGTAAGACCTTTGGCAGGAGAATGTTTAACCCTTGAGTCGCCAATGCATCCTGAAAGAAAGCAAAGTATGGAACAGGTCCCTCTGTGGTATTTTAACTTTCTCACCCTGACCAGGAATCTGGTGACCAGAATTGGATGCAATGATTGACTGAGACCTAACTAGAGCTTTGTCAATGGTCAGCATCTTTTCCATGAGTTTGTTATCATTCCCTCTATTAATGAAGCCCAGTATCCCATACGTTTACTCAAAACACTTTATGTTCTCTCTCCTTTAATGATTTGTACACATTGTCCCCCATTCCTGCTGTCCTACTCCCTGTGTCTGTGCCATTCAAACATATATTCCCTTTCTACATTGCTTCTCTCAAAATTGTCAACTTACTGTGTGTTCTAAAGAAGAGACATATTCCACTCAAAATATTATCTCTCCCTCCACACATTCTCCCCCCTGGAAAACAGAACAGGACAGCACCGGAATAATCGGCCCACCATGTCTGTGTGGATTATGATGCCATTCCAAACTAATTCCGTCTGCCTGTATATGATCTATACCCCTGCCAACCCATGCCCGCTAATGTGTCAGCCCAAATGCCTCTTAAACATTGTGATTGTTTCTGCTTTTACCATCTCTCAGGCAAGTACATTCTAGTCACTGACCACCTTCCGCATAATAAACTTGCCTGATACAACTCTCTTTAAACTTGTTCAGATGTTGTTGGAAATGTTCAGCAGGTCATGCAGCATCTGTGAAGAAAAATCAGTTAATAATTAGGGTCTGGTCACCCTTCCTCAGATACGTTATCGCTGATTTCTCTTCACAGATGCTGCTAGACCTGCTGAACCTTTCCCGAAAATGTTTTTGTTTCTGGTTTACAGCATCTGCAGTTGTTTTGGTTTTCATTTCCTTTAAACGTGCCCCCTCTCCCCTTAAATCTATGGCCTCTAGAATTTGTCGTTTCCACCTTGGCAAAAGATTCAGATTATTCACTCTGTCTGTGCCTCTTGGGTCACCCTGCAGCCACTGACTTTCTAGTGACAGCAATCCAAGTCTTTCCAACCTCCATCAATCCAGACAACATCCTGGTAAACCTGTTTTCAACCTTTCCAAAGCCTCGACATCCTCCTTATGCGGTGCTCAAAACGGCCCACAATACCCCAAAGGTGGCCTAATGACAGTTTTATATTCAGTCCCCTGACAGAAGAAGGCATCCACCTCCTTCACCACATTCAGGGAGCTGTGAACTTGCACCTGAAGATCCCTCTGTATATCAATGCTGCTCAGGACCCTTCCGTTTTGTGCATACATTCCTCATGCAATGTGCCTCCCAAAATGCCACCACACATTTGTCCAATTCAGATCTATCTGTAATTTCTCCGTATAACCTCCTAACTGACCTTTCTTGCTGTGTCCTTTGACAACATTCTTCACTGTTCACAGCTTCATCAATTGTACCATCTACAAACTTGCTAATTAAGTTGTTTACATTTTCATGCTAATCACTGATATATGTTGCAAACAACAGATGTCCCAGTCTGATCGTTGTGGAACAACGGCACTGGCCACAGACCTCCAGCCGGCAACATGCCTCTGCACAACTGTTGCTGGGAGAAGTATCAAAGAGGAGCCTGAGTTTAGCAGCACACGTGACCTTTATTCATCGCTACTTACTGTGGCATGATGGGAGCGTTCCCTCTCGAGAACTCTGTGGCTCCCCCAGCCAAGTACAGCTGGGTTTCCTTCATGCGTTCCGGTAACATTTTCCCCCGACCCGATCTCCTGGGTTTGGAATGTCAGCTCGGATATTTCTGTGCTCCCTTTCCCAGTTTCTGGTTCTCTGTCCCTCTGCAACTTCCCCTTTCAGCTCATGTCGTTGCTTTGCCAGTTCTTTCAAGAATTGTTTAACCCTATCCTTGCCATTGCACATCTCGGGCACTCCCAATACCACACCCTGTGGTATCTGCATAGTCCGTCCGGTCACTAATTCAAAGGGGGACTGCCCCGTTCCCTTTGCTGGGGTTGATGTCAATTTAATTAGGATGGTGGGGAGTACTCTAACCCCTCCCTGCCTGTCTCTGGGAGGGCCTTAGTCAGACTAGCTTTCAGTGTCTGCTTCATTCCTTCTACTGTCCCTGAGCTCTGGGGGTGGTATGGGAAATGGGATTTCTGTTCAGTACCAAACAGGCCACAGAGCTGTTTAACTATGTTCCCTGTAACATGTGTCCCTTGGTCAGAATCTGCAGGGGAATGCTTCCACCCACTGAGTAAAGCTGTTTATTAAGACCCAGCAGGATCTCCTTCCCTGGAATTGGGTTGGGGGTGGGTGTAAAATCCATCTGTAATTGTTCCCATGGGCCCCTGCATCCGTGCTGCTGCCTCCATTTTACCCTGATTGTTTTCCCTGGCTCATATAGTGTGTACAAGACTACACCCCTTCAACAAAAAGCTGCTGTATCTCTCCCTGTTCCAGGTCTCTCCCTGTAGTGGAGCATCTGAGATTGCATTGTATCCTGCCCAATACAGGCTGACCCATGATATGTTTTTAATAATGTTTGTCTTTTACAGTGTGGTGGCACTGCTGGATCATCCAGACTCTGTCGTGTCCTATTACTGCCCCACTCTTTTCCCATTCCTCTTTCTCCTGTTGTGGGACTGTTTCTGGGAATATCTTTAAACCGCCCTCTCTCACTTCTGCAGCTACTGCCACTGCCATCTCCTCAAATGTCTGCACTGTTTCAGTCAGTATTTCACCCGCCTTAGTCACATACTCACTGCCCCGCTGGTGTGAGGATTCTACTTTCCTGTGAGCTCTAATCTTCATTATTGCTGCTTCACTGGGAAAGTTAGCTGCTTCCACTAACTCTCTGACCGGTTCTTCATACTCTATGTGGCCCCCAGACAAGGTGATGTACCTCACCGAGCCCGACCAACACATGGTCATAAACTATACCAAAGGCATGCTGACTGTCTGTGCATATGCTGACTCCCTGACCCCTGGCTAATGTCAGTGTTTCTGTCAGGGCTTATGGTGGTTCTGCCAATTCTGGATAACTCTCCACAAAAGGCCTCCAATAATTAAACAATCTAAAGTTTGCCTTACCCCTTCGCGATGTGAGGTGAATAGTTTTAAAATCATGATCTTTCGTTCCACTGGGATTATCCCTTCTGCCTTCCTGATTTGATCTCCCTGATATGATGTCCCAGGTACACCTCTACCTACCTTCCCAGTTGCACTCTTAATTTTAATTTTAATTTTAAGCCCGGCCTGCCTGAACTGACACAACACTATGTTTAATATTTCGATATGTTCTTTCTCACCAACTGAGGTAATGAGGTGTTGGTAAGATTAAATAGACTAACTCCATCAGCCATACATCGGTGGGATATAATGGAATATTATAGGATCCCTGAGGTAACTGGATCCAGGTGTACTGTTTTCCTTCGACAGTAAACACCAGCTTATTCTGCCATTATGGACCAGAACGCATTCACAATATCAAGGGCTGAGACTATATCCTGTTGCGATTTCAATCCATTAAATACAGTGGCATGGTTCGCAACTGTAGGATACTCTTTAATGGCGGATTTACTGAGGAAGATATAATCAATCGTGAGGTGGGATGAGCCGTCTGGATTCAGTGAATTAGTCTGGGATACTGTCGGTCTGACTATTTCCTGCTTCTCTCAATCTGTTACTGTCACAATTATTGCCTCCTCTGCCCCAGCTTTAATGGGATCCGGTTTGTGTGGAGGGTGAGAGAGCCCTCGATCTTTACAGGATCTACAGATAATAACCCACATTCCTGTTTGAGTTACTCACACCGCTGAGTGGGTCGTGGCTATAACTCCCCAGATTCCCTGACTGTTCCAGTCTCCCTGCAAGGTAACTACTGTGGAGATGTCGCCTCTCCTTTTCTTCCTGTCCCGGGCCTGGCCAGGTTGTTCCCATGTTACAGTTCGTGTCTCTACATCAATAGTTGCTCCAAACTGTTCTAAACTGGCAACTCCCAGAATGGTCCCTTCCTCAGTTTCACACACTCATATCTGAATATATTTTGCCATATCCATGATCTGCGTCGGGAGAAGTTTATTTCATCCAGCTTCCTCGATTCTCTCTCCAATGGCTTTCATTTTAGTGGTTGAGGGGTGAGGGGCAAATCTGTATCGGTAACTGATATAAATGCTCCTGTAGTAATATTATGTTCTGCTGGTTCCCAAACACAGCATCAATGAATATTCATGGGCTATGCATGTGCCAACGTGAATACAGGCCACACACAATGTGAACATCTATCTCCCTCTCTCTGCCTACGTTCCTTGGCTATGTGCCCTTTCCTGCTTCCCTTGTAACATTGTGGGTCTGATTACCCTCCCTGTACTGCAGCTATTCCTCTGTGTTTCTGAGTTTGCCTCAGCTCTCATGGCCCAATTCAGCATTTGGTTAGAATTATCTCCCACTGGGAATCCCATGTTTATAATTACAGTTAAATGGGGTCCCATGTCATCTTTTAAATACATCAAACCTATTTCATCACAGGTTGGGGTTTGGTAATCCTCCGTGGTCCTTACACACCTCAGGCTTCCTCTCTGTATGATTCTTGATATTACCCTTGGGTCCCTGAGGGACCAAAGTTATTTTAGCCCATTCAGCCTGTCTCCTCCTCAGTGTGTCCCTGCAATATCTGTAAATGCCCGGAGCCACTGATCGGCTGTGCACCGGGGTGAACCGACTCACACCTCCACCCTCTCATTGCAGGGACAGGTTCTGCTGTACACTTCAGGGCATCTTGGACTGAGAGATCTTGGCTGACACCATCTTTGGTGAGACTGTGTACCTCAATTAATTCATCCATATTGTCTCAATAAGGCCCATTGATACCATTTCTCTATCAGGCTGGGTGTTCATTCACCAATACCTGTTGTTCAGCCAGGTAAACGGTTAAGTTTTATTTCTGTCAGTTCCCTTTTTTGCTCCCTACTGTCTGTCCAAGTTTGAGCTTTGATGCCCAGCGGTTCCATAGACACGGCCTTCTGGGCCTTACAGGGTGGTGGGTCATCCCACTCATTGCCATCCCTCTGTCCATACGTGGGCGCTTTGTCATCTAACCTGTTCCAGTCAGTGTCACCATCCTCACTGCCTTCTGAGGAGAGCGGGGCATAAGGTACCTCCCCCACTGTAACTACCACCTGGCCCTTTGGCTTTAAGGCCTCACGTCTGAGAGCCACCACCTTCACTTGTTCCTGTTTTCCATAATAATGTAACCCATCCTGTCATTCCTGGAATAAAACAGAGCAAAATGTGAATTTGGTTTGACTTGAAACATTAATAATTTGACATTCACTTTACATATCTATAGAGGTGAAAATTCTACTGTGATTATTTAAGTGAATTTAACGTGATCATACAGTGAAAATAACTCTTAACATCAACGGCAATGAATGAACTGAATAATATGTGATCATTTATACCAGTTCTTGCATTGAAAATTCGATTTTATTTTAATGCTTGTCACCCATTACACCATGTATTATTATTAGGGAATAAAGTATTGGAAGGATATCAGAGAAAATAAATAGACTTTAATTTTAGCTTCACTGCAATAATGAACCAAAACAATATTTTGAAATATGATTAAACTACATAACAAAGTTTTCAGTGTCATTATTGACATGAAAACTATTTTAGTTTGCAAGTTGTTTTGCTCTAAGAATAATTGGAAATGAATTGTGATTATGAATTGATCATATAAAATATACTTTGAAGAGAATAATTAGATATATTTTTGGAGGAAATTAGGGAAGGAAATAAATATGTATACATTGATATTAATAGTTTTAAAATGTTTGGAAGTTGACTGGGATTATTTGATTGAGAGAGGCTGCATGATTATAAAGACTAATTCACCTTTCTCATTGCATTGTTGGTTTCACTGGAATTTGTTGTGGTCAAAGCTCTTGTTGTGTGCAATAATTAACCTGCGAACCCCTGATCAGGTTTCTTTTGTCTGTAAGTTAGTCTGTAAGTGCGCGACACACCTGCTTTTCTGAGGGGAAACAGAGACTCTTTTCAGAGACAGATCACACTGAGAATGGTTTCTACCACACACCATCAGCAGGGAAGGGTTTTTCTAACAAATTCCAATCTCTATCTATCAATCTGATGGTATCTGTGTTTGTCAGTTTGTGGAGGATTCAGTCCCTTTGTGCTGAGCTGTTTTTATACAAGCAGTTGGTTCATTATGTCTTTGCCAAGAATGTTGTTTATTTTCCCCTTTTACTGTGATTCTGCAGGTTAGAATATTCTGTGAATCAATAATGTTCAGTAACTGAACATTGAATGATTTTGACTCTAATAGAGCAGTGGCCTTGTTTTTAGCTAATTATTCACTTTCCATTTCCTGGTTGTGTTGAATGTTACAGAAACAGACTCTGAGCAATGTTTCCATTCACTTGTGTTGGTGACACTGACAGCCACGTGGTCAGTCAGTTTCAGGCTGATGGATCAGTTTCTTTGTCCTATCAGATGGTGGTCACTTGCTCAGTTTCCGATGGCTCACCTCAGCATCAGTCCATCAGCTGCTGAAACCCTCCATCCAGCATTTGTTCCCTCTCACCATGACTACTCCAATACAGTCCCAGCTCGTCTCCCACATTCTACCTCCAATACCTCATGATCACCTCAGATTCTGCTGTCTGTGTCCTTGCAGCAAGTTGTGTCAGACACCTACCTCAGTTTTAACCTGATCTACATCATGTTCAGAAAGATATTTTCAAAATTTGGTCCACTGCTTTTAAATCTACCCGTGACTTCACCCTGTCCTCCCTGCGTAGTTCCACACCTCCCTGAGGTATCTGCACTTATCCAATTCCAGCTGCATGTGAGTTTCTTGTTTTAATCTCCTCCCTTTTGGTGGCTTTAGTTTCAGTTGCCTTGAACCTAAACTTGGTAATTCTTTTCCCCCATTCCCTTCAACACTCCTTAATTCTAACTATTTGGTTTCCACCCTTTATAGCTCGGTAACAGCCTCATGCTATCATTGCTGAACTGTTCATGCAGAGACCCAGCGAATATTCTGGGGTCCCTGATTCGAATCCCACCACGGTAGACATGGAACTTGAATTTAATAATCATCAACAATTATGAGTCTATTGATGAAATTATTCTCGAATGTCAGGAAAAACGCATCTGGATCACTGATGTCCTTTACGGAAGGAAGCTGCCATCCTTACCTGGTCTGGCCTACATGTGACTCCTGATCCACAGCTATGTGGTTGACTCTTATCTGCCCTCTGGGTAATAAATGCTGCCCACAGCCAGTGGCACCTACATCCCAGTAAATTAATTTTAAACAAAGATCTCATTCCTTGGATCATGTGAGAGAGAAGCAGAAGGTGACCATTCGGCCCCTCGAGCCTGCCCAACCATTCAATTAGACCAGGCCTGATCTGTTAGTGATTTGTGTTCCATCTTCCCCCAACGTCCCTTAACAAGGATCTATCAACTTGTGTCTTAAAAATACTCAGTGAGCCCACCTTCTGGGGCAGAGAGTTCCAAACTTGCACAGCCCTCTGATAGGAAACAAATATCATCATCGCTGTCCTGAAGGGGTGAACCCAATTTTAAAGCAGTTCCCTCTAGTTCACGAATGACCCACAAGTGGAAACATCCTTTCCACATCCGCCTTATCCAACCATTCAGGATGTTAGATACTTCAGTCATGTCACCCCTCATCTTCCATACTCTCGCTGTCACAAACCTATCCTGTCCAACTGATTCACATTTTATTTCTGTCATGCCGGGTGTGAGTGGGGTTGAAATGTTGTGTTATGTTTATTATGCAGTGAATGTGTTGCTTCACTGTGTGGGGTCTAAGAGTCAACATGAGCCATACTAGCTTTCCTGTCTCACTGTATTACATATATCTTACATCACTGTCGTGTTTCCATCCCTCCCTACCTCATCTAACTAAAAAGAATGACAGAGATCGAGAAAAGTTGTTAGAAAATGTGTTGTTGCATAAAAGGTATTTGATCTGTTTGTAGAGATTGCATTGTAATTTTAGTAACCAGTTAATTAAAAGTTACTGACAAAATATTTTAAGAGGATCTACTGTTGGTGGTGGAAATGCTGCTGGTTCATATAAGAGGGGGCTGGGGTGAATACTGTACTTGGTTATGATGAGAAAGTTGAGCAAGGTCAGATTCTTTTATCTTTTTTCAATAAGGGGCAGAGATTGCAGCTAGGACAGTGTGGAGCTGTTTTGATCTTGTAGACATTTTTAAAATATTTATTTGATGTGATGTGGGTGTCACTGGCTGGGCCCAGCATTTATTGCCGATCCCTAGTTGCCCTTGGGAAATTGGTGGTGAGCTGTCTTCTTGAGCCGCTGCAGTCTACCTGCTGTGGGTATATACCTTTAGGGTGGGGATTTCCAGGATTTTGACCCAGCGACAGTGAAGGAACATCTATATATTTCCAATTCAGGGTGATTAGTACCTTTTCGGCGAACTTGAAGATAGTTGTCTTTCCATCTAGCTGCTGCCTTTGTCCTTCTAGATGGAAGTGGCCATGGGTTTGAAAGGTGCTGGTTAGTGAATTCCTGCAGTGCATCTTGTAGATAGTATATATTGCTGCTACGGAGCATCAGTGATGGTGGGGGATGGATACCTGTGGATGCTGTGCCAATCAAGCGGGCTGCTTTGTTCCGGATGGAATCAAGTTTCTTGAGTGTTGTTAGGGCTGCACTCATCCAGGCAAGTGGTGAGTATTCCATCACACTCCTGACTTGTGTCTGGTAGCTGTTGGACAGGCTTTCAGGAGACAGCAGTTGAATTACTCTTGTAGCCACTGTGTTTATGTGGTGAGACCAATTCAGTTTCTGATCAATGATTATTCCCAGAATGTTGATAGTGGGTGTTCAGTGATGGCAACACCATCGAATGTCAAGGGATGGTGGTTAGCTTATTTCTTATACGTGATGGTCATTGCCTGCATTTGTGTGGGATGTATGTTACTTGCCCCTTGTCATTCCATACCTGGATATTGTCCAGATCTTGTTGTACTTGGACTTGGACTGTTTCAGTACCTGCGGAGGTAATTAATTATTAACGTTCAATAACCATGAAATTATGCAAATTCCTTTTTCTATCAAATGTCATGGACTGTATCTTGTGGTCACTCTGATATTCACTTTGGTTATCTCCTTACTTTCTTCCTGATTCAGACACAAATGTTTGATCATCGATCAGGATAAAATTACATAAATTTCTCCTTCTTCAAAGTGCACTGATAGATTTTCAAAATCTAAGTGTTGCTAACATCTAATTATTGTTCACTTCAGTAGGGGGTATAAATGTGTAATAATGGCTCAGTACATGAAGTAATGTGAAGATATGGCAGTGTACAAACTCACAATCATTGTGAATATCAATTTTTATTTTAACCATATCAACACAGTTGAATTGATTTAATTATATTTCACTTCAATGCTCACATTCATTGTATTTCTGATCACAATCAGAGTGGACTATTTCTTGTGACAAAATTATTTAAAATTCATGTCACTTTTTTATGGACACAAAATAGAATCAACACCCATTTGTTCTCTCCTTTACCAATCACAGTCAAGTTTGAATTGTACAATGCTAGCTTGATACAGCACGGAAACAGGCCATTCAGGCAGCCCGGCCATATTCCCTCAACTAAACTAGCCCCATTTTCCTGTGTTTGTTCCATATCCCTCTGGACGTTTTCTATCCATGTAACTGTCAAAAAGTCTTTTAGATGTTATAATTGTACCAGCCACTACCTTTCCTCTCACAGGTCATTCCATATGAGTCAAACACACTTTGTGAAAAAAAGTTGCCCCTCAGATCCCTTCTAAATCTTTCCCCCTTATCTTAAATATAATTTACACTGTAGAATCTTTATGACTGCAAGGTTATTAAAAGTTGAGAGGTATTTGGAAGCAGCATAATAACATTCATAGTTTAGTCAGTGACCGGAAGCAAATAACTTCAAGATATTGTGATCATTATAATGAACAACAGATACAAGTTGAGAAAATGTTGGATTGAAAAACAATTCAGTCGACACTTAGATATTTTCTAATCAAATCTGAGGTGCTCTGACACATCTCTGTTGAAGGTTGTAATTGAATCCATACCTCCTGGTCTTTCAGTACAGACATTACCAGAGCCCTACATAATGTTCCTATGCAAGAAGGGCAGGACTATAATCACATACTTACTGTGGTTACTCACAGGGAAAACTGCTCAAATATTTATTGTAATAATCAGACTAGGATTGTATTAGACAATTCCAGTGTGAAATGGACCGATAAAAGGAATTAGTAATTTCTAAAAATGTTGGAACGAAGCGACAATGATCTTAAATAAATATAAATCTCATGATAATCAAGTAATTAAATATGTTTGAAGCAATTATTTATGTACTCATAATTAAACTGCTTTGTAATGCACATGACTTGGAAATAAAGCATTAGTCATTCAATGTGACTATTAAGCGAAAGATAATTTCCCTCATTTTCACAAAATTATGATTTCTAAGAATTCAAGATTTATTGTAAAAGAATAGAGCAGACATTTGTTAATTCTGGTTTGTGTACACAAGAAACACGTGAAATTTATATAATGTTTAACATGAAAATACTTAGCTCTTATCGTAATAATCAGAAATATAGAAATGTTAGCATTGAAACGAAATACAATCAATACAAGAACGCAAAAAACTGTGGATACTGGAAACAAAAATAACTGATAACAAATTTAAGAATGATGAGAAAACTCTTATTGCAATGTAATTGTGCAATATGTTTGAAAGAACTGAAATATTGATGTGAAAACTAGTTAGCCATCTCTTAATTGATATGACTGATTAATAATCCTTTAATTAACACGAGGATTCAAATGAAAGAGAATGAGATAGTTACTATGAGTGTTGGGTGAGAAAACTTTGCTGGATTGCAGGTGTGTTGACCTGAAACGAGTGTAAATATTTCATCATGATACTGACACTAAGAAATAATAGATTCAACTCTCATAATGATGTGATAATTGAAATTACAATTAAAGAATAATTAATGTTAGAACTCAACACTTAAAATGATACAATATTTTCAAAGCAGTTTGTACTGGATATTCATTAAGATCAGTAAACTGAGAATTAAAATATTGGGTTAATTTCAAAACAAAAATCACACCTTCAGAGATTATTCATCAGAATAGTTTTGTCATTGAAAGAAACCTCATTTATTCAAGAATTATGCATTTTCCTCATTTTCTGTCTTTTTCCCACAGGGATCTGCACTGGAACCCTTCTGATGCGGGACAAATATATGTAAGTGACATGGATTAAAATCTAATTTGGTGAGTTAATAAATTGGCAGACGATACAAAGTTCAGTGCAGTTGTGGATAATGTAGAGGGTTGTTAAAGACTGCAGCAAGAAAAAAGATAAATTGCAGATATGGGCAGATAAATTAAAGGCAAAGTTTAATCCATACAACTGTGAGGTATTTCACTTTGGGAGTTCAAATATTAAGGAGAAGTAGGTAATGGCAGGATCCTGAACAGCTTTGTTGTTCGAATGGATCTTGGCGTTCAAGACCATGGCTCCCTGAAAGTGACCATGCAAGTAGATACGGTGGTAAGGAAGGCAAATGGCATACTTGCCTTTATTGGTCAGGGAACTGGTTACAAGAGTCAGGATGGCATGTTGCAACTTTATAAGACTTTGGTTAAGGCATACTTAAAGTATTGTATTCACTTCTGTTCGCCACATTATAGGACGGGTAAGGAGGCTTTGGAGAGGGTACGGAGGGCGTTTACCAGGATGCTGCCTGGATTTGGAGACGTGCAAAAACTCAGGTTGCTTTTTTGTGGAGTGGCGGAAGATGGAGGAAGAATTGATGTAAGTCTATACAATCAGGAGATACATAAATAGGGTTGACAGTCAGAATGTTTTTCCCAAATCTGCAATTTATTATCTTCAGGTCATTAATAAATGTATGTATCACATTACATTGTCTCTACATTTTAGATTTGAGGACACTGTAGTTTTTCAAATTTAAAATATCTAAATAATGACATTCATTTTATTTAATCAAAATACCTTGCTACTTCCACTTATCTCACTTTGTGTATAATGGCTTCAATGCATTTTGCTAAGCAATTCTACTAAACATAAAGATTTTGTTGACTTTGAATAGTATCTTTAGCACTCGCTTATCAATCTATTCCTAAACCAAAGAATCATAGAGTCATAGAATCCCTACAGTGTTGAAACAGGCTACTTGGCTCAACAAGTCCACACCGACCCTTCGAAGTGTAACCCACTCAGACACATTCCCTTGCTCTATTACTCGACATTTCCCCTGACTAATGCACCTAACCTAAACATTCATGAACACTATTGGAAATTTAGCATGGCCAACTCCCCTAACCTGCAGACTTGTATACTATCACAATGTTATTGAAATCAATGCTCACACAAACACTATTCATAAAGCCAGGCAATGGTCTCATGATTATTTAATTACTGTTCAGTGGAATAATCTGAGTAACTGTCTTATTGTCCCTAAGATCAATCACCACAGTAAGCATCTGATTATCATTCCCTCCAGTAAATACAATGAGTGTCTTCTGAAATTTCTGTTCAGTAATTATCCAAGATACGTATTGCTCACAGGAGTGTTTATTCTTCCATTACGAGTGGCCAAGGATTCTAACAGCCATTGATCTTGATCTTATTGTTACTGAGTGCAGTAACCACAGTAAACATTTTATTATAATTCTTGCCAATAAATACAAGAGCTATCCTCTTACTTTTCAGCCCAGCAATTACACATGATACTTGTTACTCAAAGTAGTATTTATTTTTATTACGATTGGCCAAGAGCACTAACAGCAAGACTTGTCGATAGTCCTGATTTGTTCATGTTTTCAAACAGGTTTTCGGTCTAATTATTTCAAAAAAAGAGTCATTTGACTTTGTTCAAATGTAGATGTAAACATTTTCGGATCATTTCCATTCAAAGTATTTATTTGCTTATTCGGATCAAACTTGAATTTTGCTTCTGTAAATTCAATTTACTGTGTTTTCCATTCATGGAAGTACTCGTTAATTGGTCCTCATTTTCATCTTAAATCTGATGCAAATTTGAAATACTGATTACAGTGAAAATTATATGAATTGTGGGCGGCATGGTGGCACTGCTGTCTCACAGCGCCAGGGGCCCTGGTTCAATTTCCACCTCAGGCAACTGTCTGTGTGAAATTTGCACATTCTCCCCCGTGTCTGTGTGGGTTTCTTCCGGGTGCTCCGGTTTCCTCCCGCAATCCGAAAAATGTACAGGTTAGGTGAATTGACCATACTAAATTGCCATTAGTTTTAGGTGAAGGGGTAAATGTAAGGAAATGAGTATGGGTGGGTTGCTCTTCGTAGGGTCAGTGTGGACATGTTGGGCCAAAGGGCCTGTTACCACACTGTAAATAATCTAATCTAATCTAATCTAATCTATAAATGTGTGGTCTCTAAAAGAAAACCATGGAAGGCTAGATAGAATTCTTGAACAGCCTGTATATTTGAATGAAAAAAACAATTCCTTCCTAAAAACAAAGTTAAAAAATCACACAAAACCAGGTTACAGTCCAACAGGTTTATTTGGAAGCGCTAGCTTTCAGAGTGCTGCTCCTTCAACCAACTGATGAAGGAGCAGCGCTCTGAAAGCTAGTTCTTCAAAATAAACCTGTTGGTTCATAACCTGGTGGTGCTTGATTTTTTTTAACTTTGTAAAGCCCAATCCAACACTGGCACCACCAAACATTCCAAAAACACTCCACGTATGTACCTTTTAACAATTCAACAATCCTGCAACAGGATTACAATTCTCGGTGTATCTATTTTAATAAATATCTAATCAATATCTAACAACTACTGGAAAACATAAATCATTTTATCTGTTAAAACACAAAATTTAATTATCAATTCATTGGTATCACGGTATGTGAACTATATTTTCACTCTCCAGTGATGTGAAGTGACCCTTGGACATAAATTGTATGTTCTAAATTCACCTACAGCCAGATAAATCGGGACAAACACAAAATTAATCAAACTAAGTCAAACAGCAGCGAGAATCAATCAGTTTCAGGATGACCCAAATTTTCTTACACCTTGACTTGCAGCCAATGCCTGAGCATTATATACCTCTCTTGGAAATGTCAACAATGGCGGGTTTTTGCACCAACACATTGAATGCTTTGAATCCAGCTATTGACCACATGTAGACATTTGTCACAAAGCTCTCATTCATTGGGCGGCACGGTGGCACAGTGGTTAGCACTGCTGCCTCACAGCGCCAGAGACCCGGGTTCAGTGCCCGCCTCAAGTGAGTGACTGTGTGACGCTTGCACATTCGTCCCGTGTCTGCGTGGGTTTCCTCCGGGTGCTCCGTTTTCTTCGCACAATTGTTTCCTGATGCACTTTCTCCACGTATGGCTTTCCTGCACCAAAGTTTTTTTTTCATTTCTTGGTGGGCGGACTCGAATCTCGACTTTACTGCTGCTTGCAAAATTGTTCCTTCTCAATGATTCCCTGCCCCTATTCTTCCAATTAGAGGTGTTCTGCTCAAATTCTTTAATGAACAGGCAATTTGTACTAATTTTCCAATGTAATGCCACTGTGCAACAATTCTCCCATTTACTGATACCCAACAATTCTCCCACTGCCTGACACCCTGACACCCTGTCATGGAAATTTAATCGACTCTCATCAACTGCTCGCAAGAGCTAAGGAAAGGCTTTATTTTTCAACCTCTGCATGCAGGGCCGCCAAAATACTTGGCAAAAGTGCCTTATGTAAGAGCTGTGAACAAAATTCACATATTCTTTTTATACTATTCTTATCACATGCTCAATGACAAGTGTTGTGAAACATTCGAGCTCATATTTTCTCATTCCCATGCCTTGAACATAATTGTCTTTATGATTTCCAAAGCTTTTTTTATGAACTCGGCTGCTCGCAAGGCCGGGTGAAATGTTTGCAAAGTTCCACAAAGACAAGCTGACTCCTCGACGCAGAATTCAGCAAAGTAGTTTCATATTTCAGCGAAGTATTAAATTTTGCAAATCATTCTCTGACAGATTCCACAGTAAATGTTAATTTTGTTAATTTTCCATTACATTTTCCAATTTTTTGTCATTTTTCAAAAAGGACAGCAACCAGAAAAAAAGCCAGATCGTCATACATCAAAAATAATTTATGAACACCAGGCATTTCCTCAGACACTCTAACAAAGCTTTGTGGTGTTTTTCCCACTTCCCTGGTTTGCCCGATACACCAGCCCATCTTCACACGTCACATTCATCAACGTCGCTGTAGGGTGTGGACAAGCAATCGGATCTTCCTTCTTTAGGGCCACGATAGTTTAACATTTCGTATCCTACTGCATTCATAAGCAAGTGGTGTCGGCAGGTACACAACTAGGTTCTTATTCAAAGCAGTATGAGTAAGACCAGTCCTACAACGAGTAGAACGATATGCGTCCAATACCCCTATCCTCCATAAGGGACGTGAGCCATCGGGAGCAGGAGTCATCTGCTCGTGGAGGCGGTCATATAGCTGCCTTCATTACATTTATTAAACCAGTAATATTTTGGGACTCATCGGAAACATTAATACAGCATGAGGTACCTAACGTTTTGCAGACGCCCCCTCTCTCGGCCGGCAGGATGTCTCGTACTAATCGATTTTGTGTCACTGCTTCCTAACCACCATTAACTCAGTGTTAATGAGTGCTAGGCCTTCGTCCGTCTCATTTGCGAATACACCATATGGAAGGATGTTCTGCGAGTGTGTACCCATTCCAATGCAGAGGGATGCCCCTTCGAGTTCGGCAATTGCTGCCTTTTAGCTAGAACACTGTTGTGTTGGTGGTCTGTATCGCGTTGTAGCAACACCCCTTTCTCCCCGGGAGAGTGGTGGTACACTTTCTCGCCACCTGGCCAGTTTATACCTGCCATCCTGATTAGATTAGATTACTTACAGTGTGGAAACAGGCTTTTCGGCCCAACAAGTCCACACACACCAGCCGAAGCGCAACCCACCCATACATTTACCTAACACCTAACACTACGGGCAATTTAGCATGGCCCATTCACCCGACCTTGCACATCTTGGTGACTGTGGGAGGAAACTCACGCAGACACAGGGAGAATGTGCAAACTGCACACTGTCAGTCGCCTGAGGCGGGAATTAAACCGGGGTCTCTGGCGCTGTGAGGCAGCAATGCTAACCACTGTGCCACCGTGCCGCTCATGGTCTGACCATTGATAAAGGAAAAAGCAATGTTTATGGTCGTATCATTTGCATATGTTGCTGTACAAGACTCATTGTTCAAATACAGCATCAAGGTACACTGGGAGATACCCAAAATGAGTCTCCCCCGATTGGTGCAAATATACGTTTCTCCCCTGCAAACCACTGTCTGGAATGCTGTGGTCGGTAGCGTGTCAGGCGTGGGGCTGTAGTTATCCTGGAGTTCGGGTGGTGATACGAGATTTGCCCAAATTGCCCCCCACTATCAGGGTCAGGCTAGTCGCCTCCCGTGGAAGCAGACAGCTGGCATTTCTCGCCAGGCTCTCAGTAATTTGCTGGGCAGTCTATCTTTGAGCTGTGTGCAAACATCCAACAAGTGTAGCCAACGTCTAATCTCTCGTTTTGTCTTATGACCAAAGCACAGGCTCTGATCCCTTCACATCTAGCAATGACTCTTCGCAGCTCCCAACCTACTGGCTTCGCATTTACGCCATTTATCTCCTGCAGGCAAATTCCCCTCCTGCATCAAATTCGCTCTCTCGCCACGGCCGTCTCCCTTCGGGTTCGGGTGTGTCATTAATGACCTTTTTCCGGCTTGGGGTTAGGTCCATGATCTTGTACGATTGGTTGCCATGCCCCATTGCTCCTATGATCTGTAATACATTCTGCACTGCATCTCGGAGGGTGGGGATGGGGCGACTGCTCCACTATATTCACCTGTCTACTGATGTCGGAGAAGGATCTATCTATTCCACACCACGAGACTCCCTCATTGCTCTTCTGAGTCTTACTATGATCATAGAATATGTATTTCCCATGACAGGTGCCCCTTTTGCCGTGGTGGCTACTACTAAGTGCCAGTCACCGGCGCACCATGGATCCCTGCATAAATCTTAATTATCGAATTTATAGTCGTCCTTGTTACTGAACGGCTATGGGTCGCATGCAAAGATCCACTTCGTCCTATCAGTTAAGATTACCGTCAGCTGCTGCATCCCAGACGCCCCTGCCCTTATGAATAGTCCTACCAGGGCGCTTGCCAACAGTTTGAACTGGGGCAGTCCCACATTTGCTTAAGTCTTCTAATAAATACTTGCTCTAAATTGGTTTTGGTGTTGTGCGATGTCTCCTCAGTCCCAGCTGCAAGTTTGTAATGGCTGGCGTGTATCCATGTGGCTGTTCCGACGATCTTAACAATGTCTGTGCTGAAAGGCGAACTTGCAACGTTCCCAGCCACCTCTTCGCCTTCCTGTTTTCCCTCCTGAAGTCTTTCGCCACTATTCAGGCTCCAGGTTATAGATAGTACATCTTCCCTTCTGCTGATTTGGGTAGTGCTGTCTTCACTTGATTCTGTATTTGGGACAGAAGAGTTTCATGCAGTAACACAACATCTCATCCTCACAGTGGCCTGTTATTTGGCTTCCCTTACATCTCGGGACAATTCCTGTGTTTGGGGCCAACCAAACAAAATCTCAATCGGGCTAAGATGAGCTCTCCCTCTCCTCCTAGATCTCATACACATTAGCACAACTGGAAGTGCCTTTGTCCATGCCATCCCTAGTTCCTCACAGCATTTTGTCAATTTATTTTTAAGGTAGAATTTTCTCTTTCCGCTGCCCTACCGCTCGTTTGGTGGTAGGCACAGTGTTATCTCATGTTTATTCCCAAATACTCAGTAATCTGCTGTAGGGCATTATGGAAAAATGGTGTCCCACTGTCACTACTAAGCCTAGAGTGCAGGTTTGCTCGCTGAGCTGTAGGTTTGACATCCAGACGTTTCATTACCTGGCATATGGAGGTTAGTGGGCTAGTGTAGTTTAGATGGGCTTGGATCAGCGCAACATCGAGGGCCAAAGGGCCTGTACTGCGCTGTATTTTTCTATGTTCTTTGTTCTAGGTAACATCATCAGTGACGAACTCCAAGTGAAGAGAAGCTGTTATCTCCTGCTTTCTAGTTATATGTTTGTCCAGGATGGGGTTCCTGGGTTTTGTGGTGATGCCATTTCCTATTCGTTTTCTGAGGGGTTGATCGATACTATCTAGATATATGTCTTTTTTATGGCGTTGTGGTTGGAGTGCTAGGTCTCAAAGAATTCTCTGGCATGTCTTTGCTTAGCCTGTCCCAGGATAGATGTGTTGTCCCAGACGAAATGGTGTTTTTCTTTCATCCGTGTAAAGGGCTACGAGGGAGAGAGGGTCGTGTCTTTTTGTGGCTAGCTGGTGTTCTGTATCCTGGTGGCTAACTTTCTTCCTGTTTGTCCTATGTAGTGTTTGTAGCAGTCCTTGCATGGAACTTTGTATATGACGTTGATTTTGTCCATGGGTTGTACTGGGTCTTTTAAATTTGTTAGTTTTGTTTGAGACTGTTGGTGGGATTCCGAGGGGTCTTAGTAGTCTGGCTGCCACTGCTGAGACTTCATTGATGTATGGAAACGTCGATAGGGTTTCTGGCTGTGTTAGGCCTACTTGTCATGGTTTGTTCCTGAGGAATCTGTGGACTCTATTTTTGAAGTATCCATTCTTCTTGAATACGTTGTATAGGTGGTTCTCCTCTGTTTTCCGAAATGTGTCTGTGCTGAAATGTGTGGTGGTTCGTTGGAATAGTGTTCTGATACAGCTTCCTTTTTGCGTGTTGGTTTGGTTGCTGGTGTAGTTAAGTATTTGGTCAGTGTTTGTCGGTTTGCTGTATATGCAGACACACCAGAGAATTCCGAGAGGCCTCACACTCCAATCACAACGCCATAAACAAACACATAAATCGATTTACCATCTGTCAACCCCTCAGAAACGAATAGGAAATGACATCACCACGAACCCCAGGAACCCCATCCAGGACAAACATATAAATAAAAAGCAGGAGACAACATCTTCACTTCTCTCGGAGGTCGCCACTGATGATGTTACCCAGCCAGGTAATGAAACGTGTGGATAACAAACGTACAGCTCAGCGAGCAAACCTACACCCTAAACCTCAACCGGAGCTATAAACCTTCACAAACCTTGGGACTACTAAGCCTCTCAGGGATGCTCCATCTCGGAATTATTTCAGTTAGGAAAGCTTTGGTTACGGCACTGGCATTTTGTTTTTCCATGAGGAACGCTTGCACCCATTTGGAAAACATATCAACTATTACCAGACAATACCTTTTTCCTTCGCAGGGTGTTAGTTTGGTAAAATCCAGTTGTAAATGTTCAAATTGTTTTTGGGGTTTCGGAAGTGCTACATGACTCATCTGTATTCCCCTCCCCACATTATTGTGGCACAGATAACACATCGTTCACAATATTTCTGGAAGTAATGAGTAAATCCCTCAATGTACCACTGTGCTGAAATGCTGTCATATCTCCCCTCTTTTGACACATGTTCCTTACCGTGTGTCAGTTTGGCATAGAATGGAAATAATGATCGTGGTAGAAAAGTTTTAACATTGGGGCCACACCATACCCCTTACCTCAAACTGCAGTCTGCCTTTTCCCACTCAAACGTGTCTTCAAGCCTGGAATTCGACTGTGACTCCCTTACGTCTGCTGTTGGGGTAAGGATTTTTGTCATTCCCATGTCAAACCGATCATTTACCGGCTGCTGGGCTGCCGTCCTTGCCGCTGAGTCTGCCCTTGCATTTCCTTGAGAAACGGAATCGTTATTTTTCCTGTGGGCATCATATTTACACACAGCGATTGATTTAGACAATACGACCGCTTCCAAGAGGTCAGAAATCTGATCACGGTGTGTGATGGGCTTTCCGGTGAAGGTCAAGAAGTCCCTGTATTTCCACAGGGTTCCAACATCATGTGCAACTCCGAATCCGTATCTGCTATTGGTTAAATATTTGCTGTGTTTCCCTTAGCCAATTTACATGCCTCAGTCAAGGTAATCAGCTCCGCTGCTTGCGCTGACAGTTGAGAAGCGAGTGATCCCGCTTTGAATACCTCATGGGTAGTTACTACAGCATGCCCAATAAAATTCTGGCCTATCTCCTTGCTCCTGTATGATGACCCATCCACAAAAAAACACCATATTTAGATTCTGAAGTGGTGAATTCTGCAAGTCTTGTCTAGGCAGCACATTTCATTAATTACAGCGATACAATCATGTGGGTCTCCGTCTCCTTCTCTAGTGAGAGGATTAGCAGCATTCAGGACGTTACATCGTTTTATTGCAATGTTAGGCTTCTCCAATTACACAGTATTGTATCTGAGTCAAAGTGCTGCCGACGTATGTGCTGTATTTTGCTCGGAAAGCAGTAAGGATACTGCATGTGTGATCAGTTTGGTTAAGTCGCCATAGCCGATTACATCCCTGGACACTGCAACAGCCTTTTCAGCTGCAACCACAGCTCGCAGGCATTTATGCAATCCTGCCGCTACGAGTCTCGCTTAGCCGAAAAATAAGCTGCCAGCCTGAATTTTCCCCCATGATCCTGCAACAACACAGATGTCATGCAGCCATGTTTCGCATCTACCGTTTGACAGAAGTTTTGTTTGGATTCGGAATCCCCAGTAGAGGTGTACTTTGAAACGTCTTTTTCAATTCAACTCGGCCGTTGGGATCCATTGCAACGGACCTTGGTTCTGCTACCCTTTTCATGGGCCATGTCACTTCAGGGCACCTCAAGATTTGTGTAATGTGGGATAAACGTTCTTCAGTAGGAGCGTATGCCCAAAAAGGATAGCAATTGTTTCTTCATGTGAGGCCTTAGAATTTGAGGAACTACTTGCACTCTGTCTTGACCAATGGCCTTCCCTTGTTCAGATATTAAGTGACTGAAGAACTTCACCTGTTATTGCTTAAATCGAAGCTTTGCGAGACTGACTTTGTGCCCTTCCATCGTGCAATGCAAGGGAATCCTTCTCACATTGTTCCTCTGTCGGTGCTACTGTTAAGTAATCGTCTACAGATTGCAGAAGCGCAGACCCAAGGGTTAAAACAAGAGTCTCAGACTCCTGCGTAGAGCCTCATTATATATGGTGGGTGACTCACAGTAACATTGACATAGTCGTGTGAACTCATAAGATTTCCCTTTGAATGAAAAAGCGAACCAGAATTGACTATCTGGATGCACCGTCACACTAAAGAATGTATTTGCTAAATCCACAGCAGGGAGCCATTTACTGTCCGGTGGAAATTGAACTAATACAGAATAGGGTTTGGGAACGTTTGATACGTGCGGGACAACACTGTTATTGACTGCCTGCAGGTCTTGAACAAACCTCCATTCCTCCGATTCACTTGCAATTTTTGCCTTTTTGTGCAGAAAAATGGGAGTTCTCACCGGTGCGTTTACATAGGGGATTATCTCTCTCGCCTTTGGGAAGGATGGAAAGACTGGAGTAACTACGTCCATGGCCTCGGGTTTTAACGGGTATTGTGACCTGCAAGGACGATACTCCGACTTTGTGGTTACTCGTATTGGTTCACAACCTCGTATAAGCCCCAAATCATGTTTGCCTTTTACGCATAATTCAGTAGGGACCGTTATTAATCTTGGGTCTGAGAAGTTTATCTTAGGGAAACGCCAGGTCAGCCTTCTCGGCTCTTCATCGTCCCAGAACACCCAACATTTCGTTCTTTATGCCTTTAGTACCCATGGCCCCAAATCCTGCCACCAGTCACTGGACACCTTTGCCAGTGACACGCGAGGAGCGTAGCCTTCCACATCAAAAATATAGAGTTTACTTGCCATCACAGGTACTTGACATAAGTTCACACTGACTGCACATCTGCCATCCCTTCAATAAAATTCGCACAGTAACAACTGACCTGGTTTAACCAATCTCCTGAACCAATACATCTCTTATTGTTCCTCAGGGCCATCGTGGTGTATATACGCTGTGCAGTGCAGCATATTCCCGCAAACAAAATCGATCTTAATAGGATTAACATGGCTACCTGCTTCCAGGGCGAGTGAATTGCTCAATGAACTCATTGCTCTCTGGCTTAATCGCCACTCACAGACATACACCAGGGGTCGTGGATTGTATTTTGCAGTTTACACTTGTGAATCTTCCCTTTGAATTCGCTGCAAGCCCGTCGGTGAACTGAGCAAATACAACCCCAGTCTCACTATGAGATCCCGAGCCATCAAATGTAAAAGACAGAATTCCGCGAACAAAATTGAGAATTAGAATGTATACACATTACTGATTTCACACCATATGGGTGCGGTAAAACTCTCTCATATCACGAAGCCTGATGCCTCCATTGAGTTCAGGAACATTCCACTCATCTTTATTGGCGTCAACTCTCTGAACTGCCTTGATTTGAGGAGTGAATGTGCTGGCCATGTATCTACCAAAAAGGTAACTGGTGTACCTTCCATATATAACATAGAGGTAGGCATCGACATATACGCATCATTGTTATATTGAACATATTGTCCACATTTCGCAATCTCAATGTTCAATATAGAGTTGGGACACATCTCAGTGCCCGTTAGGTTAGTACAATTGATTAGCATAAGGGATTCTTCGTTGCCAAGTATAAAGGAAAGAGGGTTACCTGTACCTTGTGGCCTGCCCAGCTTAACCTCAGTCGTCCCCTGTCAGTCACGATGCTGTCCAGCCTCCAGGACCGATTGAGGCTGTCTGTGCGGGCACTGTCTCGACCAGTGTTCCATTGCTCCGCAAACAAAGCACCAGCCAGATCTATCTGGGCAAGCGCACTTCCGCGATCCCTTCCTCTTTTGCGAACTCCACCTGTGCCTCTCGCTTGTCCCGCAGTTCCTCCCTCCAACGGCTGAACGACCATTTGCATCATAATAAGCTGAGGTATTTGTGATTGCTGTTCCATCTTTAATTTCCGGTTATGGTTCTCTTGAGCCAGCAATTTTTCAGCATGTATCACATATTGTTCTATCTAATTCAGCTTTCCCGGGTCCCAAGTAATACACGTATATTGTTACCTATTTTGTTGTTTCGTACTTCATTCCATTGATGAAGCTGCTCCTCAGGTGTGCCTCATACGGTGTGATCTCTGCCGTCGTTATGTCCTTGCGTGGTATCAGTCCACAATAGACGTTATCGACTTTCGTGAGGCGCTTAAGGTACTGGGACATTGTCTCGACTTCTTTAGGGATTCTTTTCAATTGATTGTGGGTACGATATGCTATTGGGGATTCAGCAGAACCTGAGGCGGCGACCGTTGACTTGGAATCTTCGCGAACTGGATCTTGTAGGGGGGCTGGAGCTCTTCGAGGGCACCCATTAAGGTCAGGATCTGATCCAGTCTTAAGACACTGTACAGCTTCATTAGATTGTTTTCCGTGTGTGTGTGTGCATGTGCGCTGGTGTTTGTACCTGTACTTGATCTATCTTTTATTCGAGATTTTCTTTCCCTTAAATCAGGCTCAGCCTTCAACATGTTATAAGCACTCCAATTCAAAGGTTCTATTTTACCCTTCCGTTTCTCCTTCTCTCTCTCTCCTCCAACGGTGACCTCAACATTTGCAACTGCATGTTACTAAAACTTCCTTCCTCCAGAAAAACACATTCCTTGATTTACATTTTTAACTGCTTTACAGAAACTGGGCCATAATTATTTAGCATATATTGTATTTTTTCTTGACCATTCTGAGTTGTCTGTCGACCCTCTTTTTGTTCGCTCTTGCTGGAGCCAATTTTCATGGATATTGGAAAAGTGTTCATCTCTCTCTGTCTGTCTCTCTGTCTGTATATCTGTCTATCTCTCTCTCTCTCTCTCTCTCTCTCACACACACACACGATACCATAATCTTCTCTTTGCCAATATAACTTGCTTTTACCTCAGGAGGTCCCCTCTCATTGGGCGCGACGTCTCATTGCCTTGGTTTTCACAAACCAAGAACCCACGTAACTGGTACAGCTTTGGCGACTCCAACGCTGCCTATGGTGGCTCCAAGTCTCAAACCACCGTTAATCTTGCTACCTCTTAAACTCTCGAGAGACGGCAATCCTTTTCCTTGAGTTTTACTCGAATACCGCGCGAGAGTTCACTGGTCCCTCTTCCAGCTTCATTTATTCTCTTCGAACGAGTCTCTATGTCGGATTACTTTAGCCACAACTTTTACCTTGACCCTATTCGATTCGGAACGCGACTCTGGGGCGATCCACTTACCCCAGTCCTCTCACGCAAAGGGGCCAATTCAGCGCTGGAGATGAAGTGAAAGACATTCAAGGCAGTGGCGCGTACACCTCCTGGGAATCTTCGAAATCTTACCCAGTCGCAGGGTCCCAGGGGAGCCCCCTAGTTTACTGCCGTGGAATTTCAATCGACTCAACGAAAATGCTACCAAGAGCAAAGAAAAAGTTTATTTTTGAAATTTGCAGAATGGACCCGACACATTTGCAAGACGCCTCATGAAATGGACGCCTGACGGTTTTCATATATTCCCTTTATACTATATATTGCCTTGCCTTATCACACCTCAAGCCAGGAACCTGGATCAGTCGAGTTCCTTTCCACACATGGAGTTGCTTTTCCTAATTCATTGACTGCTGATATAATAGATTATTGGCCTTGAGAGTCAGCTGTAAATTAGTTTGAACTTTACATTTTTTCTGTCTTTTTGCAAAGTTAGGTCCATACTTCTTTGTTTCAACCATGGTTTCACAGATTTCACAATAAATGATAATTTTCCATTACAGGGGATCAGGCTGATAGTGACTCAATAAGTGTGATGGAGTGAAGATGATAGTGACACAATGAGGGTGAGGTGTCAGCGTGGTAGTGACGCAGACTGTGTGAGTGGATCAGTCCGATAGTTACGCAGTGAGGGGGGTCAGAGTGATAGTGATGCAGTAAGTGTGAAGTGGTCAAGGTGACAGTGAAACACTTCGTGTGAGGGGTCAGTGTGACAGTGACGCAATAAGAGTGAGTGGTCAGGCTGATAGTGACGCAGTAATTGGAAGGAGATCAGGCTGATAGTGATGCAGTAAGTGTTACTGTGTCAGGCTAATCCTGACGCATAAGGTGGAAGGGGCCATGGTGATAGTGACGCAGTAAGTGTGATGGGGTCAGGCAGAGACTGACGCAGTGAGTGTGAGACAGTCAGGGTGATAGTGAGGGAGTAAGTGTGTGCGTTCAGGCTGGTAGTGACACAGTAAGTTGAGACCGTCAGCCTGATCGTGGCCAATAAAAGTGAGGTGTTAGGGGAATAGTGACGCAGTAAGTGTGAGATGTCAGGCTGTTAGGGATGCGGTAAGTGTGAGGGGTCAGTCTGATAGTGAAGCAGTAGGTGTGAGGGGGTCAGGCTGATAGAGACGCAGCAGGTGTGGTGGGGTCAGGCTGTTAGGGATGTCTGGCTGTTAGGGATGCGGTAAGTGTGAGGGGTCAGTCTGATAGTGTCACAGTATGTGTGAGGGGTCAGGCTGATAGTGATGCAGTAAGTATCCGTGAGTGAGAGTGATCCTAATGCAGGAAGTGAGAGGGGACAGGGTGATAGTGACGCAGTGAGTGTGAGGGGGTCAGCGTGATGGTGACGGAGTAAATGTGAGTGTTTAGGCTGATATTGATGCAGTAAGTTGAGGTCGTCAGGCTAATACTGGCCAGTAAGTGTTAAGTGACAGGGTGACAGTGATGCAGGAAATGTGAGGAGTCAGACTGATAGACACGGTGAAATTGTGAGGGGTCAGGCTGATAGTGATGCGGGAAGTGTGCGAGTGTCAGGGTGATAGTGACGCAGTGAGTGTGTTGGGAGCAGAGTGACAGGAACGCAATAAGTGTGAGCGGCTCTGGATGATAGTGACAGGTCAGTATGAGGGGGAGGATGGTAGTGATGCAGTGAGTGTGAGGTGTCATGATGACACTGAAGCAGACTGTGTGAATGTGTCATTGTGATGGTGACATGGCAAGTGTGATGGGGTCAGGGTGACAGTGACGCAGATGTTTTCAGGGGGTCAGGTTGTAGTGATGCAGTAAATGTGAGGGGTCAGGGTGATAGTGACGCAGTGAGTGTGAAATGTCAGTGTGATAGTGAATCAGAACATTTGAGGGGCCAGGCTTATAGTGACGCAGTATGGGCAAGGGGTCAGGGTAACAGTGATATAGATGCACTCACAGGGCCAGGTTGTAGTAAACCTGTAAGTATGAGTGTCTCAGGCTGATAGTGATGAAGTAAATGCGAGGGGCTAAGGCGGATAGGGATGTAGTAAGTGTGCAGGGGTAGTGTTAGAAGTGACGCAGTAAATGTGAGAGTTGAAGCTGATAGTGACGCATTACGTTTGAGGGGATCAGGCTGATCTTGACGCAGTAAGTGTGACGTTGTCAGGATGGTAGTTACGCTGTAAGTATATGGGGACACAATGATCTTGACGCAGTAAGAGTGGGGAGTCAGGGTGATAGTGACGCAGTAAGCATGAGTGGGTAAGTCTGATAGTGACGCAGTATATGTGAGGGAGTCAGCCTGGTAGTGGCGCAGTATGTGTGAGATGGTCAGGCTGATATTGATGCAGTTAGTGTGTTGGGGTCAAAGTGATAGTGACGCAATAGGTGCAAGCGGTTCAGGATGATAGTGACACAGTGGGTGTGAGACAACAGTGTGATAGTGACGCAGTAAGTGTAAGGGGTCAGGATGACAGTGACACTAAGTGTAAGGCCCTCAGTGTGATAGTGCCGCAGCAAGTCTGGGGTGTCAGGGTGTAAATGACGTCATAAGTGAGAGAGGGGCATTGCGATAGAAAAGCAGTAAGTGTGAGGGGGTCAGCCTGATAGTGACACAGTCAATGTGACGGGACAGTGTTTTAGTGACAAGATAAGAGTGAGGCGTCAGTCTGATACTGACACGATAAATGTGATGGAGTCAGGCTGATAGTGACACAGTAAGTGTAAGGAGTCAGGGTGATAGTAACATAGGAAGTGTAAGGGCGTGACGTATAGTGACAAAGTAAGTCTTTGGCAGTCAGGCTGATAGTGACACAGTCAAAATGAGGGTATCGAAATGAAAGTGGCGCAGTAAATGTGAGGGCGCCAGATGGATAGTGATGCAGTAAGTTTGAGGGGTTCACGCTGATATTAAGGTGGGAAGTGTGAGGGGTCAGGTCAAAAGTGATGCAGTACGTGTCGGCGGGTCAGGCTGATAGTGATGCATTCAAAGACCAAATATCCAAGTCTCACTGTCGTGCTGAATAGCGAGACTCCTCAAGGCTAAGACAAAAATCAATAGTTCTCATCCTGGTCATAAATCACAGTGCTTCATTTTAAAATTGTCCTCTACTGCTTCTAGATTCACCAATGAGGGAACAAAATTTAATTGCACCACCCTGTTTATCTCTTCAAATATTTTGCAACTCTCAATGAGATTACCTCTCTTGTTTTGAAACTGTTAAAAAAATTCAATTCAGAGGACTAACGTTCATCCATGATATCAAGGCTAATCACCATTCGTGGTATTTCTCATATGGCATTAGTATCTTTCCTAAATTGAGGATTATAATTCCTCATACTGTAGTCCAAGTGCGGTCGAACTGAGCCACCATACATTGGAAATAATGCTTCGTTCTCGTGCCCTGAAATCCTCCTGCAGCTTTCACAACAGACTTCTACAACTGCTACTAGACTTCAATGACTTGTTAAAAACTTCTCCAAGATGCATTTCTAAACATCTGTACATTAGACTTTCTACTTCAAACCTTCAACAAATAATCTCCACACATTTCCCTCCTGACAACTATGATAAAGTCAAATCGTTGCTATTTATTAATCATGAGGGACATGGATAGGTTCACTCGTCAAGGTGTTTTTCGGCTGGTGAGGAAGTCAAAATTTAGAAAACATCGGTTTAAAATTAATGGGTAAGGAATTAAAAGGAACGTCAGGGGCAACTTTTTCAGACGCGTTCAGAATGAGCTGCCAGAGAAATTGTTGGAGACTGGTACAACTGTAACATTTAATGGCATCTGGATGGATATATGAGTAACAAGGTTTAGAGGGATGTGGGTCAAATGTTGGCAAATGGGACCTATTAATTTAGGACCTATTAATTGGCCCTTCTTTCCAACCATGGTCATGTTGGAAAGAAGGGCCAATTTCCGTGTTGTATTTTTCAAGGACTTGATGACTCTAGAACTACCGCAAAAAACTTGCAAATAATTCCGTCAGGACGATTTCAAGTTCCAAATCTTCGGTTAATCTTCCTCTCTTGTGCTCACAAGTTCATTACCTGATGTCAGAACATACGGATTAGTTGCTGGATCCATTCCTGTAAATTGGTTCTGCATTCTTTCTAATTATGATATTTTTTTTTACGAATGTAGCTGGTGTTTATGGACTATGAATATTAAAACACAACAGCACATCTAATTTGGCACCAGATGATGAGCAATTGAGTCAAAATCGATCGGACGCAGTGAGGCAATGACCCTGTCTTCGTGGTGTACATCCGTGACTCTATAATTCGACGAAGAATCATTCCCACAACTTCAGCTGTGTCAGAATCTAGTTTGCGGTGAAAGCCTGTCAATCTGCTAAGGTAACGTTCGTCTGGGTCTCTGCAAAGGAGTTGGCGAAATCTTTGGGTCTTGACAATTTGTTCTTCCAACAAATGAATTCAGTTGTTTTACTATTAAAATTGACCAAATTCGCGCAGCTGTGATGGCCGAGAGGTTAAGGCGTTGGATTTGAAATCCAATATGGTTTCTCTGCGCAGGTTCGAATCCTGTTCACAGCGCAGAATCTCTTAAAAGTCATTGATTGTTTTGCAGGATTTGGATTTATTGGAGCTTGAGCTTTGCATTCAATCGAAAGTAAATTTTCAACTGTGAAGAATCCGAAGTAGTTTCAAGACTGACTCAGTCATCTAATTGAATAAATTATATGTCGAGACACAAAAAGCTACCAACTTCCAACACGAATCAGTTTCAACACATTTGTCGAACTATCGTGAAATTTGGATGTTTGCGGTGGGGAGGGGGGGAGGCGGTGGAATTAAGTAAAACAAGAAGCAATGCAATACATTTACCTGCAGGTGATGAATTTTTTTTAGGATCAGTTGAAAGTCAAGCTGAGAAAGTTCGACCTAATTTACAGCTGACTCTCAAGGCCAATAATCTTTTATATCAGCAGTCAATGAATTAGAAAAAAACAACTCCATGTGTGGAAAGGAACTCGACTGATCCAGGTTCCTGGCTTGCGATGTGAAAAGGCAAGGCGATATCAGCGGAGTAGAATTTTCTGGAAATATTAGAAATGGAATGTTTACGGTCTTCTGCTGTCCACATTCGTTAGAAACTGTGCATTAAGAACTGAAATTGAAAATTAACGATGAAAATCAGACTTAGCCCTCTGCTTGTGGTGTAGCATTGTTCAGAACAAAAGGTTGTTGTTGAGGTTAAAATTGACCAAAATAATCGATGGGGATCTTATCCACGGCCTTCGTTGGAGCAGTTGGTGTGGAGAGCTCAGCTTGAAGAACCAAATGCCAATTATTCATCCTGGCTGTCTGAATTGCTTAGTTAAACATACTCCCAGTTTAATGAAAAAAACCTTTGCTGTCAGAGTTAGATGTTTTCATGTCAGCATGTTCCGATATGAGAAGACCCTTATGAGTAGATGTGACTTAAATTTTGACTCTAACGTCAGAGATGTTGACACATTTCTGCACCAAAATAAGCACTACCATTGGTATCAAATCAAACTGAACAAAGGACTCGTCACTTAGACATTTCCTGTCTGCAGACTCTGCCAATGGATCGTTCAGGCCCGATGTAGGAATAGGGCGTGGTGACATCTGTTCGCAAGTGGATCACTTTATTCTTGCTCACGATCCATAAACCGTAATTCATTTTGAACTTCTTAGCCATCAGCATGATAAGTGGTACATAATGCACAGGTTTGCTTCACGAAACAAAGAGCGAAATCTTATTCAATGCAGACGCAAATTCAAGTTGTCCCTGGTCGACCAGAAGACAGATATCGCGAAACAAAGTGAATACAGAAAACAATCAATGTTTTCTGGGAGTCAAAAAGATGTACTGGAAGAACGGAAACATATATTTGGAACTAAAGTCACATACCACTTCCACAGACTAAATGTTCTTGAACCGTTATCTTAATTTGACCTTCATGTCCACCATTGCTGCAAAAATTATCTTAACAACTCAGAACTTTGTGTTCTTTGATATTCTCTCCTTCACGTTTCTCTTGATTTTGAAACTAAAACCGAGCAATAGTAATGCACCCTATTTCACTTGCAAAGATCAGAAGAAGATCAATTTATAAAAGAACAGAAATAAACCTACGTCTGTCTTTCGAGAGAAAACACAGTTACCATTTCGACTCCAAAAAGTCTTCTTCACAAGTCTGCGCAATGAACTTGAAATAGTAGACCGAAAATGAAAAAAAGAAGCCAAAATGCCGCGAATACACCACCCGCAAGTGCATCAAGTCCTACTCGAATATGCCGTATTACTACCATCAACATCAGTGGAGAACGGAACAAAGCTCATCCTGCAGTTGTCAACCTGTTATGACGTAGTTTGTAAAGTCAGAAATATGATGAGGTAAAAAGCGGGATGAAAGCGGGATATAGGAAGTCTGAAAAAAGCAAGTGCGTGCTTTGCTTTGAAGAAGGTTGGCAGTGATGATAATGGAAATTAACTACAGTAAGGGGGGCTTAATTAATACTCAGAATCGTTGCAACACACAGGGACGCAATTCTTTTTGCTAGGTTTCTGTTCTGCCATTTTATAATCACGACTGCTGTCGGGTTTGGTTTCCATTCCAGGCTTAGGTGACAGCCTGATGGAAGTTTGCACATTCGCCCAATTTCTGTGTGGTTGCTCTGGTTTGCTGCCACATTCTCAACATTTGCAGGTTATTTGGAATCGCCATTGAACGCAAGCGGTTACAGAGACAGTGATGTCTCTGTAATAGGAGTGTCGGGATAGGACGTACTTCAATGGATTTTTGTGAACTTAAATAGACAGAGTGGGGTTAGTCTGCTGTTTCCTGGGTGAGCTACATGGACAGAGAGTGGTCAGGGTCTTCTTCCCTGAGGGAGATACATTGACAGAGTTTGGTTAGTTGCTCTTACCTGTGTCAGTCACGCAGATACAGTAGTGTCAGTCTGCCCTTCCTTGGGCGAATTTCTTTCACAGAGTGGTGACAGTCTGCTCTTCCCTGCCTGAGTGAAGCAGATAGAGGGGGGTCAGTATTCTCTTCCCTCGATAATTTATGTTGACAGTCTGGCTTCCGTCTGCTCTTCCCTGGCGAGTTAC
Source organism: Chiloscyllium plagiosum (assembly GCF_037043375.1). Lineage (NCBI taxonomy): Eukaryota > Metazoa > Chordata > Chondrichthyes > Orectolobiformes > Hemiscylliidae > Chiloscyllium > Chiloscyllium plagiosum. The sequence continues at coordinate 98,497,761 of NW_028270167.1, forward strand.
ATTGGTAGAGTGGGGTTATTGTTCATTCATTGGGTGAGTGCCGTAGACAGAATGGGATCAGTCTGCTCTTCCCTGAGGGAATTACATTTATAGAGTGGGATCAGACTGCTCTTCAGTGAATGACTTATATTGACAGTGTGGGATCAGTCTGCTGAGTTACACTGAGAGTGTGGGGTCAGTCTGCCCTTCCCTGGGTGAGTAACACTGACTGAGTGGTGTCAGTTTGCTCTTCCCTCAGTGAGTTACATTGACAGAGTGGCGCCAGGAGTGGCGTCTTTGAGGAGTTGACAAAAGTAACTCGTCCCCTACATCTTTGGGATAATTAGGGATGGGCAGTGAATCTTATCTCATTTAAAGACAACTGTGTCCCAGAAATGCATTTCTAATAATTGCATGTACTAATTCGACAGTGCAAGCAGTCGGGAATAACTTGAGGAGAGGTGCAGGGTAGAACAATTAAAGTCAAATGCACTGATGCCGAGGAGACATGACACAAGATGTGAGTGTGGAGCTGATGGTGCAAGGCTCAGTGTCAGTGCTATTGGTTCAGCATTTATTTCTCACTGTTCGCAATGACTCACACACCACTGCTGTCAATTCACAATAATGAGCCTGTTCATCTTGGTTTGAAAATCCCTGCGTGTGTATTAATGTGGTTAATGGGACGCGAGAGGAGATGAGCACATCCTCTTTATTCTGTCAGTTGAAACAGATGAAAATATCTGTTGGATGCCAATGCAAGAGGATACTGTCTTTTTCTGTGCCTCTTCAGTGGGGAATGCTCAGCATTGAAATGTCTGTTTTTGCACAAGCAGAGTTTGATTGCCATTTATACTGAGCAACGCTAATACAGAAAATGCGTTTTCGAATTCCTGTGATCAAGTGGTTCAGGCATTGCACATATGGACGACAAATCTGGCTTTTAACGTGGCGCCGTGGCTTAGCTGGTGAAAGCACCTCCCATCACACTGGTACCTGCTCATTGTATTGAAAGCTCGTTATTTCTCGCAAGTATTATGTTGCTGATCGAAACACTCAGTGTCCTGTTTGAATTGCTATATTTTCTGATTTTGTGTTCCGGCTTCATTTTCCAGGTTTAAATCCAGTAGTGTATGTTGCTCTTTTTAACTACTATTTTAACCTGGAGATTCCGACCGCAGTTCCACAAGCACTTCTGCTTCTCATCCTCTTATTCTCATTCCTTTATTTCCAGTTTGGTGGAAATTAAGTGGTGAAGCAGGAGACACTGCAGCATTCCCGGGGAATGTAGTGGTAATGGCACTGACACCACGACCTGATCACCCTCATTCTCTGCTGTCACCATTCATTGGTTGTACACTAACAGTAAATGAATCCTTGTTCTTCTTCAGCTATCATGTAATTACTATCTTTTTATGTTGGATAAGGAATTCAACTTTAACTTCGAAAGGGTCTTTAGATTTTGAGGAAGAAATGTCTCCTTGCTTCAGGTCGAAGTGACAGACGCATTATACAGAGAATGTGAGACTCATTCGACCGATTCCAGCCAGGCGTCAGAAAGCCTCTCAGCAGTTCGAATCTCAAGCTGTCTCTGACTGTCAGGCTTTTCAAAGAGCAGAAATAAGAAACGAGGGATATGGACAGCTAGAGTGTCGGAGAATGTTAAAAATGCCCAGTAGGATACAGAGAGAAATATAGAAAAACAGAGACATGTATTGAGGTAGACACTGGAAGAAACAATTCTCCATTTGACGTGACTGCTAAATAACAGAAAGCAGAAGGAAATGTAGCCATTAAAACATAGCCTTCCACCAGCTCAGGCAAATGAAAGTAGCATGACAACTTATTAAGTTCTTTTAAGATTGTAAATTCGACATTTGTAAGCTCAAGAGTGATTTTGATAAATGCAATGATTCGACAGGTAAGATTATCATTTTCCCAATAGTATAATCTAGAAATCAATAACTAACCTGCTTCTGTTGCTCTAAAAAAAATCTGTTTCTCTCTGCAGATGTTGCCAGGCGCAGCGGGTTTCTCTATCAATTCTCGTTTTTAGTTCAGATTTCCAAAACCTGCATCTTTTTGATTTTTGATAACCTGGCACAAAACCAAGCATTACCAGGATCGGACCAGTGGTCAGAAATACTGGTACCACGATATATTTGCACAATAAAACATTCATTCCCTGTCCGAAAATAGAACTAATGTCATGGCAGTTCTAGTTCCAAATCCTACCTACGAGATTACACTGAATGAAGACAGACGCTCTTGCACTTATCCTCAATGAAATGGCTTTTCCCTTTCATTCCTGATCAGTTTCACTGCAGATTGTTTTCTACTCGTCTTCACGTTTTGCAGAATGGAAAAGTCCATTTGGCCCATGGTGCAGTCTGGTTTAAAGACATTCATCTATTCTATTCCCAGTTTCCAGCTTTGGTCCATAACCTTATGTGTTCTGATGTTTCCAGTGCAAATGGCAGTGAGGTTCTCACTTTGATCTTAGATGACACAACAATGGGATTGAAGTTTGACATAGTCACACTGTGTTATTACCCACGTCGTGTCTTCCACAGAAAGAGACACACAAGAGTGGCAGAGTTCTCAGGATTTGACCAGCTCCTTGTGCTTCACTTCAGCTGTCCGCTCCAACATGCAAGTTCAACCGCTAAAAGGCAGCTTTTGGTTAAACCAAAGCCAGTTCTACAGACAATGAGAGACATTCTAGCTCTGAGCTAGAATTTCAAGTGGACGAAAGAAACAGTAAATTCGAAAACCCAAACCCTTCCGTTCCTGACAGACAACAGGAATGGACTAGCACGCTGCATCCTCGTGATTTTAAATGCGAACCGACAATCCCCTAACTCGACATAAAAGGCGTGTTACCAATTCCGTCACTGACCCAAAGACCAGGTTTGGCTGTGACAGTTTGTCTATTTGTAATGTAAATGTCCACATCATAGAAACAGCAATCACAAGTTGAAAAATCAGCAAATATAATCACCGTCACTGTTTCACTTGGAATTGCACACTCTGTGAACCGTTACCTTTCGCTGTACTTTCATATTTGAAGTTTTTTACATTCCAGACCCATGAACTAATTCAGCAAGTAACCACTGGTCATTTCGAGCCCGTCATCCGGAATGAGGCGAGTTGAACGATGCCTTTCTTGTTGTCGACACATCACCACAGCTCAAAACGAGCTCGTGTTAGCATCAGTTCTTTACTTAACTTGCTGCAGTATATCTGCTGAATAACATCAGATTATCACAGCGTTGCCTTCTTCACGTTGAAACCAAGGGTGATAATATGAACCGACTTGGAAACTTGGAGAGAGAAATGCTGCTGAGAAGACGATTATGACGTGAAGAGCAGGCACAGGCGTTTGTACAGGTCAGGTCCCAAATGCTATTGCAGTATCAATGGACATCCCTGCATACGAGTCTGAGTTTATATTGCCCAGAACAGACTTTAATTCCCAGTCAGGAAGTGAAGATTTAATTCTCTTCTTGTGAATTATCCGAATGAAAACGAAATCCTGATTGCACACAGAACACACACACGGAGCCTGCCAGAGCAATTCAGTCATCGATCAGCATCTGTCTGGAAGGACAATGGCAGCAAATACAAGCGAAAGCTATCACCGCAATTATCCCTCCAAAGATCTCGCGATTCCCAGTTGAAAATATCTCGCTGTTCCTTCAATGTCACTAGGTCTAAATCCTTGCCTCGTGGCATCATTCCTGTACCTCTGTACTGAGGACATCCAGGGTTCTGCGGAGTAACTCAAAATCTCAATCTCTCGGGTAATTAGGGATTGACGGTGCATCCCATCCCATTGAGTAATGACTTTATCCCAATAATACGTTTCCTAAAGCTGCAGTTTCTAAGGGAACACTTGCAAGCAGTCGGGAATAATCAGTGCTTGGGAGCCTCCTGCGAAGCGCTTCTTTGATTTTTCCTCCGGTGTTTATAGTGGTCTATAAACACCGGAGGAAACATCAAAGAAGCGCTTCGCAGGAGGCTCCCAAGCACTGATGATGTCGCCTAGCCAGGGGACGAAACGTTTGCAACAAAAACTTCCAGCTCGGCGAACAGAACCACAACAACGAGCACCCGAGCTACAAATCTTCGCACAAACTTTGAACACTTACAGTCGGGAATAAGTTGAGAAGTGGAACGGACGAGGGGAAAATATGAAAGGCAATGATGACTGGGAGGCATGAGACAGCAAGTGAGTGAGGAGCTGGCGTTGCAACGTTCAATGTCAGTGTCAGTATTTACTGACCACTATTCACTCTGATTCACACACCACTCCTTAACAATTCACCGCAATGAGCCCATTCCTCTTAGTGTGAGTTTCCCTTTGCGGATATTAATACGGTTAAAGGTGCCCAAGGTGCCGAAGATGGACAGATCTTCGTTATCCTGTCAGTTTAAACAGTCGAAGTTATCAGTTTAAAACAAAAACAATAAGAGATTGCCTCTCCCTGTGCATTTTCAGTGGAGAATATCCAGCTTTGAAATCTTCTGCATAAATGGAGGTTGTTTTAAATTTTCTCCGCGTAACTGTGAAACACACAAAAATGAGTCCGAGTTCCTGTGTTCGAATAGTCAAGTAAATGCACACATGGTTTTGAATCGTTGAGCTTGGGCAGTCCCTCTGCCTTAGTTAGTGAAAGTTCCTGTCAAAAAATCAGCCGAATATGGGATCAAATCCTGACATCTCAATGTTTATAGGTCTTTCATGAAAAACAGAGTTCCCGTCTTCACCTGTGGTTCTGGTCGTGGTGGGAATTCAAATCAATGACTGGATGGAGGTTATAGTTTAAAGACAGCTCCTTAGACACCTCTGCCATGCTGCCATACAAACCCCCGCAACCACGTTTTTCAGGATGAGTGTTTCAGCATCGCCTCACTTCAGGCACTTTAACACACGCCCTTTCAATGGCGAACTTGGCGCAAGTTCGATAATATGTATGAGGATGTTGTAAGGCTTACAGTGTTGGGATTGTAGCGTAAAGTTGAGTAGGATATGAAAATTTTCCCTGAAGCTTGAGGGCTTAGGGATGGGCTTACAGAGGTTTATAAAAATATGAGGGAGACTGCAGAGTAAATGGTCAATGAATATTTCTTCCCAAGACAGGCAAGTTCAAAACAAGGGAACACAGGTTTAAGGGGAGAATGGTAAAATTTAAAAGGGATCTGAAGGACATTTTTTTTTTCACACAGAAAGTTTTGCGTGTTTGGAATGAATTGTCAGATTTAGTGGTGGGGGCTGGTACACTCTCAACATTTCAAAGGCATATGGATCTAAATACTGACAGGAATGTTGAAAAAGAATAAACGTGAAAATTTGGCAAATAGAGTGGTTGAGATGCTGCACTGGCGATCACCAGTTTGAATAGGCACTCATCACTTGGTCAGTGCGTTGGGCTAGTTTTCTGGAAGATGGTTAGATTAGATTCCCTACAGTATGGAAACAGGCCCTTCCGCGCAACTAGTCCACACCGACCCTACAAAGAGTAACTCACCCAGACCAATTTCCCTCGAACTAATGGACCGATCATTATGGGCAAATTAGCATGTCAAATTCACCTGCATGGCACATCTTTGGCACTGCCATACTGGTTGTTTTCTGCTGTGCCACATCACAGCCGAGTTAGAAGAAATGACTGTTTTTTTTTTCTGTTCAACTTTAACAATACTAATCCCTGCAAAACGTTGCCAGCTTAATCCATTAGCACACGTGGCCGCGCAGGGATGCAAACACAAGCCTTCTTAAGAAGTGAAATCTGAAATCAGAGTCTCAGGTTGCTCAGCCCCGCGAGCACACAGGCCAAAACCGGAAACCCAAGAGCATGTAGCTGATGATACCCTGCAGCATACTCACAGCAACTGCACCAGATCTGCAGAATAAGCGGTGGAAAGGAATAGCTCTATCTGAGCGGTAGTGCTTGTTGTTCTCATCAGCAAATCTGGCTTTGAATTTGCTAGCCCATACCTGCTACCATGCTGAAACGGAATGCAATTCCGATTAGTCGCTGTGTGAAACTTTTTTCATTTTCTCTCCTCAGATAAAGTGATCACTGGAGATGATGAATTCTGCTCCTGCCAGAAACGCCGACTCTCCTGCATCTCGGATGAACTGAAAAACTGGTTTAGCACTGGAATCCGAGAATGGCAGAACACGTAGCAAGATTATTCGAAACCCAGAGCCAATAAGAGTTCCAACTTTCCTTTTCTTTCTCCATAATAGTGCATTATCCAGCAGAGCCATGAGCAACTGCCACCTGGCTGCAAGCTGAGTTGGAAACCTATGTGGCAATCAAGGACATGCGACTCACTTATTGTCGGTAAATCAAACACTTCTCACTTTGAGGTGTACAAAAATTAGTTTCTATACATATTCATGGAAGGTCAAAGGCGATCTGAGATGTCAAAGACGTGGTCACTCTTCGTGATTGCTCTTTGTTCGAATTGTGAAAAGGTCGCTTTAGTCGCATTCAATGTTCTTGTTGATGACTGAATCAGACAGAAGGTGTTTCACCAGAGCTGCACTTGACTTGCATTCCTCTTCCTCGCTGTCATACTTTCCTGGAACTCTGTGAGAACAAGAAAACAAAATACATACTGCGTCATTCGGCAGCCTGTCTGTGATTTCCTCATTTTCAGTTACGACATGGTTTAGACTTCAGGCCACACAGTAATATTAGTAACAGTATGAGAACAAGAGTCGATAGTTCATCTGTGCCTGTAAATCTTTTCATTCCTGTAGTTGACTGAATGAACTGTATCGGTGTCTGCTGCTTCGAAACTCGAATACGTGAACTGCTCCAAACTATGATTGAGGATTTCTGGTTTTGGTTGACGCACGTTGAGAAACGCCAGACAGCGTTCAAATTAAGCTTTCAGAGCACATTGTCGGATGCTTTTGACAGAGACTAACATCATGAATCCAGTGTTCGCTGTGACAGAAGGAAATGAATGCTCTCCTTGTTACTGATCCAGGCCACCTTCGCATGTCAAGCAAATGTGGTACTGTTGTTACAGAAAGGATCAGTGCCCGGTAACTGTGTCTTTGAAGAGGACATGATTGAAAAAATAAAGAATACCATGTTGAAATATCCAGGAAATATTGGCTGAAAAGGCGCAGACAATTTTCCCTGCAGCGCCAAGACAGAGGAACATATGTAACGGCACTCTTAAACAGGATGGCCAGCAGTGATATAGACATCGCCACATATGAAGGACCACTGCGAATAGAAATTTGAACATGAATTTCACGCAGCAGGGTTTCGGAATTATATTCTTTTCACCGCTACAGTAGTATTGGGCGAGTAAATTCAAAACAAGGTTTGCTGATGAGAATGCAATAAAACCCCATCGATCATGATATGAAAGACTGTCGTCCGGAAAGAGAGAACAACAATGTTTCTTCTAAGCTTTGTACTGGGCCACTTTCGCACAAACTGATACTGCTACTCTCCAGAAAAGATCAGGGCCCGCGGCATGCACTCTTAGAAATGGTGACCATCAGTGCTGGAAACATCCCTGCATATTCAGAACAAGGAAGAATACATATCGAATAAAAGCGTAGATGGCAATTAATTGGACTTGTATTCCCTTTCACCACCACAGCCAGAATGTATGGGGATATACAGAGTAAGGTTTACTGACCAGGTCAGAAAGCAATTACCTCCACATATCTTGACACACAAGCCTATCTTTCTTTCTGTCCTTTTTGGTTTTGAAGCGCCGATCCTTTCCGTAGGAGATGAAGATGATTACTGCTCCCCCGCAGGATCACAGTGGGGCCAGAGACTCGATCGAGCTGCTCAGAACAGTTCGTGTTTGCCGGGAATCACTGAAACTGAGATTGATGACAAGTAGACACGGTGTAACATCTGCCAACACATGTGGAGGGCTTTGGGACGGATTAGGACCCAAAAAGACTGGGAAAAAGGCTGGAGCCTAAGACTGGCGAGTAAGTGTTCAGGGGGAGGACTGGAGAATTGGGTTAAGAACGATATTAGCCAAGATCGAATGGCGGAGCAGACTAGATATTCTGAAAGCACTAACCGTCCTCCTATGTCTTCCAATCTCTGGCCATCTGGTATCTAAGGAAATAGAAACAGAGTTATTTGTTCAGTTGGAAGTCCTGGGCAAAGTGAGAGATAGAACAAGCATGATACAATTTTAGAGATTGGGAAAATGTTTGGAGAGGAAGCAATAAAAGTGAAGCTGAATATAAAGTTTGATGTCAGGACATATTCAATAAAAAGGAAGTTTGTAGAAAGGCAGAGGGACATGGAGATGGAAAAAGAAGTGTCACCAGTCCCAAAATCTCATTCGGTTTTCATTTTCAAGATGCGACCGGACTTGCTGAGATTTTCCAGCAATTTCATTTGTTGATTCTGAAACAGAAGATGGGAGTGATCCTGGACCAATCAGCTCTCCCATGTTCTGGGAATATTTGACTTACCCGTTCGATCAGATCACGTCTGTCCCACACTGAAACCTCAGAAGCCTTCCCCACCCCCACCCTCGTTACTGGCAATAAACTGTTCATTACATAAACATATATGAGCACACAACAAGAACATTTGCAAAATGTACAGGGAGAGCTCCGTTCTGTTCCATCAGCACATTCTGAATCAGTTAATTTTTGTTCAGGACCCATGAGACATTGAGCCGTCTCTGTCAGACCACTAACAAATGGCCATTCACGTTCTGTGTCTTTGCACACTTTGGTTGGGACACGGATGTAGTGGAATCTCACGTTTTGAAATGGACATCATTCATAGTATTTTCAGTAAAGTGCAGCCAGTTTTCACTCAGAAACCAACATGTGATCAAAGCAGGAGGACATATGTGTCAACGAAAGCAACAAGAACGCTCTACCAGCGTTGGGTTCCAATACTGCATGTGGAACGAAGAGCTGGAACTCTATTAAACAGTGAAAACGAATATTATGGGGCTTGGATGCACGACTCTCTGATTGAACACCTCATATTGCACCGAACTGAGACAGCCAGGCCTAACGCACGATGAATTAGTTTGCTATTTCATTCTGCGCATAATTCACCTGGAACAGCATTTTGCAAGAAACCAGCTCATTCCTCCCAATCACAAATATCATCATTCACATCTTTCACTTTTGTTATTTCTTCAAAACATTACAAGCTCTTTAACACTTGTCCTGGCATTTAAGACTCAACCCTAATATTTTCATGAGAAGTGATTTCCAGTCACTCTGGCAGACAGTAAATCAGTCGGAAAATTACCTAAGGAAACCCAATCATTTCTGTTTACAGTGTTGGGAATTTCCCATCTGCTGACGAGACAGAGTCCTCACAATCAACATGTTCTTTGTTCTTCCTGCCTAAAACGTTTACCACTTCTTATTTTCAGGACAGGAGTTTTGTTTATAACACGTTCCAAGAACAGGAACAACCTTCCAATCTCCTGACGCCGTTTCCAATTTAAAATGTAAGTTTTGCTCCATTCTAACGGGAAGAGCAGTTAATGAGGAAGGAATTTCTACGAACTGTGTCCCAGGGTTTAGCAGGAAGCCGCTGATTGCAGCTGCAGTGGCCTCTTTCAGTTGGCATCGGGGGATTGGAGAACATGGCGTCGTATTCTGCTGCGTGTAAACGTCTTGCTCCCTGCAGACTCGGGGTGAATCATGGAGAGTTTTCGGAACAACACTGCCTACCAGTCTCTGGCCATCTGCTATCTAAGGAAATAGAAACAGAGTTATTTGTTCAGTTCGAAGTCCTGGGCAATGTGAAAGATAGAACAGTCCTGAGACAAAATTGGAGACTGGAAAAATGTTTGGAGAGGAAGTAATAAATGAGAATCTGAGTAGAAAATTGGAAGTCAGGAGACATTCAATAAAAAGGAAGATTGTGCAAAAGCAGATAGAGATGGACATGGAAAAGAAATGTCACTAGTCCCGAAGTCTTAAATCGGTTTTTATTTCCACGATGCTACCAGACCTGCTGAGATTTTCCAGTAATTTCATTTGTTGGTTCAGAAACAGAAGATGGCAGTAATCCTGGACCAATCAGCTCTCTCATGCTCTGGGAATATTTGACTTACCGTGTCCATGTCCCACACTGAAACCTCACAATCCTGCCGCGCCTCCACCCTCGTTACTGACAATATACAGTTCATTACGTTAAACACAAGAAGAACAATTGCAAAACGTTGAGGGAGAGTTCCCTTCGGTTTCCATCAGAACAATCTGAATTAGATAAAATTGGTTCAGGACCCATGTGACATTGATCCGTCTCTGTCAGACCCCTAGAAAGTGGCCATTCGCTTTCCGTGTCTTTGAACACTTTGATTGGTGCATAGTTGGTTTGCAACCTCACGTTTTGAAACGGACATCATTCATAGTATTTTCGGCTGCACTGATAAAGTTGTCTCTGGCGCCTCCAGTAAAATGGAAACAGTGTTCACTCAGAAACCGACGTGTGATCAAAAGCAGGCGGACAGATGTGTCAATGAAAGCAGCAAGAACATTCCCCTGTGAAGGGTTGCAATACTGCACATGGAACGAAGAGCCGGAATTCTATTAAGCAGTGAATGCGCCCATTGTGAGGCTTGCACCCACGACCCTCTGATTAAGCAACTCACACTGCACCGATTGAGCTAACCAAGCATGGTGCACTGTGGATTAGTTTGCAATTCCATTGCGAGCATAATTCATCAGCAATTTGTAAGGATCCAGTTCATTCCTCCTAATCACAAAAACATCATTCACACCTTTCACTTCAGTTATTCCTTCAAAGCATTACAATGTATTTAGCACTTGTTCCGGGATTTAAGGTTCAACCTTGATATCTTGGTATTTTTAACCTCACCTTTAGGCCGCTGAAGTGATTTTCAGTCACTCTGGCAGACAGTAAAACAGTCGGTAAATTACCTCAGGAAACCCAATCATTTCCGTTTACAGTGTTGGGCATTTCCCATCTGCTGAATAGACAAGGTCCTCTCAATCAACACTTTCTTTGTTCTTTCTACCTAAAACCTTCACCACTTTTTATTTTCAAATCAGGAGTTTTATTTATAACACGTTCCAAGAACTGGAGCAACATTCCAATGTCCTGAAGCCGTTTGCAAATTAAAATGAAAGTTTTGCTCCTTTAACACGGGAAGAGCTGTTACTAAGGAAGGAGTTTCCACGAGTTGTTTCCCATGGCTTGGCAGAAAGCCGCTGATTGAAGCTGCAGTGGCCGCTTTCTGTTGGCATCGGGAGCTTGGAGAAAATGATGTATTCTGCTGCGTGTAAACGTCTCACTCACTGCGGACTTGGGGTGAATCATGGATTAGTTTTCGCGGTTACAATGTCGATACATGGTCGGTGTAAATACTTGTGCTGAAATATTTGAGGCTTTTTGCCCTGGGTGGGCTCGAACCACCAACATTTCAGCCAACTGCGTTGACCATTCGAGACACAGAAACTGGCTACTCAGATATCGTAAAGCAAAGTTATCGACGGGATATGAGGATACGTTGGACAGCAGGAACTTGCGCTGTTTTCAGACACGGTCGCTGATTTTATCACCGAGAGGGGATGCACACTGAGGAGTTGTGAACACTCAAATTAAAAGGCATCTACACATGCGCAGTTCTCTCACATACATCTCCACATAGTAGCTTACTTACGATGCTGGTAGTTGAAGCCACTACTCGATAGAGACTGAATGCTTAAAAATCCAGCATATCAGACCGCTCGACCATGCTACCACACAAAACCCAACACTCAGATTTGTTATGATTAGTGTTTCAGCATCGATTCACTTCAGGCACTGAGACCTCGTAAATTTTGTAATGAACTTGGCGTAATTTAAGAAGAAAGACCAAAGAAAATCTACAGACAAAGAACAGACCCTTCATCCATTCAAGCCTGAGCCGATCCAAATCTACTGTTTCAACCTGTCACCCAATTCCTAAGCATCCGTATCCGTCTGCTCCCCTTCATCTCATGCATCTGTCCAGATGGATCTTAAATGAATCTACCGTGATTACCTCTCCCGTCTCTGATGGGAACGCGTTCCAGACACCCTCCACTCGCTGTGTCAAGTAGTTGCCGCGTGTATCCCTCTTAAACCTTTCACCTCTCACTTTGAAAGCGTGACCTCTCGTTGTTGAATCCTTCAACCTGGGAAATAAAACTTTTCTCTATCGACCCTGTCTGTTCTCTTCATGATTTTGTAAACCTCAAAAAGGTCCCCCTCAAACTCCTTTTTTTTCTAATGAAAACAAACCTAACCTATTCAACCTCTCTTCCGAGACTGCACCTTCCATACGAGGCAGCATCCACTTAAAACTGTTACGCGCCCTCTCCAAAGCGTCCACATCCTTTTGATAATGTGGCGACCCGAAATTTACACAGTATTCCAAGTGCGGCTAGACCAATGTCTTGTTCAATTTTAACATGACTTGCCAGCCATTTTATTCAAAACCCCATCCAATGAAGGCAAGCATACTATATGCCTCCTTGACCACTCTATCCACCTGTGCAGCAACCTTCAGTGTACAATGGACCTGCACTCACAGATCTCTCTGTCCATCAATTTTTTTTCCAAAAGCTCTTCCTTTCATTGCAAAACTCGATCTAGAATTAGACTGGCCGAAATGCCTCACATTTGTATGTGTTGAACTCCAGCTGCCACTTTTCCCACCAACTTTCCAGTATATCTATATCCTCCTGTATTCTTTCACAGCCCCTTATACTTTCTGCTGGTCCAGAAATCTTCGTGTCATCTGCAAACTTTCTGATCATTCCAAGAGTGCTCTCTTCCAGATCATTTAAGTATATCACAAACAACAGTGACCAAAACACTGACCACTGTGGAGCACTACTGGTCATCTTTCTCCATTTCCAGAAACTCCCTTCACCTGCCACTCTCTGTCTCCTATTGCGCAACCAATTCTTTATCCACCTGTCTAGAACACCCTGCACACCATGTTACTTTACGTTCTGCATTCGGTTACCATGGGGAACCTTATCTAGCTCCTTACTGTAGTGCATGTATATAACATCAACAGCCTTTCCTTCATCTATCAACTTGGTCACTTCCCAGAAAAACTCTATTAAGTTGGAAACTCACGAACTCCCCCGCACAAAACCATTTTGCCTCTCACTGATATGCCCATTCTTTTCTAAATATGAAAAGATCCTACCCTCAGTACCTTCTCCAGCAACTTTCCCAACACTGGTGTCAGGCCCATTGTTCTGTAGTTATCCGGAATATCCGTACTATCCTTCCTGTACAGGGGACAATATGAGCAACGTTCCAGTCGGCCACAACCTCACCTATGCTTAAGGATGCCACGGAGATATCTGTCAGGGCCCCAGCTATTTCCTCTCTCGCCTCACTCAGGAACCAGGGATAGATCCCATCCGTTCCTGGGGATTTGTCCACATTAATTACCCCTAGCCTGCCCAACACAGCTTCCCTACTTATGGCAACATGATCCAGACTAATCAAATGTTTTACTCTAGACTCAACATTCATCATGTTCCTCTCCTCAGTGAACACTGATGCAAAATAAACATTCGGAATCTTACCCACTCTCTCAGATTCGACAGACAACCTTCCTTAATTTTCCTTTAGTGGATCAATCCTTTTTCTAGTTACCACTTGCTTCTTATATATGAACAATCGGCTTTAGGATTCCCCTTAATTCTGCTAGCGTGAAGTTGTTTCATGACCCCTTTTAACCCCCTTGATTCCTCGTTTAAGACTTGTCCTACTCTCCTCATGTTCCTCCAGGAACCATTCTGTTCTTAGCTGCTGAGGCATTATGTATGCTTCCCTTTTCCTCTTGGCGAGTCGTACAATTGTCCTGTCATCAACGGTTCACGAATATTGCCTTTCAAATCCTTTGCCTTCAACTGGGCATGCCTATCCTGCACTATATTTAACCTATCTTTGGAAGCCTGCCACATATGAACTGTGGACTTTCCTACAAATAGCTGTGCCAATCCACATTTCCGACCTCTTGAATAATTTTGATATAATTAGGTTTGGCCATGTTTAGTACTCTTTCCTCAGGACCACTCTCATCTTTGTCAATGAGTATTCTAAAACTTACAGAATATTGGACACTTTCCAAAGAAATCACCCCCGGCAACTGCTATCACCCGCCTTGGCTTGTTCCCCAATATCAGTTCCAATATGGCCTATTCCCTCGTCGGACTATTGATATACCGCTCCAGAAAACTCACCTGGAGGCTTCTTACAAATGGTGTCCCATCCAGACCTCTGACGCTAAGAGTATCCCGGTCAATGTTGGGAAAACAGAAATCTCCAATCACCACTAAATTATTGCCTCTACGTCTTTCCATGATCTGTTTAACTTTTTTGTTACACCTCACGCTCACTATAATACAGCCCCAAAAGTCTAACCTCACCCTTCTTATTTCACTGCTCCATCCATAGTGTCTCACGACCCAAGCCCTACATGGTGCCCTCCTTTCGCACAGCCATGATATCATGCCTGACCAGCAATGCAACTCCTTCCCCTTTTACTTCCCTCCCTGTCCCGCCTGAAGCATCTATATCCTAAAACATTTGTTTGCCAACCATGCCCTTCCTTCAACTAAATCTCTGTGATCGCAATAACGTCATATTCCCAGGCACCAACCTAAGCCCTAAGTTCATCTGTCTATATTCCATGCATTAAAGTAGATGCATTTCAGGCCACCAGTTCTTTTACATTCATCTGCTCTCTGCCGACTCTTCCCATTATTAATGCTATCTTCCTGATTCTTACATTTTCCAGTTTCCACCTCACTGCCGACTTGTTTTCTCTTGTGGTTCCCAGCCCTCTGCCACATTAGTATTAAACGTCTCCAACAGAAGTAGCAAAAACTCCCGAAAGGACATTCGTTCCCGTCTGGTTCAGATGTAGATCGTCAATTTTCTTATAGTCCCACCTTCGCCAGAACTGCTCGGAAAGTCCAACAAATCTGAAACCCGCCCTGCAGCACCATTCCTCAAGTCGCGTGTTCATCGTGCATTTTTTTATTCGTTTCTACGCTGCCAGTCACATGGCACCGGCAGTAATCCTGAGATTACTACCTTTGAGTTCCTCCTCTTTAATTTCTCTCCTCGCTCCCTGAATTCTCCCTGCAGGTCCTCATCTCGTTTTTTTTTCATTGGTGCCTGTATGCACCAAGACAACTGGCTGTACACGATCCCCTTTCCGAATGTTCTTCAGCCGATGGGTGACATCCCTGACCTGAGCACCTGGGAGGCAACATAACTCTCCAGAATTGCTGATGCTCCACAGTGAGTCCACCCGCAGCTCCAGAGTGACTACGCGGTCAAGCAAGTGCTGCAGCTGGACACACTTCTTTCAAGTGTACGTTTAGAAAACCTTTACAAGGATTTGCAAGGTTTGCACTGCTTGGACGTGAGAACGAAACTGAATAGGCTTCGTCAGATTCTCAGGAGCTTCAGGGCTTAGATATGGCCTCACAGAAGCTTATAAAATCATGAGGAAGACAGACAAAGTAAATAGTCAGGGAGCACTTTTTCACAAGACACGCGAGTTCAAATCTACATAGCAAACATTTAATGTGAGAGAGGAAAAATTTAAAAGGGAAGTGAGGGACACATGTTTTTCACACAACACTTTTCTGTGTGTGGAATGAATTGCCACATTTAGTGGTAGAGTCTGGTGCACTCACATTTCAAAGGCATCTGAATGGGTGTATAGACAGGAAGACCTCGGAGAGATAAGGCACAAATATTGGCAGATATGTATGGATTACTTTCGGTTATCTATTTAGCAAGGGCAAGTTGGATCGCGGGATTTGTTTCCATGCTCGACAACTCAGATGCTCCAGCCACCGGCAACGGTTTGAATACACCATTTGCAAAAAAAAAAACGCATGATGCTTGTTACTCAGTCAGCGAGTTTGGCTATTTTGTTTGGAGGGTGGATGGGCCCAACCGATCCAGAGATAAAGGTTTTCCGGATATTTGCTGCCAATGACCATTCTTCTTGACACTTTCCCAAGTTCGCCATCAAAGATTTTGGCTAAAGAAAAATACCTCACATATCGCATTACCCACTTTCCTCTCCAGCGAATCCAAAACCTGACAGCTCTTAACATGGAATAGAATCAGAACTGAAAAGGCAGTATCATGATCAGACACACCTTAAGTGCTTAAGTGCTGTCTGTGATGCACTGTGAGTCGTCTCTGACATGAACCGCTCGCACAAGTAACAGCGAGGCAATTCCAAACCTACTGGAGATTTAGTTTATTGCCAAGTCCCAGAAAGTGCTCAAGTATCATAAAACAAAACAGAACAACAATGAACCAATAAAAGTGAACATTTCCAATTGTATCCGTGATTAAATTAGGCCATCAATGCCCCGGTGATCACCTTTCTCCCTCGCCAGGACAGTAATGAAGGAAATGAAAGTATAGCAACGTTTCACATCGCGATTGCCCACCTTTTCACCACAGCATCAAATAACAGCGAACAGATTCAATGCAGGATCTTCTTTCGAAATAACGGTGAAATAACTATGTCTATTCACTTTCAGAATAAACGGGGAACAACACAAGTTGTCTGGAATATGAATAACCAACATAGACTACTTGGGTTACAGATTCTACTGATGCACTGACTTTCATATGAAAAGGTACCTTGGGTGATTGCCCTACACCCAGAAATCTTCTGGCTGCCTTCTGTTTGCCCTGTCACATTAACCTTGTGCTGCTCTAATCGAATTTGCAGTTCTTGCCATTTGTCCGTATTGCTACTAGGGATAGCTGGTCGTGGCAACTCGTGACTGCCACACAAATTATTTGCCAAAATTGGATTGTCCCGCAACGTGATTCGCAGTGCACGAACTTCGCAACGAGGATATGTCACGCGGCAAGTTAAAAAGCATGCTTCCATTTATTAAAGTCAATTTCTGGGAACTGACAACCAGATTCCTCCTTACACTCGGAATTATGACAACACATAAACCAACAGCCTCTCTCAGAGACAAGCGACCAATGCCATTCTTGTGCTGGACAAACGTAGTTGACAAGATTGCATGCAGGGACTGCACAGAAAACTATAGAGGAGAAGCAGACAGACGACCATCGAGCTGCATTCATGCAGTTCTGTTACCCTGTAAACCCCATGTACAGCTGTTCCTTGTAGGTACACACAGGGCACTGAGTGTCTCTGACTCGGGGACTTGGGACTCGGATTATATGACCGTCTGCAGCACTGGTTACTTCCTTGCGTGAGGTAACTCCCGATGGAACATATGTAAAACACGATAGCTGATTGAGTAAAACGTCCAAAATAGTACCCAAGAGACGTATTTCTGTTGTGTTTCTGGTCCTGTTCCTGACATGACATCCAACATTGTACTTATTGTGTGCTTCCTGACGGTTCGGTGCATGCTTCCGTGATCGCATTGTGTGCAGTAATCTGCGTTTTAGCTGCAATTACGTGCGTTTGAAACCCAGGACCACCTGCCTCTATTCTGTTTTCTTCTTCACATGCGCAATTGCAACACAGTAAACGATCAATTAATATTGGAAAATGACATACACAGGCGTGTGAAAAGCCCAGTTTCCGTGGCAATTATGCAATGGTTAGAGATTACATTGATTCAGGAGATAAGGATGGAAAATGTGTTTGGGTACAGATGAGGAAAGAGGAAACCAACCGGTGTAGCTTACAAGAACACTAACAGTAACCACAGTGTAAAAAAAAAACGTACAGGAAAAATACCACCTGTGAATGCTAAAAGAAGGCAAGAATTATGGGAGACATTTATTTCCCATCTTCCACTCCCGTTTGAATTGTAAAGAAACTTTGAAGGAAAACAATCGAAAAGTCATATATGCAACATCGAACAACGTGCGTCATACCTTGGCCATTGATTACCGTAGATTAGAATACTTACAATATGGAAACAGGTCCTTCGGTCCAGCAACTCCACACCGAACCGTCCCAGCCCAAATGCATTCCTCTCCATTCACCCCGTCAATTTAGCACGGCCATTTCACCTAACCGGTACATTTTTCGACTATGGGAGAAAACCAGAGCAAGTGCACGCAGCCACGGGGAGAATGTGCAAACTCCACACATTCAGTTGCATGAGGCGGGAATTGACCCTGACTCTGTGGCATTGTGAAACAGCAGCGCTCACGATGGTGTCAGCGTTAGATGGGACTTAGTTGCCGTCTTTTATTGGGAAAAATCTCTTAAATTGTGAGCATCTGGAAAGACCAGCTCCTTCGCCAGAAAAAGAAACGAATATGTCACTAACCTTGGATTGTTTCATGTCCAAGAAAACTCAGATCAATACCTCTCTTGATAAGCTCTGCTGATCATGTTTGCAAAGAGATCTAGCAAATTGCCAAAGTGGGATTGTCCTTTCAATCAATAATTTTGACTCAGCTTGGCTGCAAATATCTTTTCCTAACTTTTTCTTCCTTTACGTTGGTGTCTCGCACCTTACAATTCACAGCAGAGGTGGGAGAGGAGAATGGAAGAATTTAGCTCATCAAGTCAACGGCAGCTTTCAATGAGATTACGGCTGATTTGATCAATGCTCAACACACCGAAGCTGTCTGTAGTCATGGTCGAGTGGTTAAGGCGATGGATTAGAAATGCATTGGGGTTTCCCCACGTATGTTCAAATCGTGCTGACTACGTTATGAATGCTTTCCTGCTGGTACAATTTTCGCTCAAAGTTCAGAAAAACTATTTTGTGAACCAGGCCGGTAATTTGATTAGACTTGGGAAACTCGAGTTCTTCATCAGAAATGTTCCATATTTAAAACATTATCTCTGTTTCTCTTTCCAGATACACTGCTCGACACATCGGGTTTCTGCAGTTGTTATTGAACGTCCTGAGCAGAAGTGATGCTTTTCATTAGATTCCTTTCCTCCCTGTCCACTGTTCTCTGACTCGGGTCAGTGGCAACACTTCCTCCTGCTCGTCAAAGTGCTCATTCCCCACCGCTCCCTCTCCCATCATTAGAAACAACCGCAGGAAATCGCCACTTAACCATCTTTGTTCCAAAGTGAAACTCATTAGCCTCGGGAAACTCGCCACCAAACGGGACTTCTCATCCCTGAACATGGTGCAAGCCAGAGGATTGTGAAGAGATACTGTGAAAATATTGTCAGTTGGCAGTTGACAAAATGTTTAGGAAGCAAACCATATAACTTAGGCTCCAGCTTTGTAAATCTTGAGAAACTCTTTGGGAAATGGAATCAGAGGAGAATGAAGAAGTGTGAACTGTCGGACCGAGTAGAGGACGGGACATTGACTCTGATGTTCTCGGGACAGGAACTGATCTGAGACATTGAAATCATTCTCGCTCACGTACGTGAGGAATGCAAACTTCATCTGGACTCTGGGACAATGAAAAACTCAGAACACTCAAGACAATATCCAAATATTTACTGGGATCACTACAGTAAGAGTACTATAGATGAGTCATTATTTACCCAGTGTGTGCAGGAGGGCTTCCTGACACAGTACGTACACATGCCTTCAAGGGACGAAGCCACTTTCGATTTAGTACTGGGTAACGAGCCTGGCCAGGTTTTAGATTCGGAAGTAGGTGAGCACTTTGGAGACAGCGATCACAATTCTCTCAGGTTTACTTTCGTGATTGAAAGGGATAGGTGTACTCCACGGAGCAAGAGTTTCAGCTGGTGGAAGGGAAATTACGATGCAATGAGGTAAGATTTAGGAAGCGTAGAATGGGGTAGGAAACTGCAGGGAGTGAGCACATTAAAATGTGGAGCTTATTCAAGGAAAAGCTCCTGTGTCTCCTAGATAAGTATGTACCTGTCAGGCAGGGAGGAAGATATAGAACGCGTGAGCCGTGGTTTACTAAGGAAGTGGAATCCCTGGTCAAGAAGAACAAGAAGTCTTATGTTAGGACAAAACGTGAAAACTCAGTTAGAGCTCTAGAGGGTTCCAACGATATCAGGAGAGACCGAAAAAGAGAGCTGAGAAGAGCCAGGAGGAGACATGAGAAGTTGTTGGCAGATAGGATCAGGGTTAACCCTAAGGCTTTCCATAGGTATGTCAGGAATAAAAGAATGACGAGAGTTAAATTTGTGACAATCAAGGATAATAGTGGGAAGTTGTGTGTGGAGTCAGAGGAGATAGGGGAAGCACTAAATAAATATTTTTCGACAGTGTTCGCTATAGAAAATGAAAATGTTGGTGAGGAAGATACAGAGCTACTTGCGTCTAGACGAGAAGAGATTGAGGTTCACAAGAAAGAGATATTAGAAATACTGCAGAGTGTGAAAATAGATAAGTCAGCTGGGCCGGATGGGAGCGATCTGATTTTGTTTAGCAAATGCACTGCAGGAAGGTACAAATCAAGCTGATGCTTACAACGGCTCGTTTTGAGCCGCTAATTTCAGTGAAGTGGCAGCGCCAATAAAAGGCGTCACGCACCTCGTCTAATTCCACATCCTGAGCTCGAAATGACCAGAGGTTTCTCGCTGAGTTTCTGCAGGGTCTTGTTTGGACGACACCATGACACTTTTTCACTGGAATGGATCATGAAATCGCGTCGTGACTATGAATAAAACGATGGAAACGTCCAGCCGAGAAGGGGGAGACACTGAAGCGGGCAACTGAGGACAAATGTTTCTCCTTTGCCAGTGAAAAGCACTGCTTCACAAATTGGAAACTTCGAAGTGAAGCAATGTTGGTGATTATCTTCGGTGCTTGTTCACCTTTTTAATTCTGATTCCGTGAAAGCCCATGGCATTACATATCGACATTCTGCCAAGCGCAGGGTTGTCTCTTGGGCCAGTGGCGTAATGGATAACGCGTCTGACTTCGGATCAGAAGACTGTAGGTTCGAGTCCTCCCTGGCTCGAGGGCGGATGTTTCGCTTTAACCGTGGTATATGTTGACGCTTCCCTGTATAGTTCTCTCGGGACATCTCCTCTGTGCTTCCGCATGTAAAGCTTGCATTTGTCCTATTGTCCATTTCAAATTCCAGCTCTCCACAACGGACACCTCCGTCAGTTTGGCGGTATCTTATGGTGTGTCTCCCTCTGTGGGTGAAAATGAGCATGAATTCCTCAAAAGAGTTACAATTCGTTGTACTTCTGTCCCATTATTGTGCAATGTAAGAACATAGGATAACCTCATTGACATTTGACCTGGAAACATTAGAACACACGAGGCTTTGGGCCAAAGTTCGAAACTGCGACTGGAATACATGGCTCTCTGATTAGCCGCAATGCACACGGGCGGAATGGCCTTTTCCCACTTTGTAAATCTTCGAAGACAATTTGAAAAAAATCTGCAACGAAAATGTTCAGACAGGGTGTTTTATTTACACCAAATACGATAGTATCTATCGCCTTGTCTTGTTATTTACTTGTGAGGATTCGGTACTCTCAGCACCGTGGCCCGGATCGTATTCCCGCTCATGGAATGGTTGTATTGTTCAGCAAACATATCGGTGTACCAGTACTTCTGCCGATTTTCCGATGCTGGCAGGTCATTGGTTTTGTCCAAAACATTATGAAGGTTAACATAAAACAAATAGCTGCAGGTGCTGGAAATCTGAGCCAAAAACGAAAATTGTTTGTGCAGCGGAGCATGACTGGCAACAGAAACGTCGACTCTCCTGCTCCTCGGATGCAGCCTGACCTGCTGTGCTTTTCCAGCATCACTCTGATCTAAAGTCAGGTTTCCAGCATCTGCAGTCCTCACTTTTGCCTAGTTCCTTCAGTGTCGCTGGTTCCCAATTCAAGAAGTCCATCTCTATCGGTTTCATGTTTGTACCTCCGTGCTGAGGAGTTGAAGAGTGAAGAAAAGTAACTCACCTCCTCCATCTCTGGGGTAATTAGGGACTGAAAATGAATCGTGTCACATTGAAATATATCTACATGCGAATTAATCTCTGTCTTTTATTGGGAAACATCTCTTCCATTGTAATCATCAGGAAAGATCATTTCGTTCGCCAGAAAAATAAATGAATATGTCACTAACCTTTGTTTGCTTCAGGTCCGAGAATACTCAGATCAATAGCTCCCTTGCTTACTTCTGCTGGTCATGTTCGCAAAGAGATATGGCAAATTGCCAAGTGTGATTTTCCTTTCAATAAATAATTTTGACTCAGTTTGCCTGCAAATATCTGTTCCTACCTTTGTGCTTTTCTTCTTTTACATTGGTGTCTCGCAGATTACAAATGACAGCAAAGGCATGAAAGGAGATGGGAGCATTTCGCTCATCAAGTCAACGGTAGCTTTCAATGAGATCACGGCTGATTTGGTCAATGCTCAACGCACCTGCGCCGTCTGTAGTCATGGCCGAGTGGTTAAGGCGATGGATTAGAAATCCATTGGGGTTTCCCCACGTACATTCGAATCCTGCTGACTACGTTATGAATGCTTTCCTGCTGGTACACTTTTCGCTCAAAGTTCAGAAAAACTATTTTGTGAACCAGGCCGGTAATTTGATTAGACTTGGGAAACTCGAGTTCTACATCAGAAATGTTCCATATTTAAAACATTATCTCTGTTTCTCTTTCCAGATACACTGCTCGACACATCGGGTTTCTGCAGCTGTTATTGAACATCCTGAGCAGAAGTGCTGCTTTTCATAAGATTCCTTTCATCCCTGTCCACTGTTCTCTGACTCGGGTCAGTGGCAACACTTCCTCCTGCTCGTCAAAGTGCTCATTCCCCACCGCTCCCTCTCCCATCATTCGAAACAACCGCAGGAAATCGCCACTTAACCATCTTTGTTCCAAAGTGAAACTCATCAGCCTCGGGAATCTCTCCACCAAACGGGACTTCTCATCCCTGGACATGGTGCAAGGCAGAGGATTGTGAAGAGATACTGTGAAAATATTGTCAGTTGGCAGTTGACAAAATGTTTAGGAAGCAAACCATATAACTTAGGCTCCAGCTTTGTAAATCTTGAGAAACTCTTTGGGAAATGGAATCAGAGGAGAATGAAGAAGTGTGAACTGTCGGACCGAGTAGAGGACGGGACATTGACTCTGATGTTCTCGGGACAGGAACTGATCTGAGACATTGAAATCATTCTCGCTCACGTACGTGAGGAATGCAAACTTCATCTGGACTCTGGGGCAATGAAAAACTCTGGAACGCTCAAGACAATGATGTGTTTCTGTTCGCCGAGCTGGAAGGTTTTGTTGGAAATGTCCCCTGTCTAGGTGGCATCCTCAGTGCTTGGGAGCCTCCTGTGAAGCGCTTCTGTGTTGTTTCCTGCGTCATTTATAGTGGCCTGTCCTTGCCGCTTCCTGTTGACAGTTTCAGCTCTCCGCTGCAGTGGCTGGTATATTGGGTCCAAGTCGATGTGGTTGTTGATGGAGTTTGTGGATGACTGCCATGCTTCTGGGAATTTCCTGGCTGTTCTTTGTTTGGCTTGCCCTATAATAGTAGTGTTGTCCCACTCGAATTCATGTTGCTTGTCGTCTGTGTGTGTGGCGATTACGCATAGTTGGTCGCTTCGTTTCGTGGCTAGTTGGTGTTCCTGGATGCGGATCGTTAGCTGTCTTCCTGTTTGTCCTATATAGTGTTTTGTGCAGTCCTTGCATGGGATTTTGTATACTACATTAGTTTTTCTCATGTTGGGTATCGGGTCCATAGTTCTGGTAAGCTGTTGTCTGAGTGTGGCTGTTGGTTTGTGTGCTGTTAAGAGTCCTAGTGGTCGCAGTATTCTGGCTGTCAGTTCGGAGATGTTCTTGATGTGTGGTAGTGTGGCTAGTCCTTTGGGTTGTGGCATGTCCTCATTCCGTGGCCTATCCCTTAGGCATCTGTTGATAAAATTGCGAGGATATCCGTTTTCGGCGAATACCTTGTATAGGTGTTCCTCTTCCTCTTTTTGCAGTTCTGGTGTGCTGCAGTGTGTTGTGCCCCTTTTGAATAGTGTCTTGATGCAACTTCGTTTGTGTATGTTGGGGTGGTTGCTCTCATAATTCAGGACTTGGTCTGTGTGTGTGGCTTTCTTGTGTACCTTTGTGGTGAATTCTCCGTTAGTTGTTCTCTGTACCATCACGATTAGGAATGGGAGTTGGTTGCCCTATTCTTCCTCTCTGGTGAATCGGATTCCTGTGAGTGTGGAGTTGATGATCCTGTGTGTTTTCTCTATTTCCGTGTTTTTAATGATTACAAAAGTGTCATCCACGTATCTGAACCAGTGTTTGGGTTGAATTTGCGGTAAGACTGCTCTGACCTTTGCTTTACTGCTTCTGCTATGAGTCCCGAGATCGGTGAGCCCATGGGTGTTCCGTTGATTTGTTCGTATATCTGGTTGTTGAATGTGAAGTGTGTTGTGAGGCACAAGTCCCAAGATTTAGGAAGATTAGGTAAGATTTAGGAAGCGTAGAATGGGGTAGGAAACTGCAGGGGGTGAGCACATTAAAATGTGGAGCTTATTCAAGGAAAAGCTCCTGTGTGTCCAAGATAAGTATGTACCTGTCAGGCAGGGAGGAAGATATAGAACGTGTGAGCCGTGGTTTACTAAGGAAGTGGAATCCCTGGTCAAGAAGAACAAGAAGTCTTATGTTAGGACAGAATGTGAAAACTCAGTTAGAGCTCTCGAGGGTTCCAACGATATCAGGAAAGATCTAAACAGAGAGCTGAGAAGAGCCAGGAGGAGACATGAGAAGTTGTTGGCAGATAGGATCAGGGTTAACCCTAAGGTTTTCCATAGGTATGTCAGGATTAAAAGAATGACGAGAGTTAAATTTGGGACAATCAAGGATAATAATGGGAAGTTGTGTGTGGAGTCAGAGGAGATTGGGGAAGCGCTAAATAAATATTTTTCGACAGTGTTAGCTATAGAAAATGAAAATGTTGGCGAGGAAGATACTGAGATATTTGCGTCCAGAGTACGAGAGATTGAGGTTCACAAGGATTAGGTGATAGAAATACTGCAGAGTGTGACAACAGACAAGTCCACTGGTCTGGATGGGATCTGTCCTAGTATCCTCTGGGAAGCAAGGGAAGAGATTGATGAGCCTTTGGCGTCGATCGTCAAATCAACGTTGTCTACAGGAATAGTTCCTGTGGAATGGAGCATAGCATACGTTGTTCCCGTGTTCAAAAAGTGTCGTAGAGACAACCCTGTTAATTACAGACCAGTGAGTCTCACTGCAGTTGTTGGTAACGTGTTGGAAAAGGTTATTATAGATAGGATTTAGGACCATCTAGAAAAGAATAATCTGATCAGGGACAGTCAGCACGGTTTTGTGATGGGTATGCCTTGCCTAACGAATCGTATTGATTTTTTTGACATAGTGACCAAACAGGGAGATAACAGTAAACCGGTTGATGTGATGTATATGGGTTTCAGAAAGTTGTTCGATAAGTTTCCCCACAATAGGCTTTTATACAAAATGCGGTGGACTGGAATTGTGGGAGAGATTGCAGCTTTGATCAGTAATTGGCTTGCCAATAGAAAACAGTGTTGTAGTTAATGGAATATGTTCTTCTTGGTGTCCAGGTACTGGCGGCGTACCACAAGGGTCGGTGTTAGGTCCACTGCTGTTACATGAGATCTAACCTTGCCAATCAGTCTCCCATGGGGAACATTGTTGAACGCCTTACTGAAGTCCATATAGATCACATTTACTGCTCTGCCCTCATCAATCCTCTTTGTTACTTCTTCAAAAAACTCAATCAAATTTGTGAGACATGATTTCCCACGCACAAAGCCATGTTAACTGTCCCGAATCAGTCCTTGTCTTTCCAAATACATGTACATTCTGTTCCTCAGGATTCCCGCCAACAATTGGAGTATTCTTGGCAGCTGCAGTTTCATGTCGGGAATGCGAGATCATATACTTTGTTGGGAAGAATCAAAAGACACGCTACTATTAAAATCGATAGAAACGCAAACGATGTGCAGAAAATTAAAGAGATGGTTTCCAAGAAAATAGGAAAATTAAGTCACCAGTAGAGGAATCAATTACCAAGATATCCCTCGTGATGTTTTATGGGACATGTGGGATTTTTTTGATTATGGTTCTCCAAACGTTTTTATAATGGAACCGAGAGTTTTAGATGGGAAGTTAACATCACGCATGACTATTGCCATTTTTGTTACTCACACACAATATTTTTTCCTTGTACGATTTATTTCGCTTTGTGGTTTCTGCAAGTGGGCTTGTAAACTACACATGCTTGTGAGTTCATTCCTCACTGTTCCTCAACTCCAGCCAAACAGACTTTACATCCTTATTTCCTGAATCAAGGTAATCGCTAACCATTGCATAAATGTCATTAAAACTTCGGTATTTCACAGGCCTCTGTATATCATCTTACAATATTAATTAATCCTTTACTGTATTGCAGTTGCGCATAAGAAGAGAAAAATAGAATCGAGAATGGTGGACCTCCGCTTCACACACCCGTTATTGAAGCGAAAATGCAGATTACTGCCCATAATACGATCGTGGAAGCATGTGCTGAACCCTCAGGAAACACAGAATAAGTGCAGTGTCACAGGGCATGTCAGGGACAGCACCAGAAAGACAACAGAAATGCTGCTATGAACTCCTATTTTGGATGTATTTCTCAATGAGCAATAGAGTGTTACATGTGTTCCATCAGGGGTTACCTCACACAAAGAAGTAACCAGTGCTGCAGACGGTCATATCATCCGAGTTCCAAGCCCTGGAATCAGAGACATTCAATATTCTGTGCATAACTGCAAGGAACAGCTGTCCGAGGCGTTTACAGTCCAGGTGAAATTACGAATGCAGCTCTCTAGTTGTCAGCCTCTTTCTCCTATGTCGTGTTTCGTGCAGTCCCTGCATGGAATCTCGTCAACCACGTTTGACCTGCACATGATGCGGATTGGGCCTTGTTTTCTCGTGAGTTGTTGTCTGAATGAGGCTCTCGGTTTCTGTGCTGTCATAAGTCCGAGTGTTCAGAAGAGTCTGGATATCGTTTTCCAGAATTTGTTTTTCATACAGGGAAGCATGATTTAAAAATTACATCAAAGCATATCCTCGCTGCGAACTTTGTGTGCCATGCATCTGCGAATGAAGGTGTGTGGATATTGGTTCTTTGCAAATAACTTGTTTGGGCGTCAGTCCAGCAGTCCCTAGTAGCAATACGTACAAACGGCAAGGGCCACACATTCGACTCGAATAAAACAACAATAATAGGACAGGGCAAGCAGAAGACAGCCAGACAATTCCTGGAAGCAGGGCACTCATCTACGGATTCCATCCGTTGGACCCAATCTGCAATCCCAACAAACGGAAGCAGCGAGAATGAAACCAAATGAATTCGTACCAAAACATGAGAGCAGCGCTTCACAGGAACCTCTGTAGCGCTGAGAATGTCACCCAGACAGGTGACATCTTCCTCGAGTCACCGAACTTTTCAACAAGAACTCCAGAAGCATCCGAACTTCACATCTTTCTGCTCCAAAACACTCCGCTTTTCCACAATAGAGAATTGCACACTCAACTACCGCGTGTAAGATGAGAATACCAGCCCCTACACTACCAAGGGCGGCAGTAAGAGCGAGGGGAAACAGCTGCCACTGTCATTGCACAGCTACAAACCCTCTTTTTGAAAGGTACATTTTCGTATGAATGTCGGGGCAGCAGTAGAATATGGGAACTTAACAGCCCGCGCTGTGTATTCATATTCTGGACAATGTGAGTTGTTCACAGTTTTCCCTGAAAGTGAGTGGACGTCGTTATTTCACCGCTGTTGTGAAGCCAGATCCTGCACTAAATCTGCTCCCTCGTTTTTTGTTGTTGTGGCTAAAAGTTGGGCAATCGCAACGTAAAACGTTGTTATATTTCTCTCATTTCCTTAATTACTGTTCTGGTGAGGGAGGCTGGAGATTAGCTCGCTCGATCAGGTGGAGGCACCAACGCATTGTTGAGCTAATTTAATCGAGAACATAATTGGTAATATTCACTTTGCATGGTACATTTTTCTGTTATGTTTTATGTTACTTGAGCACTTTCTGTTCCTTGGCAATGCACTAAATCTCCAGAATGTCGGGAAGCTCCGTTTGGAATTGCTTCGGTGCTATTTGTGTGAGCAGTTCTGGACATACACGTCTCGCACTGCCTCACAGACAGAAGTAATGAGTTTGTGTGTCTGATAATGACTCTGCCTTTTGAGTTTTGCACCTGGTCCACGTTAAGAGCTGTCAGTTTTGGATTCACTGGAGAGTTGATGGGACAACACGATTTGTGAGTTTTTTTTAGTCAACGAAATTATTTGATGGAGAACTTGGGAATGTATCAAGGAGAATGGTCATTGTCTGTAAATGTCTGGAAAACATTCCTCTCTGTGTCATTTCAAAACATTACGCCTCAAGAAAAAATAAAATTCAAACACGCTGACTTAGTAACAAACAGCATGCGTTTTTGCAAGTGGTCTATTCAAACTGTTGTCAGGTACTGGAGTGTCACAGAATTGCCGAGCACGGAAGCAAACCTTCCGATCCAACTTGCACCTGCTGAACAGATGACCGTAACTAATCTAAACATATTTGCCAATATTTGTCCCTTATCTATCCGAACACTTCCTGTCTGTATACCCATTTAGATGCCTTTGGAGTATTGTGAGTGCACCAATCTCTGTCACTAAATTTGGCAATTTATTCGACATGCACAAAAATGTCTGTATTAAAAACAAGTGTCGCTCACATCCCTTTCAAGTTGTACTGCTCTCACATTAAACCTATGCTATCTCGCTTTAAACTCACGTGACTTCTGAAAAAGTGTAGATTGACAATGTTCTCTGCTCGTCTACCTCATGATTTTGTAAACTTTTCCAAGTACATCCCTCAGGCCTGAAGCTCCGTGGAAAACTGTCGAAGAATATTCAGCTTCTCGCTAATGTCCACACTGTGCAAACCTTTCAAATCGTTGTAATTTTTTTTAAATTATGCGAAGGTATTCAAAGAAAGTGCCAGGGGAAATTGCCCGAAGTGAAGAGATGCTGAAACATTAGTCTTGATAGGTTTGGCGCTTAGTTATCGTCAGGGAGCGTCGCTGAGTGGTTTAATGTAGGTAAAAACAATGAATACAGATGCTGGAGACCAGATTCAGGATTA
Organism: Chiloscyllium plagiosum; assembly: GCF_037043375.1. Taxonomy (NCBI): domain Eukaryota; kingdom Metazoa; phylum Chordata; class Chondrichthyes; order Orectolobiformes; family Hemiscylliidae; genus Chiloscyllium; species Chiloscyllium plagiosum. The sequence goes on from NW_028270167.1 coordinate 98,526,841, forward strand.
GTGGTGCTGAAGAGCGCAGCAGTTCAGGGAGCATCCGAGGAGCAGTAAAATCGACGTTTCGGACGAAACCCTGGATTCCCTGAAGGGCTTTTGCCTGAAACGTCGATTTTACTGCTCCTTGGAAGCTGCCTGAACTGCTGTGCTCTTCCAGCACCGCTAATCCAGAGAGGTTAAATGTGCTGGGTTTAGGGTCCAATCTCTATTGCGTCGTGGGTTTGAAACCCAACTTTGCAATAGAACAACAGCAGGCAGCTTTTTATGACAGAACTACACAGGTCCTGATATTGTTTTATGGGTGTGTTTGTTACTCCTCGGGTCTCTCACCCTCTCTGCGGTAAACACGGGTACATGAGCAACTGATTCTTAAAATAATGAGAACTACTGCTGTCCACATTATTCCTGTCCGTTGGACCCAATCTGCAATCCCAACAAACGGAAGCAGCGGGAATGAAACCAAATGAATTCGTACCAAAATATGAGAGCAGCGCTTCACAGGAACCTCTGCAGCGCTGAGAATGTCACCCAGACAGGTGAGGAAAAGTCTGCAAACCATCTTCCTCGCGTCACCGAACTTTTCAACAAGAACTTTTGCTGTCCTCTCGAGCGCTGTGCGTTTGGATGAGTACACGCACAATTTTGCTGCCAGTTGCTGTGTCTCAAATGGTCAGAGCATTTCGTCGAAATGTTGGTTCTCCTAGCCGATTAACAGCACAGAGCTGAACATCTCTATAACTCTATGACTCTAAGTATTGAGACCGACCATCTTCTGACAATACAACCACGAGAACCCATCCACGATTGACCCTGAGTCCGCAGTGAGTGAAACGGTCACGTGCGGCAGAATGTCACCCCACTCTCTACAAGCCCCCGCTGCAAACAGAAAGGGGCCACTGCGGTTTCAGTCAGCGGCTTCCTGCCCATACCTGGGACATAGCTCATGGAAACTCCTTCCTCAGGAACGGCTGTTACCGTGTGAAAAGGTAAAACATTCTAATTCAAATTGGAAATGGCTTCAGAAGATTGTTCCTGTTTTTAAAACATTTTATAGTCAGAATTCCTGCCTCGAATATGAGAAGTGGTAAACTTTGTAGGCAGGTAGAACAAAGAAAGTGTTGATGGTGAGGACTGTATCTCTTCAGCAGATGGGATTCCCTACACTCTAATCAGAAATGATTTGGTTTCCTGAGGTATTTTCCCGATTGATTTGCAGTCTGCCAGATTGTCTGGGAATCACTTCGGCGACCTAAGGATCAGGGTCAAAATATGAAAATATTAACAGAGAATCGTAAATCCCGGGGCAAGGCCTAAATGGATTGTAATGGTCTGAAGGAATAAATCTGAAAATTGATAGACTTGAAAAATGTTATTTGCAATGGGGAGGAATGAACGAGATTTTTGAAAATTGCCGTTTCAGCTGAATTAAACTCAGTATGAAATGATAAATTAACCAACATCAATCCTGTCCTGGCTCGCTCAGTCGGTAGAGCTTGAGACATTAATCTCAATGGTGTGGGGTCGAGACCCACGCAGGGCGCTGTTGTTTGTTAATAGGTATGCCGCTCTCCATTAATGTTGCAAGAGCGAATTCGCTCGCTGAGGCAGGTTTTGTTAACACATTTTTCCTCCGTTTTTGATCATCTCTTGGTTTCTGAGTGAAAACTGTCTCCACTGCACTGCAGGTGCAAGAGACAAGGTTATCAGTTCAGCCGAATATTCTTTAAACGATGTCCCTTCCAAAACGTAAGGTACCTTTCCAAAGGTGCCCCAACCAAAATGTCCAGAGACGTCGAATGCGAATGGCCACATGACAGTGACAGCTGCATGTCAAATGGTGCTGCAATAGAATTAACTGAATGAGAATGCTCTGATGGAAACCGAATGGAACTCTCCCTGAAATTTTCCCAATTCACTCGGTAAATGATGCTGTTGTGTACCCATATGGGTTTACGTCATGAACAGCTTATTGTCAGTAACACGGGTGGGGGTGATGCAGGATAGTGAGGTTTCCGTGTGGGTCAGAAGTGATTTGTTCAAACAGGGAATTCAAACGTCCACAGAGCAGACATAGCTGATTGGTCCAGGATCACACTTCTCCCTTCTGTTTCAGTACCAACAAAAGAAATTGCGGGAAAATCTCAGCAGGTCTGGTAGAATCTTGGAATGGAAAACCGAGTTAAGTCTTCAAGGCCAGTGACACTTATTTCTCCATGTCCATCTCCGTCTACCTTTTTATTGAATATCTCCTGACTCTCAACTTTATACTCAGTTTATCTTTTATTACTCCGTTTCCAAACATTCTCCCAGCCTCCAAATTTAATAGCAGCACTGTTTCATCTCTCACCTCGCCGAGTTATGAGAGGAGGACTTCGAATTGCACGATTAACTCTGTTTCTATTTCCTTAGATACTGGATGGCCAGAGACCAGAATGCATTGGAGGACAGTTAGAGCTTTCAGCCCATCTGGTCTGCCGCCGTTCGATCATGACTCATATCATTCCCAAACCAATTTTCAGCCTTCTATCTGTGACACTTAGCTCCCCTGAATTTAGGATCCAGTCTTTTTCCCAGAGTGCGAATGAAACCATCCCAACCGTCTCCACATCTGCTGGCAGCTGTTACACCGTATCTGTGTGTGATCGAGCTCAGTTTCAGTCCCACACAGCAAACACATCTGTTCTGAGCAATGCAATCCCCGCTGCATTAGAGATCGATCGGGTCTCTGACCCCACGGTTTTTCTGCGAGGCAGTAGTTAGCTCCTTCACCACCCACGGCAAGGACCGGTGTTTCAAAATGTGGGGACAAAGAACGATAGGCACAAGAGTTTGTACAGGTTCGGTCGAAAGGGTTGTTGTTAACTTCAGTGGAGTCCCTGCTTCAGAGTCTGGGTTTGAATCACCCAGGCCTTTCACACGGATGATCCCTGGAATGACAGGTCTAACATATGAGGAACGGCTGAGGATACTGGGATTGTATTCGTTGGAGTTTAGAAGATTAAGGGGAGACTTAATAGAGACGTACAAAATAATACATGGCTTGGAAAAGGTGGATGCTAGGAAATTGTTTCAGTTAAACGAGGAGACTAGGACCCGTGGACACAGCCTTAGAATTAGAGGGGGTCATTTCAGAACAGGAATGCGGAGACATTTCTTCAGCCAGAGAGTGGTGGGCCTGTGGAATTCATTGCCACGGAGTGCAGTGGAAACCGGGACGCTAAATGTCTTCAAGGCCGAGATTGATAGATTCTTGTTGTCTCGAGGAATTAAGGGCTACGGGGAGAACGCTGGTAAGTGGAGCTGAAATGCGCATCAGCCATGATTGAATGGCGGAGTGGACTCGATGGGCCGAATGGCCTTACTTTCACTCCTATGTCTTATGGTCTTATGGCCTGGATAAAATTCCAAGTCAGGAAATGAAGATTTATTTCTCCTCTTCTTGTGGCTAATCTGAATGAAAACCATTTTCTGCTTCCACAGAGAGCACAGACCAGGTTCTGCCAGAAGGAATCCAGTGATTGATTGCATCCAACTGGAATCATAGAGACATAGAGATGCACTGCAGGGAAACAGACCCTTCGTTCAAACCTGTCCATGCTGACCGGAAATTCCAACCCAATTTGGTCCCTCTTGCCAGCACATGGCCCATATCCCTCCAAACCCTTCCTACTCATCTACCATTTCAAATGCCTCTTAAATGTTGCAATTGTACGAGCCTCCACCTCATCCTCTGGCAGCCATGGCAGCACATACACGAATAAATTGTCACTGCAAATCCCCTCTAAGGATCTCGCCTTTCAGAGCTGAAACTATCTTGCTGTTGATTCAATGTCGCTATGTCTAATTCTTGGAACTCCATCCCTATCGACATCATGACTGTATCACTGTGTTGAGCACTTCGAGGACGAAGTAAAGTAACTTACCATCTCAATCTCTTGAGTAATTATTTTTGGGCAGTGAAGCCTATCCCAAAGACGTGCATTCTCCAGAATTTCGTTTGAAAAAGTTTCAGTTTCCAAGTGGATACCCGAAAGTGATCCGGTACAAGTGTAAGGTTTCGAAGGGAAAGTAGGATAAACTGAAAGTCAATGATGACTGTGATGAATGAGGCAGAAAGTGAGTGAGGAGCTGTTGGTACAAGGATCAATGTCAGTGCAAATGGTTTAGCCCTTACTGCCCACTGTTAACACCGACTCACACACCACTCCTGGTAAATTCACCACAATTACCCTGGTCTCTTGGTATGAGTTTTCCTCTGTGCATATTCACGCGGTAAATCGGCCCAGGGATGATGTACGCATACTGTTTATCCTGTCAGGTTAAAGAGGTGAAGGCATCCGTTTGAAATCAAAGCAAGAAGAGATTGCTTCTTCCTGTACATTTTCAGTGGAGAGTCACCAGCTGTGAACTTCTTTCCTGCACAAGCAGACGTTGATATAAATTCTCATCGAGCAGCTTTATTACAGAAAGGTGGTCCGATTAACTGTGATCAAATACTTCATTAAATGCCCTTATTGATTTGAAGAACAGTGTCTGTAGATTCGTCAGTTAAAGCATATGGTAATAACCAGGCGTTAATGGTGTCAAATGCTGTCAAATGTTCTGTACATTGAAAGTTAATTGTTTAAACTTCTTGTAAAAGCCGTATTGTTTATCCAACATCGCGAAAGTGATGGTTCAGCATGCTTCTTGTGTTTGAGCTCAGTCCGTTGTTATTTCGTGCTACCAAGCCCTACCGCCTGATGTGGACCTATTAATCTATGTTCTATCCTACTAATTCAACGCAGAGTTCTTTTTACTCTGTTCGACAAGGATTTGTCTATCTCTTCTACTATTATTCTCCATCCGTCTTTTCAAGTTTTTTTGGGGAATAATGAAGAGACGCAGGAGACACTGCAGACTTGCAGGACAATGTTTTAGTAATAATGCATCCAATGAGATAATGGCTCTCATTGTCCGCTGTCACCATTCATTGATTTTAGGCAAACGGCAATGGCATCATAGAAATCCTATAATTGGAGTGAAACTGCTTTTTTTTCTGTTCTATTATGAATACTATTTAGAATTGTAAAAGATCATAACGTTTTGAGTGAACAAATGTCACCTGATCTCAGACCTAAGTAACAGAGACATTACTTAGAGACTGTGAGCCCAGTTCTACACACTCTGGCCGGGCGGGGCGGAGAAAGCCACGGAACAGACTCCGATTTTAACACTTTTCCAAGAGTAGAAATGAAAAATGAGGGATATTGACAGACAGAGAGTGGGAGAATGTAGAAGAGAGTGAGATGGTACAGAGAGACAAAGGGAGACAAACAGAAATTCTCCATTCACCATGGCTGCTCATCGACATAAAGGAGAAGAAAAAGGTCATGAAGGCCAGCCTTTCACCAACTCAGGGCAACAGCAACAGCATTACAGCCGATAAAGGAATTTTGCATTTTTACAGATGACGTCTGTCAGCTAATGAGAGATTCTGGTAAGTATGCTGTTCACGAAGTGAAATTGACAATTACCCAGGCAATAAAACAATGAAAAGCATAAGTAGCCTGAATCTGTGATATGATACATTAAATCTCTTTGTCTCCACAGATGCTGTCAGGCCTGCAGTGTTTCTCTGTCAATTCCTGTTGTTGATTCAGATTTCCAGGATTCACACTTCTTTGTTTTATGCTAGTCTGAATCCTGTTTGTGACAATACTCGATTAATTGCCAGTTCCATACAAAATCCCCTGCTTTGGGAAGGTTGTCAACAACATAAACGGTCAGACGAAATCCCCCATTGCTACAACAGTGAGAGCACTGAGTCCTTAACAGTAGACTTCCACGGAAAGTGAAATATGGCGCTGTATGTTTTCTCAATGAATCCACTTTTAATTTCTTCATTTGTGATCATTTTAGCTGCACATCAGTTTCTTTCTTTCTTCCATTTCTGTCAGCTTGGAAAAGGCCTTTCCGCCCATGTGCAGTGCGGGTCATTGGACATTCATCTTTTCGAGTCCAGGAGCTACTATTTCTTGGAGGACCTTCTGCACTTCATCTCGGGTGGGGTGTGTACCACTATATTCACCTGTCTTTCGATATCGGAGAAGGGTCTATCTATTCCACACCACCAGGCTTCCTCATCGCTCTTCTGAATCTTGATTATTATTACCCTTGCCATGGCACCTCCTTCCTTGATACTGGAAACCGATATCCCGTGTCAGGTGTACCTGTAGCCGTGGTGGATACTACACAGTGCCAGTAACTGGGGACACAAGGATCTCTGCATAAATATTTATTGCCTTATTTATAGTCGTCCTGGTTACCAAACGGGCATGGGTGGCATGTAAAGTTCAACTTAACATCCTCGGTTAAGATTACCGACTGCGGTTGTATCCCAGACACCCCTGCCTTCACGACTCGTCCACCATGCAGCCCCATATTTCTATGAGTCTTCTAATCACTACTTACACTTATTTGGATCCGGTGTTGTCCGATGTCTCCTCAAGGTCAGCTACACGTTTGCAATGGCTGGCGTGTATCAACGTGGCTCTTTCGGCGATCTTAACAGCTGTCTGTGTTGTCGGGAGCCCTTGGAACGGTCCCAGCCAGCTCTTCGCCTTCATGCTTTTGCTCCTGAAGTCTTTCACCACTATCCAGTCTTCAGGTTCTAGATTATGCATCTTCCCTTCTGCTGATTGGGCGCCCTTCGTTTGATTCTGTATTTGAGACAGAAGTGTGGAGAGTTTTATACCGTAACATAACATCTCGTCCTCACAGTGGTCTGTTATCTGTCTTACAATCGGTCTTGGGCCAATTCCTGTATTGGGACACCTTCCAAACAAAATCTCAAACGTCCTAAGATTTACTCTTCTTCTCCTTCATATACATTAGCACAATTGGAAATGCCTTTGTCTATGTCACCTTTAGTTCCTCACAACATTTTGTCAATTTATTTTTAAGGGTAGTTTTCTCTCTTTCCACTACCCCACCGCTCGCTGGGTGGTAGGCACAATGTTGCCTCACCTTTATTCACAAGTAATCACTGATCTGCTGTCGGGCAATATTTATAAATGGCTTTCCATTGTCGCTGCTTAGACTTTCAGGGATGCCTTTTCCCTTCGCTGGGTGTTAGTTCAATAAACTCCGTCTGTAAATGTTCAAAGTGTCTTTGGGATTGGGGGTGTTCTGCCTGATTCATTTGTATTCCCCTCCCCACATTATTAGTGGCACAGATAACAGATTATTCACATTTTTATTATGAGCAATGAGTAAATCCCTTTCTGTACCAGCGTGTTGAAATATTGTCGTACATCCCCACTTTTGACACATGGTCCTTACCGTGTGTTACTTTGGCATAGAAAGGGAATAAAGATCGTGGTAGACATGGTTTATTATTGGGGCCACACTGCACCCATTCCCTCATTCTGCACCCTGCCCTTGTCCATTCACGCTTCTCCTTCGTTGTGGCCTGCGACTGTAAGTCCCATAAGTCTGCTTTGGATTATAAATATTTGACATACACATGTCAAACTGATCACTTGGCGGCTGATTGACTGCCGTCCTTGCCGCTGAGTCTACATTTTCATTGCCTTGAGAAATTGAATCATAATTTTTCCTGTGGGCTTTACATGGACACACAGTGATTGATTTCGGCAATAGGACTGCTTTCAGGAGGTCAGAGATCAGGCCATTCTCTGTGATTGGCTTTCCAGTGGAGGTCAGAAAGCCCTTGTATTTCCACAAGGATCCAAAATTATGTACAACCCCGAATGCATATCTGCTGTCGATGTAAAAATTCACTGTTTTGCCTTCGGTCAATTTACATGCCTCATTCAAGGCAATCAGCTCTGCTGCTTGCGCTGATGGATGAGAAGGAAATGATCCCGCTTTGACTACCTCGTGGGTAGTTGCTACATCATACCAGACACTGGCCTATCTCTTTGCTTCTGAATGCTGACCTATCCACAATAAAACGCCGTATCCAGATTCTAAATTGGCGAATCCTACACGTCTGGTCTCGGGCTTCAAACCTAAGAACTTCAACTGTTGTTCCACAAGTTGTAGTTTTGCGAGACTAGATGGCAGAGCATCGCAAGCCGACCTTTCTCACATTGTTTCTCTGTTGATGCTGCGATTAAGCATTCGCTTACATACTGCAGAAGCGCTGATCCCCCAGGTTAAAACAAGAGTCTCCAGACTCCTGTGGAGAGCCTCTTTAATTATGGTGGGGACTCACAGTAATCTTGAAAATGTCACGTGAAAGTATACTATTTGCCTTTGAATGAAAAAGTGAACCAGAATTGACTGTCGGCGTGTAACGGTACACAAAACAAGGCATTTGCTAAATCCACAATAGAGAGCCATTTACATCCGGTGGAATTTGAGCCAATATAATATAGGGGTTGGGAACATTTGGGGTGTGCGGAACAACAGCGTTCTTGATAACCTGCAGGTCATGAAAAAACCTCTATTCCCCCGATTCACCTGGAATGTTTGCCTTTTTGAACGAAAAAACTGGGTGTTCTCACCAGTGATTATTCACGGGGAATTATCACTCCAGCCTATAAGAGAGATTCAAAGACTGGGGTAATTCCTTACACAGCCTCGGGTTTTGACGGCTCTTTTGCTTTGCAAGGACGATACTCAGACATCGGGGTTATTCTTAAGGGTTCGTATGAGCCCCACATCGTGTTTGCCTTTTGCCCTGAAATCAGTTGGGACCCTTCTTAATCTTGGGTCCGAGACATCTACCATAGGTAAACGCCAGACGACACTCCTGGCGGGGATTACCTGGACTGCCCTGTCTGCCTGAGTTAGCCGATTTAGTATCTTCCTATACGTCCTTTTAACTGCATTGAAGCAGATACCCACACCGACTCTGAAGATACAATCTTTCGTTTTTTGTGCCTGTCGTACCCATGGTCCCAAATTCTGACACGTGTCGCTGGATGACTTCGTCAATGATCCGTGAGGAAAAAAGCCTTCCACATCAAAAAAACAGGGTCTACTTACCGTCACAGATACTTAAAAACGTTTAAAGTGACAGCACATCTGTGATCATTCCAATAAAATTCGCACAATAACAACTGATCTGGTTTAACCAATCTCCTGAACCAATCCTTCTCTTATGACTTGTCAGGACCATCGCGGTGTATGTGTGCTGTGCAGTGCAGCATATCTCCAGCAAGAAAATCGGTGTTAATGGGATTAACATGGCTACTTGCTTCCTGGGTGAGTGAATCGCACATGGAACCTATCGCTCTCTGACATGCATCAGGGGTCGTGATTCGTATTTTCCAGCCTGCACTGTTAAATCTTCTTTTTGTATTACCTGCAAGCCCGTCGGGGTACTGCGCAAATCCGACACCAGTCTCACTATGAGATCCCGAGACATCAGATTTAAAGAACAGAATTCCGATAACAGAAATGAGAATTGGAATGTTTCCCCATTACTGGTTTTGCACAATAGGGGTGCGGTAAAACTCTCGTGTCACGACTCCTGATGCACCGATTAAGTTCAGGAAGCTTCCGTTCATCTTTATTTGTTTCGACTCTCTGAACTGCCTTGATTTATGACCTGAATATGTTGCCCTTGTATCTTCCAAAAAAGTAAGAGGTGCACCTTCCACATATAACATAGATGTAAGCATTGACTTATATGCATCATCGTTGTACTGAAAATATCGTTCATGCTTCGCAAACTCAATGCTCAGTGTAGAGGTGGGACATGTTTCAGTGCCAATAAGGTTCGTAGTAGAGATGAGCATAAGCGATTATTCGTTTGCAAGCATAAAGCAAAGAGGTTTACCTGTAACTTTGGGGCTGCCCACCTCCACCTCAACCTTCCTCCATTAGTCACCCTGCTGCCTAGCCTCCACGGCCGATTGAGACTGTCTGGGCGTGCACTGCCTCACTCATTGCTCTGCAAACAAAGCACCCGCCAGATTTACCTCTGCCAGCCCTTCTTTTCACGCAGCACCTCCTTCCAACGGCTGGGCGACCATTTGCATCATAGTCAGCTGAGCTTTATGTGTTTGCTGTTCCATCTTTAATTTCCGTTTTTCCTTCTCTTGGGCCAGAAAGTTTTCAGCATGTAGCGCGTGGAGTTCCATCAAATTCAGGTTTTCCCGTGTCCCAGGTAATACATTGGCAAGACGCCTCATGTAATGGGTGCCTGATAGCTTTCACATATTCCCTTTAAAGCACAATTCGCTTCTTCTTAACAACACTTCAAGGTCAGTGGCCTGAGACATTCGAGTTCCTTTCCAGATATGGAGTTGTTTTTTTTCTAATTCCTTGGCTGTTGATATGGTAGTTTGTTGGCCTTGTACGTCTGCTAATTAGTTCGGTTTAAATATACATAGATTGTCTTTCTGTCTGCAACACTTGCCCTCTGAAAAGTCAGGCCCTTACTTTTTTTGTTTCCCTGTGCTTTTATTGGTTTCAAAAGAAATGTTAATTTTCCATTATAATGGACATCACATTATTTTCACAGTTCGGTGCACCATCGGGGGCCGACGTGCCTGTACTGCACTGTAACGTTCTCTGTTGTAAGATACATTTCCTGCTGGTTTCCGATGTCTCTCCTCACTGTGGAAACTTCCAGACACATCTTCCAGTGATTTGTCTGCACTTCATTCAATCCAGAAAACTGTAGTTCTTGCTGAGAAAGTGATCTCTCGACAATGGAGAGAGGAAAACAGAGTCGGTGACAAAGCTGAGATCACTTAAGTTCTGTCCAGAATCAACAAAAATTACCCCGGTCTTCCACTGTCCTGTCACTTTAACATTGCATTGTGTACCCAAGCCATCATACCAGTCTCTGGTCTGCTGCAGTTCTTCTTCCAGGCACAGCGCAAGCTGGAAAATCGGCAATTCATTTTCTACTGAAAGACCATGCAGATTTCAGGACCCAACATCGAGTTCAATCATTTTGGATCCTGTCCGCCCTCTTCCACATTTTTCACCCACCTATACATCCCATCAGTTCCCAACACGAATCATTGGACTCGAAGCGTTCACTGTCCTTTCTCATCATAGATGGACAAGAGCTGCTGATTTTGTTCAGACATTTTGGCATTTCTTCAAAGAACATTTATTGTTCAGTTGTAATCGCAAGACTGCAGGAACCGTCTGATTGCAGGCGGAGAAGTTCACAGGAGATGAAAATAATGCCAAGGGCTGGACCCTTCCCATTGTGAAGGTAGATGAGCTAAGCTGGGGCTGTGTAACTAAGCACAGAGAAGGCTGAGTGAGAAACTGATTAACATGCACATATTATGAAGCGGATAGATATGTATGACAGGAATAAGGCTTTTCGGGAAGGAATAATAACCAGTGACATAGATGAAAAGCAGGAGAAAAGCGGTTTAGAGGAGATTTAGGAAAAACGCTTTCACCCATAGAGTGTTGTTCATCTGGAATTTCTTATTTGAACGTGTGGTAATGCTAAGTGTTATGATGACATTTCAGCAGTATGCAGCGGAACACTTGAAGATCCAGAGCACACGCGGATAAGGACCAGATTCTGGAAAGTGTGACGAGGTCAGATGGACGTGAGGTGGGTGTCCCGAACGAAATCGTTCTAAGGCAAACTTTCTGCTGAAAACTGGGTGAGGCCGCGACTCTGTGGTGCAATGGAAAGCGCGTTGAATTTCTACGCCTTTCTTAAGACTGCCATACAAAAGTTGTGGATGCAAATCTCATCAGAGTCGAGTTTTAGTTTATGGTTTGAAAGGTGTTCAGACCAGACTCGGCTGCTCATCTGCAAAACCTATGAAATTCATGAAGAAACCCAACTGGCTCCAAATGCAACATTTTCCTCTCAGCGATGAATAACCTCGATGTGTATTTATGGTAGACGTCGATAAATATGTGTTAGCCACTTGGCAACACGATGATATGGATACGCTGGAAAAAGACATAAAAGTGCTGTGTGAGCTGTGATGGTACAGAATGGCGTGGCCGGGCAGGAGCGGTGTTAAGAATGGCCTACTTTTGCTCCATTCTGCTTGAGTCTTTTCTGGCCCAGGTTTTTAAACAATCACAATGAGAACAATGTGAATCTACACCAATTAATATTTTCTGTCTCACCTCCACTTCGCTACCCTCCAAGCTGGAATAGATAGCTCCTCTTTCAGCTTTAGGTCAGACAGTGGAGGATTCTCACAAGTTCTCTGTCAGGCTGAACATCCCTTCACATAGGTTTCCAAGTGGACACATGGAGCAAGCGATTACATGGATGCTGGGGATTGAGGGACAGATTTCCCTCTTGCTGGGCTAGAATTCTGGCCAAGGTAATGAACGTAAATTTCTGACATTTTGGAACTTACTCTGGATTCTTGCGACTTTACTGATTAAACTAAAATTCAATTTGCCCGTGTATAACATGATTAATTTTTCACTATTTATAAAAAAAGCCATGCGACGTGTCCTTGGATGTAGTAATGCAGAAGATTGTTGACGTTGTGTACAGTGTGGGTCATTTAGCCGTATGAACATTCCAAAGGATACTGGTGAAGTACCAGTGAATCGAATTCTCTGACGAATTGATACCGATAGGAGGAAACTCCCAGTACAGTAGCGACATGACATTGCCTGTGATCAACGCAGGAAGCCATGGTAAACGAACACAGAATTCAATTATGCCTATTTTCACCAAATTTTACTATGTCATTTTCCTGAACCTGATGCTCCATAATCGAAAATCCATCATCAGTATAACTTTCTCTTCGCTGTGTTTCATTTCAGATCTTCAGCAAAAAGGAGTAATTGGTTTGAGGGGCCCAGTGGTAAGATCAGTAGCCATTGGTCATCAGTACACGGCAGCTCCAGTGGTGCAATTCGTCAGTTTGATGTAATTGCACGACAGACTGGAAGTGCGTAAGGTGCCAAAGTTGCACATTCGGTTCTCGCCAGGTGTTGGTTTCACTGATAGTGACCAGAGATGATTGCAACTTCAAGCTGAAGAACAGTTCAAAGACCGAAAATTACACCGCAATAAAGTTCACTTTGGCCCTAACGTTGCACCGACCTGTGATACCAATCTGACTAGTATTTTACCATCATAATCCGCAAGTTTATACAATGACCACTTAATTGCCCTGAAAGTTGTTGAGTCTACGAGTGTTGAAGACAAGGCATTCAGCACCCTTTCTACTCACTGATAAAGGAACCTACCTCGGTATCTATCACCCTCAATTTACATCGATGTGCTCTTGTGCCAAAATTACCATTTGAAGAAAAATGCCTTCACTGTCCACCTTATGGCAACCTCTGATCATCTTCTATGTCTCTCTAAATTCAGCCCTCAAACTTCTTGTCGCTATCAAAAACCGCCTCAAGTTCCTCAACCTTTCCTCGTAAGACCATCTCTCCATAGAAGGCAACATCCTAGAAAATGTCCTCTGCACCCTTTCCAATGCTTTCACATCCATCGTATAATGTGGCGACCAGAAATGCACGCAACTCTACGAGTGCGGCCACACCAGTTAATTTCTGGAGCTGCAAAGTGATAATGTCGCTCTGAAACTGAATCAATCTCCCAAGTAAAACTAACTCCTTGCAAACAAACCTGTCAACGTGGGTGATAACTTTCCGAGTTTTATATACATGGGCACCGAGATCACTCTGCACATCTACACTTCCAAGAATATTACAATTAGCCAAAATCTCTTCATTCTTGTTGCTCCTTCCGAAGTAAATTATCTCACACTTTTCCACATTAAAATCCATTTGCCACTTCTGAGGTCAGCTCTGCAGATTATCCATGCCCATCTGTAACCGTCAGCAGATATTGGCACTATTGACAACATCGTCGATCTTAATGTCATCTGCAAACTTACGAATCCATCATTCCATGCCCTAATCCAGGTCATTTATAAAAATGACAAACAACAGCGGACACAAAAATAAACCCTGTAGTACACCATCAGTTACTGAACTCCAGGATTATCATTTCCCATGAACTGCCACACTCTGTCTTCTTTCAGCGAGCCAATTTCTGATCCAAACCGCTAAACCATCCTCAATCCCATGACTCTGTATTTCATGCAACAGCCGACAGTGCCTTACTGAAAACCATATCCACCACATCAACCACTTTACTCTCATCCACCTGTTTGCTCACCTTCTCAAAGACCTCAATAAGGTTTGTGAGGCACAACCTGCTATTCATAAAATCGTACTCACTATCCCGAATCAACTTTTCCTTTTTCGATGATCATAAATCCTATCTCTCATAATCTGTTCCAAAAGGTTAGCTGCAAGAAAGCTAAGGATCACTGTTCTATAATTACCAGCTTTGTCTCTACTCCCCTTCGCGAAGAAGGGGACAATATTTGCTAAACTCGGGTCTTCTAGCACTAATGACATAAACACTGACGAAATAAAGCTTATAGTCAAACGTTCTGCAATCTCCTCCCACGATTCGCAGAGCATCCTCGGATACATCCCATCAAGTCCTGGGGACAAATCTATTTTTAGACTTTCATAAATTGCTAACAACTCCTCTTTATGAATGTCAATTTCGTTTCTTCTAATAGGTTGCATCTCAATACTCTCTTCGACAACATTGTCTTTTTCATTTTTGATATGATAAAAAATACATTCAGTGTCTCTGCTATCCTTGGACACCGCTGACAACTTCGTACGTCTGTTCTTGACAGGCCATAATCATATCCTAGACATTCTTTTATTCTTGAACTATTAATTGAAAGCTTCAGGATTGTTCCTGCCAGACAAAGACTTTTCATGCCTCCTCTTCGCTCGAAGTAGCTCTTTCTTTAGGCCCTTCCTGGTTAGCTTTTAATTCCCAAGCGTCCTACCTCAGCTTTCATATCTCATGTTTTTACGTACGCCTCCTTCTCCTTCTTCTCAAGAGATTCAACTTCTTCAATAAACCCAGCTCCTGTGTCCACCTCATATTCCCTGCATGACGCTTGCATACCTACCAAGGACATGCAGTAGCTTTTCCCTGACCAAGCTCCATATTTCAGGTGTGCACAACCCTTGAAGTTACTTTCCACATCCGGTGCATCTTAACTCTTACCTAATCGTTTCATAATGGCCTTTCTCCCCTCGATACCTCATGCTCTACAATAAATACCTATTCCTATCCATCACTAAATAAATATAACCGAATTTTGGTCACTATCAACAAAGTGCTCACTTACCTCCAAACAGCTGGCTGAGTTCATTACCCATAAGCAAATCCAATGTAGCTTTCCGTCTTGTTGGCCTGTCTACATGCTGCGTCAGGAAACCCTCCTGCACACATTGGACAAAAACTGACCGATCCGAGGTGCTGAACTGATAACATTTCCAATCAATATTTGGAAAGTTAAAGGTCTACATAACAACTACCCTGTCAGTTTTGATCCTATCCAGAATCATGTTTGCAATCTTTTCCTCCATATATCTAGAACATTTTTGTGGTGACCTCTCCATTCCTGATTCTAATCTCAGTCCATTCTACCTCAGCAGATTCAGTCGCGTCCTCACCAATATCCTTTTTGCTACCATAATACTGTCCTTGACGAATAATGCCACATCTCCCTCTCTGAAACGACCCTCCTGTTCTGACTGAAAAATCGAAACTGAGGTACCAGGAACAACCATTCTCTTCAGTCCTCCGTTTATGTCTCTGAAATGGCCACAACATCGAAGTCCCAGGTAACAACCCATGGCACCTACCTTATCCCTGATGCTTCTGGCGTTGAAGTAAAGACACCTCAAGCCACCTTCATCCTTTCCAGTACACTCTTGTAAACCTGAAACGCTATTTATGCACAAAACCACTCACAACCACCTGCAAACTGGAGCTACAATTCAGCTTCCCACTCTGCGGCTGAATTCGTTCAAACCCTCATGAAGAGCTTTGGCAAATTATCCCCTCAGGGTATTGGTACTCTTCTAGTTCAGGCGAAGACCATCCTGTTTGTAAAGGTTCATCGACTCCAGTATGAGCCCCAACTATCCAGGTATCGGAATCTCTCCCTCCTGCACCATCCTTGCAACAACATTTTCAAATGCTCTCTCCCTACACTTCACCTCACTACGGCGTAGAATGGGCAACAAATCAGAGAGAACACCTCTGTTTGTTCTCGGTTTAAGATGTCACTCTCGATCCCTGAAATTCTGCCATACATCCATATCACTTTTATTACCGATGTTGTTGGTGCATATGTGGACAATGACTTGGGGTTGCCCACCCTCTCCCTTAAGGATCCTGAAAACACGATGCAAGACATCACAAACCCTGGTCGCTGGGAGACAACACACCAATCATGAGTCTGCCCTATATCCACAGAATCTCAATCTGTTCCCATCGATATGGAGTCCCTAATAACAAATGCTCTCCTCCTCTCTCCCCCACTCTTCTGAGAAAAATGGGCATACTCTGTGCCAAAGACCTATACCCAATGGCTTTCCCCTCGTAAGTCATCCTGCCCAAAAATAAGAAATAAGGTTTTCATGTTACTGAGGGGCACGGCCATAGCAGATGCCTGCACTGTCTGCCTGTTAGCGTTTCAGCTCCCGACTGTATCCCATCTCTCTCTTTCTTGTACCCGAAGTGTTACTGCCTCCCTATAACTTCGCTCAATTCCACTCAGACGCCAAATGATCTGACATCAAGCTTCAGTTCCCGAACGCAGTTGCCGAGGAGATGGAGTTGGGTGCACTTCCCGTAGATGTGGATATCTGGGACATTATTGAAGACCCTGACCTCTCACATTCTACAGAAAGAAATTTCAAATGTCCAGCCATCCATTCCTGATATTGTTCACATACATATACTCACACACACACACACACACACACACACACACACAAATATGTATATATATATATATCTGTAACATATATACATGTATATAAAAATGTGTGTGCACTTGCATGTATGCGTGTGCGCATATATATTTAAAAGTTGCAAAAGAAAGTTGATTGAAATGGCATTTATTTAAAAAATGATTTTGTGGAGTGTTCTGTCATTGGGAAATACCTCAGTAACTTACAACCAGCAGAAATACTCCCTGAGTGAATATCCATCTCTCAATAGAGATACAGAGGTGACGTTTGAAGAATTTGACGTTTCCCATATCGCTGATCCTGTGCTATGTTAAATTCTGGAAAGGTTCAAAGTTTGTGCGAAGATTTGTAGCTCGGGTGCTCGTTGTTGTGGTTCTGTTCGCTGAGCTGGAAGTTTTTGTCGCAAACGCTTCGTCCCCTGGCTCGGCGACATCATCAGTGCTTCTGGAAAGGATGTTTAGTTCGTTTCATGTTACTGATTTTGTTGCAACCTCGCACAGGCCATTAAAACAATCCAAAAATTATTAGATTTATCTCATTGGACAATATTGTCGGCAAAACTGGGACCGAAATGAAAAAGATATTTGAAGTACTGCTTTAAAGATTATAGGATTCAATTAGTAACATTTTTCGAGTCTTGTCACTGGATATTTTCGGGGGAGATGGGTGAGCAGCAAATGGTATCACTCCCTTTTCTGTGATTGCAGCCAAATGTCCAAGGCAATAGATGAAAAAAATGGTGCATTCCATCGACAGGTCAGTTCCCACTCACAATAGTATAATTTCGCTTTGATTGTCGCCATCGTATAAAGGATTAGGTGAGTGGGTAGATCGGGATTCTGATGGTAAGCTGAGACATTGCGATAATTAATCCCACACTGTTGGCATCACTTTATATCATAAACCAATTATGCAGCGGACTGAGCTTACCGACTTCCCTTTAATGCTGAGCTAACAAAAACATTTCAGTTCTTTTACAATTTATGGAAGTTCACGTAGAACAAGCTGCTACATCTTTCTTCACAACCAGCACTTTCTACACTTAGTCGTACTCAGTTGAAGGTGATATGTGGTATATTTCCAATTAACGTTAACCAATTAGAAATTGTGCACCTAACACTTACCCGACCCGGCCGACTAGACTCCCTGTTTTGGTGAAATTCACTCATTATGTTTCTGCACGCATTTTGACAAATACTTTAGAATCAGCTTCTGACACATTTTTCCTGAAAAATAATCATTTTCGATTTCAGTTACTGCAGAATGAAAAAAAAGTGCTCCAAACTTTTCCTAATCATTCACCGCTGGTTTTGAAGTTCGAAAGTCTAGTTATAGATCCATCTGAATGAAGGAGTTTCCCTCCTGTTTACTCTCAGCAAATTCACATCATCAGGGAAACTTCCATATGGACGCAACTCAGTTTTACCTGGTTTCACGCCACATGATCTATTGATCTGTTCCACCATCCCATGAAACCCCGCCTTGTCTTTTCTAATGGTGTTTTGCCCCCGAACTTCGTTAGCTTCCTTTCCATTCTTTTTTGTGTCCCAGTAGACGCTTTCCATTCTTCCTGACGTCTTTTGATTCCAGTCATCGGCATCCATGTCTTTTATCATCTCTTTCATATCCCAGGAAAGTCCATCTTGAGAAAGAATGCTGTTCCAATGCAACACATGAAAACCCGCTCGAATGGTGTATACTGTCATTACCAGGATAGGGAAGATGGGAGCTAGTTCAGTCACAGGTGAATCGGTTGGTTGTCACACAATGGATCAACCACTGACTGGGAAATGACTGTTTTTCTTCACTTTTCTCCCCTCTCTGAACATGTACCAAAACAACACAGTAAGGTATCATAGAATGCCGACAGTTAAGAAACTGGCCATTTGATCCAACAAATTCACACCGATCCTCCAGGGATTAACCCTCACAGAACAATTCCTTACCCTATTACTCTTCATTTGTTCCTGAATAAGGCACCTTACTGACAGTCGACCCATTTGGATTCATGCCATGTCTCAGGCTCTGTGAGGCAGCAGTGCTAACCAGTGAGCCACCTTGCGGCCCTGCAGCAATATTTCAAGGCACATGCGAATGCGTGTAAAATGCGTTTCCTGCCAAAGATGCTCCGATTTTGTTGTTGTCCTTATTAGGAACAATAATCCTGCTTCCCTGACCAGGCATTGAAACCAAACCACAGCGGTGATAGTGCTGAATTGTAACCAGTAGCTGACATTTAGGACGGCAGGTGCAATTGCACCTTCTCTTAACAGCATAGTATTTTTTCCAGCGATGAGACGTTTCTTCCAAAATACTATTCGTGTCACCGAGCTTTTACAGCACAGAGTAATGCATTATGTCAATGCCAGTCCATCAAACATCCATCCATTCTCATTTTTAGCTTCCAGTAGCCCGCAGCCTGACTTCTGAAGTGTTCATCTCAAAGAGACGTTCTCTGCAAAGGTTTAATCTTAAATGAAGAAGCGAATGAGACTCAAGTCAGATACTATTAAATTTGATCATGAGCTGCGGGAGTACTGAACCGCATTTTCAACCAAAGAGGGAAATATACAGACACATCTTGTGAGAATGACAAAGGTCTTAGGAGAGGCCAACATTCAGAAAATGGGGAATTGAACTGTTTGCCTCTTCTTTCTTCACTTCGGGCTTTAAAACCCGATTCTGTTTGCATAAGCAAAGGGGTAAACCGGCAGGCGACTGTCCTTCGAGAACTGGCACAGTCGGGAATAATTGGTACATGCTAATCGTTGAATTCTCCACCTGTTGAGGTAGCCTGGCTAGCTGTGCTCTTCCAGCCTCCTACCTGTTTCATTTGGATTCCAGCAGATTCCTGCCTCGACAAAAGGAATGGAAGCATTCAGCCGCTTCGCTGTACGTTTTCCTCCCCCACTATTTCACCTTTACTTTACTGCTTCGACTGTATCACGTTGTTCTTCCGGCTAAACTAGGGCATTCTTGGCATCAGATGCTTGTCGTCCTTATGTTCCTCGAAGTAGAAACACAGATGGGGATTTCGAAAGTCAAGCAGATGAGGCTAGGTCCGTAGGGAAAATCACTTCACGATGTTCCCTCAGAAATAATTCCAAGCAACACGGAAAATGCTTCTGTGAATGTTTGTTGTAACAGTTGTAAACACATTTAGCAAGACGCAAGTAAGATTCGAATACACGACCAAAGGTTGATAAGGCCAATGGACTAGCCTCTGAGCTATGGAGCCACCAGCAAAGAAAGCGTTTTTTCTGACTAACAGAAAATGATGAACTCTAGCACAGCAAATTCCGTCGTCCGAGGTTAGTGATGCAAGCTTCGTTTTCTGTTTTAAAATACGACTTGAAACCCATTTCTTTGATCACTTGTTTGACATAACACTTTGTCAGCTTCCCAATATCTCATAATGTGACTGGGATCAAAATTTGTTTAAACTCCCTCCAGAGGAACAGCTTTGAAGTTTACATTATGTGAAAAGCACGATGTAGTATTGATATCAATTAATTGCCCTTAATTTCAACAAAGATTACAGCTTTTCTTCTTCCGTTGTTGACTAATTCGTTTCCTATAACATTGTGCAATTTACGTAGTGAAGAGATTTCACAATTTATGACCTTGGTAGATGAAGTTTAGGCACCAAACGTGGAACAGTTCAAATGGAACATACTCCGGAGATTGGAATTCCAGGCTATGCAGGTATCTGAGAGTGCGTTTTAAAACAAAATCTTGGGTGTCGTGTTCACTGGCTGGGTTGGCATTTATTGAACAACACTAATTGCTCTTGAGTGGGCTGGAGGACATGACAGTGATAGACAGAGCGAAGACAGTCAAGAGATTTGCAGAAATGTTAAAAAAAGGTTGAATTTAGCTGCCTGGTAATGGGTGAACAACCCTTGTTAATACTCCCACGTGCAGCAGAGTTGTTGAAAGATCTCAGGACTACATCTTTGGGTGAATAACCCGCAATCGCTGCCCTTCCAGCATGTGGGAGCCCGTGTGGAAAGATAAAGCTGCGAAGGCCGCAGTGCACGTTTGGGAAAATGTGCAGTGGTAAAAATATCATTCAGGTCAGGAACAATGGAACACTGAACAGAACGCAAGTGCACCCTTGAATAGTGGCAGAGGGAGTTAGGCCAGAGCAGAGGGGGAATTTGAGAGGACGGATGGAAGTGTGTTTCCACCGTTTAATCCAAACGAATGGATGAGAGTTTGAGCTGCAGAAGAGCGGAGACGTGGAAGAGTTTATGATGTTAATGAGGTGCAAGTAGGCTGACATGGTGACGATGGCGATATGTGGTTGAAAGCACAAAACGCGGTGAAGGATGTCACTATGGTTACGACGTGACTCGTTCAGACTCAGACAGTTGCGAGGGAGAAGGTTGAGTCAGTGGCGAGGCATTTTCTCCTCGCACATGGTCAATGATGCTTTCCAGCTCATCTCATCCATTTGCCCCAACTCCACTCTCAAAACCCATCCCTCAGACAAGGACAGAGCTCCCTTATTCATCCCTTAAATTCCAGCAACCTCCGCAGACATCATGTCATTCTCCGACATTTCCACCACCTAAGATGTGTTTCCCCACCCCACCCCTATCCGCTTTCTATAAAGATCTTTCCCTCTGCGACTCCCTTGTCAAGTGCACCCCCCTCACCAAACCACCCTCCCCTCCCGCCCCATTCTCATTCCAACACGGGATTTGCAAAACCTCCACCCACACCTCCACTCTGTCGCAGGCCCCAAAGGAGCTTTCCACATCCATTAGAGTTTTACCTGCACTTCCACACATGTCATTGAATGTATCCGTTGCTCCTGATGCAGTCCTGATGCAGTCTACCTATTCAAAGTTTGTGCGAAGATTTGTAGCTCGGGTGCTCGTTGTGGCTCTGTTCGCCGAGCTGGAAGTTTTTGTTGCAAACGTTTCGTCCCCTGGCTAGGCGACATCATCAGTGCTTGAGAGCCTCCTGCGAAGCGCTTCTTTGATGTTTCCTCCGGTGTTGAAAGTGGTCTGTCCCTGCCGCTTCCGGTTGTCAGTTTCAGCTGTCCGCTGTAGTGGTTGGTATATTGGGTCCAGGCAGATGTGTTTGCTGATGGAGTTTGTGGATGAATGCCATGCCTCTCGGAATTCCCTGGCTGTTCTCTGTCTGGCTTGCCCTATGATAGTAGTGTTGTCCCAGTCGAATATACCTTTCGAAAATAAATAAATCCTTGGAAATTCATTCTGAAGACATGGGAATACTCTGCTCCCACCCTCTAAAGACACAACCATGACACCAGGACAGTTCTCCTCCAACCGGGACAGTGTTTCTTCCAGCCTTTCAGTGTCTTGTCTGTGACCGTGTTTTCTCCTTGTCCCGGAGCTGAAATGAGATTTGACGTCCTGACGTGCTGGAACGAGAATCTTTTCAATGTCACAGATAAGTTCATGTCCGGAGAGCATGAGAGTCAAAGCACTGGCCTCCACAAGCACGGAAAGATTTCCAACCTGTCTCTGCTCAGTCGAACAGTTCATCGTTCATTCGCCTCTGGATCCGCTTCCCAAGGAATATATAAAGATTCAAAAAACTCGAGACTGGGATTTCTGCTTTGCTTCTTGACAGTTTCCCCACCTGCCAATTGGCAAATATTTCCAAGAATCTCTTCACAACCCTCTGCTTTGCACTATGTCCAGAGATAAATAAATCTCACTTTGTGGAGAGATTCCTGACTCTGGGAATGTTTTGTTTGGAGCAAAGAAGTTTAATGGGAGATTTCTTGGGAATGTTTACAATGATGTAGGCGAAAGCGGTGTGGATGGGCGCGTTGATGGTCAGGAGGAATTGCTGCCCCGAACCAGGGCAATTGAAAACACAACTTGTATCAAATAAACTCAGTTAAACCTACATATACACCATGTGTTTGTTATTATCTGTGAATAGAGGAACAGAGCTAACGTTTTGAGTCAGATCCGTTTCTCGTTCAGAACACAAGTTTCCTGCGTGTCAACAATTGAGCAGACCTGAGAAAATATCGACTTGTTGAGACGGGTTTTCTGGAGTTGCAGGGATAACTCATCCAACAGGAAATCATTTAAAATCAACAGTGAGGGGAACATGTTCTGTATTGATGAGAGATAGATTGAATGGGAAGGATCCATTTCCATGAGCAGAGAGATTAACAATACGGCAATGGTCGAGTAATAAAGATGTTCTTGTATTTTTACAACGCCTTTCAGCACCACTTCAGTCACAGGTACTGAAGTAACTTTGAAGCAGATGTATCATTGTCAAAACTAAAGTGCTAATCTGGGCAGTTTGTTCAACCAGAGGTCAAAAAAGAGCACTGAGAACTGGCCCTGGAAAGGCCAGTGAGATTATGCTTTACCTTAAGCGTTTGTTCCTCTCTGGTCTATATCCAGAATAGTGCAGGACCGGTGGTTCTAATCTCAGGGGAAGGTGTTACACACTAAGACACAGATGAGCTGAATGTTCTCACGTTCAGAGGGAAGCAAGTATGTAGAGGTATTTACAGCAAGACTCAGTATATTTAAGCCTTCAATTATCTCTCTATTAATGGCATGGAGCAAGTGGCAGAGTGAAATGTACACAAATGTGCTGACAATTCACACTCGTGGGAGCACATATTACGTTGAGAACGTGGCATTTCGCATAGACATATAGATAGGTTGAATGAATGGGGAATAACTTGCCAGATGCAGTTTCATGTCGGCATTATGAGGTCATGCACTTGGGTCGGAGAAGTCAAAACAAAGAACACTATTAAAACCGAGAGAAAGTAGAAGAAACGTGTGAGACAGAGGAATCTCATGCCTGACACAAACATGTTCAGTATCATATTCTTTCCCTAACAAAAAGGATGGCTTCCTTTCCGAATGCTCACAATGAAAGAGATGGTTTCCAAGGAAAGTAAAAGACCCTGAAACAAATAGCCTAATCGAAAACAAAGGAAAGAATTGAGTCGTTCCAATGGACAACTTTGATGCTTATGGCTCTCTAAAATTTGTTTATAATGAAGCTGGAAGTGGGAATTGGGGGAGCTAGGGAGTGAAAGTCAGGTCACCCATGATTACTGTCATCCTTCGTGTGTTTTCCTCATTTTATTGTCTGTTTTATTTCGTATTGTGGTTACTGTGAGTGTGCTTGTAAACCACACCGCTGGTGACTTGTTTTCCAGACAGTTCTTCAACACGACTCGTAAGAATTAACATTCTTTTCTCCTGAATCTAGGTAATCTCTAAACACTGTGCAAATATCACCAGAACCTCGACATTTTCCACGCCTGTCTGCCTTCTTGCAATATCAATTGATCCATCACTGTGCTCCTGTTGCACAAATCAAGAACGACCCAAACCGCATCAATTGCACCGAGGCTGCGAGCGCAGATAACTGCAGCCGCTCCCCAGAGTACTGGCAACTGTGTGATCACAGAAGCACACATTGTACAGCCAGGAAACCCAAAATAATTACAGTGCCAGAGGCCGTGCCAGGAACGGCACCTGAGAAACAACAGAAACACTCTTTTGAGCTACGGACCTGGTTATAGTTCTCAATCAGCAATCGAAGTTTACATTGGTTATATCAACTGATCCCTCACTCAAGGAACCAACAACTGTTGCAAACGGAGGAGAAAATGAGGACTTTACATACTGAACATCAGAGTCTAGAGTGCGGTGCTGGAAAACACAGCTGGTCAGACAGCATCTGAGGAGCAGGAGAATCGATGTTTTGGGCATGTTCCTGATGACTTGCTCATGCCAGAAACGTCCATTCTCCTGCTTCTTGGATGCTGCCTAACCTGCTGTACTTTTCCAGCAACACCGTCTCCATTGCTGCAGACTGTCATACAATCCAAGCTTCCAGTCGCAGAATTAGCAACACTCAGTGTAATGAGTCAACCTATTGAAGACACCGGCAGTGGTGCTTAGTGTCAAGTAGATCTTCATGAATGCGTGTCGTGAATTGTCTGTTCTGTATAATGTTCCCTGGTCTCACTACGTGCAACATTGTTTGACCATATTTGTATTGTACATGATGTGGTTTGGGTCCATTGTTCTGGTGAGTTGTTGTCTAAATGTGGCTTTCGGTTTATATTCTCTCATAGATCCGAGTAGTCAAAGGCTGTCCGTTCCGAAACATTTTTGCTTGATGTGTTGGGTCTTGGCATGCCCTCCTAACGTTGTTTGTCTGCAAGGAATTTTCGGGAATATCTATTGTTGCAAAGCATTTCTGGAGGATCCAGAAAACACCACAATCAGTTGTACAGAGTGGCAATGCACAGACATGACGAGGTCAACAAATTCGACCAGAACAACACAACAATAATTGGACAATAGTGGGCAGCCAGAGGTTTTCTGGAATGACGAGACTCATCCAATGACTCCATCAAAGAACATGTTGACCTGGACGTAACATACCGGGACCTGCAATAAACGACAAGAAGCAGCAACTGAAAGCAGTGGGAAGGAAATCACACCAATTCAAAACGCTACAGAACAGCAGAGCTTGCGGATGTCACCGAGAAAGGGCAGGAAACTGCTGCAAACCAACTTCCCAACACTAACGAACATCCACACACCATCTGCAAACTTCACTTGAACTACAAATCTTTACACAAACCTTGAAACCCTGAAACAGTCAGGGCCGCCCCAGCGGGAAAATGAACCCTTGCATCCCACATGACAGCTGAGGATACGAAACGCCATACTCCAGTGGACGTCAGAGCGAACTGCTCTTGCAAGCTACTTGTGCGTGCTCTTGTCAAAATCACTGCTTGATTATCCTCATCCAATTTTTCATCGTTTGACGTTGTGCGCTTTTTGCATTACAAATTTACATCTGAATATCACTGAATTTTCTGAGAATTTCTGCCGTTCCAACACTTAGAGATAGTGAGTTCCAGATTCCAACCACTCGTTGTCTGATAACGTTTTTTATGTGCAGCTACCCAAACCTTTTTACTCTTATCTTAAATCTATGGCTCCTTGATGATTGATCCCTTCAACAAATGTTTCGTTAAGTGTACATATTCCTTACCGCTCATCAGTTCGTACATCTCAATACTGTTTCATCTCAATTTCCCCTGCTTTCAGAAAAATAACGCCAGTCTGTCCAAACACTTTAATAGTTGAAGTTCTTCAATCCAGATCATATATTGGCAAATCACTCCTGCATCGTTTCCACAGTTGTCATATCACTGCTATAATGTGAATTTCAAAATTATACACAATACTCTAGCGAGAGACAAATAATGACTTGAAATAAATGTGGGGAGAGCAGAGTTATTGGTCTTTTCCAATAAAGTCATTCCCTCGATAATGTTCTGTGCCCTTTTCATGAACCCAATGCTCCAATGATCTCTGATCTATGCAAATAAAACACTATACGTGAGGATTCAAAACCCAACCACATTGTCTGATAGCATTGAGTGGCTTAATGGCCCTGATGGTGATATTGGGTCACGTTCACCTAACAAGATTGACAGCTGCAACACAGACTTAATGGTGTCAATTTGAAAGTGAATGTTAATTTTTCCAATGCCCCAGTGACATAGGAGGAGGAATGGAAAGGGGGAATAGTGATTGTTGAAGGGAGAAAAATCTCCGAGATTGGGTGCTGAGAGTGGCAGCTTGAAGCATTAAAATCAACACCTGAGTGAGTATTTTCATCTTAAAATTGATTGTGTCCTTTCTGCGTTTGTTTTGCACAGGTTATGTGGAGTAACATGGAACAAATGCTCATTACAGATACTCGGATTTGAATGGAGGTTGCTTGACCACAACGCAGAGGACGAACCATTATTCGATTACATGAAAAACCACAATACAAAAAGCCTTTAATGCAATGGCAGAGATAGTCGAGGAACCGCATCACATGCACAACAGGAAAGCCCACTGAGATTGGCTTGAATCGTCACCTTCAATGTCCCCAATGGCTGTGGAGATTCCATAATTGAGAATGTTGAAGACTGAATTCGATAGATTTCAATAAAAGATGAAATGTACAGTCGAGAGTTCACAAATATTGTTGAAATATCGATTTCAATAAACATGAAGTTTCACATCGTAACTTTACCCGTGCCATGAGACAAGGAAGAAACTATTATTGCACACTCACATCGCACCGGTTCCCAGGCCTGGACTCAGTGAAACTGTGTACGCAGTGGCGAAGATCCGATTGGAAATTGAGAGTGGGATGAACGAGTGGATATCTACTTTGCCTGCCAGTGACAAACTCCATGAGCATGCAGTCCTACTGTGAAGGTAGAGAGGTGCGTGAAACGCCGAGGCTGGGAGCTCCAAACTCGCTCGGTGAAACTTCTGTTGACATGGCGCAGAGGGCATTGGGTCGTGGGAAAAGATCCTGAGCTATTTTAATCTGAATTGAAATGATTTGATTATATTCCCTGCAGGATGAAAACAGGCCCTTCGGACCAACATGTTCACTACAACCCTCCGAAGATCAACCCATCCCAACTGTACGTTTACCCCTGCCTAATGCACCTAACATTATGGACAATTTAGCATGGCCAATTCACGTGATGTGCATATCTTTTAGATTGTGAGGAGTACCGGAGTACACGGACGAAACACATACAGACACAGGGAGAACGTGTAATCTCCACACAGACAGTCGCCCGAGGCTGGAATCGGACCTGGGACCCGGGCGCTATGAGGCAGCCGTGTGAACCAATGAGCTAACGTGCCACACATTTGCTCACTGAATTGGCGCCCGCAGCCCTCTACAGCAACTATCTCCAAAGAATCACCACTCTCTGATGGAAGATATTCCTCCACGTCTCATTTCCAAATTGTTATCGCTTCACTTTGTCTCTGTGCCCTCGGGTTCTAGTGTGTCATAGTGGGTGAAACATCTTTGCCACATTGGCTCTGCACAGGCCTCTCAGCACTCTGTAAATTTCAAATAAACTGAGTCATTGACTCAGACATCATTGAAACAGACCGCTGTTCCAAACCGTCCATGCTACCATTTACCGAAACTAACGTAGTACCAACTACGTGTACTGGGCCCATATCTCTCTTAACATGTCCTATTCATGCACTTACCTAAGTGTCTTTTAAATGTTGTAACTTTATCCACATTCCTACTTCCTCTAGAACTTTGCACAGGAAACATACCGTATAAAGTAAAACAAAGTGAACCTCATGTCTTTTTATGACCTTTGTCCTCACACCTTAAAATACGCCCACTAGTCCTGAAATCCCCAAAGAAGGAAAGCACCGTTGCAGTTGAGCTAATCTGTACCCCTCAGGATTTTAAAAACATTTATACGGTAAATGTCAACCTCCTATGCTCGTTTGAAAGAAGTCCCAGCCTATCCAGCCTCCCCTTACAGCCCAATCCCTTCATTCCTAGCAACATATTGGTAAATCTCTTCTTAACTCTGTCCAGCTTAATATTGGTCTTTATCTGACTTGGAAACCAGAACATAGAAACAATACTACAGAAGATGCCTCGCCAACATCCTGTACTACCTCAGGATAACGTCCCAACTTTAACACTAAAAACTGAGCGACGCATGAAAGCGTTCTAACAGCATTTTAACGAAGCTGACGATATGTGACACGACTTCCAAAGACCATTCCGTGACCTATTCACGTGTCTATTGCGCAGGACTATTCAAAGCAGCACTTGTAATTGTGCAAGGGCTACATCCATTTATGACTCAAACTGCAGTACGTTACATTTATTCAAGATAATTTCTCTTTACCATTCATTTAATCATATACCCGAATGGTCAATGTCTCTTTTAATCTTCTATAACCTCAGATAACCTTCTTCTCTGTGGACTGTATCACCATGGAGAGTTGTAGCGTCCCTCAGCACAGAAACAGGTCGTTTGGTGCAAACTGGTACATACTGATCATAATGCCGGTCCACATTAACCGCATTTCTCTGCACTTGGACCATATCATTCTAATCCTTTGCTATCCATGTATTTGTCCAAAAGCCTTTTTAAATGTTCTTCGCGTACACGCAAAGACTTATGCTGTCACCTCATGAAATGCATGTCGCTCATGTTGGTGTCAACCACAAACTGATGATCTCTGCCTTCCACATTGTTATCTAAAACATTTACATCAGTCACAAACAAAGGAGCCATCACTGATCCCTGTAGAACACTGCCGGTCACTAGCCTCCAGTCTGATAAATAACACACCAAAACCTCACCCTTTCTCTTGTTGTTAATTGAATTTTGTATCCAATTTGCAAACTCACTGTGAACCACATCTGATCTAACTTTACTTGTTCGTCTTCCATGTTGAATCTAGTTAAACGCTTTCCTAAAGCCTAAGTAAGCAAAGATATTTGTTCTTGCCTCATCAATCCTCTTGTCTACTTGATCAAAACCTCACAATTTTGTGAGACCCAGTTTCCACCTCACTAAACCATGCTAATGATCCCCTATATTTCCTGGACTCTGAAAATGCTATCTTCCAAAACCACTTCAAAAAACTTGCGAACCACCAATTTCAAACTCACAAGCCTGGTGATTCCAGTCTTTTCCCTGTATCCATTCTTCAACAAGGTTCATCAATATCCAGTCTTTTTAAATCACACCCATATTTAGAGATGACACAATTATTTCAGCAAGGAGTCTTGCAATTTCCGCGCTTATCTCCCATAATGCTCTGGGATTCAGTACAAACACAGGGTAAACACCGATGCTAATTGACACCAGCAACACAGAAAAAAAAAAATACCACGTGCTCTAATCTGTGAAAATTCGATAGTCAAAACGTTTCGCAAAGGTCACGATTTAAAGGGAAGATATCAACTTTTTTCTTTATGTCTAACAGAGTATGAAAACTAACAACTATTTACGACTAGTTTCTCTTAAACCCATCTTTTATCTTCCACTCCGCAACTATATTCCGATTCAATAATGACTTAAAAAGTAATCATGGTTCAAAACCACTCAGCTTTTTCAAGTGTCATTTTGTGGATTTTTCTGGGAAGATTCTCTCCAGGTTTTCCTCGATGTTCTGCCATGCAAACACATTTCCAGGAAGGTACATTTGTAGTATCTCTTGAGCTGGACGTCCCTGACGCAGTCCGAGCTGTTGCAAATGTCCTGATTAATACCCCAAAACATCGGATTATTTCATTGGCTTTCATACTATCAAAACGTGAAGTTCACACCTAATTTTGATTTCGGATCTTGATTCATAATTTGAGCTGATGGCAATCCAGCTCTGCTGGCTGTTTCGAACAAATGTCACATTGTCCCCTTGGTCAGAACAGATTGTTCTGTGTCCTTGCAAGCTTTTCAACTCTTTTTTTTCACACCACGTACACTAGTTCAGTGTCTGGAGTTTTATACGCCTTTTACATTTTCTGAGATATCCAGCAATTAGTTTCCTGTAATATGAAATGTTTGTCAGTATGTATTTCCATGATTTCTGTAGTCTCCTTAAGTCTAACATATCCTTGGCGAACAGACTTCCCAAACTGAGCTGTCCCACCTTGCTTGAATCCCTCTACACACTTTCTCTTCGTCTAAACGTCCAAATGTCTTATAAAATAATATAACAGTACCTCTACGCACCAGTTGCTCTAGCAGTTGATTCCATGTGCAAGCCATCCACTTTGTGAAAAGGATGTCTTGTCATTCGGTGTAAATCTTACGAGGTCTGGACTCCCATATCCAAGGGAAAACGAACTTTGCTGTTCGCCTTATCGAGAGCACTCTTGATTTTATGAATCTCTATAAAGTCATCTTCGACCTCCGATGCTGCAGTACGACAAGGCAAAGCCGACACAGTCTCTGCTCGTTATATTAAAAATCCAGTCCTGAGAACATGTAGACTCTTTGTTGCATGAGGCCAGACAGAGTCGAATGTAATCCAGCCGCCAGAAACATCACCGACTCTCAAATTCTTGATGCTTGGTCAAATAGTTTCGGAAAAGGTATCGTCCTCTTCACATATGGAGAGTGAACATTTGGTCTCACTGTCTCCACAATAAAAAATGACGTGAAAAATTCGTTTATTGCCTCTTCCATCTGATGAGCTCAAAAGCAATGTCAACCTTCTTGATCTTTCAAGTAATATTTCTCGCGTTGTTCTCATTGACAGATATGTACTTGTAGACCCTCTTTGGATTATCTTCAGCCCTGGCAGATTAAATTATTTCTTATCCCCTCTTTCCTTCCTGGTCTGCACTTTATTGAAGTCCCTACAAGAAATTCACTTGAACCCTGTTGTCTGTCTGATATAGGATACACTTTCGTTTTGATTTGTTCCTCAACACCTTTTTTCAACAATGGTCACGTCTTGTGAGTGTCCAGCCTGAGAAATTCAGCTCAGGTGGACAGCATATCTGCCACTGGGAAAATGTTAGTCTGTTATTAAATTTGGAATAACAGTGTATTAGCAATGCATTACAGAATAAAATGGATTCCGCATGGCTTTGTGCAGACGAAATCAGGCCTAACACGTTTACAAGTATTTTCAGATCGTAACAAGCACAATACATAAAGGGGAATGCAGTAAATGGAATATATCTGAATTTCTAAAATTAATCAGAACGGTGTTTTATACGATAGCACTTCACAAGCAAAGAAGCATGAACCAACACAGTTGGGGGTATGTATTAGTCTAGGATTGGGGAATGAATGGAGAGGCGAGGTAATGAGGGCATTTTCATGATAGTAAACTGTAACTTGCAGATTCCCGGAGCCAACAATATTGGTGCCACAGCTGTTGACAACATGTACTAATCACCTGTACAACATAAATAAATGTACTGTTGCTCAGTTTGGAGATGACACAAAATAGACATGGATGCAAGTAATGAGGGCGGCACAGCAACATTGTGGACGACAGAATCAGGATAAACAAGTGGACAAAAACGTAGCAGCATATAACATGCAAAAAAAGATGTTTATGCGTTTTGGCAGATATAAGTATTAAGTAGGGAAATACATAGCACAAAGCATCAGCATACAGAGCACTTCGCTTCCTTGTACATGAAATATGAAAAGTTAGCATCCAGTTTCAGCAGGTAATCGGGAAGTCAAATAATTTTGTTTCACTTTATTTAAACGGAATGGGGACATATGTTTTTTTTTCAAAATACACATTGCATTAGTCAGATCAGACCTGGATTAATGTGAACAAATTTAGTCCCCCTATTTTAGGAATAGCAGTTCAGGGAGATTTAACACAAATCATCCTGGATATTGGAGGATATTCTCGGGAGATGAAACTGAGAATAATGCCCCTGTACTCATTGGAGTGTAGAATAATGTAACAAGACTTTACTGAGATACATTAGATTATGAGGGACATGATAGGATAATTTAGGAGAGAATGATTCGCCTTGTCTGAGAATCAAAGACCAGAGAACATAGTCTCAGAGGATGTAGTAACCTATTTAAGAAAGATATGGAGGAATTTCTTTCTCTTCGAGCCGACTGAATATTTGAAATTATTTACTGCAGGCCGCTCTAGAAATTGGCAGCTCAGTGTATCCAATATTACACTGAGATTAGGGAGGGTGATAAAAAAGGAGGGGGTGTGGCATTGCTAATTAGAAATGGTATAATGGCTGCAGAAAGGCAGTTCGAGGGGATCTGACTTTGGAGGTAGTATGGGCTGAAGTCAGAAATAGGAAAGGAACAGTGACCTTGTTGGGTGTTTTCTATAGGCCCGCCAATAGCAGCAGAGATGTGGAGAAACAGATTGGGAAACATATTTTAGAAAAGTACAGAAGCCACAGGGTAGTAGTCATGGACGATTTCAACTTCCCAAATATTGATTAGAAGCTCTTTAGATCAAGTAGATTGGATGGGGCGGTGTTTGTGCAGTGTGTCCAGGAAACTTTTCTAACTCAGTATGTACATTGTCGGACCAGAGGGGAGGCCATATTAGATTTGGTACTCGGTAACGAACCGGGACAAGTGATGGGCTTGTTCGTGGGTGAGCATTTTGGTGATGGTGACCACAATTCTGTGACTTTCACACTGGTTATGGAGAGAGATAGGTGCATGCAACAGGGTTGGTTTTACAATTGGGGGAAGGGTAAATACGATGCTATAAGACAGGATCTGAGGAGCATAAGTTGGGAGCATAGGCTGTCAGGGAAGGATGTCGTGGAAATGTGGAACTTTTTCAAGGAACAGATACGACGTGTCCTTGATATGAATGCATCTGTCAGGCAGGAAAGTGATGGTCATGTGAGGGAACCTTGGTTGATGAGGGAGGTTGAATGTCTTGTAAAGAGGAAGAAGGAGGCTTATATAAGGTTGATGAAACAAGGTTCAGACAGAGCATTGGAGGGATACAGGATTGCCAGAAGGGAGCTGAAGAAGGGATTAGGAGAGCTAAGAGAGGGCATGAAAAATATTTGCCGGATAGGATCAAGGATAACCCCAAGGCATTTTATGCGTATGTGAGAAACATGAGAATGACGAGAACGAGGGTAGGTCCGATCAAGGACAGTAGTGGGAGACTGTGTATTGAGTCGGAAGAGATAGGAGAGGTCTTGAATGAGTACTTTTCTTCAGTATTTACGAACGAGAGGGACCGTATTGTTGAAGAGGAGAGTGTGAAACGGACTGGTCTACTAGAGGAGATACTTGTTAGGAAGGAAGATGTGTTGGACATTTTGAATAACTTGAGGATAGACAAGTCCCCCGGGCCTGATGGGATATATCCTAGGATTATGTGAGAAGCAAGAGAGTCAATTGCATAGACGTTGGCAATGATCTTTTCGTCTTCACTGTCAACAGGGGTGGTACCAGGGGACTGGAGAGTGGCGAATGTTGTGCCCCGGTTCAAAAAAGGGAATAGGGATAACCCTGGGAATTACAGGCCAGTTAGTCTTACTTCTGTAATCGAAAGGGTACTGAGGGATAGGATTTATGAGTATCTGGAAAGACACTGCTTGATTAGGGACAGCCAGCACGGATTTGTGAAGGGTAGGTCTTGCCTTACAAGTCTTATTGAATTATTTGAGGAGGTGACCAAGCATGTGGATGAGGGTAGAGCAGTGGATGTAGTATGCATGGATTTCCGTAAGGCATTTGATAAGGTTCCCCATGGTAGGCTGATGCGGAAAGTCAGGAGGCATGGGATAGAGGCAAATTTGGCCAGTTGGACAGAGAACTGGCTAACCGGTCGAAGTCAGAGAGTGGTGGTAGATGGTAAATATTCAGCCTGGAGCCCAGTTACAAGTGGAATTCCGCAGGGATCAGTTCTGGGTCCTCTGTTGTTTGTAATTGTTATTAATAATTTGGAAGAGGGAGTCGAAGGGTGGATCAGTAAATTTGCAGATGATACGAAGATTGATGGATTTGTGGATAGTGAGGAGGGCTGTTATCGGCTGCAAAGGGACTTAGATATGATGCAGAGCTGGGCTGAGGAATGGCAGATGGAGTTCAATCCTGCCAAGTGTAAGGTTGTCCATTTTGGAAGGACAAATAAGAATGCAGAATACAGGGTTAACGGTAGGGTTCTTAGTAAGGTGGAGGAGCAGAGGGATCTTGGGGTCTATGTTTATAGATCTTTGAAAGTTGCCATTCAGGTGGATAG
Organism: Chiloscyllium plagiosum; assembly: GCF_037043375.1. Classification (NCBI taxonomy): domain Eukaryota; kingdom Metazoa; phylum Chordata; class Chondrichthyes; order Orectolobiformes; family Hemiscylliidae; genus Chiloscyllium; species Chiloscyllium plagiosum. The sequence goes on from NW_028270167.1 coordinate 98,561,190, forward strand.
AGCTTGTAAGAAGGCCTATGGTGTATTAGCGTTCATTAGCAGAGAGATTGAATTCAAGAGTCGTGAAGTGATGTTACAGATGTACAGGACTTTGGCTGGGCCACATTTGGAGTACTGTGTGCAGTTCTGGTCGCCTCACTTGAGGAAAGATGTGGAAGCTTTGGAGAGGGTGCAGAGAAGATTTACCAGGATGTTGCCTGGAATGGAGAATAGGTCGTACGAGGATAGGTTGAGAGTGCTAGGCCTCTTCTCATTGGAACGGCGAAGGATTAGGGGTGACTTGATAGAGGTTTATAAGATGATCAGAGGAATAGATAGAGTAGACAGTCAGAGATTTTTCCCCGGGTACAACAGAGTGTTACAAGGGGACATAAATTTAAGGTGAAGGGTGGAAGGTATAAGGGAGATGTCAGGGGTGGGTTCTTTATCCAGAGAGTGGTGGGGGCATGGAATGCGCTGCCCGTGCGAGTGACAGAGTCAGAATCATTGGCGAACTTTAAGCGGCAATTTGATAGGTACATGGATGGGTGCTTAAGCTAGGACAAATGTTCGGCACAACATCGTTGACTGTTCTGTGCTGTATTGTTCTATGTTCTATGTTCTACAGCAGTTTAATCTCACATTCAATACAAATAGGTGAGTGGAAAACGAAAAACAAATTTCACAAAATTCATAAACAGATCAATAATTAAAAATTGATAAATTAAAGGAATTGGCATTTGTTTATTTGACTGAACAATAAATTTATTTTTTCTCCTCGTTTTTATAGCACTGGAGCATCAAGTTCTATGTGCTGTTTGAACTCAGCTCTTCAGAACAAAAGAAAATCAATTAATATCATTACTTTGTATATTTCATCTGTATGACTGCAACATTCTCAAATATTTTCTAACGAATATTGATTACATACATTCTTTTCTTAGTGACCTAAAGAAAATAAATAGCAAATACTGTGATTATTGGAATGAACAACAGGTGGAAGCATATCTAATGTTGAATTGAAAGGCAATTCAATTGATGCTTAGATATTTTCTAATCAACATTCAGAGTTGCTCTGGAACAACTCTGTGCAAGGTGGGAATTGAAGCTGTACCTCCTGGTCTGGTAACAGAGATACTACCAGAGCTGCACAACATTCCTTCATACTGTTCCCAACCAGGCTGGGCAGGTCTACAATCACATGCTCACTGCGGTTACTCAAGTGAAAATTAATCAGATGTTTATTGTGATAATTGGATTGGAATTAAATGGATGGATCCTGTGTGTAACCTACTGAAAATTAAATAGTAATTTACAATAATGATGGGAGTTAACAGATGTCTTAATTAAATATGATTTTTATGATAATTTGTGGAATGACAACTTGACAGATTTGTGTGATTACTGTAAATTGATAAATAAAAATGAATACAATCATTCTATATGTTCATAATATTTTCTCATTTTATGAAATGTAATGTATTTTTTTTTTGTTCTACACGTAAATTGGACCAAAATGATGAATTGGTCAGTCAATGTGACTATTCAGCTAAAGACAACTTTCATTCTTTCTGAAAATGTCTGATTTTAAGAAGCCACCATTTCTTGTGATTGTTTAATGAAACAAGAAAGATGTCAATCCTTTTTTTTGTGTAAATCAAAAATGTTCATCGGAATTTAAATAATTTTGCACAAGAAAAATATTCAACTATTATTGTGATTAGAAGCACAATAAATGTTAATATTGAAGTGAATTACAATCAAATAATTTCAAAAGTGTTTCCAAGTTTAAAATGAAAAGCAATATTCACAATGATTGAGAGATTGTACATTGCTAAGTCCTTGCAATAGTTATTATATGGAACCATAATTCCACATTTACATCCTTTGCCAAATTGAACAATTATTCAATATTAGCAACAAATTGATTTTAAAACTACTATTAATGAATTTAAGAATAATGAGGTGTCTCATCTTACTAATCCACTGAGTAATGTGCAGAAATGAAGAGAAATATTGTAGTGTAAAGTAACTGGTGTTCTCTGAATATCAATGGCTGAGATGACTGTGATCTTTCAAATGAACAAAAGTCAGATATTTACAAAGGATGTCGCAAGGGCAGTTATTGGTCTTTTCTGGCTGTATTGGCCCGACCAAACAGGTTTTTATATTGTAGCATTCACAATAGGAAATATGGAAAATATTAAAACACATTAACTTAGACTTCATAACAAGCACAAAGTGCTGTTTAATTATTGTAATTGTTAATTGTTTCTAGAATATTGATAGATAAATTAACGTAATATTTTGAAAGCACTTTGCTCTGATGTCGATTGTGTAATAATTAAGATTGATAAACAGAAAATTAATATATAAAAAGTCGCTTTAATAATTCTAAAAAAATACTCAGCAACAATTGACACAGTTCAAAATTGTTTTTTTTTGTTGAGTCATGATTTTTTAAATTTTTATCGTGATAAATGTTTAGACATCTATGTCAGAATAAGGAAGAAAATAATTAGACCGGGAAAGTGAGGACTATTGTGAACAAAAGGTCGACTAAATGACATTTGGTACAGAAAACGTTTTTGCACAAAATGACTGATAGTTACGTGATTATTGTTTGTTGACAACTAATGCTGGAAGTAAAAGGAACAGATTCTAACATTTCCAAAGCAGGTTTTTTTTCTTATAATGAAATTAAAATACAAATCATTTTAGAGGTCACATGATTTGAAAAAGTGTCATTTAATGTGATATTTGAGATGAAGAATCGTTCTTTTTCCCCCAGCGTAGTCTTTTCAATAATTTAAAATTTAATGTTATTTGAGCTAAAGAACAAATGGGTGTACCTACATTGTTTTCTTGCATACAAAAGAAGTAAAGTCAACAACATTTTTAAGTTTCGTAGAGTTAATTAGCAAAATGTATTGAAGCTATCATGCATGAAGTGAGATAAGTGAGAGAGAGAGACAAATTAAATGTTCAAATGAACACGTCGATATTTTGAAAGTATATCAATCTTATGAATTATGAATAGGTGGATGTAAAATAAAAACAAATTCCTGACAATTCAAGAATGAATAGTAATAAGAAATTTAATTTGTTCAAAGCACATCACAATATTTAGATGAATTGCAATATTTAGTTACAATTGTAGGTGATTAACTGACCAATGAATAATATGAAGTTGCATTTGGTTATTTTGCTGAAGAGGAATTTCGACTGCTTATTTTTTCATCTTTATAATACTGGAGAATAAGGATTTATGTGCTTGAAATGTCTGAACTAGGTTCTTTCAAACAGAAAAAGAAATCAGTGAGTATCATTTCTTCGACTCTTCTAACTTTAAGATTGCAACATTCTCAATTACTTTTTCAAGGAATGTCGAACCAGCAGAATTAGATGCATCGTTTTATTAGTGACCTGAAGAAAATAAGTAATAGATATGGTGATGACTGAAATGCACAGCAGATTAAAGTATATTTCATGTTGTTTTGAAAAGCAGTTCAGTCTATGCTCAGGTATTCTCTCATCATAATGGTGTCTTCCCAGTTCACATGACCGGTTAAATATTCGACCACATGCGAAACATGGGAATGATTTCTCTGGGCTGAGAATGCCGCTTTCCCCTTCCTTATTAACGATAAGGATCAGGACCTGCAGAATTGGATGACTCTGCAGTTGATGTGATGTTAAAGCTGAGTTTCCCATCTGTCAACTCTCTCTCTCTGTAAAACAATTTTTCCCTGTCATTATTACAACTCCCAAAACCAGCTTTCCCATCAGTTGTCCTGAACTTCTAAATTTGGACTAATTCAATGACGTCAGTAATGTGCCTTTCTCTCACTTGTTTCTGAAAGTAAATTAGGAACATTTTGAAAAACTTTGCACACTTTACCCGAAGAACCCACACCTATTCTATCATTTAAATGTTTTAACCCATGAGAAATTTATTACCTACTCCAATGACAGTTATAATGCTCTGACCACTTCTACGGAGCCAGTGCAGGTTAATTCTAACAGTTATCAATAAATTGTACCTGAACAGGATGTCCCACAACAGGAAGTGCTCTAACACTCAATGCCCGTAAGTTGAGTTTTTTACTTAAAGCCCCTCATGTGTCTGGCAATCTGGCAATACAGTTGAAGATATTTTATATAGTAACCTTACAGTCTCAATTGCCAGTTCCAGTCCATGAAGCAGCCAGTTACATGCACCAGTGACTTGAATTCTGACGACAGCATTGCCCTGGCTGGAGAGATTGAAGAGCATGAAACTGTCTTCTCTGGAGTATCCAAAATGAAACACTTGAAATGAACAAAATTCTTCAAGAGCTCGATAGGACAGATAAAGGAAGATGTGCTCCCTGGCTGGTGTATCTGGAATGAAATCAGCAGTAACTATGGTATCTTTACCCAGCATCCCCTTTAGCTGTATAAATGTTTAAGATGTATTTGCTGCTCTAATTCCACTGTCTTGATCACTCCCGTTTGTAACTGCTGTAGTGTTGGGGTCCATTCAAATTGATAACATTTGATTCAATCCATCCCAAAACCCCTCTGTGTCTGTGTCTCACTTTTGTTCACAGAGACCGTCATTCAATCTGACCCCTTCACAATCCCTGCTCTGATATTTCCTTCGAGGGCTCAGAATTAAATGTTCACAGAAGGACAAAAGGAGGCTGATTGGCTCATCACCTCACTGAATGCCATTCTTTACCTTAACCCCATAAACCTTCCCATTCGTCCTCTTCCAATAACTGTTCACTTCGATTCTCTTCATTGTACCTGGTTCCACCACACTCTTTGGCAGTGCATTTCTGACCATAAAACTTTCTCTGCATGCAAATGTTTTGTCTCATGTCACATGCGCTTCTTTTGTCAATCCCTTGACATCGGTGCCTCCTCATTATTGATTCTTTCATGCATGCGAACAGTTTGTCCCAATCAACTCGCACTGGATCCCTCTTGGAGGTATCTTTACACAGTATGATTAGATTAGATTACTTCCAGTGTAGAAACAGGCCCTTCGGCCCAACAAGTCAACAGCGACACGCCGAAGCGCACTCACCCATGCCCCTACATCTACAACTACGGGCAATATAGCGTGGCCAATTCACCTAACCTGGACTGTGGAGGAAACAGGAGCAGCCGGAGGAAACCCACGCAGACACAGGGAGAATGTGCAAACTTCACGCAGTCAGTCGCCTCAGACGGGAATTGAACCAGGGTCTCTGGCACTGTGAGACAGCAGCGCTAACCACTGTGCCACCGTGCCACTCACCACCCCAGGATGGTAAATATCACCTCTTCCTGTCACAGGAGACCAGTGCGAGACCATTTAGGTGCTCTCACTGTAGGACTGGGTTCAGTACACCATCCAGCAAATACACACTGGGAAGAGGCCATTCACCTGCTCTGAGTGTGGGAAGAAATTCACTCAGATATCCAGCTTGATGAAACACCAGCGAGTTTACAAGTAACCACAGCGATTGGATTTGTTTTGTTTGTTCATGGGATCACGGCATCACTTGCTGGGTCAGCATTTATCATCTATTCTGACTGCCCAAGAGATCGTTCAGAGTCAACCACGTTATTCAGGGTCTGGATTCACATGTCGGCTGGTCAAGGTCAGAATTAACAGTTTCACAGGCCCAATAACATGAAGAGTTGATTTCTGGTCTATTATCATATTTCAGAAATAATAATGAATAATGTTTGTAGTTGAATTAAAAGTGCAAGACCAAAATGGGTTTTATTCTGATTGAGCACGTCCTCCTGTTTTCTCAGTTGTTATTGACAGTCTCATCCCCCTCGCATCAGATCCTGTTCCAGAGAGTGTTACAGAAAAGGCAGAATGTTCAGCTGCAGCTGGTCACCTGACCGGTCACTGGTTCCGCAAGGTTCACTCTCCACAGATGCTGCCAGATCTGTTGAATTTTTCCAGCAATGTCTGTTTTTGTTTCTGATTTCCCAGCATTTGCAGATGGTTAGTTTTTCAATATTCATCTTGTCTGTTGCAGAGGAGTTTATTGATTAATTTAGCAGGTTTTGAAAATTGCAAGTTAAGCCACAAATCAGCCATGATCCATTGAATGGCAGAGCAGGGTTGAGGGGCTGAATGGTCTCCTCCTGTTCCAATGAAAGCTGTCTATCTGCAGCTTCTGGCAACTTTTCCCCTCACTTTCACTTCACCTCCATGTCTAACACACTGTTACTGACTGAACAAACCTCCGGTGTTTACACCAAACCTGCTAATATTCAGTGGCTCCCTCACCTGCCACCCGGGTTTTACACTCATCATGGAATGTTGTCTTGCACTACTGCGGAAATGCCCACAAAGGACTCAGCCTGGAGTCTGTATCCCCTGGGATCCACAAACACCGTTTATTTCCTCCTTCCTCTCTCATTCTGGCTATTGAACTCTCTGTTTCAATCCATTCTCCTGTCATGCTCTTCAACATGCCCATGTACGTGGAATAGAGGCAGCTGGGATTTAATGAAAGGAAGTGGGGATTACACAGAAGCACTAGGAGAGGTGACGTTTCAGAGAACACCTCTGGGACGCCCGGACCATCCCACCCAACCACCCCGTGGCTCAACACTTCAACTCCCCCTCCCACTCCACCAAGGACATGCAGGTCCTTGGACTTCTCCATCGCCAGACCATAACAACACAACAGTTTCAGGAAGAGCGCCTCATCTTCCGCCTAGGAACCCTCCAACCACAAGGGATGAACTCAGATTTCTCCAGCTTCCTCATTTCCCTTCCCCCCACATTGTCTCAGTCCCAACCCTCGAAATCAGCACCACCTTCCTAACCTGCAATCTTCTTCCTGATCTCTCCGCCCCCACCCCCACTCCAGCCTATCACCCTCACCTTATCACCCTCACTTTAACCTCCTTCCACCTATCGCATTTCCAACGCCCCTCCCCCAAGTCCCTCCTCCCTACCTTTTATCTTAGCCTGCTGGGCACACTCTCCTCATTCCTGAAGAAGGACTCATGCCCAAAGCGTCGATTCTCCTGTTCCTTGGATGCTGCCTGACCTGCTGCACTTTTCCAGCAACACATTTTCAGCACTTCACATCCACGTCTAACACACTGTTACTGACTGAACAAACCTCCTATGTTTGAACTAAACCTGCTAATGTTCAGTGGCTCCCTGTCTTGCCACCCGGGTTTAACTCTCATCATGGAATGCTGTCTCGTATTACTGCGGGAATGCCCACAAAGGACTCAGCCTGGAGTCTGTATTCCCTGGGATCCACAAACCCCGTTTATTTCCTTCTTCCTCTTTCATTCTGGCTATTGAACTCTCGGTTTCAATCCAATCTTCTGTCATGCTCTTCAACATGCCCATGAGGCTGGACTAGAGGCAGCTGGGATTTAATGAAGGGAAGTGGGGATTAGGGGAAGCACTAGGAGCGGTGACAGCAAAGAAAGCTCTCATTGTAACGGCAGAGTTTCTCCGTGACCCAGTGAGTGGTGAGGCACTTGAGATTGTGGGGGGAGGCAGATGTGGGATCAGGGATTTGGAAAAACACTCAGACACTGACTGACCTGTCCATCTGATTGTTTACTCAGATATAAAGACAAAAGAAAGATACACATTTAGATCGCAACTTTGACCTGGGGCAATGAACCACACTTCAGACCCAACGATTCCAACCTCAAATCTCTGAACCCACAAAAACAAAGCTTCCGACTTATGCCAGGTTGTCCCTCAGCCTCCTCTTTTCTTGAGAAAAACATTTTGAGCTGTTAAGCCTTTCCTGGTAATTATAATCTCTATGTTCCTGTAAGATTTGTGACGAATCCGTTATTATTTTTCTGTTCCTTGTGAGTGATGCCAGCAGCAGAAACAGTTCCTGACCTGTGCGGATTTTGGTTGAAGTATTTGTATTTACAAATTCATTCCCACCCTCACGTACAGTGTGTAATCGCTGTAAAACAGAAGGAAAGGATAATGTGAGAACCCACAGAAACACACAGGCAGCGTGTGTACCTGAGTTGAATGAACCTGGCATGAGGAAAACGTGACGACAATCACAACTAGTTAGGATTCCAGAATCCCGTAGGTGCAGAAAGAGGCTACTCGATCCATCGAGCCTGCAAGGACCTGCTTTCCCACCCTACCTCCATGACCCCACATTTACCATGGCTAACTCAATCCGCCGAATTTGCACACTACAGGCCATGTTAGCACGTCCAATAGAGCAAACCTGCACATCTGTGGGAGGGTCACAGATTACATTCAAATGCTCGGAATTGTGGATGATGTCTCACGAATATTTGACTCTGATACAAATGCCCTGCTTTTAAAAATAAAATCTGGAGGAAACTGCAACCAGAAAGATTTCCAATTATCTCTGGAGGAAGAGAATTCAAAACTCGTGCCACTGACCCAGGGGACACATTGAAGTCACAGAGGCCGTGGATCCATCAGAAATGTAACAGGTTGTGAGGAAGTTGGGGGTCAGACAAGGACAAAAAGGCAGTCTGTCACACGGGGGAAGGCACGAGAGATTAAACAGCAGAAATGGTAGTCCCTCAAGGCCACGGGGAATGAGTTAGGGCTGGGAAAGATACAAGGAAACAAGGAGTGCAGCTGTCAATGAACAAAAAACAGATTATAACACTTAGGGTCGAGTTCAGAGTCTGAAATTGTTTCTGCAATTGGTGAGTACAGAAAGCCTGGATAGCTCTATTGCAGCCAACACATAGAGGATGGGTCAAGTGCCTTATATTTGTGCTGCAACTTTCTGATAAATTTATTCCGACATTTGGATATCAAGTCTGATGATGCTCATAAATTCACAAATTAGACTTGAATTTAATAATCTGGAGAAATGTCAAATAAATCACATTGATACCATTCTGCAGACTTTAGTCCATTGCTCTGCATGTTCCAGCATTTCAGTTACATCTATGTCCTTTTATTCTAATGTGATGCTGGTTACTGCCTCTACCACCCCATCAGTGAGTTCCTGCTCCCCACCATCTTTGCGCGTTATGAATTCTCCCCTCCACTTCTTTCTGAGAATTAGTTCAAGCTAAAGCCTCCAGTTTCTGACCTCTCTGTTATGAATAGCTCCTTCCTATTCACTCGATCTGGATTCCTCAGCATTTTATCACTTCAATTAAATCTCAGCTCATCCTCCTCGGAAATCATCCCCAGCCTATCCAACTTTTCCATAGAGCAGAAATTTTCCAATTGTAGAAACATTCTGATCAATTCCTCTGTACCCTCTCTGGTGTGATCACATCAACCCTGGAATGTGGGGATCAGAAGTGTGTGCTATACTTTAACCGTAGTCAAACGAGTCTTCCTGACATTTCCCGTGTCCCCTCTTGTGTGGTTGTCGCTTACACAAGAAGTGTCCTGGTTTTCCCACATGGAACTGGATGTGCACTCCATGGGGCTGGGATTCCCTACCTTATGTTTATTTGTTAATTAATCCTAAATTAACTTCAGATTAAAACAAGATTATCAGCTACCGACCAATCAACTTCCTCCATTATACTCAAGTCACCTTACTTTTAAAAAATATCTTTAAAATTATTACTATCTTAACACAATAGGCTTTAATTTGCTGATCAAGTATTCAGATGTCTCCACTGTTACAATCACTTGAAGAATATCTTTACCTTCAGCTACTTTTGGTGAATTGAACACTGATTGTAAATGTATGAATATCAAACGGACTTGAATTTTATGATAATTAATCCAGTCTGACATTCTTGTTGGTTAATATCTTGAAGAGAACTGTCCTCCGAACTCCAGCTGTGCTCTGACTTCGTTCACAACTGGATTTGGTTGGACTGCAGATCTTTGATCTGTTCTGTTGTTTCCCGGATTGCTTCACTCTGTCTATGACTTGCTGTTTATGCTGTTTGGCACACAAGTAGTCCTCTCTGGTAACTTCATCAGGTTAACACCTCATTTTTAGTTATTCATGCTGCTGTTACTGACATGCCCTCCTGAACTCTCTCTGTTGAACGAGGATTGATCCTCTGGTTTGATGGTAAGAGGTAAGTTGGGGAATATGCGGGGCCGTGATTCTGTAAGTTTTGTTGGAGTACAATTCTACTGCTGCTGGTGGAAGGAAAGAGCTAAACTCTTACACTGTAGGCCCCATACACAAGAAGCTACATGCAGTATCATGATCACTATTAGGCCAAGACATGAAATACAAGCAACACTGTACAATAATGCAGGATCACAACTGCAGCAAGAGGAGATTAAGATCCAACTTGACATAGGAGTTGGGGAAGAAGCAGCTGATCAGATTGTCTCATTCGTAATCATAAAGAGACACTGTGAGATTATTGTATTGTTGGAGTGAGGATGGAGTGGTTGGGGAGATGGAGAGTCCTTCAAAAGAAACTAATCTGCCTGAGAGTTTTGGGAGCGGCTTGATTGTGATGCATTTAACAGAAAGCTAACTGAAACAGTTTTTATCCCCAAAAGATAACAAGACTGATGGTGTTTCCAATCACCATCAGAAAGAAACCCCAGAATCCATGGTTCCGAGATGGATGTCAATAGCCCATAAACATCCAACTCCTGCAATCATTGAGCAAACGGATGTGTGATTACCCAGAAAACCGCTGTTCACTGTGCAGATGGACAGCGATGTGGGGAAGTATTGGCCGAGTGGTATTGTCGCGAGACAGTTAATCTAAACCCGAGATAGTGTTCTGGGTTCAAAGCCTGCTGCAGCAGATGGGGGAATTTGAATTCAATAAAAAAAAACTTGTGAATTTAGAGTCTAATGATGACCATTAATCAATTGTCAGAAAACCCCATCTGGATCACTAATGCCCTTTCAGGAAGGAAGCTGCCATCCTGACCTGGTCTGGCCAACATTTTGACCTCAGCTCCACGGCAATGTGGTTGACTCTTACCTGCCCTCTGGGCAATTAGGGATGGGCAGTAAATGCTGCCGGGCCAGCGACACCCTCATCCTGTGAATGAATAAAGGAAAATAAAAATCTGTGCCCAGTGTGAATCTGTACATGTTCAACAATGTTGTGAACATTTCCAAAGCTAAGATCTCTGTGTGCACAACTTTATGAGCTGCCAAAACCATTGTTCATTACTTGGCGTGAAAAAGAGAAAACAATCTTTCAACTGTGGCTATCAGTAAATTGACTGGTGTCTCAGCAGGATGGATGCCTGAGTGAATCCCTTCCCACCGACCCCCCCACCACCCCCACTCCCAACACACACACACACACACACACACACACACACACACACACACACACACACACACACACACACACACACACACACACACACACACACACACACACACACACACACACACACACACACACACACACACCAGATGAACAGCTTCTCCCCAGTCTGACTGATTTGGCCAGCTTCCAGGTGGGATGGGTAAAGAATTCACTTCTGGCATTCCCCACATTTCCAGAGTCGATCCCTAGTCTGGCTGCACTGGTGTTTTGCCATTTCAGATAAATGCTAGCAGACTGTTACACACACCATTCGCCCCCCACCCCCCTCCCCCACACACACCAAAAGAACCCAGTATAAAGCAGTAAACATTATCTCCTTCTGTGGAGGGACAGCCTGTATTGGTCTGAGTAGGAACACTGAGCAGATTTACCTAAATGACAACTTAATTGGTGACCAGAGCAAGTTAAGCAAGTCCAAATAAAATCATTATAGCTCAGAAAGAGGCCCATCAAATCCAAGCTGGCTCTTTGTAGCAGAATCCCATATTCTCATTCCCCATACGTACCCCAAACTCTGCAAGTTTATTTCCCTCAGAACTGATCTAATTGTTTTTATCAATCATTGATCTTCTCTACTTGCACCACCATAATAGGCAACATGTTCTGCATACTTCCAGCCAATACAGTCAACAGAAACACTTGCTCATCTTCCGCTGTCTCAAAATCTTACATCTGGTCTTATTTCTTGTGCCATCACCTATCAAATACAGGTATTTTTGTCTGCTACATCTAGGTCTATTATAATCTTATACGGCTTTATCAAAAATGTATTTAACTTGTTTATTTCAAAGAAAATAGCAATCTCTTCAAATCAATCCAGTGACTGCATTTTCTTCATCAGTGAACCACTCCAGTAAGTCTGTACTCCACACCCTGAAGATCACTCATATTCTTCCTTGTTAATGTCTGTTTTGTTCCACAAATCCAGACGACACAATTTTCCTGTACAACAGCAGTAGCTTTATTATCGGACAGCTGGCAAGAATTTCAAAGCATCTCTAAAGTAGCTGAGTGTCTACCTGTAGACTCATCTTCACGAACCTCTGCCTTACCCACAGAGACAGTATATTTAATAAGAATTAGACAAAGGCATATCAGTGACATGGGCGATTGCTACTACATAGTTTAAAGCTGGTAATTATGAATTTACAAATCTTGGTGAATGCCAATGTCCTGTGATAATGTGTGATGGATTACAGAAACTGATTATCGTATTGTCCATGATTATATGTTGATGGGAAGAGATTAAGGCAGAAGGGTTCTTCTTTCAGTAAATGGGGGATTCACTTACCTCTGCTCATATGGAGGGGAAGTGAGACAATGACATCAGGAGGCAGTTTAACAGGGTTGTGCCCAGGGCTCTCAGTCTTGTCTGGAAAGGGTAAATTGCTCTGTCTGGGGTTATGGTGGAATCCACATGTGTGGCTCCAAGAGGTTCTATTTCGAAGATACGGTCTGCCTCACGCCTACTGAGGTGTTCAGTCTGTATTGGAAGAGTACAGGCCTTGTACTCTTACAATACGGCAGTAAGACCTTTGGCAGGAGAATATTTAACCCTTGAGTCACCAATGCATCCTGAAAGAGAAGCAAAGTATGGAACAGACCCCTCTGTGGTATTTTAACTTCCTCATCCTGACCAGGAATCTGTTGACCACAATTGGATGCAATGATTGACTGTGACCTAACTAGAACTTTGCCAATGGTCAGCATCCTTTCCATGAGTATGTTATCATTCCCTCTATTAATGAAGCCCAGCATCCTATACGTTTACTCAAAACACTTTATGTTCTCACTCCTTTAAGGATTTGTACACATTGCCCCGCATTCCTGCTGTCCTGCTCCCTGTGTCTGTGCCATTCAAACAGATGTTCCCTTTCTACATTGCTTCTCTCAAAATACATCAACTTACTGTGTGTTCTAAAGAAGAGACATATTATACTCAAAATATTATCATTCTACCCCCTGGAAAACAGAACAGTACAGCACCTGAATAATCGGCCCACCATGTCTGTGTGGATCATGATGCCATTCCAAACTGATTCCATCTGCCTGTACATGATCCATATCCCTGCCAACCCATGCCTGCTTATCTGTCTGTCCAAATGTCTCTTAAACATTGTGATTGTTTCTGTTTTTACCATATCTCAGGCAAGTACATTCTAGTCACTGACCACCTTCTGCAAAAGAAACTTATCTGACACAACTCCCTTTTAACTTGCACAGATGTTGTTGAAAATGCTCAGCAGGTCATGCAGCATCTGTGAAGAAAAATCAATTAATGTTTCGGGTCCAGTCCCCCTTCCTCAGAAATGCTAACTAATTTCTCTTCACAGATGCTGCGAGAACTGCTGAGCTTTTCCAGAATCTTCTGTTTTTCTTTCTGGTTTACAGCATCTGCTGTTCTTTCGGTTTTCATTTCCTTTAAACTTGCCCCCTCTCCCCTTAAATCTATGGCCTGTGGAATTGGTCATTTCCACTTGGAAAAGGATTCAGATTATTCACTCTGTCTGTTCCTCTCGGATCACTCCACAGCCACTGACTTTCCAAAGACAACAATCCAAGATTTTCCAACCTCTCCCAATCCAGGCAACATCCTGGTAAACCCATTTCCACCCTCTCCAAAGCCTCCACATCCTCCTTATAATGCGGTGCTCAAAACAGCACACAATACTGCAAAGGTGGCCTGATGACAGTTTTATATTCAGTCCCCTGACAGAAGAAGGCAAGCCTGCCATCCACCTCCTTCACCACATTCAGAGAGCTGTGAACTTGCACCTCTGTATATCAATGCTGCTCAGGGCACTTCCTTTTAGTGTATTCATTCCTCTTACAATGAGCCACCCAAAACGCATCTCGTCACACTTGTCTGAATTTAAATCTATCTGCAATTTCTCCGCATAACCTTCCAACTGATCTCGTCCTTGATGTTTCCTTTGACAACATTATTCACGATTCACAACTTCTTCACTTTGTGCCATCTACAAACTTGCTAATTAAATTGTTTACATTTTCATGCTAATCATTTATATGTATTACAAACAACAGATGTCCCAGCTCTGACCCTTGTAGAACAGAGGCACTGGTCACAGACCTCCAGCCGGCAACATACCCCAGCACATCTGTTGCTGGGAGAAATATCAAAGAGCAGCCTTGAGTTCTGTGCTGAGCAGCACGACCAATGTTTATTCAGAGCTTCTTACTAATGCATGATGGAAGAGTTCCCTCTCTGGAATTCTGTGGTTCTCCCAGCCAAGTCCAGCATTTTGATGTGTTTCTTCCATACGTTCCACTAATATTTCCCCCTTGACCGATCTCCTGGGTTCGGGCTGTCAGCTCGGATGTTTGTGAGCTCCATTTCCCAGTCTCTGATTCTCTGTCCGTCTGCAACTTCCCCTCTCAGCTCATGCAGTTGCTTTGTCAGTTCTTTCACAAATTGTTTCACCCTATCCTTGCCATTGTACATCTCCTGCCCTCCCAATACCATACCCTCTGGCATCTGCATAGTCCATCCGGTCACTAATTCAAAGGGGGGTTGCTCTGTTCCCTTTGCTGGGGTTGAAGTCAGTTTCATTAGGATTGTGGGGAGTACACTAACCCATCCCTGCCTGTCTCTGTCAGGGCCTTAGTCAGACTATCTTTCAGTGTCTGCTTCATTCCTTCTACTGTCCCTGAGCTCTGGGGGTGGTATGTGAGATGGGATTTATGCTCAGTACCAAACAGGCCACAGAGCTGGTTAACTTCGTTTCCTGGAACATGTGCCCCTTGGTCAGAATCTGCAGGGGATGCTTTCTTCCACTGAGTAAACCTGTTTATTAAGACCCAGCAGGATTTCCTTCCCTGGGATTGGGATGGGGTGTATGTAAAATCCATCTGTAATTGTTCCCGTGCGCCCCTGGGTCCCTGCTGCTCCCTCCATTTTATCCTGATTGTTTTCCCTGGCTCACACTGTGTACAGACTATACCCCTTCGACAAAATCTTCTTGTTCCAGAACACCCCTGTAGTTGATCATCCGATATTGCATTTTATCCTGCTCAATATGGGCCATCCCATGATATGTTTTTAATAATGTTTGTCTTATACAGTGGCACTGCTAGATCATCCTATGTCCTATTACTGCCCCATCCTTTTCCCATTCCTGTTTCTCCTGCTATGGGACTGTTTCTGGAAATGTCTTACAACTTTCCTTTCTTGCTTCTGTAGCTACTGCCATTGCATTCCTCTTCAAATGTCTGCACTGTTTCAGTAAGTATGCTCACCCATGCTCACCAACTACCCCATTGGTGTGGGGTTTCTACTTTCCTGTGAGCTCTAATCTTCATTATTGCTGCTTCACTGGGAAAGTTAGCTGCTTCCACTAGCTCTCTGACCTATTCTTCATGCTCAATGTGGCCCCCAGACAGGGTGATATGCCTTCACCGAGCCCAGTCCTGAACTATACCAAAGGCATGCTGACTGTGTGCATTTAGCCTCCCTCACCCCTGGTTAATGTCCGTGCTTCTGCCAGGGCTCGTGATGGTTCTCTATTCCTGGATAATTCCTCACAAAATTCCCACAATAATTAAACAATCCTAAAGTTTGCCTGATCCCTTTACGGTGTGTGGTAGATAATTTTATCATCATAATTTTTGTTCCCGCTGGGACTGTCCCCTCTCCCTTCCTGATTTGATCTCCCCAATATGATGTCCCAGTTCCGTCTCTCTCTACCTTCCCAGTTGCACTTTCTGTGCGTTGATTTTAAGCCTGGCCTGGCAAACCGGCTCCAATACCCTGTTTAATACCTAGATATGTTCTTTCTCACTGCTTGAGGTGATGAGGTGTTGGTAAGATCAGTGTGACTAAATCCATCAAACACACATCGGTGGGATATACTGGAGTATTGCGGGATCCCTGAGGTAATAGTATCCTGGTGGCCTGTTCTCCTCGGTCAGTAAACACCACTCTCGTCTGCCATTCAATGTCCACAGGTATGGACCCAGACTATTTCCAGCTTCTGTCAATCTATCACTGTCACAATTACTGCCTCCCCTGCCCCAGCTTTGATGAGATCCCGTTTGTGTGGGGAGTGAGAGGGCCCTCGACCTCTACAGGGTCGATAGATAATAACCCACATTCTTGTTTGAGTTACGCACACCGCTGAGTGGGTCCGAGCTATAACCCACCAGATTCTCTGACTGCCCCAGTCTCCCTGCAATGTAGCTACTCCGGAGAGGTTGCCTCTCCTTTTCTTTCTGTCCCAGTCCTGGCCGGAGCATCCCCATGTTTAAATTTACGTGTTGACATCAATAGTTGCCATTTTAGAATAAATAGGAGGAACTCCCAGAATGGTCCCTTTTTGAGTTTCACACCTCCATATCTGAATACATTTTGTCATACTCCCGGTCTATATAGGGACAGGTTTATTTCATCCAGCTTCCTGAGTTCCCTCTCCGACTGCTCTTATTTTAGTCATTGAGGGGGTGAGTAGTAAATCCTTATCGGTAACTGATAAAGATGCTCCATATTAGCATAATGCGGTGCTGGCCCCTTAACAGCGCGTCAATAAATATTCATGAGTTATGCATGTGCACATGTGAATACAGGCCACACACAATGTGAACACCTATCTCCCTCTCTCTGCCTACATTCCCTGGCTCTGTGCTCTTTCCTGCTTCCCTTGTAACATTGTGGATCTGGATATCCCTCCCAGGGTATTCCCCTGTGTTTCTGAGTTTGCCTCAGTTCTCATGGTCCAATTCAGAATGTTGTTAGAATTATCTCCCACTGGGAGTCCCATGTTTATAATTACAGTTAAATGTAGTACCATTTTAAATACATCAAACTGATTTCATCATCGCAGGATGGGGTTTGGTAATCCCCTGTGGTCCTTACACACCTCAGGCTTCCTCTCTGTATTATACTCTGTATTACCCATGGGTCCCTGAGTCACCAAGGTTATTTTAGCCCATTCAGTCTGTCCTCTTACCCAGTGTGTTCCTGCAATATCTGTAAATGCCTGGAGCCATTGATCGGCTGTGCTCTGGGGGGAACCGGGTCACACCCGCAACCTCTCATTGCAGCGACAGGTTCTGCTGTACACGTCAGGGCATCTTGGCTTGAAGGAGGGTATGCACATCATCATTGGTGAGACTGTGTACCTCAACTAATTCATCCATATTCTCCCAATAAGGCCCATTATTACCATTTCTCTACCAGGCTGGGTGTTCATTCACCAATATCTGTCGTTCAGCCAGGTGAACGGTTCAGGTTTGGTTTCTGTCAGTTCCATTCGCTGCCCCTCCCGTCTGTCCAAGTTTGAGCTTTGATGCCCAGTGGTGCCATAGACACTGCCTTCCGGGCCTTACAGAATGGTGGACCATACCATCCATGGCCGTTCCTCTGTCCATGCATGGGAGCTGTATCATCTAACCCGTTCCAGTCAGTGTCACCATCCTCGCTGCTTTCTGAGGAGAGCGGGGCACTAGGTACCTCCCCCACTATAACTACGATCTGGCCCTTTGGCTTTAAGGCCTCACATCTGAGAGCCACCACCTTCACTTGTTCCTGTTTCTCATAATAATGTAACATTCCGTCATTCCTGGAATAAAACAGAACAAAATGTAAATTTGATTTTACTTCAAATAAGAATAATTTGAGATTCACTCGACATAATTATAGAGGTTAAATTTCTACTGTCAGTATTTAAGTGAAATTAACGTGATCATACTGTGACAATAATCCGGGAAATCAACAACCATAAATGAGCTCAATAATATGTGATCATTTGTACCAGTTCTTGCATTGAAAATTCAATGTTATTCAATGCTTGTCAACTGTTAGACCATGCATTGTAATCAGGGCATAAAGTAATGGAAGGATATCAGAAAAAAAAAAAACAGACTTTAATTTTAGCTTCACTGCAATAATGAACCGAAACAATATTTGGACATATGATTGAACTGAAAACTTTGTTATAGAGTGTCCATATTGACATGAAAAAATATTTTAGTTTGCAAGTTGTTCTGCACTAGGAATAATTTGAAATAAATTGTGATTATTAATTGAACATCTAAAATATATTTTCAAGGGAATAATCAGATATTTTTGGAGGAAATTAGGATAGGAAACAAATATGTATACCTTGATATGAATAGTTTAAAAACGTTTAGAAATTGACCGGGATTATTTGATTGAGAGAGGCTGCATGAGTATAAAGATTAATTCGCCTTTTTCGTTGCATTGTTGGTTTCACTAGAATCTGTTATATTCTAAACTCTTGTTGTATGCAGTGGACTGTCACTAATAGCTTAATTTATCTGAGAGACCCTGATCAGGTTTCCTTTGTCTGTAAATTAGGGGGCCAGTGAGCAATACGCCTGCAAGCAAAAATTCATTTCAAAGGAAAGAAGTGGCAAATCACACTGAGAATGGTTTCCAGCACACACCATCAGCAGGGAAGGGTTTTTCCAAAGAATTCCAATCTCTGTCTACAAATCTGATGGTATCTGCGTTTGTCAGTTTGTTGAGGATTCAGCCCCTTTGGTCTGAGCTGTTTTCATACAAGCAGTTGTTTCATTATGTCACTGCTTTTTTACTTCCCCTTTTACCATGATTCTGGGAGAGTACTTTCTGCAGATTAGACTATTCTGTTAATCAGTAATGTTCAGTAACTCAACATTGAATGGTTTTGACTCTAACAGAGCAGTGGCCTTGTTTTCAGCTAATTATTCACTTTCGATTTCCTGGTTGTGTTGAATGTTTCAGAAACAGGCTCTGGGCAATGTTTCCATTCACCTGCGTTGGATTCACTGACAGCCATGTGGTCAGTCAGTTTCTGGTGATGATCAGTTTCTCTGTCCTATTAGGCAATGGTCACTTGCTCAGTTTTCACTGTCTCTCCTCAGCATCAGTCCATCAGCTGCTGAAACCCTCCATCCAACATTTGATCCCTCTCAGCGTGACTACTCCAATACAGTCCAAGCTTGTCTCCAAAATTCTAGCTCCATTTCTTCATGATCATCTCAGTTTCTACTGTCTGTGTCCTTACAGCAAGTTGCGTAAGACATCTACCTCAGGTTTAACCTTATCTGCATTGCGTTCAGAAAGATAATTTCAAAATTTGGTTTGCTGCTTCTCAACCTACTCGTGCCTTCACCCTGTCCATCCGTGTAGTTCCACACCTCCCTGAGGTATCTGCACTTATCCAATTCCAGCTGCTTGACAGTTTCTTATTTTATTCTCCTCCCTGTTGGTGGCTTTAGTTTCAGCTGCCTTGAATCCAGGCTTGATAATTCTCTTCCCCTATTCCCATCAACTCTCCTCCATTCCATAGGCTCTCCTTAACATCCACTTGTTTGATCAAGATTTTGGTTTCCAAACTTAAAACTCTCCCTTTGTAGATAGGTAACAGCCTCATGGTATCATTGCTGAACCGTTATTATTCTGGGGACCCTGATTGAAATCCTACCACGGCAGATGTGGAATTTGAATTCAGTGTAAATCTAGAAATATGAGGCTATTGATGACCATGAATTATCGTCGATTGTCAGGAAAAACCCATCTGGATCACTGATGTCCTTTAGGGAAGGAAGCTGCCATTGTTACCTGGTCTGGCCTACATGTGACTCCTGACCCACAGCAATGTGGTTGACTCTTACCTGCTGTCTGGGTAATAAATGCTGCCCTAGCCAGTAGTAACTACATCCAGTGAATGTATTTTAAACAAAGCTCTCAGTCCTGTGATCATGTGAGAGAGAATCAGAAGGTGACCATTCATCCCCACGAGCCTGCTCCACCATTCAAAAAGACCAGGCCTGATCTGTTCGTGATTTGCATTCCATCTCCCCGCAATGCCCCTTAACAAGAATCTATCAACCTGTGTCTTAAAATACTCAGTGCACACACCTTCTGCGGCAGAGAGTTCCAAAGTTGCCCAGCCTTCTGAGAGGAAACAAATCTCGTCAACTCTGTCCTGAAAGCATAAACCCAATTTTAAAGCAGTTCCCTCTGGTTCAGGAATGACCCACAAGTGAAACATCCTTTCCACATCCTCCTTCTCAAACCGTTCAGGATCTTATGCACTTCAGTCATGTCACCTCTCATTCTCCCAAACTCCAGCTGAAACAAACCCAGCCTGTCCAACCAATCCACATTTTATTTCTGTCACGCTGGGTGTGAGTGGGGTTGAAATGTTGTTTTATGTTTATGCTGCAGTGAATGTGTTGCTTCACTGCGAGGGGTCTACAAGTCAATGCCTCACTGTATTACATATATCTTACATCACTGTGGTGTTTCCACCCCTCCCTCCATTGTCTAACGAAAAATAAGGAGAGAGAGAGAGAGATTGAGAAAAGTTATTCGAAAAGTTGTTGTCACCTAAAAGGTACTTGGTCTGTTTGTAAAGATTGCATTGGAATTGAAGTAACCAGTTGGTAACATTTTGTCAGTAATATTAACTAACAATTTATCAACGACTGAGGTCAGGCGTATCAGCTGATAACTTCTTTTACCTTACATCCTTCTTATACTGGGGAGGTTATATTAGCAATTTTCCTGTCCTCTGGGACCCGCCCTGAGTCCAGTCATTCCTGAAAGCTCACAACTAAAGCCACCACTATCTCTTCAGTTATTGCCTTCACATCTCTGGGGAGTAGTACATCTGGTCCAGTTGTTTTGTCTATTTTCAGACCTTTCAGTCTTCCAGCATCTTCTCCTTGGTGATGGCCACCGTACTCATCTCTGTCCCCTTGACTCTCTTAAAGTTTTGGGATATTGCTCGTGTCTTCCACCGTGAGGACTGATGCAAAGTACTTATTCAGTTCCTCAGCCATTTCTTTGTTAGCCGTAACTACTCTGCCAGCCTTATTTTCCAACGGCCCAATGTACACTTTTGCCTCTTTTGAACTTTGTATGTCTCGAAAAACTCTGGCAATCTTGTTTTTAATATTACTGACTAGCTTTCCCTCGTGCTTAATCTTCTCCCTCCTTATTGCTTTCTTCATTATCCTCCATTGGTGTTTCTAGGCTTCCCAATCCTCTGGTTTCCCACTGCACATTGCCACATGATATGATTTCTCTTTTGCTTTTATGCTGTCCCTGACTTCCCGAGTCAGCCATGATTGCCACATGCTCTCTTTAATACGTGTCTTTCTCCTCGGGATGAATGTTTGCTGTGTCACACGGATAACTCCCAGAAACCCCTGCCATTGCTGTTCCATTATCTGTCCTATTAGGCTCTTCTCCCAGTCAATTCTCTCCAGCTTCTCCCTCATGTCTCAGTAGTTGCCTTTATTTAGCTGTAACAGAGTTACATCTGATTCCACCTTCCCTCTCTCAAACTGCCAAGTAAATTCTATCATATGAGGGTCACTGCCACCTCAGGGTTCATTCAAGTTAATCTCCCTTATGAAGGTTGCCTCATTGCACAACACTAAATCCAGTACTGCCTGTTCTCTACTGGGGTCCACAAGCTGCTCTGAAAAGCCATCTTCCAGAAATTCCATAGATTAATTTTCTTGCAATCTACTGTCAGCCCTATTTTCTCAGTACCCCTGCATTTTGAAATCCCCCCGATTAGTGTAACCATGCCTTTCTTACATGCTTTTTCTATTTCCTCATGTGTGTTACGCCCCAAATCTTGACTATTTCTTGGAGGTCTCTAGATAACTCCCATTATGGTGCTTTTACCTTCGTGAATCTACATTATCTGACTCCACTTCATTTATGCTATTGATTTAACTTCATTTCTTACTGATCAGGCAACCCCTGCCCACCTGCCTGTCTTTTCGTTTGGATGTAAGACTTTGAATATTTAGCTCCGAGAAAGCTTCAGCCTTATCTTTTGCACTGATGTGCTACGCTTTTCCATCATTGTCAATGGGAATACTGGTGGAACCTCCTCTTCCAGTGAGTTGTTAAATTGTCCACAGCCATTCTCTTCTGGATGTGGCAGGAATGCAGAACTTAGATCTGATCTTTTGGTTGCTGCACCACTTATCTCTATTATTTGCTGCTTATACAGTTTGACATGCAAGTTTGCTGTTTGGTCGCTTCACCTGATTGGCACCTCATTTTTAGGCAGGCCTGATGCTACTCCTGGCATGCTCTCCTGCACTCTCCATTGAATCAGGATTGACCCCCTGGCTTTATGGTCATAGTTGCGTGGGGGATATGTCATGCCATGAGGTTACATATTGTGCTACTGCACAGTTCTGCTGCTCCTGGGGGCCTAGTGCCTCATGGACACCTTGTCTTGAGCTGTTAGATCGTTTCAAAGTCTGTCCCATTTAGCACGGTCATACTGCCACACAACACGATGGAGGTTATTCTCAATTTGAAGGTGGGACTTGTTTCCACAATGTCTATACTGTGGTTGCTCTTACTGATACCGTCATGGATAGATGCATCTGCAACTGGCAGATTGGTAAGAATGAGCTCAGGTATGTTTTTCCCTCTTGTTGATTCCCTCCCCAACGACTGCAGACCCGGGCTCACAGCTATGTCCTTTAGGACCCAACCAACTCCATCAGTAGTACTGCCACCGAGCCACTCTTGATGGTGAACATTGAAATCCTCAACACAGAGTACATTTTGTGTCTTTTCCATCCTCAGTGATTCCTTCAATTGTTTTTTTAAAATTCATTTGTGTGACTTGGGCATCCCTATTTGCCTTTGAGAAGATGGTGCTGAGCTGGTTACTTGAATCGCTGCAGTCCACTTGTTGTGGGTTTTTGACCCACAATGCCATTAGGGAGGGAATTCCAGGAGTTTGGCCCAATGACTGTGAAGAAACAAATATATATTGCCAAGGCAAGGTGGTCAGTGGCTTTGAGGGAAACTTGTAGGTGGTGATGTTTCCAAGTACCTGCTGCACTTGTCCTTCTGGATGGAAGTAATCGTGTGTTTGGAAGGTGCAGTCTAAGATGCTTCGGTGAATTTCTGCAGAGCACCATGTAGATAGTATACACTTCTGCTACTGATGGCTGACGGTGGAGGGATTGAATGCTTGTAGATGTGGTGCCAATCAAACAGGTTGCTTTTTCCTGGATTCTGTCGAGCTTCTTGAGTGTCATTGGGGTTGCACCCGTCCAGGAAAGTGGAGAGTATTCCATCGCACTCCTGACTTGTGCCTGGTAGATGGGGGATAGACTTTCAGGTACCAGGAGGTGAGTTCCTTGTCACAGTACCCGAGTCTCTGACCTGTTCTTGTCGCCACTGTGTTTATGTGGTGAGTCCGTTGAGTTTTTGGTCAATGGTAACAGTGGGAGATGGAGTGATGGTAATGCTGTTGAATGTAAAGGGGCAGTGGTTAGAATGTCTCTCGTTGGTGATGGTCATTGTCTGGCGCAAATGTTACTTGCCACTTGTCGGCCCAATCCTGCGTGTTGTGCAGATCTTGTTTCATTTGAGCATGGACTTCTTCAATACTTGAGGAATCGCGAATGGTGCTGAACACTGTGCAATCATCGGCAAACGTTCCACTTCTGACCGTGGCAAGGTCATTGATGAAGCAGCTGAAGATTGTTGGGCCGAGGAGCTACCCTGAGGGACTCCTGCAGAGATGTCCTGGAGCTGAGATTACTGACCCTCCACAACCAGAACCATCTTTCTTTATGCCGGGTATGAATCTAACCAGCGGAGTGTTTGCCCCCGGTACCCATTGTTACCAATTTTGCGAGAGTTCCTTCATGCCATACTCAGTCAAAAGCAGCTTTAATGTCAAGGGCTGTCACTCTTACCTCACCTCTGGAATTCAGCTGTTCCGTCCATGTTTGAACCAAGGCAGTAATGAGATCAGGAGCTGAATGACGCTGGGGAAACCCAAACTGGGCGTCACCGAGCAGGTAATTGCTGAGGAGATGCTGCTTGATAGCACTGATGCTGAGCCCTTCCATCACTTCATTGATGTTGGAGAGGCGAATGATTGGGCAGTAACTGGCCGGGTTGGATTTGTCCTGCTTTTTGTGTACAGGACATAACTGTGCCATTTTCAACATTGTCGGTTAGATGCCAATGTTGTAACTGTACTGGAAGAGCTTAGCTAAGAGAGCAGCAAGTTCCGGAGCATACTTCTTCAGTACTATTGCTGGAATGTTGTCAGAATCTGTAGCCTTTGCAGTATCCAGTACCTCCAGCCACATTTTGATATCACGTGGAGTGAAACTAATTGGCTGGAGACTGGAATCTGTGATGCTGGGACCACTGCAGGAGCCCGAGATGGATCATTCACTCGGCACTTCTGACTGAAGATTGTTCTGAATGCATCAGCCTTACCTTTTGCACTGATGTGCTGGGCTTCCCCATAATTGACGATGGAGATATTTGTGAAGCCTCCTCCTCCAGTGAGCTGTTTTCATGTCCACCACAATTCACAACTGAATGTGGAAGAACTGCAATTCTGAGATCTGATGCATTGGTTGTGGGATTGCTTAGTTCTGTCTGCCACTTGCTGTTTATGCCATTTGGCACGCAAGGAGCCCTGATTGGTAGCTTCACCAGGTTGACACCTAATTTTTTGGTTTGCCTGATGCTGCTTCTTGCATTCCCTCATGCAGTCTGCATTGAACCAGCGTTGATACCCTGGCTTCATGTTCATCATTCAGTGGAGGATATGCCAGTCATGGGGGTGCTGGAGTACAGTTCTGCTGCTGTTGATGGCCCACAGCGCCTCACCGATGCCCAGTCTTGAGCTGCTAGAATGGTTTGAAGTCTGTCTCATTTAGCACGGTGATAGTGCCACACAGCACGATGGAGGTTATTCTCAATGTGAACGCAGGATTTCATGTCCACAAGCGCAGTAGTCACTTTTACCAATATTCTCATGGACAGAGACTTCTGCAGCAAGCAGATTAGTAAGGATGTGGTCAGGTATGTCTTTTTTCTCTTGTTGGTTCCTTCACCACCAGCCGCAGACCCAGTCTAGACGTTTAAGCTCCAGCATTAGTTATCAAGTGATTACCATCACAATAATTGCATAATAATTTAAATCAGTCTGGCTAATAAGTATACTGAGGTTGACATTTTAAATTAATTTATTGACTGGTGGGGCAAATAGTACAATATCTTTTTTTCAGGATTCTAACAGCAATTATTAAGTCATTGGCATTACAATTATTACACAATGCTTTAACTTAGTCTTTCTGACAAGTACAGTGGGTTAATATTTGAATTTAATCCACTGTTTCCTTGTACCAATACAGTAAGATAAAAATCCATTTTATTTCAGATCAACACACCTCGAAAAGAATCAATCATTTCTGATGAAACACGCATTGTAAAAACCTGATTTTTGCTCATTTGAATGATCGCTGTAATCTCAGCCCTTTAAATTTAGAAAACCGTAATTTTCCCTGCAACAATTCCTGTTCATTTCTGCACATGGCACAGTCACATTGTAAGATGAGATTTATCATTATTCTGAAGTTCCCTAATAGAAGTTTGAAAATCTCTTTGTTGCTAATATATAATAATTGTTCATTTCAGCACATAGAATGTAGAATAAAACAGCACAGCACAGACCCTTTGGCCCACCACATTGCGCTGACCTTTTATCCTCCACTAAGATCAAACTAACCTCCATACCCTTCATTTTACTATCATCTATGTGCCTATACAAAAGTCACTTATAAGTCCCTAATGGATCTGATTCTCTGACCACCACTGGCAGGGCATTCCACGCATCCATCATTATCTGTAAAGAAACTATCTCTAACATCCCCCTAAAACGTTCCCCATTTACCTAAAAAAATATCTTTTGTGATCAGCACATCCATCCTTGGAAAAAGTGTCTGGTTATCCACTCTATCTATGCCTCTCATTATCTTGTACGTCTATATCAAGCCACCTCTCATCTTCTTTCACTCCAATGAGAAAAGCCCGTGCTCCCTCAACCTTTCTTCATATGACCTGCACTGCAGTCCTGGCAGCATCTTGGTAAATCTCCTCTGAACCCTTTCAAAAGCCTCGACATCCTTCCCAAAATTAGGCAAGCAGAAATGAACGCAATATTCCAAGTGTGGTCTAACCAGGGCCCTATAAAGCTGCAGCATAACCTCCTGGCTCTGAGACTCAATCCCCCAGCTAATGAAAGCCAACACACCATACGCCTTCTTGAGAACCCTATCATCTTGAGTGGCAACTTTGAGGGCACTATGGATATGGTCCCCAAGGTCCCTCTGTTCCTCCACACTGCCAGGAATCCTGCCTTTAACCCTGTATTCTGCATTCAAATTTGAAATTCCAAAATGAATCACTCACACTTGCCCAGGTGGCACTCCATCCGCCATTTCTCAGCCCAGCTCTGCATTCTGTCAATGTGCTATTCCAACCTTCAACAGCCTTCCACACGATCCACCAGTCCACGAACCTTTGTGTCATCGGCAAACTTACTAACCCACACTTCCACTTCCTCATCCAAGTTATTTAAAAAAATCACAAACAGCAGAGGTCCCAGAACAGAATCTTGCAGAACACCACTCGTCACCATGCTCCAAGCTGAATAGTTTCCATCTACTGTGACTCTGTCATCTGTGGGCCAGCCAATTTATTATCTGGACAGACAGGTTTCCTGTATCCCATGTCTCCTTACTTTCTGAATGAATCTACCATAGGATCCATATCAAACAATTTGCTAAAATCCATATACATCACATACACTATTCTGGAATCAACGTGTTTTGTCACATCTTTAAAGAATTCATTAAGGTTTGTGAGGCATAACCTGCTCCATGCTGACTATACTATTCCAAATAATCATAAATCCTGTCTTTCAGAATCCTTTCCAGTAATTTGCCCACAACTGATGCAAGACTGACTTGTCTATAATTTCCAGGATTATCCCAATCCTTTTCTTGAACATTGAATAATGGTTTCCAACATCTGGTGGAACTCCAGTGGACAGTGAGGATGCAAACATCTTTGCGAAATGCACAGCAATCCCTTCCCTTGCTTCCCATAACGACCTTAGTTTCATCCGTTCTGGCCCAGGAGACATATCTATCCCCATGTTTTGCAATATTTTCAGCACATCCTCCGTCTTAACATCAACCTGTTGGAGCATATCAACCATTAAGGACCTCCCATACCTCTTCCAACTCGTGGCCCACGTTCCCTTCACTGTTAGGGGTATAAATGTGGAATTATGTCTCAGTATTGAATTAATATAACGATATTGCAGTCTATAACGTCTCAATTACAGTGACTATCAAATTGTATTTTAACTGAGGAAACAAATTTGAATTGATTTGGTTATATTTTACTTCATGCTAACAGTAATAGTGTCCTTTACTCATTCGTAAAACTTACTTAAAATTCATCTCACTTTTATGTACAGAAAGTAGAATTGACATTTGTTTGTTCCTTTCTTTATCAAAGACTGTTAATTTTGAATTTGTAGAAGTTGTGCATTCTTGGAAGGAAGAGAAATTGTCTTCAGCTGAATATTCACATTGAATGACTGATGCATTTTTTTAAAATCAACGTACAATGACCACGCAGTCAATTTGTCGTTTGAAGAATTGTCATGAGAGTCCTATTTACTTAAGAACATCATTCCTTTACTCTATTATTAATGTAAATTACTATTTCATTTCCAGTCCATTACACACACAAACTACTAATTAATTCCCACTCCAATTACTACAATAAACAGCTGATTAGTTTTCATTTGAGTAACCACATTAAATATGCCATTACAGTCCTCCCCGTCCTGGGTGGGAACATTTTCAAAGGAGCTTGTGGAGCTGTGGTAGTGTCTCTACTACAAGACCAGGAGGCAAGGTTTCAAATTACACCTTCAATTGAGCTGTATCAGAACAACTCTGAATGTTGATTAGAAAATAACTAAGCACAGACTTTTCAATCCAACATTAGATCTGCTTCTATCTATTATTCGTTGCAATAATCACAAAATCTGATTGTTATTTTTGTCACATTACCAAGGAATATGTGTGCAGGTGTCCCCCACTTTGAAAAAGTTTGTTTTACGCCACTTTGCTTTTCCAAAATAATTACCTTAGTACGTGTTTTCTCTCGCTGAAAGAAATCCGAAGTGGATTTTAGCTTTTAGGAAATTGGAGGATTTTTTTCCCATACAAATTAATGCTTTTTCGATTTACACCATTTCAGCTCGTGAAAGGTTTCATTGCAATGCTCTACTTTCGGACAGCGGGGGATACCTGTATCTAATTACGTTGCTTATAAGTTCCTGAAGAATATTTGAGAATGTTGCAGAAATGGCGCAGAATTTGGGTGGCACGGTGGCTCAGTGGTTAGCACTGCTGCCTCAATTCTGTGTGGCAACTGTCTGTGTCGAGTTTGCACATGCTCTCCGTGTCTGCGTGGGTTTTCTCCAGGTGCTCCGGTTTCGTCCCACAGTCCAAAGATATGCAGGTTAGGTGAATTGGTCATTCTAAATTGCCCGTAGCGTTAGATGGGTTAGTCAGGGGTAAATGTAGGGGAATGGGTCTGGGTGGGTTTCTCTTTGGAGAGTTGGTGTGGACTTGTCGGGCCGAAGGGCCTGTTTCCACACTGTGGGGAATCTAATGTAATCTAAAGGTTAAAATGTCTTAATCCAATTGATCATTCTTTTTTGTTTGGACTTGCCCCTTTGAAAAAATCGAAACACTTGAAACATTATTCTTTCATACTATAAATTTGAAGTAAAGTTGATTTCTTCTTCAGTAAACTAACAAATCCCACTACCTATTTCTTGACAGTCAACTGATTAACTACTTTGTAACTAAATGTTGTGATTCATCTAAATATTACTCTGTCCTTTCATAAAAATGATTTTTAAATTATTGTTCAATTTATGAATTGTCAGAAAATTGTTTTTATTTTTCCATTTACCTGTTCATTTTGACTGTAAGATTAAAATGCTTTGAAAATATTGGAGTGTGTTCATTTGAAAATAAGCTTTTCACATCTCTCATATATCTTGCTTGTTGCATTGTGGATTAAGAATGTTTCCCGGTGGAATTCCAGTAAAAGCCAAACATTTGTTGAATTTAACTAAGATCTTAACACCCAATTGTCAATCTGTTGTTACATCATATAAAATATATCAATGTTATTGAAATCAATACTCACACAAACTATTGCACATAAAGCCACACAAAGGTCTTCTTGGCTATAATGCCAGGTTACAGGAATATGGAAGGGAGATGAGTTTGGGTGGGATAATCTTCGGTGTAGTAGTGTGCACTTGATGGGCTGAATAATATGCTTCCACGCTGAGGAAATTCCATAATTACTGTTCAGGATAGCAATCTGAGTAAGTATCTTATTGTTCCTGAGATCAATAAACCCAGTAAACATTCGGTTGTCATTCCATCCAATAAATGCAATTGATATCTTATATTGCAATTCAGTAATTGCATATGATTCTTGTTGCTTAAAGCAATAGTCATACTTTATCATAAATTATCAAGGATGCAACAGCAAAAAGATTGAAATGTTGATAGTTCTAAATTGTAGCAAGCTTCCAAACTGCTTTCCAGTTCAAATATCACAAAAATTGTGCAATTTTGCCTGAGTACAATCATAGATGTAAATATTTTGAGTTCGTGTCCATTAAAAAAAATTATCTGCCTATTCAGAGCAAATACTGAAAGTTGCCACTGTAATTTTAATTTACTGTGTCTTTAATTCTGTAAAACATTCCTGTTAATTGCTCCTCATTTTCTTTCCACCTCGAATTCAAATGTCAAAACATTGCTCATAGTAAAATTATATGTATTAGAAATGAGTATTCTCTACAAGGAAACAAATGGAAGGATATACAGAATTATTGAACAGCCTATACAATGGAATGAAAAACAATTCCTTCTAGTATACACTTTTGCAATTCATCAATCCTGCCAAAACATTCTAATTCTCAGTTTATCGATCTTAATGTGTATCTAATCAATGTCAGTGTAAACTGCATGAAAATATTGAATCGTTTTATTTGTTAAATGACTAAAATAATTATTACTTAATTGTTATTACAAAAGTGAATTATATTTAACTATCCACTGAGGTCAAATGACCATCGATCCTAAATTGGACATTCTCAATTCACCCAAAGCTGGACTAACTGGGCTGAGCAGAAAATTCGCTAAACTCAATGAAACAGCAGCTAGTATCAGATGGATACGGAGAACAGTGGAAACCCAAGTCAAAGAGATCACAAAGTTTCAGGGGGATCCAGTTACAACCAGCTAAATAGTTGTGTATTGGAGGAGTTTCATCCAGAGTTGCTGTCATCTTGACTTCCTGCCAGTGGCTCAGCACTTTACACTTCTCCACCATGGCAATATTAAAGGGTGTTGGAGTCACCCTGCTGGAAGCTTTCAATCCAGTTCATGGACATAGTCGGACCTTTATCACTCGACTATTAGTCATTTCCAAACCATTTAAAACCGCTTAACATTATTGAAATCAATGTGCACACAAACACTGTGATACATAAAAACACATGACTGTCTTCAAGGCCATGTAATTACTGTTCAGTGGAAAATGCTTCGTAGGTAACATATGCTTGGGTTGTATATCCACAGCACACATCCGGTTAACACCCCATCCAAGTCATCTGCAAGAGATAATTGACAAACTACATGTTGATCAGATTGATAATCACTCTTTAATAATAATGCCTGAGGATATTAATATTAAAATGTATATGTGATGATATTCCTGAATATTTGAAAGATTTCCAATAATTTTCCAGTGCAATCATCAATTATAAATGTGTAATTGTGGCTGAGTACATCAATACCTGCAAGATTTTAAAACAAATCTCCATGAAAATTACTCAATTGTTTATTCAGACCAAATATTGAAAAATATCCTCTGTAAATGCCAGTGACTGTATTTTTATAGGATACCCACATTCCTCATCTAGTTATTTTTGTCCTAATTGTGACTTGAATGTCTATATATTGATGATATGAAAAATTGCAGGAAATGTACTATTTTCATTGAGAAGAAAAGCAGAGAAAGGAATTCTTAAATAACTGAGAATTATGAACCAAACAATACTGATTAATAATCCCTCAATGTCTTTTGTTTTTCAAAACATCACCATGTCATTTTAATCTTCAATTCACTATCTTAATGAATGTCTAATCAACATTAGAGCAAACTAATTTGAAAATATTTAATCATTTAATTTGCCAGACCTCTAACATTAGTTATCAATTTATTGCCATTCCAATAATCAGACAGTAATTTTGTTTAGTCTTTGTCACAGGCATCGTGAGATTCACATTTTAGTTTAATCCATTGTTTATTAGCATCAATATTAAAATGTAAAATTGTAATCATTCTTTCCAGGTTAACACATTTGCAAAAGAACCCATGATTTCCCATCCACCGTTCATAGTAAACATATTATCCCTTCTGATGTGAATGCGCAAAATAATCATGAAATTAATATTCAGTCTTATTATTTAACACATGTTAGATTGCTATTCACTCCAATAATTTCTGTGCATGTCTACACATCACACAGTTGCACAGCAATATGAGATTTCTTGCCAATTTAAAGTTTGACATTCACTGATTTAAATACAAATTATTTCTTGTTTCCAATATTTAATAATTGTTCAAATACAGTAGATCCAGCTTTAAGTTTGGAATCATGTTTCAGTACATCAACTGATGTACACATATCGCATGGTATCATTGTACAATTACAGCAAATGCTGGTTTTTATGGTAATACTGCCATCCTAGTTGATTTTTATTTCAGTAATGGGATGCAAATTGATTTTTATTTTAATAGTGGAATCCTGTTTGACTTGCTTCGATTTCAATTCAGTACAAACATTTATCTTGTTTTGAATGCCATATCCAGCTTGTGATAAAAATGTTCTAAATTTCCTGTGCTGTTTTTTGTGCGAAGTGAAGTCACATAGATTTGCCGTTCAGTTCAACAAATTTAATCATTTTTGAATTCTTGAAAGTCCTGCTTTAAAAAAAAGCAAAAGAGGAATGTATCCTTCAGCTGATTAATCACATTAAATGAATGTTTGCTTTTATGGATCATGTGCACTGCAAACTTACATCAATTAAAAATACATGTTCCTTCAAGTAATCAATAGAACGAAATACATAATTCTTGTATCATCTGCATTTTTGAGCAAAATTAACGAATGGCTCATTTTTTCTTTTCATCCATTAATATATTTTATTCTTCAGTTTACCGATCTTAATGAACATCCAATCAACATCAGAGCAAAGTACTTTCAAAATATTTAGTCAATTTATTTGTTCAGGTTAACAAAAATAATTATCGAGTCATTATCATTACAATAATTGTGAAATAATTTAAGTTTGTCCTTTGAAGGTTATAGTGAAATTCATGAATTAATTTAATCTATTCTTTAACTTAATCCATTGGAACAATACTACAAGATGAAAATGCATTTTTCTTTCAGGTCAACTATCCCATAATGGAATCCACGACTTACCATCCAAATCTCATTGTAAATACAGGTATCTGACTTTTGCTCATATGAATGATCACAGTAATCTCACCCTTGCAGATTGAGGTTTTCACTGCAATAATTTCTGTTCGTCGCTACACATTGCAAAATCACATTTCTGATTCTTCTAACTGCACTAACAGAATTTTGAAAATCTATGTGTTGCTAATAGCCAATAATTGCTCAGTTCAGTAATGGGTGTAAATGTGGAATTATATCTCAGCAAACGAACTTATCTGAAGACATTGCAGTGTACAAACTCACAATCATTCTGAATATCAATTTATATTTTAATCATGGAAACAGAGTTGAATTGATTTCATTATATTTCACTTCAATGATCATATTTATTTGTATTTCTAATCACAGACTATTTTAGATGTTACAAAATTCTTTACAATTCATGTCACTTTTTAAGGTCGCAAAGTGAACTTAAAACCCATTTGCGCTTTCCTTTATCAATCGTAATAATTTGTGTATTGAAGAAACGGAGATGGATACAGCACGGAAACAGGCCATTCAGCCCAACTTGTCCATGCCGACCAGGTTTTGTAAACTGAACTAATCCCATTACCTGCATTTGGCCCATAACCTTCTGGACCTTTCCTCGCCACCTAACTGTCCAAGAGTCTTTTAAATGTCGTAATTGTACCAACCTCTACCACTTTCTCTGACAGCTCATTTCATATGCGCACCACACTCGGCGCAAAAAGTTGACCCTCAGGCCCCTTTTAAGTCTTTCCCCTCTCACCTTGACAGTCGTAAAGACTGTAAACTCTTTACGACTACAAAGTTCTTAAAATTTTGGAGGAATTTAAAAGCAGCATAATGACATTCATACTTAATTCGTGACCCGAAGCAAATAATTTGGAGGTATTGTGATCATTAAAATGAACAAAACTTACAAGTGGATTTAATGTTAGAGTGAAAAGCAATTCGGTAGATATTTATATATTTTCTCATCAAATTTCAGAGGTGCTTTGATACACCTCTGTGGAAGGTGGGAATTGAATCCTGGTCTACTTGTAGAGACATTACCGGAGCAAATATGGGATTTGTACCAATTCAAGATCCACTGTTGAAGAAAAGAACAAACATACGTTAATTATGTTTTGAATACATAAGTAACCCATGAAATTTAAATGCTTTTGAGCCTGAAAAATATTAAACTCTTATTGTAATAGTTAGAAATATAGAAATGCTAGCGTTATTGTGAAAGACAATCAATGCAAGAGACCATAGAAATGTGCATGTTGGAAATCAGAAATAAAATCAGAAATTGCTGGCTTTAAGCTCAGCAAGTCTGGCAGCATCTTCAGAGAGCAGCAGAGTTCATGGTTTGGGTCCAGTGACCCTTCATCAAAACACATTTTTGTTCACAACCAATTCACTTCAGCACAGATTCCACTGTTGAAGCGGAAATCAATATTCACAATGATCAGGAGAATATACAATTAAAACGTTTACATCAGTTGATGAACTGAGCCATATTTCCATCCATGTAGGAAACCTGGATGGAAAAAATCTAATAGTAGATATTGGAAATAATTAGATTTTTAAAAAACTGGAAGTAGTAAACTAAAGAAATTTGACATAGCTCATTGTTATTTGACTAAACAATCAACAGCAGTTATTGGAGTGAATTGATTCGGCTGAATAATAAGCAATGATTATTATGAGTATCCAAATAAGGTAAAAATGTGAAGTTATTTATAGTTGGCAGATGTGTTGACACTGAGGACGCTTTTGCGGAAGGTCAGTCAACCCAAAACATTAACTCTGCTTTCTCTCCACTAATGCTGCAAGACCTGCTGACTATTCCCAGAAATTTCAAGTTCTTGTTTCTGATCTACAGCATCTACAGATCTTTCCGTTTTTATTTATAATTAATGTTAGAATTCTAAAAAAGAAAACTGTTTCCGTGCTTTCAAAGTAGCTTACTTTGATGTTGATTGAATATTCATTAAGATCAGTAAACAGGATTAAAACAAGGTAACTAGGTTGATAGAAAACTAATGGTCATTATCAAACAGAATTATATTTTCATTCAAAAATGCAGGCGATTCAAGAATTCTCTCTTCTTTCCATTGTATTTCTTGGAGAGAAAGGTAATTTATAATTTGTCAAATTTTAACCGCAATCAGTGGTTAGATGTTTGGGACAGAATTAGGACAGAATTGGGACAGAACGTGAATAGATAATGAATGTGATTATCCTTTTTAGTGAAAGGTACAATCCATGACATTTGGTAGAAAGAAGAAATGTGACACACTTGTGAAATATTGTACATTGACAAATAATTTCGGATAAAAGCTTTAACATTTCTGTATCTTCAAATCACTTTTTCATACATTGAACTAAAAATTTAAAAACAATGTGCATGAATTGGGAAAGAAGAAAAGGTATTAAAGATGACAAATCAGCTAAAAGCAAATTCCCTTTTTCCAAATATGTGGTATTTAATTAAATCATTGGAAATTTAATGGATTTTTAGCAAGAACTACAATAAATGTGAACAATCAAGTGAAATATAATCAAATCAATCTAACTAAGTTTCCACCCATGAAATTAAATTTAGCTATGTTTGGGAGATTGTAGAGTGCAATGTGTTTTTGAGTCAATTGATGTACGAAGCCATAATTCCACATCTACAGCTGGATATATTGGAGTTAAACCTGTTCGTTATTCGCTAGAAAATGGTTTAAAATAGCTGAAAACAAATTTTAAGAATAATGAGAAACTTTGTATTGTAATGTGACTGTACAATATGTTGGCGAGAACTGAAATATTGTTGTGAAAATTCATTAGACTTCTTATAATTGATAAAGCTGATTAATAATCCTTCCATTAAAATGAGAAGTGAGATGAAAGAGTATCAGATATTTACTATGAGTGTTGGATGAAAAATCTTTGGTTGATTGCTGGTGTGTTGACCAGAAAAAAATGTTAATATTTCATGATGATACTGGCATTAAGAAATAATGGATTAAAAATAAAGGGGGAATCTCATGATGCTTGTTAGAAAGACTAAATTTCATTAAGGTGTGATAGTTAAAATAAAAAAAATCTTTATAGAGAAGAGCATTATTGCTAGCCTGTTAATCCAGAGATCCAGATGATGTTCTGGGGACCCAAATTTGAATCCCACCACGGCAGGTCTGACTCCAAACCCACAACAACGTGGCTGACTCTCAACTGTCCTCTGGGCAGTTAGGAATGGGAAATAACTGCTGGCCTGTACAGCGACACCCTCATTCTGTAAAGGCATATAATGTTAGAACTCAACAATTAAAATGATTCAATATTTCCAAAACAGTTTGCTTTGAACTTGACTAGATATTCACTAAGAGTGGTAAACTGAGGATTAAAATATTGTTTCTTTTTAATAACATTCAGAGATTATTGATCAGAATTATTTTGTCATTCAAGAGTCTCATTTATTCAAGAATTCTATATTTCCCTTATTTTCCCTCGTTCTTCCACAGGATCTGTACTGGGACTCTGTTGTTTATGGTGTACAAAAAATGACTTAGATGAAAATATAAATGATGTATTCGTAAGTGTGCAGACAATGCAAAGGTTGGGGGAATAGTGAATGTGTGGAGGGTTACGAAATATTACAGTGGGACATAGAAAAGCTGCAGATATGGGCGGAGAAATAGCAGAAGGAGTTTAATCCATGTAAGTGTGAGGTGCTGCTCTTTGAGAGATTAAATAATAAGGAAAAGTATATGGTGAAAGACGGAACCCTGAACAGCTTTGTTGTTCATGGGAATCGTGTCATTCAAGTCCACGTCTCCCTTAAAGAGAACATGTAAGTAGATAAGGTGGTAAAGATGGCATTTGGCATGCCTGTCTCTATTGGTGAGCAAATTGATTACCAGAGTCAGGTTGTCATGTTGCAGCTTTATCAGACTTTGGTGAGGTCATACTTAGACTACTGTGTTCAATTGTGTTCACCACATTACAGGAAGGATGGAGTAGCTTCGGAGAGGACGCAGAGGGTGCTTACTAGGATGCTGCCTTTTTTAGAGGGTATGACCTATAATGAGATGCCAGAAAAGCTCAGGATATTTTCTCTGGAGCAGTGGACTTTGAGGGGAGACTTGATCAGATCAGGCAGAATTATGAAATGCATAGATAAGGTTAACAGTCAGAATGATTTTCTGAGAATTGAAATGTCAAAAACTAGGTGGCATGCACTTAAGGTGGAGGGGTGGGGTGGGTGGATGGTGGGGACTTCAAAGGAGATGCAAGGGGCAAATATATTTTTACAGAGAGTGTTAGGTGTCTGGAATGGACTTCTGGGGTGGTGGTGAAGGCAGATACAATTGGAGCGTTTAACAGTCATTTAGATTGGCACATGAATATAGAAGGACGGAGGGTTATGGGCCAAGGGCAGGCAGAAGGGAGGAGTTTCATTTGGCATCATGCTCGGGATTATGTCATTGGGAAAGTGTCCATTCCTGTGCTGCACAGGTCAATGTCTATGCTCATTTCAAGTGCAATAATGTGTAACTCACATGACATTTAATATAATGAATATTTAACCGTGACTGTCAAAATTAGGAATAAAATAGGAAAACGACAAACTTGAGTATAATCGAATGATATGGTCAATGACATTTACAGAGGTAATTTTTCAGTTTTTGTTCTGAATTAACAAATATCTTTAAGGCTTGTGTTTAAAATATTTGTACTGAGCCATAATTTTTCAATGATAGTTTGACTAGAAACCTGTCAGAAAACTTCTGAAATTCATATCTTACCTTAATCCATTATTTCTTAGTGCCAATACTACAATAAACTGTGGCTGTGTGGAATGCTCTGCCACAGGGGGCAGTGGAGGCCCACTCTCTGGATTCATTTAAGAAGGAGTTGGATAGAGCTCTCAAAGATAATGGAATCAAGGGTTATGGAGATAAGGCAGGAACAGGATACTGATTAGGAATGATCAGCCATGATTATATTGAATGGCGGTGCAGGCTCGAAGGGCTGAATGGCCTACTTCTGCACCTATTGTCTATTGTCTATTGTCTAAACCAAAGCATTTTATTCATGTTCATAAAACAAAAGCATTAATTTTCCATACAATGCTCATTGGAAATAGCTGATTGCCACTCATATTAACAGTCAAAGTAATCACAGCGCCATCCATAATGAGATATCTAAATACATTTTATCCAATAACTACTGTTTATGTATACATATTGCTTGTTCAACTAGCAATGTGAGATTTCTCATTAATATTCAGCTCACTCATAGCATATTAATAATTTAGTTATTGCTAATATCTATTAGTTGCTCAGTACATTAAGGGGTATAACAGTTGAATTATGGCTCAGTACATCAACGGATGAAAAGGATTTGCAGTGTTCAATTTCCCAATTATTGTGAACATCGATGTGTGTTTTGAATTGATTATATTTTTCTTCAATGCTTAAATTTCTGATCAAACTGAGTTAAATATTTTAATGTGAAAAAATAGTTCAATTTTTGTGAGTTTTTTTGTGTAAACAAGAAAAAGAATTTACAGCTGTTTGCTCTTTCCTTTTTCAATAAGAGTAAATTTTGAATTGTTGAAAGTTGTACAGTAGTGGAAGGAAGGGAATTTGGCTGCAACTGAATAGTCACATTGAATAACACTTTTTTCTGATTTCTTAATGTTGCAAAAAATTCTGATTGTCTTTTTATTATAAGAACAAATACTTTAAACATATTGAATAGTTTTATTTATTTTAATGAATTTACAATATCACACGATTATGTCTACATGTCTTTCATTTAATTATCATGATATTAATTTTTAAGTATGACCATTTGTGCTTTGTACCGTTATTATTGTGAATTACTATTTCATTGTTAGTCCATTACACACAGAATCAGGCAAATTATCGCAATGAATCTTGTTTAGTTTTCGTTCGCATAACCACAGTGAGGATGTGACAATACTCCCACCATTCCTTGATGAGAACATAATGAAAGGCGCTTGTGGAGCTCTGGTAATGTCTCTACTACAAGACGAAGAGGCGTGGATCGAATTCCTACCTTAAGCAGCTGTGTGTCAGAGCAGCCAAGAATGTTGGTTCAAAAATATCGAAGCGGAGACTGAATTGTTTTTCAATTCAACATTGGATTTGCTTCTACCTGTTGTTCATTTCCATAATCACAGAAATCTGCGATTTATTTTCTTCAGGTCACTAACAAAACTATGTGTCTCATTATAGTATCTGAAAAATTTAAATTTGAGAACATTGTAGATTTTAAAACTTAAACTATCTAAATAATGATTTTTTTGTTTAAAATATCCTACAAAAATTGGGGATGGGTATGGTGGGACAGTGGTTACAACTGTGGCTTCACAGCACCAGGGTCCCAGATTCGATTCCAGTCTCGGGCGACTGTCTGTGAGGAGTTTGCACATTCTCCCCGTGTCTGTGTGGGTATCGTCTGGGCATTCCGCCTTCCTCCCACAGTCCAAAGATGTGTAGGTTAGGTGAATTGGCCATGCTAAATTGCCCGTAGTGAAAGGTGCACGAGTGAAAGGGAAATGGGTTACTCGTCGGAGGGTCGCTGTGGACTTGTTGGGCCAACGGGCCTGTTTCCACACTGTCGGGAACTAAAAAAAAGAATCCAATTAGGATCCATATGGTGAGCAATAGCATTTTACTGCCAATCAGCTCAGGAATGTTCACATATAATATATTATCTGAATTCAATCCTGCAAAAGAGTTTCAATAAACATTTAACACATAAACAATATGCATTTCAGAAAAATCACGTACATCAGTCCTTTTTCTGTACTATGCAAGATAAAAAATGATTTCTCCTTCAGTAAATGAAACAGATGTCATTTCCTATTGCCCTTCAGTCTCTTGATTACCTTTATTATACAACAAAATGTTGTAATTCATCTCATTATTGCTCCATCTTTTGATCAAATTAAATTTCTCCTTCCACTTCGATTGATGTACTGAGAGCTCATTTTATTTTCCTCTCGCCTACTTATATTCAGTGTGAAATTAAAATGCTTTGAAAATATTGGTGCGTTCACTTGAAAATCGAAGTTGCAAATGTCTCACTGATCACATGTTGTTTTTAAATGTGATTCACAAAGGAATTAGAGTAAATTCTTATAACAGTGGCTTTAATTATGATCTTTAACACCCAATTGTTAATCCATTCCTATATCACATAAAAAAATCTCAATGTTATTGATATCAATGCTCACACAAAATGGCACATCGAGCCACACAAAAGTCTTGATGATCATATAATTAATGCTGAGTAGAATCACCTGAGTAAGTTCTTTCTTATTCCTGAGAGCAAGCACCACAGTAAACATTTACTGATCATTCTATCCAATGAATTCAATCGTTACCTGATATTTTTGTTCAGTAATTACACAGGACATATGCAGTTAAAACCAATAGTCTTTTTTTTTTATTATTACAGATGGCTGAGGACGCTAGCACCAACATATATCGAGATGTTGATGATCCTGATTCGTTACAAGTTTTAGAACAGGTTCCCAGTCCAAAGTTGGCAAAACATTTCATTTTCGCTTAGTACAAATACTTTGTACTCATGTCTATTAAAAAAAACTTCATCTGCTTATTAAGAGAAAACACTGAAAATTGCCACTGTAAATTTTATTTATTGTTTTCATTCATGAAAATTCTCATGTTAATTGCTTCTCATTTTCTTCTGAATTCTGATATAAATGTCGAAATACTGACCATAATAAATTATATGAATTATACGGGAGTGTTGTCTGCAAGAAAACCAAAGGAAGGAAGTATGGACTTCTTTGTAAAACAGCTCCACGTTTGGGAAATCAAAGTGTACACACACCCTGCACAAAGACGACATGACCATGTTCATGGCCATCTAATTACTGCTGTGTAGAACACTCTTCTGAAGTATCTTATTGTCCTTGAGCTCAATAAGCACAGCAAATATTTCGTTATCATCCCATTCAATGGATGGTAGATGTTGATATTCCTGAATATTTCTAAGTTTTCTCATTGTCCAGTCTAATCATCACTACAAAAGTGTAATTGAAGCTCGTTATATCGATATCTGCAAACATTTTGGAGTCATATACATTAAACGCATTTGTTTCTTCAGAGAAAATATTGAATACCATTCTTCACCACTCAATGACATTGACTTTCATTCTGTAATATTAATTTTCCTTGTCTACTTATTTTCTTCCATGTTTTAGCGCAAATGTCTAAATATTGATGATACATAAAGTAACTACAATTATTAATTATTTTTCTTCAGAAGCAAACCCGAGTTAAGAAAAATAGAATATTGAAAAGCTGAGAATTTTGAATGGCAAAATAATTCTGATCAATGAGTACAGCATATCTGAGGTGCTTTTTGCACACCATCATTCCAACATTTTTAATCACAGTGCACTGATTTTAATAAATATCTAATCAACATCAGAGCAATCTTGTTCAGAAATATTGAGTTATTTAAGTTGTAAGACTTCGAACACTAATTTTCATTTCATTGTCATTCCAATAATCAGACAGTAATTCCGTTTAGTCTTTGTAACAACATGAGATTTGCATTTTAGTTAAGTCCATTATTTCTTACTGTTTCATATTACAATGAAAAACAGATTATTTATTCCAGGTCAACACACCCACTAAACAAACAATGATATTCATTCCAGCACTTGCAGTAAATACCTTATTATTTCTTATTTGAATACGCTCAGGAATCATGACGTTAACGTTCAGACATATAAATCAAGTCATGTCTGATTTCTTTTCACACCAATAATTACTGTTCATCTCTACACATTACGTAGTTACATAACAACCTGACAGTTCTCATCATTAACATGGTTGCAATGAACTTTTTGTAATCCAGATTGTAGCCAAAAAATATTTTAACATTGTTCAAATACAGTATATCCAGCTTTAAGTATGATATTATGGCACAGTACATCAACTGATGCAACCATATTACAGTGTAGTTTCCCATTCATCGAAAGCAGTTTTTTATTGTAATATTGCAGTCCCAGTTGATTTTTAGTTCAATAATGGAATCCTATTGACTTTTCTTTTAATAGTGGATTCCTGTTGACTTGCTTTGACTAGAATTCAATTCAATACAAACTTGTGTTGTGTTTAAAATCATCCCACTAAGACCTACATCTTTTACATACTAAAATTATTTTAAAATTTTTATGAAGTTTGTTCCATGCAAGAATAAGTGCAGTTACATCCATTTGTTTGTTCGTTCAACCAACACACTAAATGTTCAATTCTTGGAAGCCCTACTTTTTGAAAAAGGAAAGTTGTCTTCAGGTAAAATATCACATTAAATGCCTGTTTTCTTTTTCAAATCATGTTCGTCAAAATGATTATTATTTTAATTTTAATTGTAAAAAAGGATGCTTTGAATATATTGTTTTTTTTTATTTTTATTTCAACATTATTTATCAATGTGCAATAATTACACAATTATACAAATCCTTTTTAAACCACATGTCATTCACTGCATCTTTTATTCACTATAAATTCACTTTCACTGTCAGTTTATTTTCTTCCTAATTCTGACACAAATATCTAAACATTGATCAGAATAATAATTATATAATTTAAAATAGCATCGCTCTACAAGGAAATCAATGGATCAAAATTAAATTCTTGCATTTCCTCCATTATTGAACAAAAAGAAAATTTTGTCCAATAATCACTGAATGGATTTTTTTTGTGTGTTCGGTCTTTAAACCTGTATTGTATTCCTTTGTTTAACAACCTTCATGACTATCCAATCAACATCGCAGCAAAGTGCTGTTAAGATATTGAATCACTTTATTTGCTTCCATTACAACATTAATTATCCATTCATTATCATTGCAATTATTACACAATTATTTCAATTAGTCTTTCTATCAAATGTTGTGAGATTCACATTTTATGTTAATCATTTGTATCTTAGCATGAATACTACAATATAAAATCCATTTTTCAGCTCAACTATCCCACAATGGAACCAATGACTTCCCATCAAACACTCTTTGTAAATATCTGATATTTACCCATTTGAATAATCACAATAATTTCAGACTTTAAAATTCAGAGAACTATAAGTACCTTTTATTGGAATAATTCCTGTTTGTTTCTATACATTGCTCAGTCACACATCAAGATGAGATTTCTCATTATTCTTAAACTGACTGATATGATTTTGACAATCCAATTGTTGCTAATATCTAATAATTGTTCAATCTAGTATGATATATCAATGTGGAATTCCAACTCAGTATATGAACAAATATAAAATTATGGCAGTATATAATCTCTCAATCATTGTGAGCATCAAGTTTTATTTTAATGATGGCAACACTGTTGAATTGTCTTTCAAGTCAACATGAGTTTTTAATCTGTCGTTCATTCCAATAATTACAATGCTATTTATTTTCTTCAGGCCACATAGAAAAGCATACATTTAATTCTGCTGGTTCGGTATTCTTTCGAAAATATTTGAGAATGTTGCTGTCTTAAAGAAGAAAGAGTTGAAGTAAGGATATTCATCAATTCTTTTTCCAAA
The DNA here is from genome assembly GCF_037043375.1 of Chiloscyllium plagiosum. NCBI lineage: Eukaryota > Metazoa > Chordata > Chondrichthyes > Orectolobiformes > Hemiscylliidae > Chiloscyllium > Chiloscyllium plagiosum. The sequence goes on from NW_028270167.1 coordinate 98,604,464, forward strand.
AAGCTTTGCTCAAACAACTAAAAGATATAAAAGCTTATTCTCCATGAAAAGAAAATCAATTTCTTCTTCAATAAAATAAATAAATGCCATTTCCTATTATTCATCAATCAGCTGATTTCCTGCATTCGTAACTAAATGTTGTAATTTTTCTAATGTCTTTATATCCTTGACTCAAAGTTATTTTTAAATTATTATTTAGGTTATGGATTGTCTGAATTTTTAAAAAAAAAAATTCACTCACCTATGTACACTGAATGTCAGATTGAAATGTTTCGAAAATATTGGAGTATTTTCATTTGACTTTGCGTAACTCTCATTTATTGCATGATGGTTAAAGTGTGTTTCCAAAGCAATGCTAGCATCAAAATTTCATTAATTTTAAATAAGATCATTGACACCAAATTATTCCATCTGCATTATTGAAATCAGTGCTCACACAAAACACAGCACATTGGGGAACACAGATCTTCATGAGCATCTAATTACTGTTCAGTAGAGTACCCGAAGTATTTTATTGTTCCTGAGAGCAATTACCAAGGTAAACTTTTGGCCCTCAGTCCATCCAATAAATGCAATCGATATCTTACATTTCAGCTCACTAATTAAACAAAATGTCTGCTGCTTAAACCAACAATTACACTTTTGAATGAATATTGACTGTAATACTAAGAAATAAATCTATTTCATGCTGAAAATCTTTTACATTTTCTTGTTCTTTCCTGTGTGCAAGAGAAAGCTCATGTTGCACACATTTTACTGTATTACTCAACAACACTAAATTTTGAATTTTTGGCAGTCCTGCATTTCTGGAAAATGGGAAGTGGTCTTCAGCTGACATGTCACATTAAAGACTGCTTCTTTAATTCATGCGTGCTGCAAACTATTTATTGTTTTCGTTTAATAATTAGAAAACTGCTTTGAACTTGTTCCAGTCTTGTCATTCTTATTTTAATGTTATATGTCAATGTACATTGATGATGTATTTATGAAAATTCCTTTTTCAGTCAAATGTCATTTAATGTAGCTTTTGTTCAGTGTAATGTTCACTTCGACTCTATGCATTTTTCTTCCTAATTCTGACACAAATATATCAACATTGATAAGAATAATGACATAATTTTAAATAACAATGCTCTACATGGAAACCAATACATTTTTTTTTTCACGTATTCCCTGCATTTTTGAGCAAAAAAAAATTATGTTCAACATTCGGTGAATGGTTCTTATTTTTCATCTATCCTTAAAGCCAGCTACTATATTTTAATCCACAGGGTGTTACCAGTCTTAATTAATATCCAACCAAGGTCACAGCAAAATGCTATTAAAATAATGCTATCGCCCCACAGTAAGATAAGCAAGAGATATCTTTGTATTATTTACGTGCTACATCTTTCCTAGGGCAATAATCAAACTAAAATATTTCCAGCTGAGAATGCTCATAGTAATCAATTCCAGCTTCGGGCAGCTGTCTGTATGGAGTTTGCACATTCTCTCCGTATCTGTTTGGGTTTGCCCTGGTTTCTTCCCACAGTCCGAAGATGTGTAGGTCAGGTGAATTGGCTGTGCTAAATTGCCCATATTGTTAGGTGCATTAGTCAGAGGGAACTGGGACTGGGTGGGTTACTCTTCGGAGGGTCGGTGTGGATTTGTTGGCCCGAAGGCCCAGTTTCCACACTGTGGGAGATCTAATCTAAAAAAATTCAAAGCATGTATTGAGATGACGCACGTTCACGGTATGGGCAATCCAGTTCAATCACCCATACAAAAGTGTAATTGTGACTCAGTACATTTTGATCAGATCCCCATTAAACTTAATCAGCTGTTTTTTTCTTCCAGAGACAATATTCAAAGCAATTTCTCTATAAATGCCGTTGACTGTATTTTTCTGATACCTATGTTCTTTATCCACTTATTTTCTTTGTTATTCTGTCATAAATGTCAAAACATTAATGACACAGAAATTGCAACAATTACATATGGTAATTCTACAAGAATAGCAGCAACACGAAGCTTAGAATTCTTCGATAACTGAGAGTTTTAAATGACAGCACAATTCTGATCAATACTTGCTACGTATCAGTTTTTATCGAACTCATCATACCAGTATTTTAATTCTCAGTTCACTGACTTTACTAAATATCTAATCGACATCAGAGCAAACTCGTTGGGAAATATTGTACAATTTACTTTGTCAGAATTCTAAAATTAATTGTCAATTCATTGTCATTCCAACAGTCATACAGAAATTTAGTTGATGTTTTGTAACATGCATCGCAAGATTCACATAATAGCTGACTCCATTATTTATTAGTGCCAGTATTACAATGAAAGATGTATCTTTTATTTCAGGTCAACACATCCACATACCAACTAATCATTTCCCATCATGCACTAACAGCATTTGAATGTTCACAGTAATCGTTGGATTAATATTGGGCCTTATAAGTTAAGACACTGCTGAATGTTTTGCATTCCAATAATTACTGGTCAGTTCTACACATTATGGATAGCAATATGAGATTTTTAATCATTTCCAAGTTTGCTATGAACTGTTTACAAAAACAATTGTTGCTAATATGTAATATTTAATAATTGTTCAAGTCCTGTGTGTCTTATTGTGGCTCCTATCCCTCTAGACCCTTCCTATCCAGAAATTCATCCGGTTGCCTTTGAAATCTTCTGAGTGTACTAGCCTCCACCACTTCCTCTGGTAGCTCATTCCAAACACGCACAGCCTTCTGTGGGAAAGGTGCCTCAGGTCTCTCTTAAAATTTTAGCATTCTCACCTTAAACCTATGCTCTCTAGTTTTCAACTCGCCCCACCTTGGGTAAAAAAATTAAACACTCAGTTTACAAACTTTCCATACTGCCTCACCCTGCAGTCCAAACATTGTAACCCTGACAACATCCTTGTCTATATTCTGTAAGCAATTTTACGTGATATTCTAACCTTTTCGATGATGCCAATAACGCTGGACAACAACGAGCTATTGGAGACAGAAAGATGAAGCGTAGAACGGCAGCAAATGTTAGTGCGGGACACCGCTGAACAGCAACAGCTCCCGGCGCGACTTGTTTATGAAGTGTCATGGTTATCACGTTCGCCTTTCACAGGAAAGGATCCCAAGTCTGAAACTGGGCAGAAACAGCCCTGTTCCCAACAGGAGCCTTTTAGACGAGCGGGAATGGAGCTTTCTTGCTTGCTTTGCCATTCGCAAACCTGGCTTTGAGTTTGCTCACGCAAACCTGCTCTCGGGTGAAAAGTAATGCAATTCCATTTAATTATTGGGCGAAACGTTGTTAAGGCTTTCTCCAACCTGGTTCTGAACATACGCCATTCTATTTGAGAGTGCAGTTCCCGCGTTCTGATCCATCAGCGAAAAGCAGTACCGCATTTGCATTCCTTGCGCAGGCGGCCCGTTTCCAAGGCAGGGAAGAAGCTGATGCGCTGGTGTCACAGTGCATCACGGATTCCTGAACTAGTCTGTCTGTCAAATGTACGTCAACGTCCCCCAATGATGGGCTATCATTAGCTGCTGTGAAATTGATATTGTAGACGGGCACATCGCAGCAGATGTGCGAGTCGGAGAGAGATCATTGAACCCTTTTCACGTGACTTTGCATCTGTTGTTATGCAGGAGCACAATTGGAAGCGCATGAAAAGGGGCAGCTCTGCCGGCTGGAAGTGTGGCCGAGCGGTCTGAGGCGCTGGATTAATACTCCAGTCTCGACAGTGCTCTCGGCAAAAGGCGGGGTTTAAATCCCTTCGCTGCAATATTCGTTGATCAACTCCAACGATGCAGCCTTGTTGTAATGCAGTTCCTACGCTTGGTGCATTTCTGTTTAAGACAGAAAGAAAATGGTATTGCTTCCCGGGGAATGAACTGTGGTGTGGGGAAGTGTCTGTGCTGTCAAGATCGTGCTCGCCTCCCGCGCGGAAAATCGCAAGCAGCTCGAGTGTTGCTTTCCGTTCCAGGCAAGTTGAGATTTTAATGGAACCGAATGGAGACTGTTATTTCATCGCGGTTGAGAAACAAAGTCCTTCGGTGACTCGACTCGTCGTTATTTGGTTTTCTGGCCAATGAGAAAAAAGTCCCAATGAATTTCGTTGTCATATGATATTTATTTTCTCCGATTTCCTTCATCTCCGTCCTGGAGACATCGGAAGGAAAATGTAATCTATTCGAGACTGTGATTGGTGAAATTCACTTTTTTATGGCCATTCTTAATGTGTCCTTTCTTTCTCTCTTTTCAACATTGTCTGGAAAGCGGTGGTGCACTCAGGCTCCAGTATGTTTGAAAGAGTAGTTTGGAAATGCCCTGTTGTTAGTTGTGACATTACTTAATGGTTCATGACCCCGGACTGTCTCACATTTAGCATTCATGCTTACGAATAACAGGGTTTCTGAGGTAACTTCCAGCTGCAAAAATCCTCAACTGAGAATCTGGGAAAATTTCCCGGAGTATGGTCAGTCGGAGCAAAAGTAAGGAAGTCGTTCGTTTCTGCAGTGTTTCACAATACGACCTTTCCCGTGAGCAGTCGAACAGACTAAATGATTGTGCCACAGACTGCGACGGCAAGCTCCGCTAAAAAGTAATCCTTTACAGCCGGTGTAAGCAACACAATGTTATTTGCGCACACCGCGTGGAAACAGATACTTCGGTGTATCTCGTCCATGCTCACCACATAGCCAAAATTAAACAAGTCCCATTAAACAATGAGCGATTGGAAACAGAAAGGTGAAAGGTAAAATGGATTCAACGTTCAGTGCTGGATGCCACTGAGGCTCTGTAGAAGCGACTGCGGCTTGTTTCTGTAGTGTAGTGGTGATCACGTTCGCCTTACTCGCGAAAGTTCCCCAGTTCAAAACTAGGCAGAAACTGCTTTGTTCTTCAACTGCAGCATTTTACATGGACAAGAACGGAGTTTTCTTGCTTGCTTTCCCATCTGCAAACTGCCTTCGAATTTGCTTGAACAAATCTGCTCTCGTAGTGAAATGTAATGCAACTCCATTTAATAACTGTGCAAAGTATTTTAAAGTTTTTCTCCTGGTTCTGATCATATGCCATTCTGTTTGAGAGTGTAGTTATCGCGTTCTGATCCTTCCATGAAAAGCAGTACCGCATTTGCATTCCTTGTGCAGGCGGCGCGTTTCCAAAACAGGGAAGAAGCTGATGCGCTGGTGTCACAGCGCACCACGGATTCCTGAACTAGTCTGTCTGTCAATTGTACCCCCAAAGTCGTCTATGAAGGACATTATTTGGAAGCTGTCTGTCGTTATTCAACGTGCGAGAGTTGTCACCAGAGGTCCTGAATCATGTTTTGGAGCAGTTCGCACGTTAGTGGCTCATTCAATTAGCAACAGCAATGAAAGAAATTACACTCTCAGAGGAACATCTGGACCTGTGCTTTCATAGCGTCGCTAGTATTAAGGTGCGCCCCGAGATCTAACCACGTTGGAACTGAAACGGAGGAATCGACAGAGAGGCTACAGAATGACATCGCATCCATTTGGTTTTCTTTAAATCACTGACGAGCAGGAAAATGTAAACGGGGAGGGTGAGTGGGGAAGTGAGGCAGTTGCAGCTCTGGTGAAATTCCTTCTTTGTGATTCACTCAGCAACCAGGGACGTGTGAAGGTGACTCAGGCGTGTTCTCACGCACTCACAGATACATTTGTAGTTGGAACTACATAGTCATAGTCACATGGAACCCTTTTCATGTGACTTTGCATCTGTTGTTCTGCAGCATCACAATTGGAAGTGTAAGAAAATGAGGAGCGCGTCTGGCTGGTAGTGTGGCCCGAGCGGTCTAAAGCGCTGGATTTAGGCTCCAATCTCGACAGAGGCGTGGGTTCGAATCCCACCGCTGCCATTTCTGCTGATCGTTTCCAACGACGCAGCTTGTTAAAATACTGTTTCGACTCCTGCTGCATTTCTGTTTAAAACCGAAGAAACATGTGTGCGCTTCCCGGGCAATTAACTGTGGTGTGGGAAACACATACTCGTGCAGACAGGAAATACCGTTAAGAATCCTCGCGAAGACATTCTCACCTGTTCAAGGAGATGGCTGGAATCTCCAGTGGCAATTACAATTGAATTGTTACTGCCAGACGCTTGTTTGAATTCCATTCAGTTTATTCTTGTTTTAATCACTTGTCAATTTTCGCCACTATGCTGTTACAGCTTTAAGATTATCCTCTTTGTTTTGTACCCCGATGAAATCTGCCTGCACTCTCTGCTAGGGGGAGAACATTCTTGCCCTCTGTGCAGAGAATCAGTTCTGGGTCAGCCTGGTACATGTCTTTCCCGCGATGTCAATTTGTTTCATCAAACTGCTTGCCAGCTTTGTACCTGATCTCTGATCCATTTGGCTGACACCTCGTGATCGTGAATTGTTTATGTTTTTAACCTGTTATCAGTCTCCCGTGGGGGATTTCGCTGAAACCCACATACACGACATCATTTTCATTCCCCTCATTTGAACATCTGATCACTTCCTCAAATCATGTAATCAGATCTGTTATGTATCACCTCCTTTGACAAATCCATGCTGACTCCTTGATCAAACATTGCCTGGACAAGTCGCAATTAATTTTCTCCTTCAAAGGTTTCTCCAAACGTTTCCCGACCACTCCTGTGAGACTCACTTTGCTGTATTTCGCTGGTTTGTTTCTACCTGCCTTGTAAAAAAGTGGAAACCCATTAGTAGTCCTGCAGTCCTCGACCAACTCCCCTGCGGCCAAAGAGGAATGTTAACATTGGTCAGAACCCCTTAAATTGCTCCTTTATCTCACAAAGTTACGTGTGGTAAATCTCCACTCTGAGCTGGGGATTTGTCCACGTTTAAGACTCTCAACACCTCCAGTATAATCTCAATTCCGATATGAAACTGATCATCTTCCTGCATTCTATACAGATGTCTTCCCACAAAGGGACTGCTCGCCATCTGAATGTGTAAAGTGATTGATCCATATATCTTTACAACTGTACACTACTGAATTCTAACACTGGAGGGAACGCATTCACCTATTTTAACTGGAAGACGCTGTTTTCAGCCTTTGCGCCTCTTAAACATTGTGACAGTGAGAAAGCGTTTCAGTGTTTTCTATCCGAAAAAAAGACCGTCACTTGATGACACCTCCTGCGTGGACTCCAATCCATTCACATCTGACATGAGGGATTTTTTTCTCTCTGCTGTTCATCACATCCAGGAAAGAATTGCGGTAGAAATGATTGCTATCTTCGTTGACCTAAGAAGTTGATGTCGATGGCTCACCTTGTAATGGGAACTATCCACAAGAGAATTTTTCAAGAGGAACACAGTTCTGAAATCTGAGCAGGGGATCATTGCACAAGCAGAGTAACAGGCTGCTACCAGGTCATGCGCAGTCATTTTTCTTCGAATATTCACAGTATCCGACTCTAACGAGAGCAAAACCAGATGGTGCTAGAAAAACTCAGCAGGTCTAGCAGCATCTGAAAAAAGAAATCAGAGTTAACATTTCGAGTCCAGTGACCATCCTCAGAACTGACGATAGCTTGGAAAATGTTGGTTAATCTGCAGAAGATATAGTGGGGGTTGGGTGAGGGTAAGGAATAAACGAAAGGGGTGGATAGAGTTCAAGTAGAGAGAAGAACAGTTGGACGAAGGATTGGATGATGATCTGGCTGGAAGGGTGAATAGCTATTAATGGAGACTGTTCATGGCGAACCATACGTAGTGTGTTATTGCAGGCTCTGTGACAATAGGGCCTTTGCGTGTTTGATAGAGGGATAGGATTGGGAGAGTACAGGCCCTAAAATAATGAAAATGATATGGAGTCTGGAAGGCTGCAGGCCCCAAATACAAACTGAGGTGGTATCCTTCCAGCATGCCCTGAGTTTCGCTGGAACTCTTCTTGAAGACAGAACTTTTATTGTCTGCAATGTGCTCACCGAATCCAAACTTCGTTTCCCAAGATAGTGGAAACCACATTGCAGTAGATTGGATTGCGTGAAGTGTAGTTCATGTGTTGCTTCACCGAGAAGGTTTGTTTGGGCCATTGGAAACAGAGGAGAGAAGACGCCAATAGACAGGTGAGTAGAGACAAGCAGCAAACAGAAATATTATGAGAGAAATCATGAGAACAAGAAGCCTAACAAAAAGGCACTTCACCTGAATGCTGGTCGCATTTGTAACATGGTTGAAGACATAATGGCACAAATCAACATGAATGAAAATGAGTTAATAGCCGTTAGAGAGGTACGGTTAAGGGCTGGACACAATTGGGAGTTAAACATCCAGGAGTACGAGAGTATTTGGAAGTTTCGAGAGCAGTGTAAAGAAGTTGGTGTCTCTCTGTTATTCAAGGCCGACATTAGGGCAGCGTAGAGAGACAATGTGTGTTCTATTGGGAATGATGAATTACTTTGCGTGGAAAGTAGAAATTCTAAGAAGAAAAAGTCACTGATAATTGCAGTCTATAGGCCAGCAAACAATAACATCACACTGGTGAAGGCAATAACAAACAAATAAGCAATGCCTGTAAAAATGGGTCAGCTATTATCATTAGGGATTTTAATTTACATGTAGCTTGGTCGATGAGGAGGTCGATGAATGTACCCATGATGGTTTGCTTGAACAGTATGCAATGGAAGCGACGAGGGAGAAAACAATCCTTGATCTGGTCCTGTGAAATGGAACAGGAATAATTAATGATCTCATAGTTAGGGATCCTCTTGGAACGAGAGATCACAATATGGCAGATCTTAGATTTCAGATGGGGACTGTCAAGATAAAATCCTGTGCATGTACACGGGGCACAACAATAGAATGAGAGCACACCTGTCTAATGTAGACTAGAAACAAAGATTATTTGGTGGGACAGATATCGAGCAGCGCAGGACTTCCAAAAAGATTGTTTTGTAGAAGTGCTCAGCAAAGTTATTTTCCAGTAAAAAGGAAGGACTGCAAGAAAAGGGGTAATCTGCCTTGCGTGACTTCGGAAATAAGGGAGGCTAACAAAGTCAAAGAGAAAGCATACCATGTAGCCGAGAACAGCTTGAAACTGGAAGATTGGGGAAACTTTAAAGATAAACATGACGAAGTACAGAATACAAAGACGGATAGAAAAAGTTTCTATGAAAATATAAAACGAAGAAAGAGTGGCTAAAGTAAATGTTGGTCCTTTCGAGGATGAGAAGGGACATTGATTAGTAAGCTTAATTATTGATTAGTAAGCTTAATTTTTGCAGTGGGGAAGATGCTTGAGTCTATTATCAAGGAAGAAATAGCAGGGCATCGAGATAGAAATTGGAAAGACGTAACGTAGGTTCATGAAGGTTCAAGCAGAGATGTTATGTTACAGCTGTACAAGGTGCTGGTGCGGCTATCCTTGGTGTACTGTGTGCACGTTTGGTTCCCTTCCTTGAGGACGGATGCACTAGCACTTGGGTGGGTGGGGGGGGGGGGGGGGGGGAGGAGGGGTGCAGAGGAGGTTCGCTCAGTTGATTCCGAAGTTAAGGGAGTTGGCCTATAAAAAGAGACTGCGTAGATTAGGATTATTTTCTTTGGAATTTAGAAAAATAAGGGGTCAATCTTACTGAAACATAAAACTTTGAACGGAATAGATTAGATAGAATTAGAAAGGATGCTTCCACATTCGGGTGAAACTCGAACAAGAGGCCATAGCCTCAGGATTAGAGGGAGCAGACTTAGATTGATTTCAGAAGGACCTTCTTCACCCAGACGGATGTTAATATATAGAATATCTTGCCCAGCGAAGACGTGAATGCTCGTTCAATAAAAGTGTTTAAAGCTAAGAGCGATACTTCATTTGAATGATAAAGATAATAAGGGATACAATGAGACGGCAAGTAAGCGGATTTGAGTCTTTAGCAAGATCAGCAATGATATGATTGAACGGCGGAGCAGGCTTGAAGGGCCGGACAGCCTACTCCTGCACGGATTTTTACGTTCTGTGCATTTATGTGTCAGAAAAGCAGAGATGCAGGGGGAAGACTCCATGAGGCGACTTGGTTCAGGTATTGGGAGTGAAGGCAGATTGCAAAAGGGTTTACTGTTGGGAATGGTCACTGTGGATGGTGGACAGGGACGGGAGAGGGATATATGTCTGATGATGGCATCTCGCGAGTGGTGGTGGAAATTTAAAAATAATCGATGATCACTTGAAGCACCACTGCGAATACATTTGCCAACTTTTATAGGTGCACAATTGAGAGCATTCTATCTGGATGTATCATTACCTGGTATGGCACCTGTACCATTCGAGATCGGAGACGGTTACAGCGAGTGGTGAACTCGGCCCAGACAAACGCAAAGGACAACCTATTATATGTTTGCATATTATTTATACATCTATGCAACTTAACTCTGTGATATGCTTGCAATGATCGCAAGACAAAGCTTTTCACTGTGCTTCAGTGCACGTGACAATGAATTCAATTCAATTCAATTCAATTGTGGAATATCGACGACATGGATTTTTGGAGCACCATGTGGTGGAGCCAAGTAGGGATCCGGCAATACTCGATTTAGCGTTGTGAAATGAGGCAGTCGAGACAAGGGAGCTGAAGATGAAGGAACCCTTAGGAGGCGGTGATGATAATATGATTGAATTAACCCTGCAATTACCCTGAGAGGGAGAATATGCAATCAACGATAACGGTATTAAAGTTGAATAAAGGCAAGTGTAAAGGCATGAGGGAGGAGCTGGATGAAATTGGTGAGGACAGAAGCCTAGCAAGAAAGCAGGAAAGTGGAAATGCAGTAGCAGGAGTGTCCGAGCGTAATTCATCAGACACATCAGAGACACATCCTGTGGAAAATGAGGCATGGTGTAGGGAGGATGAGGCAACCATGGCGGACTGAGGAAGTCATCGATAGCATAAAGGCAAAAGAGAAAATATATAATGTGGCGAAGGGCAGTGGGTAATCAGAGGATTGGTAAAATCACAAAGACCCACAAAGGGCAACAACAAACAAATGAGGAGGGAGAAGATTAAATATAAGATAACTACTAATATAAAGTAAGACTGCAGTTGTTTGGCATTGAGGGTGAGTTGGAGGTTTGGATTAGGAATTGGCTGGATGGAAGAAGACAGAGGGTAGTAGTTGATGGCAAAGTTTCTTCATGGAGTGCCGTCACTAGCGGTGTTCCGCAAGGATCTGCTTTGGGACCATTGCTGTTTGTCATTTTTATAAATGACCTGGAAGAGGGGTTAGAAGGTTGGGTGAGCAAGTTTGCGGATGATACGAAAGTCGGAGGAGTTGTTGACAGTGAGGAAGGATGTGGCAGGTTACAGCAGGATATAGAGAAGCTGCAGAGCTGGGCAGAAAGGTGGCAAATGGAATTCAATGTAGCTAAGTGTGAGGTGATTCACTTTGGGAAGAATAACAAAAAGATGGGGTACTGGGCTAATGGTCGGATACTTGGTAGTGTGGATGAGCAGAGGGATCTTGGTGTCCATGTACACAGATCTCTGAAAGTTGCCACCCAGGTAAATAGTGCGGTGAGGAAGGCATATGGCGTACTGGCTTTTATTGGTAGAGGAATTGAGTTCCGGAGTCCTGAGGTCATGATGCAGTTGTATAAGACTCTGGTGCGGCCGCATCTGGAATATTGTGTGCAGTTTTGGTCGCCATACTATAGGAAGGATGTGGAGGCACTGGAACGGGTGCAGAGGAGGTTTACCAGGACGTTGCCTGGTATGGAAGGAAGATCGTATGAGGAAAGACTGAGACACTTGGGGCTGTTTTCATTAGAGAAAAGAAGGTTTAGGGGTGACTTGATTGAGGTGTACAAGATGATTAGGGGGTTAGATAGGGTTGACAGTGTGAACCTTTTCCCGCGTATGGAGTCGGGTATTACAAGGGGGCATAGCTTTAAATTAAGGGGGGGTAGATATAGGATTGAAGTTAGGGGTAGGTTCTTCACTCAGCGAGTCGTAAGTTCATGGAATGCCCTGCCAGTAGCAGTGGTGGACTCTCCCTCTTTATGGGCATTTAAGCGGGCATTGGATAGGTATATGGAGGATAGTGGGTTAGTATAGGTTAGGTGGGCTTGGATCGGCGCAACATCGAGGGCCAAAGGGCCTGTACTGCGCTGTATTCTTCTATGTTCTATGTTCTATGTTTCTTTATTCATATAAACGCAAAAGAGAGGTAGAAGTTGACAATGGGCCATTGGAAAATGACAATTGACAGAAAGTAGTGGGAACAAGGAAATTGTTGAGGAACTGAAAAAATATTTTGTGCCAGTCTTCACAGTGGAAGACATGAGATGTACCCAAACATACAAGAAAATGGGGGAACAGATGTGAGTCTAGTGGCCATCCCTGTGAAGGTGCAAAAAACACTGAATGGCCTGAAGGTCGATACATCGTCTGGATCAGATAGAGAACACTCCAGAGTTCTAAGGTAGACAACTGAAGAAATAGTGGATATGTTAGTGAAGAGCTTTCAGGAATCGCTAGAACCAGAAAGGGTGCTATGGGACTGAAAAATCACAAACGTAACACCCCATTTTAAAAGGAAACAACACAAAAGCTGACCAATCAGCCGAATCTTGGTTGTGGATAAGGTCCTGGAATCCATTCCGTTGGAAGAAATTTCTGAGTACTTGGAAGTGTATGTTAAAATAAGGCAAAGTCAGCATGGTTTCATCATGGAGAGGCCATACTTGACAAATCTGGAAAAATTCCTCTTTGAGGAAGTAACGAGGAAGGTTATAAGGCTTCATGTAGGCCTTTGATATTTGCCGCACAGGAGGCTACTGAATAAGATAAGGGCCCATTATTTCAGAGGAAAGCTGCGCTCGCAGGACAGAAAGAAGTGATTGGGAGCAAAATGATCTTTCTCGGGATGGCAGCTGATGACAAGTGGCGTTCCTCAAGGCTGTGTTGGCGACCACAACTTTTCATTTTCTCCATTAGCGATCGAGGTAAAGTACCTGAGAGCACTGTGTGTCAATTTGCAGACAATGCAATGGCAGAAATACAGATAGCATTGAGGAGGCGGGGATGCTGCAGAAAGATATGGACATGTAGGGAGCATCGGAAAATAATTGGCAGATGGAGCATAATGTGGGAAAGTGTGAAGTGTTGCACTTTGGTCGGAAGAATAAAGACACGGACTGTTGTCCAAATGGGGCGAAGGTGCACATGTCTGTAGTGCAAGGATACTTGAGTATTTTAGCCCAGGATTCTCTTAAGATGAAGTTGCAGATTGAAGCTGTAGTTTGGAAGACGGCTGCAATGCTGATATTTATCTTTGGAATATTTGAATATAAACGCAGGGATGCACTTCCGCGGCTCTTTCACAGTCTGGTCAGACCACATCTGGATTACTGTGTGTACGTTTGGTCCTCAAATATTTTGGAAGGATGCACTGGTGCTGGAGTGTGTTCAGAGCTGATTCACCATTATGGTGTCAGAAATGAAAAGCTTGACACATGAGGAACGTTCGAGGACTCTGGGTCAGTACTCGATGAAGTTTAGAAGAATAAGAGGAAATCTAATTCGTACTTATACAATCGTGAATCGCCGAGACAGAGTGGATGCTGGGAAGGGGTTTTCATTTTTAGTAGAGACTAGAACCCAAAGGCACAACTTTGGAGAAAAGGGAAGACATTTGAGAGCAGAAATAAGAGACACTTATTCAGCCAGAGAGTGGTGAATGTATGGAATTCGTTGCCAGATAAGGCTGTGGAAGCTAGGGTTGTGATTATATGTAAGACTGAGGTATGTAGCAGCGTGGTTGTCAAGGGGATCAAGGTTTATGGGGCGAAAGCAGGAGAATTGGGTTTAGAAAGATATCTGCCATGATTTAATAGCAGAGCAGACACACTGCGCTGAATTGTTTAATTTCTGTTCTATTGTCTAATGGACTTCTGCATCGAATGACCTCCATTTGCTACTTCTCCTCCAACAAACATGCAAGCCTGACTTGGAGCCTTGTCAGCGAAGATCTGATTGAGTGCTGATCCATACATGATGCGACAAATGGTCTATTTCCGCCCTCCATCTTCTATTTTATCATTCTTCATAAAATAGAAGAATGCAATGACCACACTTGTGGCCAGTCCTCTGACTCATCTCTGAATAGGCAGTTGCTTTAGTTCCAGGATCATTGCCACTTGCGATCAAGAGCAGAAAGTATCTCCAACCCCTCGAGACCATTTGATCCCTTGTGCTATTCCCTTCAAAAAATCGTGAATGCCTACTCCAATTTCTCTTTTATTACTGTAAACCACTCAGTATTCACTCTTGTATCATTGTTTCTCCCCAAATTCATTATCATCCACTTCACTGGATTGAATTCATTTCAGCACTTTTTCTTGCCAATTGTTTCCAATCTCCCTGCAGTCTATGGCTTTCTTCCTCATGGTTAACTAAATGACTAATTGTTACATAATTTGCATACTGCTAAATGATCACCACGACAAATAATTAAAAATCGTTGACCAGTATGAGAAAACAATGGAACTCAGAGAAGCCATGGGTCATAAGCTCACAGTGGACACCTGAATTCGAGACTGTAAAGAAGGTGATCTAAGATTCCAGAAGGATCGTAATCCAATGCGTCTTTGGGCTGCAAAATGTCACTTGTAGTTCAATCTGGATAAATGGAAGGTATTGCATTTTGCTACATCAAATATGAGGAGGGTTTATACAATTAGTGATAGGGTGTTGCATAGTGTTGTGGAACACGGAGGCCAGGGATGAAGTTAAATATTTCTTTTTAGTTTGCTTCACATATCGACAGAATGTTTAAAAAATGTCAACATGCATTCGTTGCTCAGTCCTTTGAGCATAGGAGTTGGTACGTATTGTTGAAGTTGAATAGGATATTGGGTGAGGTCTCTTCTGGAGTACTGCATCCAGTTCTTGTCGCCAAGTAATAACAAGGAAATTATTAAGCTGGAGTAGGATTAGAAGAGGTATACCAGCGTATGGCTAGTGGGCAAGGTTTATGTTAAAACGAAAGGCTGGATAGGCTGAGAATATTTTCACTCGAGCACTGGAGTTTGAAAGGCGACCTGATAGAAATTTATAATTTTTTGAGAGTCGGATAGAGTTAACTGTAACTGTCTTTTCTCCAAGGAGGGGGTCTTCAAAACGAGAGGGCAAATGTTGTCGTTGAAAAGAGAGAGATTTAAAATAAGACATGAGAGGCTTGTTTTTAACAGAGAATGGCTTATGTGTGCAATTCACTTCCTTAGGCAGTGATGAATGAAAGTACATTTACAATGTTTACAGGATATTTAGATAAATGAATTGGAAAGTTTCAGTGGGATTTAAAAATAGCTGTTAATTCATACCTAGTCCATTATTTATTGCCCAGAAGGCAGTTCGGAATCAACCATGATATTATGAATCTGGAGTCACATGCCAGCCAGACCAGATAAGTATGGCAGTTTTTTCTCTATCAGGCATTAGTGAATCAGATCGACAACAACTGATTCAACATCATCATTAGACTCTTCAACTCTAGGTATTTATAGAAATAAAATTCCAGCATCTGCCATGCCAGGATTTGAACAGAATTATATCTGAACATTCATATTAACAATGCAGTAATAATAATAATTAGCCCTCAACAATTACAGAAGCTGTCAGATGCGACGCGTTTAGTTTGGCATTATGTTCAGTATGAGCTGGTAGGAGTGGAACGCCTGTTTTCATTTTGTGTGATTCTATGACTTTGACGGTATTAAACTGGCAGCTGGTTGGGATTAACTGCAGCATTGACAGTTTAATTGATCTCCTTCTGCGATATGTAATCTTGTTGGTTCCTCTGGAGTTTTTATTTTTGCTCATTGAGCCCTCCATACACACGGGACTGTTGAACAGTCTGTCCCCAGTTTGACTGAGTAAATGAGTTTCCACTTCAGTAGGTATTTGAATCCAGCATTTCCCTGGTTTCTCTGTGATATTGGTGTCCTTGTATCTACCCAGAGTGAACGATTGGTTCAAATCATGTCCACGCAGACGCAAGTCCCGTTGCCCATGTTGTGAATATTCTTCCCGATGTCGTTGGTCAGGACAACATTTGTTGTTCATCCTGATTCGCTGTTCCCTCGCTGCACGAGAGACATGGATTCGATCACAGTCTTGTGTAACTGTTTGCAGTTTGCACATTCTGTCTTTGCTTGTTTGATTTTCCTCCCACAGTCTGAAGGGGTGCAGGTTACTGCGATCAGCCATGGAAATGAAGGGGAACGGAATAGGTATGGAGTGTGGGTCTGATAGGATGTGCTTCGGAGGGATGGTGTCGACTGCAAGGGCCGAATGGCCTGCTCCTCACACGGTCGGCATTCTCGGACTAAGGGTCAGCTACGTTGTTCTGGCCCTGGAGTCACAAGTAGGTAGGATTGGGTAAAGATGGTAGAATGCCCTGCGTACGGGACATGCATGAATGGGATTGCAGGAAATTAAAGTCATGTTCTCTGTTCCTGAGGCCAGCTTTTCATTCCAGGTTTTATTCGACGAATTTTAACATTACCAGTTCCGTCTCTGAGTCCTCAAGGATGACTCGTTTATTATGTAACCACCACACCACCTTCTCCAGGTTGCAGTATTTACTGGGAACAAGAAGCAGATTCTGAGCAGATGCGAGAAAAGGCAGCTGCTACTGCCGATTGTCAAAAACATGGATCTAAACATGAAAATGAAATTTCGAACCTTGCCACCCCAAAGTTAAGTCTTAACACTCTATAGGTGCGCTAATTGGCTGTCTCAGCAACATATACTGCTTATGGCTATAATATTATAATTGGGGGCAAGTATTCCCTTCCGCCCCGTTTTTGACCAGAAGCAATCCCAACCTCGGAAATACACGCGCTGCTCTCCCGTCATTCCATCCCAACTTCGAACTTGATCTTCAGGGCTGCTTCACACAGTTTCCCTGATTCCGAATCTGGAACTGGAATTAAGTGTGTTTGCGTGCAGCAGTTGTTATTGCCTTATGTGGGCAAAGTAATGAAGTGGCCGATGTTAAACTATAATGCTATTGAAGCAAACATTTGAACAATATCCTGCACGTTCCCATGAGTTCCAAGAGTTTCATTAATCCCATTCTCCAATACTCTCATTCATGGAATCTCCACAGACTCTGGGGACGGTGAACCTAAAGATTCAGCCCATTCTGAGTTCCCACATGCCTGTCGTTAAGTCCTGATATTGTATATTATTCCTGACATTTCATCTGCTAAAATACTAACTGCAGTTGGCAAGCGTGGTGTGTGGAGTGCTGCAACCGTTTAGTATTTCGTCTACTGCGTTGTGATTGCCACGACTTCGGATCGACTCGATATCATGATAGTCAGTTCTCTCGAAGTTTTACTTTTGGTGAAGCACGGTAAGACATTAATCGTTTTTACATGGTAATATTCTCCGAGGTGATGATTTGTTTTCCATTGAATTTCGTTCTCCGATATTTCTGCGTTTCATGTATCAGCATTTAACCCCAAAAGTTCTTGAAGATGTCTCTCCCTCCCACTCACCCTAACTCTCTTTTCCGAACCTCGTCTCATTTGACTGAGGTATTGCACAATTTAACATACACTTTCACGTTGATACCATCTACTCACTGTTGCTGGATGACCATGCCCCGAGCTCTTCATTGGCACGTTTAAATCATTCAATTCGTTTGGATATCGTAGCTGTGTGATCAATTCTCCTTTAGCGGTTTTTACTGACATGGACCAGAGATTATTGGAACGTGAGACTCAATAAATGGACACAGAGAATAATTAGGGAAAAAAGAGACTCTATTGGAACAGATCAGCCGTAACGGCTTTCTGCGATAGCCTACTGGGGTATTATCGCTTGATTGTTAATACGAAAGGCCAAGTAACATCCCAAGGTCGATCGGTTCGATTCCCAACACACCAAGACAATGGTAAAATATGAATGCAAGAAATACCTCCAATTAAGAATATGACAAATCCGTTGCCTGAAAGACCCATATGTTTCACTGACGTCCTTGAGGGAAGGAAACTGCCATCCATGTATCCTTTGGTTTCCACGTGTCGCCGGACCGCAAGCCGACAAATGCTGCAGAACCATACTGCATGCTGGTGCGACAACGTAAAAATGGTTAATTCGGTTCTATCTAGACTATTGTCTGCAGTTCACGTAAGTCCATGGATGTGTTCGCACTGGGAAAGGTTCAGGAAAGATTCATTCGGATAGTGTCTGGTCTGAACAGTTTCAGTCATGAAGAAAGACAGGACAGAGTGGGATTGTTTGTCACTGTGCAGAGGAGTTTGCGAGAAGACATGGTTAAGTTGCACAAAATCATGAGGGGCATGTATTAGGTACATACTGAAAGTAGCGTTTCTCATTGACGGAGATATCGATCATAGGGGGCCAGAAATTTAATGCGAAATACAGAAATATTTAAGTAGATGTGTGGAAAAGCATTATAGGCTGGCAGGTATTGGAATTTGCAACACTGTGTCTGTAAGGGTCAGGGAGGCAAGAACGCTTAGAACCTGAAGAAATATTGAGATGTGAATGTGTTCTGCCACTACCTATAAAGCTATGGTCTAAGTGATTCGGGTCGTTAAGCAGTTCTTTTTGACAAATGGAGCCACAATGGGCTGAAGTGTCTCCTTTGAAACTGTTGTCCTCGACAGTATAATGGTTAGTGTCGCCGCATGTTATGTGGGAGATAGGAGCTCAATTCCTCGCAGGGGCAGTGTAAATGCTTTAAAACTGCCGCTCCGTTTCCAAGTGCGGGTTATTAGTGCCTGTCCTTCCATTCTCCATGGGACATGTCACAGGAAGGACAGTGCTGTCTGAATCAGCGTGGGGAAGGACTGCAGCCCCCGGCGAGACAGAGTATCAGTGAAAGTACAAACACGTGACTTCTGCAACCTGCACCTTGTGTCTGTATTGGAGTCTAAACCAATTAATAGATAGAATAAGGAAGCTGAAGAAGAAACAGGGTACTCCAATTCAGATCTGAGTGCATAAACATTTTCCACAGGATGTTGAGGAAAACTGACAATCGGCTCTGAGAAAGAGTTTCATTCTCAGAACTGATAGCTCACAGAGGTGTTTTGTACCACTTAAGCCCTTAAGAAATTGAATGACAATTTAACTGAAGACTTGAAATTTTACAACACACCAGGCGATGAGTCACGTGCTGGAAACTGTGTTTACAAACAAGATGTTTGATGATTGATAATGATACAATAGGCTGAAGGGCCTCTCGCCATGCTTTTAAAAACTCAATGACTGTCATTTGTCAACTGAAACAATAAGGCAAAAACAAAGTCACCAAGAAAATTTGCAAGCATTGCATATGTCTTCCTTGTTGTGAAAGTGTTGAAATTCAGTTCTCTCACTGCTATTTCCCAATGTTGATTTCCAGTCAGGGAATAATATTTGTTGTTCCTTATGAAAATCGTATGTTGAACATGAATTCCTGACATTACAAAACAACAAAGATACTAGCTTTCGGACCGCTGCTCATTCATTAGGTGGTTGTGGACACAGTTGTAAGACACAGAATTTATAGCACAAGTTTACAGTGTGATGTAATTGATATTATACATTGAAATATACCTTAATTGTTTGCTAAGTCTCCCATCTATTAGAATGACTGTGTTTGCTTCACTTCTTTCAAATGTAAAGCGCAAAACTTTTTATTTTGAAGTTACATTCTCAGATGAACTTTAACAATTGGTGTTAGCCCCCGTGCGCTGCTGTCTGTTCCATAATGTTTAGACTGATACTAATTGTATACAATGAGTTAACAGAGACTTACATGGATTCATGCAGTTTATGAGCAAAGTACAATGTAACTCTGCAAGTACAAATTCACCCCACAAATGTATATATGCGTGTGTGTGTGTGTGTGTGTGTGTGTGCGTAGAAGGGTCTCTGTTTGTAGTTAGGAAAATGGGATCACCTGTAATGTGACATGAGCCCAAGGTCCCGGCTGAGGCCATCACCATGGGTATCGAACTTAGCTATCAGCCTCTGCTCAGGCACTTTCAGCTGCTCCCTGTTACGATGTCCGCCTTGGATGATGGTCACCCAAAGGTCTGAGGTCGAATGTACAACATAGAACATAGAATAATAAGAACAGAACAGGCCCTTCGGCCCACGATGTTGTGCCGAACATTTGTCCTAGATTAAGCACCTATCCACGTAACTATCCAATTGCAGTTTAAGTGTCACCAATGATTCTGATTCTGCTACTCCCACAGGCAACGCAGTCCATGCCCCCACCACTCTCTGGGTAAAGAACCTACCCCTGACATCCCCCTATACCTTCCACCCTTCACCTTAAATTACGTCCCCTTGTAACACTATGTTGTATCCGGGGAAAACGTCTCTGACTGTCTACTCTATCTATTCCTCTGATCATCTTATAAACCTCTATAAAGTCACCCCTCATCCTTCGCCTTTCCAATGGGAAAAGGCCTAGCACTCTCAACCTATCCTCGTGCGACCTATTCTCCATTCCAGGCAACATCCTGGTAAATCTCCTCTGCAAACCTCTCCAAAGATTCCACATCTTTCCTAAAGTGAGGCGACCAGAACTGCACACAATACTCCAAATGTGGCCTTACCAAGGGCCTGTACAGCTGCAACATCACCTCACGACTCTTGAATTCAATCCGTCTGCTAATGAACGCTAATACACCATAGGCCTTCTTACAACCTCTATCCACCTGAGTGGCAACTTTCAAAGAGCTATGAACATAGGCCCCAAGATCCCTCTGCTCCTCCACCTTAATAAGAACCCTACCGTTAACCTTGTATTCCGCATTCTTATTTGTCCTTCCAAAATGGACAACCTCACACTTGACAGGGTTGAACTCCATCTGCCACTCCTCAGCCCAGCTCTGCATCATGTCTAAGCCCCTTCGCAGCCGACAACAGCCCTCCTCACTGTCCACAACTCCACCAATCTTCGTATCGTCTGCAAATTTACTGGCCCACCCTTCGACTCCCTCTTCCAAGTCATTAATAATAATTACAAACAGCAGAGGACCCAGAACTGATATCTGCGGAACTCCACTTGTAACTGGGTGCCAGGCTGAATATTTACCATCTACCACCACTCTCTGTCTTCGACTGGTTAGCTAGTTCTCTATCCAACTGGCCAAATTTCCCACTATCCCATGTCTCCTGACTTTCCGTATAAGCCTACCATGGGGAACCTTATCGAATGCCTTACTAAAGTCCATGTACAATACATCCACTGTTCCACCCTCATCCACATGCATGGTCACCTCTTCAAAGAATTCAATAAGACTTGTATGGCAAGACCCATCCCTCGCAAATCCGTGCTGGCTGTCCCTAATCAAGCAGTGTCTTTCCAGATATTCATAAATCCTATCCCTCAGTACCTTTTCCATTACTTTGCCTACCGCCGAAGTAAGACTAACTGGCCTGTAATTCCCGGGGTTATCCCTATTCCCTTTTTTGAACAGTGGCACAACATTCGCCACTCTCCAGTCCCCTGTTACCACCCCCGTTGACTTTGAAGACGAAAAGATCATTGCTAATGGTACTGCAATTTCCTCTCTTGCTTCCCAAATAATCCTAGGATATATCCCGTCAGGCTCGGGAGACTTGTGTATACTCAAGTTTTTCAAAATACCCAACACATCTTCCTTCCTAACATGTATCTCCTCTAGCTTACCAGTCCGTTTCATACTCTCCTCTTCAACAATACGGTCCCTCCCATTTGTAAATACTGAAGAAAAGTACTAATTCAACACCTCTCCTATCTCTTCCGACTCAGTACACAGTCTCCCACTACTGTCCTTGATCAGACCGATCCTTGTTCTCATCATTCTCATGTTTCTCACGTATGCATAAAAGGCCTTAGGGTAAACCTTGATCCGACCCGCCAAAGATTTTTCATGCCCTCTCTTAGCTCTCTTAATCCCTTTCTTCAGCTCCCTCCTGGCTATCCTGTATCCCTCCAACGGTCTGTCTGAACCTTGTTTCCTCAGCTTTTTGTAAGCCTCCTTCTTCCTCTTTACTAGATATTTAACCTCCCTCGTCAACCAAGGTTCCCTCACACGACCATCTCTTTCCTGCCTGACAGGTACATACATATCAAGGACACATCGTATCTGTTCCTTGAAAAAAATCCACATTTCAATGACATCCTTCCCTGACATCCTATGCACCCAACTTATGCTCCTCAGATCCTGTCTTGCAGCATCGTATTTACCCTTTCCCCAATTGTAAAACCGACCTTGTTGCATGCACCTATCTCCCTCCATAACCAAGGTTAAAATAACAGAATTGTGGTCACCATCACCAAAATGGTCACCCATTTTGGTTCACTTGTCCTGGTTCGTTACAGAGTACCAAATCCAATATGGCCTCCCCTCTGGTCGGACAATCTACATACTGAGTTAGAAAAGCTTCCTGGACACACTGCACAAACACTTCCCCGTCCAATCTACTTGATCTAAAGAGCTTCCAATCAATATTTGAGAAATTGAAATCGCCCATGACGACTACTCGGTGGCTTCTGGTACTTTCCAAAATCTGTTTCGCAATCTGTTTCTCCACATGTCTACTGCTATGAATTTCCTGGACCACTGAAGTGTTCCCCAACAGAGAAGGGGCACACCGGTCTGTTAATTGATGTGCAGTCGCCATTCATCCATTCTTTAGCATCTGCTCGGTTTCACCAAAGTACCATGCCTCAAAGCATCCTTGCCTGCAGCGTTTTTTTTGTTAGTTTAGCGTCAGTCTAAACATTATGGCACGGACACAGCACACAGGAACTAACACCTTCAACAAATTATCTGGGTTGACACTAATTGTTAAAATTCACCTGAGAGTGTAACTATGAAAAGAAAGTTTTGCGATTTACATCAGAAAGAAATGAACCTAACGTCGTCATTCTAACAGATGGAAGACTTAACAAACAATCAAGTTATTTTTCAATGTATAATTTCAGTTACGTCACACTGTAAGCATTTGCTATAAATTCTGTGTCTTACAACTGTGTACTCCACAAACACCTGATGAAGGAGCAGCTCTCCAAAAGCTAATGCTTCCAATTAAACCTGTTGGACTATGATCTGGTGTTGTGCGATTTTTAACTTCATATTAGAATGCAGATCTCACAATTAAAACAGAGATGAGGAAGCATTTATTGTCTCAGACAGTTCTGAATCTGTATAATTTCTTGTTGCAGAACGCTGTTGAGGAATGGTCATTAGGTGTAATCTGGTTGAGATTGGCAGATCTTCAAACAGCAAAGACATCAAGTGTTACGGTTCGGCAGGACAGGAAAAAAACGGGCGTGAGCCCGTTTGGCAGCAAGAACGAGGTGAAAAAGTACAAACTGCAGAGTAAAGGGAAAGAATGGGCCAGGAACACTGGGACGGGAGAGGCTTAATGCTTCCTTTCTTTGCTGTAACTGGACACTGGTGTTGAAGTCTGAAATGGGACAATATCAGCCAAGTGGGTGAAATCTTACTTTCTGCTTGTCTTTTCCAGAGGCCTGTGTCACTCTTGGGGAAATGTGTCTGCGTGCTTCAGTCTGTGGGTAACAATGGAACTCCCTGCTGCTTCATTCAGCCACACGGGTATTAGAATGAAACGTCTGTTAATGACATGAGTTTAAAGACTCTTGCAATCATTTCATGTTTATGCTGCATTAATCTGCGGTTATTGATCCACGGTTTACATTCAGTCCCTGCAGTTAACTTGCTGACTTCTCCAGTTTTTAAGAGTTCAATGTGATGCATCAAGTGTGTGTATAACGAGAGGGAGCTTGTTTCACATATCTTGCGCTGATATGTGTCTTATGTCCAGTCTTCACCAATGGCTAGAGAAAGCGGAAAGGATAAGACCAATGTGTAAGTCAGTCCGTGCCCATGCACGGCACCCACATCGGTAATTCTCTACTGTGCATTTACAGCAGTTATCGGTACTCCTACACCCAGTCCTTGCCCCTTTTGAAATATCTCCATTGTTTTGTGCTGTGTCTCTGTGCTCATTTCACCAAGGTGAATCACTTCTACTCAACATGCCAAAGATTTCATCTGACACAACACTTCTTAAGAATCCCATGCATAAACGTGCACTTTGCATCTCTCGTTATTTGGTTTTCCTGGATCTCTTTCAGACAATAAAAGTTCACGGCAACTTGACTTGGAAAATAAAATGGCGTTCCTTTTAATTATTCCAATTCAATCTACATTTCAATGCAGTTTAGGCAACAGGCTCAAATTATTCTTTGAGACTTTATAATAGCGTCGATGCATATAAACACACTATTGGAGTTCCAATTTCAATAAGACAGCTGAGATCATCCAAAAATAGTAGCATTGAAAATCGTTGGTAACAGCGACAAGAGTGGGATGCGAACCCATGCGTGCAGAACACAATGGATTAGCAGTCCATCGCCTCAACCTCTCGGCCAGGCGACGACTCCCCTGACCTTAAAAATAAGTGAATTGTGTAAATTATGCACACCATAGATATTTCTCATTGGTATTTGTGAAATGATAAATAGCACAGTGTGGTTCCAAGTGTATCGCCTGACCTCTGGGTGTGGGGCAAGCGCACTCCCACTGTGACACTCTGCTCACAGTGATCAGAGCAGAAATCAAGAAATGGTTATGCAACAAGTTCTGTTGAATTCTGTGAAGATTTGAAGTCAATGGAGTGGAGAGCCGGTGACAGCAGGAGATGTAAAGTTGCGTGTGAGGAATTGTTTTCCAAACTGAAGGAGAGTGCATAATGCTCAATGTTATTATTCGGATCATCTTTCTTCTGTTCAGATATTTTTGACACGCCCTTGCGAACAGGACAGACAATTTCAAAATCCTAAATAAGGCTAAACTGACAATTGAATTCAACAATGCAAAAACCTTGAGCTGTTGTGGTTCTGTTCGCCGAGCTATAAATTTTTGTTGCAAACGTTTCGTCCGCTGTCTAGATGACATCCTCAGTGCTTGGGAGCATCCTGTGAAGCGCTTCTGTGGTGTTTCCTGCGGCATTTATAGTGGCCTGTCCTTGCCGCTTCCGGTTATCAGTTTCAGCTGTCCGCTGTAGTGGCCGGTATATTGGGTCCAGGTCGATGTGTTTGTTGATGGAGTTTGTGGATGAGTGCCATGCTTCTAGGAATTCCCTGGATGTTCTTTGTTTGGCTTGCCCTATAATGGTCGTGTTGTCCCAGTCGAATTCATGTTGCTTGTCGTCTGCGTGTGTGGCTACTAGGGATAGCTGGTCATGTCGTTTCGTGGCTAGTTAATGTTCGTGGATGCGGATTGTTAGCTGTCTTCCTGTTTGTCCTATATAGTGTTTTGTGCAGTCCTTGCATGGGATTTTGTACACTACATTAGTTTTGCTCATGCTGGGTATCGGGTCCTTCGTTCTGGTGAGTTGTTGTCTGAGTGTGGCTGTTGGTTTGTGTGTTGTTGTAAGTCCGAGTGGTCGCAGTAGTCTGGCTGTCAGTTCAGAGATGTTCTTGATGTATGGTAGTGTGGCTAGTCCTTTGGGTTGCGGCATGGCCTCGTTCCGTTGTCTTTCTCCTAGGCGTCTGTTGGTGAAGTTACGCGGGTATCCGTTTTTGGCGAATACCTTGTATAGGTGTTCCTTTTCTTCTTTTTGCAGTTCTGGTGTGCTGCAGTGTGTTGTGGTCCTTTTGAATAGTGTCTTGATGCAACTTCGTTTGTGTGTGTTGGGATGGTTGCTTTCATAGTTCAGGACCTGGTCTGTGTGTGTGGCTTTCCTGTATACCCTTGTGGTGAATTCTCCGTTTGGTATTCTCTGTACTATCACGTCTAGGAATGGGAGTTGCTTGTCCTTTTCTTCCTCTCTCGTGAATCGGATTCCTGTGAGCGTGGATTTGATGATCCGGTATGTTTTCTCTATTTCTGTGTTTTTAATGATTACAAAGGTGTCATCCACATATCTGGCCCAGAGTTTGGGTTGAATTTGCGGTAAAACTGTTTGTTCTCACCTTTGCATTATCGCTTCTGCTATGAGTCCAGAGATGGGTGAACCCATGGGTGTTCCGTTGATTTGTTCGTATATCTGGTTGTTGAATGTGAAGTGTGTTGTGAGGCACAAGTCCAGTCATTTAAGTATGCCGTCTTTGTTGATAGGTTCAACGTCCTGTTTTCTGTTCTGAATGTCTCGCAGGTTGGCTATTGTTTCTCTGGCTAGGGTTTTGTCAATAGAGGTGAACAGTGCCGTTACATCGAATGAGACCATAGTTTCTTCCTTGTCTATGTGTATATTTCTGATGGTGTCCAAGAATTCCTGTGTTGATTGTATAGAGTGTCTGGGTCTGCTGATCAGGTGTTTCAGTTTCTGCTGTAGTTCTTTAGCCAGTTTGTGTGATGGTGTCCCTGGTAGTGATACTATGGGTCTGAGTGGGATGTCTGGTTTGTGCACTTAGGGTAGTCAATAGAATCTGGGGGTGTTGTTGCTTTCAGGTTTCATTCTTCAAAGAAGAGAGAGAGCCGAAGGTGATTTTTTAGTAGATGGATGACGTTTCCCATGTGCACTGCGTTAAATTCCGGGAAAATCGATGTTGAGCTGGTTGCATGTTATGCAGTTTGTTGCAAACTCGCACTGGTCATTGTAATAATAAAAAAAAAACTGATCGCATAGGACCGTCGGAATATTGTTTTCCGTTTTAGTCTGAGCATCTTTCAGCTGAATTGGTGTGCTGCAGAGAAGTACAGAGGGTTAAACATACAAAAAAGACAGGGTCTACTTGGTGGTAGAGATAAGAAAGCGTGAAAAACACCTAATATCATGTGAATGTGATCAAATCTTTAAAGTTGGTGTTGCGTTCCAAGTGACGATTCAATTGCTACTCATTAGGATGCAACTTCTGCCTGCAGTTATTTTAGGAAAACAACCCCATTTAGAATGCTACACCTTGAATAATACGCTACACCTTTCAAATCCATGAACTTTTTATATTCAGTCTTATTCAGCTGAACGTGTTCATGAAATGCCTTTGTGTCTGAAAACAACCAAATTCGAAATTAAACCACACCCACACGTTTTCTTTCTTTCAATGATAAATTCCTTCCTTGTCCGTTTGTTCGTGCATCTTTTAAAACACAAGGAAATCAGAAATCTACGTTTTATTTCTGGAAAGTCATTCAGGATTTCAGTAACTTTATTGAGTGGAAGAAACTCTCATCCAATCTTTTCTTAATCATTCACTAATAGTTTTGAAGCTCTAACTAAAGTTGGTGATTGACCCAAAAGAGGGAATTTCCTTCAAAAGTCTCAATATGTGAAAAACTATTTTGTTTACATTTAAACTTGAGTGTTTCTGGTCCAGCATTTCCACATATCATGAATAAACTCCTTCATTCTGTCTATCATGCCGATGAAACCATTTCTATCCTTTCTGATGTCTTTCTGTCTCGGGAAACCATAATATCTTGATACTCAGTCAGCAGTGTCTGTGCCTTTTCTAACCTCTTCACATGTCTTTGGTGGAGAATGAGGACAAGGATTACACGCAATGCTCCCACTGGGGGTGACCTAAAGATTTCACAGTTACGCGATGAACTCTTTGCTTTTTAAATATAATTTCTCTAAATCTCCTTGACCTGAGTGAGTCTCAGCTATTTCTAATGGTAACTGAAGTTCAAATATATCACAGTTGGGCTCTACTAATTCCAGTGCAGACTGATTCTGGGCAGTAAACATCATTACCAAATGCCACCGTGGATCTGAAATCAACACTTTCCACATAGTATTTGTCGTAGCTGTTGTATCGTATGTCCGTGTTCTTGCCCACTTTGTTCATCAATTCATGTGTCCCTGTATTGAGTTCTACTGAATTATTAATTATTCATTTGTGAATGGAGACATTCCCTTCGCCTCTTAATCGAAACTCTATGGAGCATTGAATAATTGTATTTACATGCTTCCAGAGGACAGTCCTGCCATGACTGCGATGAATCAGTGAACTTTCTCCACGTATCCTCGAAGGCAAGGATTTCCTTTGACAGTTTAGGAGATCATTACAGCACTGAAGCCCATGTATGCATTCATTAAAACTAAAGCAGTTTCAGCAAGACTTTCAGACTAAGATTTTGCAATCTGCTTGCATTGCTTGTCCTAAAAGTTACATTCCAAATTGTGGTATCTTTGTGAATGATAGCATTTTCGGAATCTTGAGCAAGGACATTTAAAATTTGCCAGAACACTACCATTCACTGTTCTCTCTTTCCCTTATGGTTCTCCATTTAATATCCTGTATTTTCTCAGTTTATCTTACTGTTTCAACAATTCAAACAATCTCGCTCTTGATTACCAATCTGAGAGAATACCATAATTTTGTTAATTTATATACCGTGCAGCTGTAGGGCACGGTGACCAAGTGAAAAGGCATTGGTCACATGAACCAAGTAGCAGTAGCGGGCTGGTGCAATCTCGCCATTCGATCACAGTCATATTAAAACTTTTAACATAATCTTGAGCCAAATCATATTCGTAGAAAATAAGAAAGAAAAAGTGAAAGAACCGCAGATGTTGAAAATCAAACAAAAACAGAGGTCGCTGGAAAAGTTCAGGAAGTCTGGCAGCATCTGGGGAGGGACGGATCCAGTGGATCTGACACGTTAACTGTGATTCATCTGCACAGATGCTGCCAGCTCTGCTGAGGTTTTACAGCAATTTCTGTTTATATTTGAGATTGGTAGATGTTGCAGCACGTTATGAGAACAGTGGTTTCAGGAGGCAAACAGACAGCACGGACCTGGTAGTGTGAAATGAAACCGCAATAATGAATGAATCAAAAGTGTGATACTGGAAAAGCACAGCAAGTCAGGCAGCATCCGAGGAGCAGGAGAATGGACGTTTCAGGCATAAGCCCTTCATCAGAAATGACGCTTGTGAGTCGGCGTGAGGCATACTGTTGAAGCCAGGCGCCAACGCGCAGACAACTCTTCCTACTGCCCTCGATCACAACCTCACCTCCCATCATCTCCCAGGCAATCACAATCTCATCACCTCTGGGGAATCTCCCATCCACAGTCTCCAACCTCATTTTACATTTATACCTCGTTCCTTGGTTCTGTTGTCTCAGACTGCGCCTGTCCGACGAGACTCATCTCTTCCTGTCTCAACAGCTTCCTGTCTCCCCAGTGCAGGAAATCCCCACCTACGTTCGTGACACCACCTATGCACTTCATCTCCTCCAAGACGTTTGTTTCCCTGGCCCACAATGCGTCATCTTACCCTTGGACGTCCAGTCCCTGTACACATACATCTGCCATGACGGAAGTCTCCATGCCCTCTGTTTCTTCATCTCAATCCATCCCAACTAGTACCCTTCCACCGACACTCTGCTGCACCTGGCTGAACTGGTCCTCAACCTCAGCAACTTCTCCTTCCAATCCTCCCACTTCCTCCAAACCAAAGGGATAGTCATGGGCACCCGCATGTGACGTGGCTGTGCCTGCTTCTTTGTCAGATATGTGGAATTGCCCGCCTTTCACAGTTACACTGGCACCTCTTTCCACCTGTTCCTCCACTATTTTGATGAATGCATTGGCGCCACTGCATGATCCCACGAGGAGTTTGAACAGTTCACCAACGTTACCAACACTTTTCAGCCCGACCTCAAATTCACTTGGATCATCTTGGCAAATTCCCTCACCTTCCCAGGCCTGTCCATCAACATCTCAAGGGAAGGATTAATTACAGATATATACGGCAAGCCCACCGATTCCCACATCTAACAATACTACACCTTCTCCCACCCCACTTCGTGTAAAACGCATCCCTTATTCCGAATTCCTCTGCCTCCACCCCATCTTTTCCCAGGATGATCAATTCCACCTCAGAAAGTCCCAGTTGTTCTCCTTCTTCCATAATCGCAAATTCCCTTCCCGCCTGTTTGACAATGCCCTCCATTGCATCTCCTCCACTTCACACACCACCATCCTTGATCCCCACACCTCCCACAACAAGGACAGAACCCCATGGTCCTCACCTTTTACCCCACCAACCTTCATATAAAACACATCATACTCCACCACTTCTGCCATCTCCAAACAGACCCCACCATCGGATATATATTTCCCTCCCAACCCCTATTATGATTCTGAAAAGGCCATTCCCTCCCAGAACCCCCCCATCGTGTCTACAACCCCCTATAAGCCCACACCTCACTACTTGCATCTTTCCATGCCACCGCAGGAAGGGTAAAACCAGCACCCACACCACTCCACTCACCTCCGTCCAAGGCCCCAAGCGATCCTTCCACATCCGTTAGAAATTCACTTATACCGCTTCCAATGTAATCTACTGCAACCCTTGCACCAGTGTGGTCTCCTCTACATCAGGGGGACAGAACGCCTTCTTGCAGATCATTTCAAAGAACATCTCTGGAACACCCACACCCACCAACTTCACCATCCCGTGACTGAGCCCTTCAACCCCCCCTCCCACTCCATCAAAGACATACAGGTCCTGGGCCTCCTTCACCGCCAAATCATAACCACCCTATACCTGGAGGAGGAATGGCATACATTCCGCCTTGGGACTCTGCCACCTCACGGGATAAGTCTGGATTTGAACAGTGTCTCATTTCTCTTCCCCCAACTCCCAAGCTTCAAACTTGGCACCGTCACCTGGCCCTATTCCATCACTGCTCCTTCTAACCTATCATCTTCTCCCTCACCTTCATCCAACTATGGCTTTCCCAGCTAACTCCCCCCAACCCCACACCCCAAACATTTATCTCTCTGTCCCGAATCACATGCCTTATTGCTCGTGAATGGCTTATGCTTGAAACGTGAACTCTCTTGCTCTTCGGAAGCTGACTGACCTGTTGTGCTTTTCCAGCACCACACTCCCGACTCTGATCTCCAGAATCTACAGTCCTAACTTTCTCCTAAGAATAATCAATGACGTCGGAGTGAAGATGCTCCTGGAGTGCAGTGATCACAGTGTAACTGAGTTTTGCGTTTATTTTGGGTAAGGGCAGGCTGGATCTGAGACGAGCACTTAACACCTAAACAACGGGAATGGTATCAGATAGCGAAGTTAGGGCAGGCTGAAGTGAAGTGGAAAATTCTGTCAGAAGGTGGGTCAGTACAACTGCATCATATCACCCAGACTGTTAAAGACATGCAGAAGGAGCAAATCAATTTCAGTGCAGGCACAATATTATGTAAAGTGGAAAGGAGAAAATTCAACACTCTGAGATGGAGTGGAATTATTTATGAGAAAGGCTTCAATATTTCAGCTATTTTACACACAGACTGCCTACACATTGGAAAAATGGAATTTCCAGCCGTATAACGGCGATATTTGCCTGTGCCATCACAATTCCAAGAGACACTGACGTATTATCTTCTGTAGCAGCGTGGCCAAGGAAAAGCATGATCGGCCCATCAATCAGAATTCAATACTTCAAAGATCTCCTCTGCACCATACAAACTATTTGCTGCTCCTGTAGTCAGATCCCATTCGCTTCACAGTGTATCTTTTTCTGCGTCCAGCCTCACGTAAACACGTGAAACCTGATCGAATCACCAGTGTTTTCACTTTAACCCATCTTTTGTAACTCCTGAGGTACGACTGACCGATTGGCCTTCTCGAGCGCTCTCACTCTGGTATGATCTGAATGATAAAGTGTAATGTGTCTGATTCGCAGGACACACTGCAGAATTTCCTCATGCGGGATAGTGCTGTTTATCCCATCCCAGCGGACTGAGCTCCTCCATTGATAGAGCTTTCTCCATTGGTAGTGTATCACACAGTAACAGTGAATATCTTTTGATGTCATCCTCGTAGGTACATGCTCCAAAAGCTGAAGACTGCGGGAAACCGCTGTGGTCAGCGCTAACACAGAGGCCCAGCGGGAGCCTGGTGGGCCCATAAACCAGAAATTAATGGATAAAAAGATTCTTCTTTGCAGAAGAATCAGATTCAAACCATCATCTTAACACCTCCTTTGGAGAAAATGGATGTGGGAGGGCGGACAGTCTCAATTAGTTCCAGCATTTACAATCTTGGTCCATGTGACAACAAAAGCAGAAACCTGGAACTGTTTATCTTGCTTCTGAAAAACAGGTTAGTAAATTTTGAAGAGCTTAGATATTTCTTCTTGGTGTTCAAGAAAGGATCAAGAGCAGATTACGGTTCCCTGAGTATGGTCTGACTTCTGGGATATGGACTGTGATATTCTGCTCACATGATCTGAACACATTCAAAGAAATGACTCTGGGACAAGATCTGCTGAATCGGAATCAATGAAGAACAGAAGCTGATGGAATGAAAAGAGCCATAAGAGCGGGAATGCAACAAATTATTTTCCAGACCCGCGGAGAGTGCACAGTGCTGTTTCCAGGAGTCAATATCTGTATAAGTTGACCGAATCAATGTTGAGTGTTATTGTACTGCATCTTTTATACAACAGTGCAAAAGCACGGAACTTTTGTGTAGAGGGGACAACTTCAAAATCCTCAACGAGGCAATACACACAAACGAGGTAAACAACAAAATAACCACAGAAACTAGTATTACGACATGGGGAAGACGTCCTTGCTCAAATTTCGCTCAAAATCGCTCTCTGTCTAATTCCTAAGACTGAGATTCAAACACTGAATGGTCTTTGTCAATACAAAATGCTCTGATCTCACAACTTCAGCATTTCATATGCCCCCTTGTGTATGTCTGACAATAGTAATTGATCCCTCACTGTGTTACTTCTGCACACTTAGAGAAGAAATAATAATCAGGACAACAGTCATGTGTGTGAGTGGGATTTTATCCGGTTCTGTTGCAGCCAATTGATTCAGTTGTAATTGAAATTGCTTCCACCTTTCCTCTGTCGGTAATAAGATTGCATAGCTTAGAGGTGAGTTTTCATGCATTGAATTGGACTCGGCATCCTATCTCAGATTGAAATTTAATGGGATATAAAGACATTATGAATGACACGAGCAGCATTTATTGGAATATAAAGATATTAGGAACGACATGGCCAATGATTCACTTGATACCATGTCGTTAGAAACTATGGAAATGAGGTTTACTGGGTGATAAAGCCACTAGAAAAGAATAGAGGGGTTTTAATGGGATGTGGCATAGATAAAGAATAATGCGGGAGAAATCAGGAAGGATTTAGTTGTGTCTGTAGAGAGATCACCCAGGTGATGTGAAGTTGTTAAGAGTAAATTCGAGGGAAATTTCCTCGTTTAGGTGAGTTTAAACTAGAGGTTAGAGCTTCAAACCCAGAGGGGCACGATAAAGATGTTTGGAGTAGGCATTCTTTATTCTAAGAGTTATTGAATTCGGAGATGAATTTTCATAAATAATAGCATTTTAGCAGCTGATTCCAGAATATTTGAAAAGCGTGTGCTGGCACAGAAGGAGTGAATTAAACAGCGACAGTGATTCTGGGCTGCCTAGACGGGGATGCAAAAGGGAAATACTCTCTAATTGGTTAACATTCTTAGGAAGGAAATTGCAAAGCACATGCAATTGAAAATATTGAATATAAGAAGAGCTGGTGGAGTTGGAAGGTGCAGCAGCTCATTCTACATGAAATATTATATAACGTAAATGCACTGAGCTGTTTGGTTTAGCTCTACATTGAATAGAAGTCTGTTAGCTCAGTCCACTGGCTAACTGGTTTATGAGAAAAATGAGACCAGCAGCGTGGGATTAATTGTCTCACTGTCTCATGTTTCCACAAGGATCATCATCTCCCCCACTCACCTGATCTGTAATATTGTGGTGCCTCCAGTGAGCAAGATTTGGCCTGTCGATGTAAAACAATATTATCATTACCATCTGTTGTCTTGAGTATTTGGTCATAATCAACCGAAAGGGGAGTTTATCTCCGCTTGAAAAATCCTGCGTCAAGACTCAACCTGATTCCAGTTTGACCCCCTGTTCCTCCCAACAGTAAAACCACTTGTCCAGATCCTTTACCAGGTTTACTGACAACATTCAAACTCCACAAAGAGATAAATCTAATAATTCCGATTGGTTTAATGAGCTGTGCAGCTCTCGGGAAGTGGAATGATATGGAACGAGTCAAACAGACATTCCCAGGATGTAATCCAGTGCTGGGTCAGCAATTTGAGGAAGGTCATCAAGCTGAAACTTAACCTCTGTTTCTTTATCCACAGATGGATATTCACCTGTGGAATACTTGCAGATTTCCGTTTAATAATTGGCATGTTTCTGAAAGACAAAACTTTTCCTCACGTCAGAAACTGGAGTTTTCAAATAAATGCTACTTTACTTACCATTGTTTTCTGTCCAATACTTCAATAATCCCTAGTCAATGTCAGTAACAACATCTTAAGATAAGCATTGAACTTACAACCTTGGCATTTTATGCACCTTTATGTACTAGGTGCTGACCAATTGCGCAACTGGAGCCGCAGACAGCGAACCTGTCACGTGACCTACACATACCGTGGGAACTTTAACTCAACTGCTCTATTGCTGCTGTGATGATGATATTCCCTCCACTATGGAAGCAGGCCCTTCGGACCAACAGGTCCACACCAACCTTCCGAAGAGTGACCTAACCAGAACCATTTCCCCTCTGACAAATACACTATGGGCAATTTAGAATGGCCAACATACCTGACCTGCACAATCTTTGGACTGTGGGAGGAAAATGAAACACCCGGAGGAAACCCGCGCAGTCACGGTGAGAATGTGCAAACTCTACACAGACAGTCCACCGAGGCTGGAATAGAAGTTGGGACTCTGTTGAGGCGGCAGTGCTAACCACTGAAATATAACACTGTGGGATTTTTTGGTGGTGATGTGCTGCCTTACTCTTAACAACTTCACATCACCTGGGTGATCTCTCTTCAGACACAACTAAATCCTTCCTGATTTCTCCCGCATTATTGTTTATCTATACTTGAGTCACTCACACTTCCTCATTTTCCTGAAACGGCTGGTTCTGTAATTAAAGCGAATGCAGACAAGGTGAAACTGACATGAACCTATAATCATTGAAGCATCAGGTTCACGAAAAGGATACAAAAGGCAGACAAAAATGTGAAAAATAGACGACATTGAAAAATGGGTTTCTGTTGGTTCCTGCGTTGTTTACAGACAATGTTAGATTGCTGCTGTCGCAGAACTTTCCCTTCAATCAGCTTCAATCGGCACAGAATTCGAATCAATGAAACCTCACCAACTTCCTTCTGAAAGTTCATACAGGTAACATGAAACTCATTGCATTCATCAATAATCTTCACCATTCCTACATTCAAGAAAACGATGCACAGTTTCCATTAATATTGAAGATGTAAGAATGGTATGCAAGAATAAATTCAATCACAGTTGAAATTGGAAAGTAGGAAGAATGCACAGAAAGACTCAGCATGTCAGAAATTCATGTGACCAGAACTGCAGACCAGAAGAGTGGAAATCTGCCCCTGAATCCCCAATATCCACACGATTGCTTGCTCCATGTACTCAGTTGGAAACCTGTGTGAAGATAGCTTGCAGTCTGACAGAGCGCCTGAGAGAATCCTTCACTATCTGATCTAAAGTTGCAATTGGAGCTGTCTATTCTGGCTGTGAGAGCAGTGGTATAAAGGGGAGGACTTTGATATTCCGTAGTGTCGATTCACATTGCCCTCATCAAATTATTGTTGAAAGCCCTCTGTAAGAAACAGCACAGAAACAGTGGAACAGGAGGACGCTATTCCAAACACCTGTCCTTCCCGCCGTTTGATATCATCATGGCTGACCAAACACGTCAATGTCTTTCACCAGCTCATCCACAACAATTTGTCACACAACGGGATAAATACATTTAAGCAATCAAAAACTTCTGTGCAACTTTGGGAGAGAAATGTGTACAGACAGTGGGTTTCTGAACGAAATTTGCAGGTTTTGCGGGTGAGCACCTGATTCTGGTCTGATCATGTTTCAAACGATATGATTCCGTAAAAACTTACAACCAAAAAGGTAAGGAATTTCCTCTGGTCAGAAGCAGGGACGAGAACTCCAGA
Source organism: Chiloscyllium plagiosum (assembly GCF_037043375.1). NCBI lineage: Eukaryota > Metazoa > Chordata > Chondrichthyes > Orectolobiformes > Hemiscylliidae > Chiloscyllium > Chiloscyllium plagiosum. The sequence goes on from NW_028270167.1 coordinate 98,640,454, forward strand.
CGGCAGGGAGTGGCGAGGAATCAGTACAACAATCAATGATTCAGCTGAAAATTGAAGTAAACACCAATTCTGGTGCGGTTCAAATTCACAAACATTGAACAGCAAAGTTCCTAAAGTTGCAGAAATCTAACACGCTTTTTTATTGCGCCACAGAGCCTCAGTCGCCACAATTTTACTGCAGCCAAAGTTGCGGTTTTCGTGGAGAAAATGTTAACAATCACCAGGAGATGCGGGGAGTTTTCAAGGAGTAGATCTTTTATTTGCAAACAATAACCGTGACATTTAGAAAGCAAATTCTTGAATGCTGCCGAACGTCAGGGTCCATGGCATAGAGTCATTGAGATGTACAGCATGGAAACATACCCTTCTGTCACCCAATCTAGTCGCACCTGCCAGCACCGGGCCCATATCCCTCCATATCCTTCCTATTCATATACCCATCCAAATGCCTCTTAAATGATGCAATTGTGCCAGCCTCCACCACATGCTCTGGCAGCTCATTCCATACATGAACCACTCTCTGCGTGAAAAAGTTATCCCTTAGGTCTCTTTTCTATCTTTCCGCTCTCACCCTAAACCTACGCCTTCTAGTTCTGGACTCCCTGACCCCACGGAAAAGACTTTGTCTATTTATCCTATCCATGCTCCTCAAAATTTTGTAAACCTGAAAAAGGTCACCCCTCAGCCTTCGACCCTTCAGGGAAAACAGCCCCAGCCTGTTCAACCTCTCTCCATAGCTCAAATCCTCCAACCCTGGCAACATCCTTGTAAATCTTTTCAGAACCCTTTCATGTTTCACAACATCTTTCCGATAGGAAGGCCACCAGAATTGCACGCAAAATTCCAACAGTGGCCTAACCAATGTCCTGCACAGCCGCAACATGACCTCCCAACTACTGTACTCAATACTCTGACCAATAAAGGAAAGCATACCAAACGCCTTCTTCACTCTCAAACCTACCTGAGACTCCACTTTCAAGGAGCTATGAAAATGCATTCCAAGGTCTCTTTGTTCAGCAACACTCCCCAGGACTTCATACCTTTTCTTTAATCATGTTTTGTTAGCTTATCAGAATGCCCAACTGTGTTACTCAGAATTACCTCACTCCAGCTATACAATACACCAATGGTGTTAGTCCTCATTATCGTTCTACTTCTGCCACGATGGGTTTTCCTAATTCTACTTAATATTATTCAACTGTCACTATTAGGTATTCTACTGCCACCCGTGCTACAATGATCTTCCTTCCCAGACTAATCTCTCATGATTAGCTATTTAGCTACCGAATCTATCACAACGTTTTCCTGTCCCAAGCTGACTCTCCAACCACTGATAAGATATTTAATGTCATATCCTGCTACAAGCGTCTCAAGCAGGCTGAATCTACTAGCAATTTATTATTTAAAGTCATGTCCTAAGTATTTATACTCACGACTTGTCCCAACGTGTCATGATGATAGTTAGTAGGCCACCCTGACGTTACTAATTATTATTATCTCAGCCTGCCATAGTAACCTTTCAGCCTCAGTCTGACTCTGCTAATTGATGTAGGATCATTCCACGATTCTCATCCCATCCTGCCACACTGGCCCCATCCTGCCCCAGTGACCTTTTGACGAGTGTAGCATTCCGCACACCCCTTGTAACAGATCGCCAGTAGTTGCCATGCTTTTACCCTTCCCACGCTTTCATGCTCTTTATTTTCTGTACAGGGTTCGGATATTTCGTCAAACATTTTCTTTATCTTCACTCACTTTTCAGTAGCTGGTCCTTATCCATGTGTGCTCTAGATTCTCAAGTATTCGGCTAAATACTCCTGAAATATTTTGATGACTCATAGTTTTACCACACGTTCAAACAGTGAAGTCCAAACAAACAACACTCTCAGAGTGAAAGCGTTCTTTCTATATCTCGTCTGAACATCCTCTCCTTTGTGTTTAACGGAGATTCCTGGTTGTTAACTCTTCCCAGAAGAAGTTTATTGCTATCACACATACCGATCCCCTTAATGTGCACCTTAATCACTTCCTCACTCAGCCTTCTCCGCTCTGAGTTAAAAAGCCTGAGATGAGCTCTTCTATCTTCGCCATGGCGAGACTGTCATGCTAGAAAAGTACAGCAGGTCAATCAGCATTTGAAGAGCGGGAGAATCGACGTTTCTGGCATAAGTCTTTCATCAGGAATTAGTCTTGTGGGTTGGGACTGAGAGATAAATGGGAGGGGTTTGGGGTTGGGTGCACGGTAGATTGGAAATCGAATGGTGGATGGAGGCGGAGAGAATGTGATAAGTCAGAGGGGGAGAGATGAATGGGTCTGGAGGGTGGTGCTGAATTGAATGATATGACGGAGGGGAAATGAGGAAGCCGTTGAAATCCACGTTTATCCCGTGTGGTTGCAGGATCCAAAGGCAGAATATGAGGCGTTCATCTTCCATGCGTCAGGTGGGAACGATTTGATGATGGCTTATGCCCGAAACGTCGATTGTCCTGCTCTGCAATTCACATGACAGGAGAGATGTGAAAACCAACGAATAAAAAAAGGACAAAAACGTATAGATTTAGAGTTAATGGAATTGGAAACAGTGCAGACAGAAACCATTTGGCCAGATGAGGCTGCACTGTGCCGTGGAAGAGATTCACACTCCCCCACTCTATCTTTCTAAACCCTCATTTATGATCCACCCTCAAAAATAGAAATTACTCCAAAATCTCAGCGAGCCAGGCTGCATCAGTGCAGAGAAGTTAGAGTTAACATTGCAATTTAAAAACGGTTCCGAGGAAGGGTCTGTTGATGCGAAATGGTCATTCTGTTTGCCCCCGAGCTGCAATTCTGATTTTTGTCTCCTTTTTACAGCACTTACAGTCCATTCAGACTTTGTTTGCCATTTACCTAAATTGCACACCTTTGCACTGTGAGAAGGAATCAGAGCAGCCAGAGGAAACTCACCCGGAAGAGAGAGAACAGGAGTGTGCAAATTCCACACAGGCAATCACACAAGTCTGAAATCGAAGGCGGGTTTCTGGCGTTGAAAGGCGCGGTTCGACACACTGAGCCCTCCCAATATGCCAGCGCCCATCCTGGAAGCGAATTGAATTCGATCTCGTGCAGTGACAGGCGGTGGTACTACCCAGGAATTGTATGCAAAAAGAAGCCTATTTGTGAATACTGGAAATTAACATTTGCTTAACTATCCGAACTCTTTTTAAAAATTACTTGGCCTATAGCCTTGGATGACTTGGCATTACAAATTCACATCTGAATGCTTCTGAAAGTTATGAGGATTTCTGCCTCTCCAAACTTTGCATGCACTGATTCCAAATTAAAAACAACCGCTGTTTCAAAACATTTGCCTGCACATTCACTCAAAACTTTCCTCTTCTATTCTTAAATCTATGCCACCCTACCCCTCCCCCCGTGATCGAACTCACCATCAAAGCGAAATGATTATTTCAGTCTATGTCATCCATATTCCTTATTGTTTTGTACACCTCAATCATGTTTCCTCTCAATTTTTTCTGCTCTGAGAAAAACGCCTCCAGTTTATCCAATTTCTCTTCATAACTGAAACTTTTCTACCCAGACAATATCCTGGTAAATCTCTCCTGCATCATTTCCAGTGCTATCATATCCGTGCTATTAGGCGAATTGCAGAAATGTACACAATAGACAAGATAGAGCTAAATGAACAAGTGAAATAAATGATGTAGAAGTCCACAGATAAAGGTATTTTCGAATAAATGTTATTTTCCTCAGTGCTACCCTGTGTCCTTTTCCTGAGCCTGATATCCCAATAATTTCTGGTCCATGTTGTAAAAGCTGTTACATGAGAACTGATCTCACACCCACGGTATCGAAATAGATTGACTGGTTTGAAGGTTTGTGACTTGGTTCTTCTATGACGGCACAGAAGCGCATGAAATGCCAAAGCTGAGAGTGCTCCTGGTCAAAGGCGGGGAGGAAGAGCATATTTGTAACCGTTTATTCGATTATTAAGATACAGCAGCAGCATTAACCCGCACTGCAGATTTGCTCAGCGGAAGCGTGTTGGAGCCTGAAGCAGGAGGTCGATTAATTGAAAGCATTCTCTGAATTTTCCTTAACAATGCGCTGTTTTGTTACTTTGATAGTAAGAGCTGTTTTTGATCACATCGTTCCACATCAGCCTCTTGCTCCCAGTAAACACTCCAATCCAGCGTACATCACTTTCATTCCAACACAGCCACATGTCATGTTCTCATTTCTTCTGTGATAATTGGAATTGACAATGTCATTCTCTGAGATGCAGCAATGTAGCATGAAGTTGGTAGTGTAGTGAATAAAGAAGAACAAAGACCACAGAAACTTTACAGCCCAGGAACAGGCCCTTTGGAATTCGAAGCCTGAACTGTTCAAAATCCTCTGTCTAAAACTATTAACCAATTCCTAATCGTCTGCATCCCTCTGCACCCCACCTACTCATGCAGCTGTCCAGGCGCACCTGAAATGAATCTACCATGCTTTCCTCTACCACCTGTGCTGGCAACATATTCCAAGCACCTACCACCCTCTGTGAAAAATACTTCCAATGTCTATCTCTCTTAAACTTTTCACATCCCAACTTGAACACGTGACCTCTCATTACTTAATCCCTCACCTTGGGACAAAGCTTATCTCTATCCATCATGCCTATACCCTTCATGAAATTGTAGACGTCAATCAGGTTCCCCTCAATCCCTCCTCAGAGCAAACATCTTCCATACCAGGCAACAGCCTCAGAAATCTTCTCTGCATACTCTCCTAAACGTCCACATCGTATTGGCAATTTAGCCGCCAGAACGATGCACAGCATTCTAAATGTGGTTGAACAAAAATCTTGTACAAATATAGCATGACCTGCTAGCTCTTATACTCAATGCCCCGTCCAGTGAAAGATAGCTTACCATATGCCTTCTTGTCCACTCGATCCACCTGTGCAGCATCTTCAGGGTACAAGGGACCTGAATTCCAAGATCCATCTGCTCATCAAGTTTACCAAGGCTCTTCCATTTTCTTGGATCTCGAATTAGACTTCACAAAATGCAACAGCACACTTTTGCCTGGATCCAACTCCACCTGCCACTTCTCCGCTCAACTCTTGTCTATCTATTCTCTCTTTCATTCTTTGACAGTCCCCTATGCTTTCTGCTACTCCACCAATCTTTTTGCCATCTGCAAATAAAATGGCGATATTTGGGCCAGAAACCCTTGGAGAATGGAGCTTGGCAGCTGCTGGTAATTCGATTTGATGAATTCGAAGTTTGTGAGAAGATTTTTTGCTCGGTTGCTCGTTGTTGTGGTTCTGTTCGCCGAGCTGGGAATTTGTGTTGCAGACGTTTTGCCACCTGTATAGGTGACATTGTCAGTTCTTGGGAACCTCCAGTGAAGCGCTTCTGTGATGTTTCCTCTGGCATTTACAGTGAATTGTATCTGCCGCTTCCGGTTGTCAGTTCCAGCTGTCCATTGCAGTGGCCGGTATATTGGATCCAGGTCGATGTGCTTGTTGATTGAATCTTTGGATGAGTGTCATGCTTCTAGGAATTCCTTGGCTGTTCTCTGTTTGACTTGTCCTATACTAGTAGTGTTGTCCCAGTCGAACGCATGTTGCTTGTCATCTGCGTGTTTGCCCTATGTAGTGTTTTGTGCAGTCAGAAAACTGCACGAAAAACTACATAGGACAAACAGGAAGACAGCTAACGATCCACATCTATGAACACCAACTAGCCACGAAATGACCCGAAAAGCTATCCTTAGTAGGCACACACGCAGATGACAAGCAACATGAGTTCGACTGGGACAACACTACTATTAGTGGACAAGCCAAACAGAGAACAGCCAGGGAATTCTTAGAAGCATGGCACTCATCCACAGATTCAATCAACAAGCATATCGACCTGGACCCAATATATCGGCCACTGCAGCGGACAACTGGAACTGACAACCAGAAGCAGCAGATACAAACCACGATCAATGCCAGAGGAAACATCACAGAAGCACTTCACAGGAGGCTCCCAAGCACTGAGGATGTCACCTAGACAGGGGACAAAACGTCTGCAACACAAATTCCCAGCTCAGCGAACAGAACCACAAGAGGTTTGATGAATAAAATCTGAATATAAACCCGCTCAGAAGAAGAGTGACAAATAGATTTAATTTGCTGGAAACCCATTCATTTATGTCCCTTCAAAAGGGAATCTGCCTTCCTTAACGAGACCTGACAACATATAAATCCAGACGCACAATAGGACGTGTCACCCATAAATTCCCTCTGAATCAGTTCAAGGAGAGTTAAGGATGAACAACAAACGCCGTTCAGGCTATGATGGCCACACTCCGTGGGAGAATAAGGAAGAATAAAGAAGATACATGGATGACGGGGAAAATCGGGGGTCGTGTCAGCGTGGACTCAAATTCAACTGATTATCCAAACTAAATAGACAAAAGGATAACCACGCCTCCATGAAGTCAGGTCCATGGGGGTGGGGTCTGTAGAAAGGGATTCAATTACCCGCTGAAATGCAAACTCACTTGCTCAGTCACAATGTGGTCAGGTCATTCAACGCTGCCATATTTGAGAAGGAATCAGTCAGGAGACCAACCTGCAGAGTTGCCATCAGGTTTACAAATGATTGCAAGGGTCCGATTCTCTGTTATTGCAGGTTTTCACCCATCCAGCAATGAACCATGCTTAGATGCCTGTTTCCAGTGGAGTACAACCGTTTCCTGATGTAGATCGATAATTCACACTTAGTTGCAGTAGCCATGTTTAGAAGTTTACAGACCATGCAACAATTGGTCCAGTAGTTGACTGCGATGAGTACTATCAGGGAGTGGAGGGATGTATCAAACAGGTGAAAAGGCAAAATGGCGAATGGAATTGAATCCAGACCAATAAGTGGTCATGAATTTGCGGAGTTGTAACAATAACAGCGAGGATTCTGAGTGGTGTACAGGAACAACGTGATTTTGGAGTTGACATTCAGAGATCTCTGAAGATTATTGGACAGGGAGATCAGTTGTTCGAGAGGCTTTTTGGATATTTCCTATTGTTGCCCACAGGCTGAGGATTATAGTCGATCTTTAGCAACTGCCAGTTTCGGAAACAACTGAAGCAGTGAACTTAAGTCTGGTCAATGCAATAATCAACATTTTTAAAAATTGTAAAATAAAAGGTGGAGGGCTGAATTATAACTCTTCCCATCAAGACCGTTTCACCCCTCAATGAATTTACCACTGATTCCTCTGAAAAACATGCTGGTATGTGCATTTGAGGGTAAATTGTAAATTGTCGTTATAGACGGTACAGTTTTTGAGCTTTGACGGTTCTGTCAACAAACCCTGTATGACTTACTTCAGTGAATCTTCTAGGTGGCGCACTCTGCTGCAATTGTGCCTGAGCAGTTGAGGGAATAAATATTTAGGTGTTGAACGATATACAGTTAACTGACTGTATTGTGGTGGAAGGTGTCCAGTTCCCTCAGTGGTATTGAAGCTGCACCCACCGCGGCAAATGGAGAGAGTTCTGTTAAACATCTAATTTGTGCATTGCGGACGATGTAGACTTCATGGAGACAAGAGTTGAGTTACTAATCAAACAAAGTCGACCGACGGACATGATATTTGGAGTCAACATCTTTATATGGGCGTTCAGGTTCCATTTCTCTTAAATACAAGCTCCCAGACGATTCCATGAAGGAATTCAGTTACAATGAAGCCAATGAAGTCATATTCAATCGAATATGATTAGATTCTCATTTGTCAGGGTTATCATTGCTGTATTTGGTCCTTCTGTGGATCAATCCGATTCCAATCGCTTTCTGATTTCAAGTTCCAATTCCCGTCTCCGCCTGAAATTTCAAACCGTTTCCTTACTTAAATTTCTCCACCTGCCTTAATAGCATGTAAGGACGCTGCAGGGGACAACAGAAACTTACGAAGATGTTGCCAACTCTGTATAAAATGGAGCTTCGTTAAATGAATGGTTAGACTGGGACTATTCTCCTCGAAACAAAGGAGGTGGAGGGGATCTCTATAATCATATAACACCAATTATAAACGTTCCATATTCGTGGAATCTTGACAGTGCAGATACGGGCCAATGGTTTGCCCTGTGCTGAGAGAAGAGCACCAGCGGACATAATCTCAGAATCAGGTATTGCCCAATTAATTCAGAAATGAGGAGTAATTTCTTTGCTCAGGGGCCAAAAAATCTGTGGCATTTTTCGGCAACCGCTGCTGACACAGTATTGTTGGGAATTTTCAAACTGTGCTGAAACGTTGTTGCTGGAAAAGCGCAGTAGGTCAGGCAGAATCCAAGGCGCAGGAGAATCGACGTTTTGGGCATGAGCCCTTCTTCAGGAAATCACAGTTTTCAAACCGTGCCAGATAGTTAGTCAGAAAGATGATGAAAATTTGTCGAAGTAACTGAGCAGAAAGGAGTTAAAGATGATCAGATTAACCATGAGTTCGTTGAATGGTGGGGCAGACTCCATGGGCTGAATGGCAAACTTCCAGTCGTTTAACATTTGGTCTAACGCCTTATATTATTCATAAGTGCAGAATTGTGAGGGGATGGGATGACGTGATAGTAAACGTTTATTAAACTGAACAGACAGATATGGAACAAGGCTGTGTACAGAAGCTGGGATTGCTGAAGAAAGTTTGTGGACCTTACACAGTTGGCAAGTCAGTGATCACGCTGGATGATGGATCGTTGTAGGATTCACACACATCAGAAATTTGTGAAAGAATGAAGGGTTCGTTTCATTGGAGAGGTTTCCTGCCGTTCCAATTCCGAGTGACTGTTTGAAATACTGACCAGGTCATTGAGTGAAGTGTTAGGTTAATATATTCATGTACAACCCCACTGGATAAATCTGTGCTCCCGATCTATTGTTATTAGTTTTTCTTTCTTTCAATGTAAATTCATAGAAAGACAAGATGGAATGTGGGGCGTAAAGAAAAATGCGTTCCTTCTAATTACACCAAGTTAATCTACAATTGAATAGAATGAAGATCTCACTCTTCATTTCGACTTTAATGTGGTGTCGATTATTCGTGAATCTGCCGTGCAGTGAATGGCAAGAACAAGATTCTCAATCCAGTGTATACCAGAGTGTGAGGTGCAAAGAAAAACTGCTGGAGTGGATTGTGAAGTCAGCAACCAGAGTGTGACTCGAATCCGTGAATGCGGAACACAGTAGTATAATAACTTACCACCATAATCGCTCCGTCTTCTCAGCACATTTTGTAGTGGGGTGACAAATGACCTCATCAGGTTATATGTGGTGAAAGTCACGGATCAGAAATTTCCAGAGCGGAATCGAATCCACACCATTGTGTTTCTGCTTTCACCAGAATTATGATAATAGCAAATTCCAATAAGAAGCTATGCTCGTCAGAATGAATAGCTGTCAGTGATACATTCTGAGTCAGAACTGTGTCAGAATCAAACAGACAATAAGAATTTTCCGTCATATTCTCACCTACATTTGACTCATAATGTCTTTCGTCACTTTCTCTCTCACGTGAAGAAGCAGCCATGGAGAGGGCAATAAAGGCGATGTTGTGGTTCAATGGCCTTTCTCATATGACTGAACCTGAAGTGGATTCAACCGCACGAAACGCTGTTTTGTTAGTTTCATTTTAATTTTGCTGCAACCTCACAATGTTCATTGTAATAATCAGAAGTGAATTAGATAAATCTCATTGTAACGATTAATGTTGTATTCAAATTTGCTCGGACTTTATTTCAGCTTAAGGAAAATATGGCTTAAAAAAAATCAGTGTTAAAATGCAAAAGAAAACCCACCAGTTTTGTTTCTCGTTGCTTTGGCAGATTTCACCGAGTATAAAATGGACCAAACATCATGGTGTTTGTCCTCACAGCTTTAACGCATGTGATGAAAGCAGGATATCGATCTCCAAGCAACTGGTCACTTTTTATTCATTATGTAATATCGTCCCTTCACAATGAGAAAAATCCACTCAGTTCAACTTACAATGGTTTAGGTGGAATATTATGGCAAATCTTTCAAAATTCAGAGTTTTTGAAACCGAATCTTATTCGGCTGCACACGTTCACGAAATTTCTTTACAGTTAAAGTCAACCCACTTAGACATTGTTTCCCCGCAACTTCCGACCGACTACACCGCACCCCTACACCTTTACCGAGCCACACGCTGTCTCCCTCCTTGTGAAATTTATTCCTTGTAAGTCATTAAATGTGCCTTTCCAAATATTTTGAAAAACAGATTCTTGGAGTGACAGCGATTCTGTTCTCATCATTTCTTTGTCCTTCAAAGGTTTTATCAAAGGTTTTGAATGTCTAGCGTCTCGATGTTTACTTACTTGAAAGAGGGAATTTTCCAGCTATTTACTCTGTCCAAACATTTCATAACCTGAAAACACCCCAATTAAGTATTTCTTGGTTCAGGGATAACTGTTCTAAATTTTCGAAGACAACAAGTGAATAAAATCTCATCCTCAGTAAACCCCGTCAGCATTGTCTCTAACGGCTTTACACCCCAGTAAACACCGTCATTACCCTCTCTGAGAGAATCACAGAATCCTACAGTGCAGAAAGAGCATTTCAGTCAATCAAGCCGGTGTCGACTCTCTGAAGAGCATCTCACCAAGACCTATCTCTCCTGCCCATTCCCTTATATTTCACCAGAAGAAGGGGCAACTCTCCCCATTATGATGTCAAATAAAGCTGTTGGGCTATAACCTCGCGTCCTGTGACTGCTGACAATGTCCCCGCGTTACCCGTGGCTAATTCACTTAATTTACTTAATTCAATCCCTGGACACGAGAGGGCAATTTAACTTGGCCAATCAACATAACCCTCAGACCAAACAGCAATGCGAATTACTGAGTCAATGTTCCATCATAGTGAGCAAAACCTGAATCATTTTTAATTGCTTTATACCCTGGTAACTCAGCCTCATCAAAGCAAGTCAACCAAAATTCAATGTCTCGAAACGTTACTCTGTGCTTTACAATCTGATTCGTGCTGCGTGAAATGTTTCTGCACTCATATTTGAATGCTTTTACGCTGTTTCTTCCTCACCTTCCTGCTTCCAATAAACACTTCAATTCGGAACAAGTCTGCCAAATGTTTTTCATCCCGACACTGTAACAAGGTGCAGTTTGCAGGGGTCACGTGATTGCGCTTTCACTGACACTCTGCCTCCATGAGAGCTGCAGTTATTCACCACTTGATTCAGGCTGAACTGTCCTTCCTGTGACATGCCCCATCGAGAATGGAAGGACAGGCATCAATACCCGCACTTGGGAATGGAGCGATAGTTTTAAAATATTTACACTGTCCCCAGTAGAGAATTGAGCCCTGTGACAGGCGGGGACACTAACCACTATACTACCGAGAACAAGAGTGCCAAAGGAGGCCCTTCAACCAATTGTGGCGACACTTGTCAAAAACAACTGCCTAATGAACTGAATCCCATTTCACAACGTTTATCCCACAGCCTTATATGTCTTGGCATCACAAGTTCAAATCGGAATGTTTGTTCAGGTTCTAAGGGTTTTTGCCGCTCTGAAAAATGCAGACAGTGTATTCCAAATTCCAACCACCTACTGGCTGATAAAGCAGTTTCGCACATCTTCTCAAACCATTCTGCGTTTCTCCGTAAATCTCTGGCCCCTGCTGATCGATCCCTCCATCAATGGCAAACTCGTTCAGTCAAGTCTGTCCATACCCTAACTCAATCATGTCTACTCTATATCTCCTTTGCACTGCGACAACAAACCACTCTGTCCTGTCTTTCTTCACAACTGAAACTCTTCATCCTAAACAATATCCCGGTAAATATCTCCTCCAATTTTGTCACTGTGACCACATCCATGCGACTTGCTAAACTGCACACAACACTCTTGCTTGAGACTAATGAACATTTGTTTTAAAATTTCTACATTAGTATGAGGGCGATTCTGGCTAAGCAGAATTTATTACCCATTCTGAATTGCCCAGAGGGCAATTGAGACTCAATCATATTGTTATGGGTCTGAAATCACATGCAGGCCAGACCAAGGAAGGACAGCAGATTCCTTCCTGAAATGACATCAGTGAACCAGATTTTCTTTTCGACAATTGTCAATTGATATATAGTAATCATTAGATTCTTCATCGCAGATATTTGCTGAATCAAAATTTTACAATATGGCATGGTGGGGCTCAAACCCGAGCACTCAGACTATTACCTCGGTGTCTCGATTATGAGACCTATGAAATTACCACAAGAACAACACAGAAAGCCACAAAAGCTGATCATTTCCAGTAAAATCTATTTTCCCCAAAACTGGCCTGGGACTTTTCCATGAGCCTGACGCTCCAGTTGTCTCTGTCCTATGTCAGTAAAAGCTGCTACAAGGCGATTGATTTCACAACCGCGGTATTCAAATAGATCGACATGTTTGGAGGTCGCGATGGTGGGATTGGGGCACGTTCACCCAGCAAAAGTGACCGCAGCACAGAAAGAACAATATGAATGTGAAAGAGTGTGATAGATTGTGCATTGCCTCAGAGAAATGGGAGGAGGGACGGAAAGTAGGTTTAATGATCGTGGGAAGGAGAGAAATCTCCGACAACGGGTGTGTTTGAATCCTGATATATGAAACGCAGAGATGTGAGAGAGCGGAATTTGAAGGTAAAACGATTAATTTCTTACCATGTGTCACAAAAAGGACAACGGAGAGAACACTTAGTGCCGTGATTTGGTTTCAAATCGATGTTGCTGTGGTCACAATGCAAAATACAGATGACCACGATCACAGCAACAACAGAACAGAATGCTTGCAAGCAGCAATAAGTATACCAGCAGAGGAAATGATCGGAAAAACAGCAAATGTACAATATCAGTAGTCAGTGAACAGTGACAGGCATGTGGGAACTGAGAATGAATTGAATCTTCAAATTCGATGTCTTCAGAGGCTGTGCAGATCCTTGAATGAGAATGGTGAAAACTGAGATTGATAGATTTCGCCAAAATATCAAAGACTCGGGGGACAGTACAGGATATTGTTGAAATATATGCTTCAGCAGCATTTTAGCTTAACATCGGCGACTTCACCAGCTTCCTCAATAACCAGTGCTGCAGATAATCACACATAATCTCAGTTCACAGCCTCGGATTCAGATAAACTGCGGCACAGTCTCCGAGATCCAACCGGAAATGGGGATGGGGTGAGTGCGCGATGTTACTCTCTGGTTCCAGTGATGCAATAGGTGACAGTGCGGTCCTTCTATGATGGTATAGAGGCGCAAGAAATTCCTAGGTTGAGTATGCTCCTGATCAAGGGAATAGTTGTCCCCGTTTATACTATCAAAGCGATTTATAGTGCATCTTGCTAAGACAGCTGAGTGGCACAATTGGAGCGTGTTGAGCCGTTAACTTTGCAGTGGTGGGTTTAACAGATGATTTTGCTATTTGGATCTGTGTTTCCGACACTGGCGATGGCAGCTGCTTTTGCTTGCATCAGCTCAGTATCAGTTTCTTCCACACAGTCAAGACTTCAACCTGGATAAGGTGGTGTTGGGGTGATATTTTGAACTGGTTGTCCTTGGGGGCTGGGACACGGAAAAGGTGATGTTTAAGTTCGACGAATAAAACCTGGAATGCAAGCCTGACCTCAGAAACAGAGATAATAACTTTAATTTCCTGCAATCCCATTCATTCATATCCCATATGCAGACTCTTCACCCACTCCTGCCTACGAGAGACTCCAGGGCCAGAAAAACATGAGCTGACCCTGAATTCAAGAATCCCCATCGTTTGGGGAAGCAGGGTAGTCGGCCCTTCCAGTCCAGACGGTCCATCCGAAGCGCATCCCACCAGACCCCACGGTATTCCCTATCCCATAAACCTGCATATCCCATTGTTGATCCCTGTAACTGGCACATCTTTGGTCAGAGGGAGAAATAAACACGCAAACACACAGAGAATGTGCAGACTACCACAGACAGGCAAACCAGGCTGGGATCACACCCGGGTTTGTGGTGGATCCAGGCAGCAACGAACAAGGGGCGAAGAATAAATGTTATCCTGACCAGTGATACTCACACCCTGTGGGTGAATGAGAATGAATGAAAACGCATTCACAACATGGAAAACAGGATTTGTACCTGTGGGGACACAATTTGAAAGGATCATCACCCTGGGTTGAAAAAGGGACGCCGATATCACAGAGAAAGCAGGGCAATGTGGGAACTGCTGGAAGAGATTCATTTAACCACAGAAATGGAAACTCATTTAATCAGTAACACTGGGGAGAGGCCGTTCACCAGTCCCGTGTGTGGGAAGGGATCACTGAGCAAAACAACCTCCGAGACTCCAGCAGGATTACATATCCCATCAGGTGTTCGGTTATGCTGTCAATGCGGCTGTTAATCCTAACCAACAACTTGTTCCATCGCGTCAATCGTAGAGTCATACAGTATGAGAACAGGCCCGTCAGTCCAACCAATCCATGCTGAACATACTGCCAAACTAATCTAGTCCCATCTGTCTCCTGCTGTACCCGCTGAGTGGTTATAATGCCCTTCTAGTTTTATTCCTGTGTTGTTGATCCAAAAACCCAAGTAATATTTTGGGGATAACGGGTTCAGGTCCTGGCATGACAGATAGTGGAGTTTGAATTCAATAAGCACCTGGAATTGAAGATTCTCGTGATGACCTGAATCAGTTGTGTGGAAACTCCCATCTGATTCACTCATGCCAGTTCGGAAAGCAAACTCTCATATTCCTCTGCTCTGTCCCACAGGATACTCCAGATGGATAATATTGTGGTTGACTCTTAACTGTCCTCTGGGAAATAACTGATGTACTAGGCATGAATAAATTTATTTTAAAAATCCCACTTTCCCATTAATGTTTGGATCGAATTGTTCTTTAAATGTTGCAAATGTACCCTCATCCATCACTTCCTCAGCAAGTTAATTGCACACGTAAAACACATTCTCTGAAAAAAAAGCCTCATATGTCTTTTTTTTTATTAACTCTCTTTCTCTTCCTCTCAAACATATGCCCTCTCGTCTTAAAATCCCCCTCCTGGGAAAAGGCAGCTATCGTTAACTCTAACTTGCCTCTCAAGAATTCATAAATTTCTGTCAGGTCGCCTCTCAAACCCCTAACCTCTAGTGAAACCATTCTCAACTAAGAGAAAGTGAGAACTGTAGATGAGGGATCAGAGTCGATCGTGTTGTGCTGGGAAAGCACAGCAGGTCAGGCAACATCTGAGGAGCAGGAGAATCGGCGTTTCAGGGAAGAGCCTGATGAACGACACTTGTGCGAAAAAATTATTCCCATGCTCCTCGCATACTGCCTTTCCTGTTGTGGTTTTCCAGCACCCTGATCGGGAATCTGAAAATCGTCTCAGCCTCTCGAGCCTTTCATTATAACTCAAACCTTCTTCACACGCAACATGCCTGTATACCTTTTCTGAACCTGCTCCAGCTGAATAATATCATTCCTAGAACTGGGCTACCAGGACTGGACATAATATTCCAGAAGAGGCCTCATCAATGTCCTGCAAACTCATATTTACTTGTAATGATCGTTATTCAGCAGGGTGCAGATCATACAAGTTAGTCATGCAATTAACCATGAGGAAGAAAGCCGCAGACTGCAGGGAGATAGTAAACAATTGGAAATAAAAATGGTGAAAACAATTCATTCCAGGGAAGTGGGTGATAGTAAAGCAAAAACAAACGTCAAACCAGCCGCCCTCGCTCCAGTTGTGGCAGTCAGCTGTCTCAGCAAGATGCTCTGTAGATTGCTATGTCATTATAAACGGGAACAAATTTCCCTTCTGCCCCACCTTTGACCAGGAGCACTCGCAACACGGAACTGCTTCCGCCTCGAAACAGTCATAGAAATACCGTGCAGTCTCCGGCTGTGTCACTGGAGCCATCGAGTATCTCTGCGACCTCATTCCCATCCCGACTTCCAGTTGGATCTTTGTGACTGCGCCAGTCAATTCCTCTGATTCTGGGGCTGGGAACTGGGACTCTCTGGCAGCAGTGGTTACTGCCTTGTGTGTGGAGCTGGTGAAGGAGCCGATGTTAAACTGCATTGCTATTGGAGCATACATTTCAACAAAACCTGCACTGTCCCCGGTGTCTTTGATGTTTTGGAGAAATCTATTTGTCTCAGCCTTCAGCATATTATTGATGGAATCACCACAGCCTCTGCGGGCACCGATGTTAAACGGTCAGCCCATTCTGAGTTCCCACATATCTGTCACTGTTCGCGAAGCACTGTTATTGTGTGTTCGGTACTCTGCCTAACATTGTCTACTTATAGTGCCCTGGTAGCGTGCCGCTATATGGGATGCCGTGATCGTATAGTGGTTAGTACTCTGCGTTGTGGCCGCAGAAACCTCGGCTCAAACTGAGTCACAGCAGTAGTTTCTCTATTCGCCCCAGTTTTTGTGAAGCACACGAAGGTATAAGTTGTTTTAACATGGTAATTTTGTCCAAGGCAATGATCTTTTTCCTTCAAATTCTGCTCGCTCATAACTCGGTGTTTCATATGTCAGCATTCAAATCCGCCCGTTCTCAGAGATTTCTTCCCTCCTACGATCATTAACCCGACTTTCCATCCAACACCACCATTTCATTAATTTGGGGATGCCAGTGTTGGACTATGGTGTACAAAGTTAATAATCACACAACACCAGGTTATAGTCTTGCATGTTTAATTGAAGCACTAGCTTTCGGAGCGCTGCTCTTTTGTGGAGTCATTTCCTATTTCATTAAAGCACTGCAGAATCAAACACTGACTCTCACATTGATACCGTTCAGTCTGTGCTGCTGTGGTCACTTTTGATGGGTGAACGTGCACCAACCCCACGATCGGGACCTGCAGACCAGTTAATCCATTTGGTTACCGCTGTTGTGAGATCAATACGCATGTAGCAACTTTTACTGAGACGGACAAGAGATTATTGGAGGGTCAAGCTCAGGAAAATGACACAGGACAGTATCGGGGAAAAGCAACTCCATTGGAAAAGATCAGTTTGATCGGTTTTCTGCAATGGCCGAGCGCTCTTACCACTGGACTGTTAATTCAGACACCAGGGACTCGGGTTTGACACCGACCATGCACGGTGGTAGAATTGGGATTCAGTAAATATCTGGAATTACGAATCTAATAACTCGCATAAAGCCATGGTCAATTGTTGAAAAAAAAACAAAACCATCAGTTTCATTGACGTCCTTTAAAGAATGAAACTGCCATTCTTATCTGGTCGGGCCTCCATATGACTCCAGACTCAGTGCAATATAGTTGAGACTCAGTGCCCGCTGTGTACTTAGAGATAGCAAAATATGCTGCAGAACCAGCGATGCCCTCATACAGTTACAGAATAAAAGAAGTTTATTTGGTTCTAGCTCGAGTACTGTGTGCAGTTCTACAATTCATATTATAGCATGGATGTGATCGCACTGGGAATAGTGCAGGAGAGATTCACTGGGGTATTGTCTGGCTGAAGAGTTTCAGTTATGAGGACAGACTGGGGTTGTTTGTCGCCGAGCAGCGGAGATTGGGGAAGACATGACTGAGATGTTCAAAACAATCAGGGATACGGATCGGATAGACTGAAAGAAGCGTTTCCTGTTGATGAAGGGATCGAATATCGGGCCAAGAGATGTCGGGAAAAGGCAGAAAGGTTTGAGTAGATGTGCGCAAATTCAGATGAGACCTTGTGATGCCAAGACATATAAGGCTATGGGCTGAATGATGGAAAACTTGATTCAGGTCGTTAAGTAGTTTTGTTGGACAAGTGCGGCCACAACAGGCTGAAGGGCCTCCTTCGACGTTGTTGTCCTCCACAGTATCGTGGTTAGTGTCCCCGCCTGTCACAGGGCTCAATTCTCCGCTGGGGGCATCGAAAAGGCTTTAAACCTGTCGCTCTGTTCTCCAGTGAAGGTTATTAATGCCTGGCCTTCCATTCTCGATTTGATATGTCACAGGAAGGACAGTGCTGTCCGAATCAGCTGGGGAAGGACTGCAGCTCCTGGAGAGAGTTTGTCAGTGAAAGTGCAAACACGTGACTTCTGCAAACTGCACATTGTATCTGTGTTGGAATGAAAACCATTTTATCGATTTGTTTCTGACTGATACGTTTTTTAAATCAGGAACCTGAGGAAGACAAAAGGGTAAACCCATTCAGATCTGAGTGCAGAAACATTTCCTGCAGCACGAATGAGGTTGTACAGCGCAGAATCGCGTTTGGATGCATTGAATTATGGTTGAGGGGCGCAGCTTGCTTTCACGAGGCTGAGTTACCAGTGTATAAAGCTATTAAACATGATGCAGGTGGTGCTCACTGTTATGATATAATTGCTGAGTGGCTCCCACTGATTTTATATCTGCAGTTGAGGTGGATTGACCATGTTAAATTGCCCTGTCATGTCCAGGGAGTGAAATCACTAAGTTAAGTGAATTAGCCATGGGTAATGCGGGGATAATGTCAGCAGTCACACGATGCAATGTTTTATTCCAGTAGGTTTATTTGAAATCACAAGCCAGAAGGCTGTTCTTTCTTCAAGTGAAATATATGGGATAGAGTGGGGGGATAGGTCTGGTTGTTTTGCTCTTCAGAGTGACCCTATCGACTCGATTGGGTGAATTGTACTTTCTGCCTTGTAGGGAATCTGTGATTCTATCAGAGAGGACACTGCCAGCGTTTACTGGGCTGCTAAGACATTAGAGACCATGCTGACGGCGTTTAGTGGGGATGGGATTTTATTTATTTGTGTGTTGAAAAATTTGGAACTAAACCAAAGAAAGCCGAATGGAAGTTTTCCAGAGTATGTGAGGTTTGGAGGGAGGAAATAGGTGGTAAATTCACTCTTTCAAGTTACTACATTTCTGAACGTCAGGTATTCAAACCATTGATGTAGGACAAAGAAATGATGGGAGCAGAATTTCTGTCACTCAGAGAATCCGTTTCCAAAATATTTGGGAAGGCACATTTAGAGACACACAAACAGTGAGTTTTACCAAGAGAGAGAGAGAGAGCCTGTGGCTGGGTAAAAGTGTAAAAGTGGGGTGTTGGGGATGGAAGGTGCGAGGAAACAATGTCTAATTTGGATGAATTGAAATGTAAAGAAATATCAGAAACGTATGCAGCCGAATAAGAGTCAGCAAAAAATGCAGATTTTTGAAAGATTTGCATTAATATTCCACATTAAACATTATAAATGGAACTGAGCAGATTTTATAGATTGTCAAGGAAAGATATTCCATAATGAATAGGAAGTGACACGTCGCTTGGAGGTCGATTTTCTGCTTTAATTTCATGCCTTAAAGATGGGAGGACATTCGCCATGATGTTGGGTTCATTAGATACCCACTGAAATCTGCCAAAGTAACTGAGCATCAAAACTGGCTTTTTCTTTGTAGTTAAACTTTCAGTTTTTCTCATCAGTATTTTCGTTTAGCTGAAATAAATTCGGATCAAAATTGAATACAATATTGAACATTCCAATGATATAACTCCAATCATTGCAATGAGCAGAATGAGGTTGCAGCAAAATTAATAAAATGAAGCGAACAAAACTGCATTTCCGGGAACTTTACCCAGTTCAGGTTCAGCCATATGAGAAAAGCCATCGAGCTAAACCATCACCTTTAGTTCTTTCTCCATATATACTTCCTCACGTGAAGGAGAAACTGTCTGAAGAAATTATGAGTCAAGAGTAAATATGCGTGTGAATGTGATGGGAATTTCATGTTCTCTGGTTCATTCTGAGACAGTTCCGACTCGGAATGAATGAAGGACAGCTATTCCTTCCAAAGATGGTGTCAATTCCCTAGTTTTTGCTGATATTATCATTCCGCTGAAAGCAGAAACTTAGTGGCGTGGTTTAGATTCCGCTCAAGGAATTTCTCATCCCCTATTAGCACCATATATAATCTTGACAGGGTCACATGTGAGCTCCTTTGTTATGTGAGGAAATGGCCCCGAGGTTATGGCGACGGGTTGGCAATTCATTGTTCACACGTGGGTTCAAATCCTACTCTGGTTGCTACTTTTATTAAACGCAGCTGTGGTTTTCCTTTGGGACTCGCATGTATAGTCTACATTAGATGGAGAATCTTGCTCTTGCACTTCATTGCACCGGAGATTTGAGATAAATTGATACCTCGTCAAAGTCGAAACAAGCCAATTTGATTCTGTTGTAAGTTGAATTGGGATAATGAAAAGGAGTACGATTTTTGTTTCCTCCCTTCATTCCATCTTGACTTTATATGAATATACATCGAATGAAAGAGGAACAAATAAGGAGAGATCGAGAGCAATAGTTTATCCAGTGGGATTGTGAATGAGTATTTTGATGTATTACTCCACACAAAGGTCTGATCAGTATTTCAAACAGTCAACTGGAATTGGAACTGCAGAAAACTTCTCCAATGAAACAAACCTTTCATTCTTTCACAAACTATTGCCGTGTGAATCACACTGCGATCGATCATCCAGCACGATCACCAAGTTGCAACAGCATTAGATCCACCAATTTTCTTTAGCAATCACAATTTCTGCACATACCTATCTGCGGTGTGCCCAGTGACATTTGTTGTTTCCAGGCCACAACACATTTCTTGTCCATGGGTTTATCAGCCTTGTTCCTGATCTGTCTGATAAGTTTGAGAAACCTTTTCTATCACTTCATCCCATCCCCTCAGAATTCCAAACTTATCAATAGAATAATACGTTCGACCAAATGATGTAGGATTGGAAGTCGGCCATTCAGCCCATCGAGTCTGCTCCACCATTCAACGAACTCATGGCTGATCTGATAATCCTTAACTCCATTCTCCAGCCTTATGTGAAAAGAGCTTCATCGTATTTTTGGTTAAATATCTGTCTGGCACGTTTTGAAAATACACAATAACTCAGCCTAAACAAAAGTTTCTGGAAAGGGTTCCACAGAATCACTGGACCCTGAGCAAAGAAATTACTCCTCATTTCTGAATTAAATTGGCAATAACTAATTGTGACTTCATGTCCTCTGGTGCTCTCCACATACCAGAGGTGAAACTACCTGCCCGTAAATACCCTGTTAAGATCCATGAATATTGAACGTTTATAAATGTTATTATGTGATTATAGAGTTCCTCTCCGCCTCCTTTGCTTCAAGGAGAATAATCCCAGCCTAACCAATCATTCCACGAAGAACCAGTTTATCCAATGTTGACAACATCTTCGCAAATCTCTGCTGTCTCCTGCAGCGTCCTTACATATTATTAAGGCAAGTAGAGATATTTATGAGAAGGAACGATTGAAATTTCAAGCACAGATGGGAAATGGAACTTGAAATCAGACAGCGACTGGAATCAGATCGTTCTACACAAGGACAGAATACAGTAATGATAACTCTGACAAATGAGAATCTAATCATATTCCACTGACATTCAATGCTTTACTGTAACCAAACTACCCCATGTAATCGTCCACAGAGCTAGTATTTAGA
The DNA here is from genome assembly GCF_037043375.1 of Chiloscyllium plagiosum. Classification (NCBI taxonomy): domain Eukaryota; kingdom Metazoa; phylum Chordata; class Chondrichthyes; order Orectolobiformes; family Hemiscylliidae; genus Chiloscyllium; species Chiloscyllium plagiosum. The sequence goes on from NW_028270167.1 coordinate 98,661,970, forward strand.
GGGAAAATGATATGAACTGGCTATATAAACACTTTGACAACAAAAACATGTCCTTTGGTAGTCATTTTTTGATTATAAACTCAACTCGTGTCACCGTGAATCCTACATCGTTTGCAACGCACAAATGAGACGTGGAACGCGACTCTCTCCATTTGCTGAGATGGGTGTAATTTCAATAACACTTAAGGAACTGGATACCATTTACGACAATGCAGTCACTTGATTGTACCCTCTTCAATACCTGCAATATTCATTCTCTTCATCGCTAAGGCACAATTCAACAGAGTGCACCAACTACAAGATGCATTTTAACAGAACGTTCAAAGCTCAACAGCCGTACTGACTATAAGGACAATGTTGGAAGATGCAACAAAACGTCACCAGTTGCAAGTTACCCTCCAAGGCACACAGCACCCTGACGTGGAAAGTAATCAGTGATAAACTCATTGAGTGGTGAAACAGTCTTGTATTGCATATTTCAGCCCTCCATCTTTTATCTTACAATTTTAGACAAATGTTGATTTATGCGGTGACCAGACTTGTGCTCAGTCCTTTAGCTGTTCCCTAAACTGGTGGTTGCTAAAGTTCTGCCATTATCCACAACCTGTGGTAATCAATAGAAAATCTCCGAAATCCCTCTCAATCAACTGATTCCCCACAAGATTAGAGTGGTGTTGGAGAAGCACAGCAGGTCCGGCAGCATCTGAGGAGCAGGAAAAATGAACGTTTCAGGCAAAAGCCCTTCATCAGGAATGAGACTGAAAGCATAAGGGATGGAGATATAAATGGGAGGGAGGTGGGGCTTTGGAGAAGGTAGCTGAGAGCGCAGTGAGTGGACGGAGGTGGGGGGTGAACGTTATATGTCAGAGAAGAAGGTGGAGCGGATAGGTGGGAATGCGGATGCATAGATGGGAAAGGTAGGGGAGGGGAAATGAGGAAACTGGTGATGTCGAAATTGATGCCATGGCTTTGAAGGGTCGCATGGCGAAAGATGAGGCTTTCTTCCTCCAGGCAACGGGTGCTGAGGCAATGGCGGTGGTGGAGGCCCAGGACCTGCATGTCCTCGGGAGAGTGGGAGGGGGAGTTGAAATGTTTGGCCAAGGCGCACTGGGGTTCAATTTTGCGGGTGTCCTGGAGATATTTTCTGAAGTGCTCTGCGAGAAGACATCCAGTCTCCCCAGTTTGAGGAGACCACATTGGGCGCAACAGATACAATAAATGACACGTGTGGAAGTGCAGGTGAACCGTTTATGGATGTGGAAGCCTCCATTGGAGCCTTGGATGGAGGTGAGGGGGTAGATGTGGGTGCAGGCTTTGCTGTTCCTGCAGTGACAGGGGAAGGTGCTAGGAGGAAAGGGTGGATCATTGGAGGGCGTGGACTTGACTAGGTAGTCACAGAGCGAAAGGTCTTGGCATAAAGTGGATAGGGGTGGGGTCCGTTTAGAGGTGGCGAAATTGCCATCGAATGATGTGATTTATGTGGAGGTTGGTGGGATAGAAGATGAGGACCTTGTTGTGGTTGGAGGTGTGGACTTCGTGGGCGGAGGTACGGGACATGGATGAGATGCGTTTGAGGGCATCTTCAACTAGAAAGGAGGGGAAGTTCCGGTGTTTAAAGAAGGAGGACATCTGCTGTGTTTTGTGGCGGAAGTGGTCCTTTGGGAGCAGATGCGATGGAGGTGGAGGAATTGGGAATACAGGATAACATTTACGCAAGAGGTAGGGTGGGAGGAGATATAATCCAGATTGCTGTGGGAATCAGTGGGTTTGCAAAAAGTGTCAGTAACACTGACCTCGAGGGATATGTTTCCCTCTCCACCCCTATCCACTTTTCACAAAGACCGTTTCCTCCACGACTACCGAGTCAAGTCCACGCCCTCCAATGACCCACCCTCCCCTCCCGGCACCTTCCCCTGACACCGCAGGAATTGCAAAACCTGCTCCCATATCTTCCCCCTCACAGCCTTCTAAAGCTGCAATGGAGCCTTCCACATCTATCAAATGTGCATCTGCACTTCCACACATGTCATTTATTGCATCCGTTTCTCACGATGCAGTCTCTTCTACATTGGGGTCACCGGACATCTTCTCGCAGAGCGCTTCACAGAACATTTCCAGGACACCCGCAACATTCAACCCAACGCTCCGTGACCAAACACATCAACTACCCCTCCCCACCCACATTCCCGAGGGCATGCAGGCCTTGGGCCTCCTCCACCGGCATTACCTCATCACCTGACGCCTCATCTTCCACCTCGGGACCCTTCAACCCCAGGGCATCAATGTGGTATTCACCAGATTACTCCTCTCCCCACGCCCACCTTATCGGAGTTCCAGTCTTCAAGCTTGGCACCATCCGACTGACGTGTACCACCTGTCTGTCTTCCTTCCCACCTATCCTTCCCACTCTCTTCTCCGACCTATCATCTTTAACCCCACCTCCATCCACCTACAGCATTCTCAGCTAAGTTCTTCCCAGTCTCAGCCCTCCCGTTTTTCTCTCCACCCTCGAGGCTCCCATCTTTAGTCATGATGAAGGGCTTCTGCCCGAAACATCATTTTTTTTTGCAACTCGGATGCTGCCTGACTTGCTGGGTTTCTTTAGAACCACTCTAATCTTGATTCTGATCTCCAGCATCTACAGTACGCACTTCCATTCAACTGATACCCCTGTCCATTGATCTTCAACGATCATGAATGTCCACTCCATGATCTCTTTGTCCGTCTACACTACACAGAATACACACTGTTATTGTTTCTTCTCCCCAAATTCATTAACACTCGTTGATCTGGATTCAATTCCATTCAGCATTTTACCTTTCCACCTGACTAATGCATCCCTGCAGTCCTTGGCATTCTTCACCAAAGTCAACGACACGACCAATTGTTGTATCATCAGCAAACGTGCAAATCATGGCTCCTACAACTAAGTCTAAATCATTGGTCTACATCAGAAAACAGTGGCACTCCACTGGAAACAGGCATCCAAACAGGATTCATTGCTGTTTGGGATAAAAAGCTTCAATAACAGCAGAATCGAACTCGTGCTGTCATTTGTGAACTTCCTGGTGACTCTGTCAGTTGGTCTCCTGAGTGATCACTTCTCACATACGGGAGAGGTGAATGACCTGTGCGCATTGTGACTGAGCAAGTGAGTTTACAGCTCAGCTGGGAATTGAATCCCTTCCTGCAGTCATCCCATGGCCCTGACATCTTGGCGCTGCGGGTATCCTTGTGTCTATTTAGTTTGGATATCAGTTGAATTCGAGTCCACACAGACACGAATCCCATTTTCCCCATTGTTCATGTATTCTTATTATTCCTTATTCTCCCATGGAATGTGGCTATCATTGGTCTGAAGACCATTTGTTGTTCATTCTAATTCACCTTGAACTGAGTCAGAGTGCATTCATGGGGGAACCACATTGTCGTGGATCTGGAGTCACATGTTGACAGGACTTGTTACGGTCGGTAGACTTCACTTTCGAAGGGACATGAATGAATGAGTTTTCAGTATATTAAAGTTATTGTCTCTGTTCCTGAGATTGGGTTTGTTTTCCAGATTTTATTCATCGAATTTAACTAACAGCAGCTGCCACGTTCCAGTCTCCAAAGATTACTCGCCCAATAGATCGCCGCTGCATGAACAACTCCCTGCTGCATTTCTCCATTCAAAGAATGACATTGTCAATTCAGATTATCCCAGATGGAGAGAGAATAGGACGCGTTTCTGTCTTGGAATGGAAACAATGTACGCTGGATTGGAGTGTTTACTGGAGCAAGAGACTGATGTGGAGACGATGTGAGCAAAAGGAGTTCTTACTGTCAAAGCAACAAAATACCGCATTGTTAAGGAAAATCTCTCAGAATGCCTTCAATACGTCGACCTCTCACTTAAGGCTCCAGCACGCTTCCTCTGAGACAATTCTCAGTTCGGGGTAATGCTGCTGCTCAATCTTAATAATGTAATAAATTGAGACCAATATTCCTTCCACCCCGCCTTTGAACAGAAGCACTCACAGCCTCAGCATTTAACGCACTTGAATATACAGACAAAATCTTTTCCCTGGTGTCAGAGAGTCCAGAACTAGAGGGCATAGGTTTAGGTTGAAAATGGAAAGATATAAAAGAGAGCGAAGGGGCTATGTTTTCATACAGAAGGTGGTGCATGTATGGAATGAGCTGCCAGAGGTAGTGGTGGAGGCTAGTACAATTGTAACGTTTCAAAGGCATCTGGATGGGTATATGAATAGGAAGGGTTTGGAGGGATATGGACCGCGTGCTGGCCGGTGGGACGAGATTGCGTTGGGAAATCTGGTCGGCATGGACGTGCTGGACTGAAGAGTCTGTTTCCATGCTGTACATGTCTATAACTCAATGACTCTATGAACGGCCCTTTACCAATCATGTCACTAGTGCCACAGAATAGCATCACGTGCTCATGTCCACCGCCACTTCCAATCCCTATACATATCCATCCCCCATCACGAAGGCTTCAAAGCCCTCCGTTTCTTCCTTTCCCACCGAACCAACCAAAGCCCTTCCACTGATACCCTCGTTCGACTGACTGAACTGGCCCTCTCTCTGAACAACATTTCTTTCCAATCCTCCCACTTCTTCCAAACCAAAGGAGTAGCCATGGGCACCCGCATGGAACCCAGGTATGCCTGCCTCTTCGTTGGATATGTGGAACAGTCCATCTTCTGCAGCTACACAGGCACCACCACCCACGTTTTCCTCCGCTACATCGATGACTGTATCGGCGCTCCCTCGTGCTCCCAGGTCATCCAATTTACTAACAGATTCCACCCTGACCTCAAATTTACCAGGACCGTCTCAGACTCCTCCCTCCACTTCCTCGACCTCTCCATTTCTATCTCGGCCGACCGACTCAACACGAACGTTTACTACAAACCAACTGACTCCCACAGCTACCCAGATTACACCTCCTCCCACCCTGCCCCATGTAAAAACGCCATCCGATATTCCCAATTCCTTCGCCTTTGCCGCATCTGCTCCCAGGAGGACCAATTCCAATTCCGAACAACCCAGATGGCCTCCTTCTTCAAAGACCGCAATTTCCCCTCAGACGTGGTTGACGATGCTCTCCACCACATCTCCTCCACTTCACGCTCCTCCGCCCTTGAGTCCCGCCCCTCCAATCGCCACCAGGACAGAACCCCACTGGTCCTCACCTACCACCCCACCAACCTCCAGATACATCGTATCATCCTTCGTCATTTCCGCCACCTCCAAACAGACCTCACCATCAAGGATATACTCCCCCCCACCACTATCAGCGTTCCGAAAAGACCACTCCCTCCACGACACCCTCGTCAGCTCCGCACTCCCCACCAACCTAACCTCCACTCCCGGCATCTTCCCCTGCAACCGCAAGAAATGCACAACTTGCGCCCACACCTCCCCCTCACCTCCCTCCAAGGCCCCAAGGGATCCTTCCATATCCGTCACAAATTCAACTGCACCTCCACACACATCATTTACTGCATCCGCTGCACCCGATGTGTCCTCCTCTACATTGGAGAGACAGGCCGCCTCCTTGTGGAAAGTTTCAGAGAACATCTCTGGGACACCCGCAACAACCAACCCAACCACCCCGTGGCTGAACACTTTAACTCCCCTTCGCACTCCGCTAAGGACAAACAGATCCTTGGCCTCCTCCATCGCCAGACCATGGCAACAGGATGCCTGGAGGAAGAGCGCCTCACCTTCCGCCTAGGAACCCTCCAACCACAAGGGATGAATGCAGATTCCTCCAGCTTCCTCATTTCCCCTCCCCCCACCTTTTCTCAGTCCCAACCCTCAGACTCAGCACCGCCTTTTTGACCTGCAATCTTCTTCCTGACCTCTCCGACACCACACTCACTCCGGCCTATCACCCCCACCTTAACCTCCTTCCACCTATCGCATTCCCAAACGCCTCTCCCCCAAGTCCCTCCTCCCTACCTTTTATCTTAGCCTGCTTGGCACACACTCCTCATTCCTGAAGAAGGGCCTATGCCCGAAACGTCGTTTCTCCTGCTCCTGTGATGCTGCCTGACCTGCTGCAGTTTTCCAGCAACACATTTTTAAGCTCTGATCTCCAGCATCTGCAATCCTCACTTTTTCCACCGCCACTTCTAGTTTGGTATTCGCGGCTGTGCCACAAAGTTTGTCTGATTCTGGTTCCAGGAACTGGAGTTATGTGACTGACTGCAGCAATGTGTACTTCCTTGTGTGGGGAAATTGGTGAAGAAACTGTTATTAACACATTGTTAATAACACATTGCTATTGAAACATACATTGCACCAATATCCCGCACCATCCCCGAACCTTTTTTTTCTAGAAATCTATCAAACTCAGTCTTCAACATGCAGTATTCGCTGGAACCACCACGGCGTCTGGTGGTATCGAATTTAAAGAATCAGCTAATTCTGAATTCCCACATGTCTGCAGTCGCTCACGTAATATTCCGACTGTATATCTGTGAATCCTCTGTCACTGTAATTATTGCTATTTTTAAACGCGGGTCTTTGCATGACTCAGTGGTGGTTTGAATGTTAAAAGATTCTGCATTGTGGCCGCAGTAAGATCGTTCGAATCCGAATCACTGCATTTTACTCCTTGTGATTAATGCTGAAGAAACACAGAATGGAATCAGTTGATTTTACATGAAAGCATTCTTTGAGATTATATTTTTTCCATCAAACCCCTCTCTCTCACACATCTCTGCGACTCATAAACAGGATCCAGACTCACCATTCTCGGAGAAATCCCTCCCTCCCGCAAACACATACCTCCTTAAACTTCCCCTCCCATTTCCCTTACAATCACTTTCACATTGACCCCGTTCAGTCTGTGTTGCTGCGCTCACTGTTGCTGGGTGACCATGCGTAAGTCTCACCATCGGGACCTTCAAACCAGTTGATCCATTTCGATACCGCAGTTGTGAGCTCAATCCACATGGCGCAGCTTTTACTGACATGGACCAGCGATTATTGAAACATCAGGCTCAGGAAAAGGGCACAGGGGAGCATTGAGGACAATAAACCTTATTCGAAAAACACCAGTTTCTGTCGACTTTCGCATCATTTATTTCACTTGTTCATTCGGCTCTCGCGAGACTATTGTGTGTAGCTATGCACGGGAGATTTGCCAGGATATTGTCTGGCTGAAGAAGAGAGATTGGACAAACTGGAGGTGTTTTTCTTAGAGAAGAGGAGATTGAGAAGGGCATGATTAAGATGTACAAAGTACTGAGGGATATGAATAGCGTAGACTGAAATATATGTTTCGCTTTGATGGAGATTTCAATCACGGGAGGCCATCGATTTAAGGTCAGAGGCGGAAAGATTAGAGTGAATGCGTGGAAAAACGTTTTCAAACAGTGGGTGGTTGTATGCAAGACTCTGAGAGGCAGAAATCCACATAACTTTCCGAAGTATTCAAATGTGAATTTATGATGCCAAGACATACAAGGATGTGGGTCAAGTGATTTGAAAAGGAGTTCGGATAGTTAAGCAATTGTTATTGAGCAATACAGATTCTCCGTTCCAAGTACGGATTATTGATACCTGTCCTTCCATTCTCGAAGGGACATGTCACAGGAAGAACTGTGCTGTCTGAATCAGCGTGGGGGAGTACTACTGCTCCCGGGGAGACAGGGTGACAGTGACAGTGCAAACACGTAACTTCTCAAGCTGAAGCTGGTGCTGTTGTTGAAATGAAAATCATTTGATACTTTTGCTCCGTAGTGAGGTGTTTACTTATAGGAGGTAGCTCAGGAAGATATACATTCTACTGCCCTTTCCCCACTGGCCCACACCACTGAATACCGGCACTATGCAGGACAATTCTTCTCTGTACACCATCATCCAATCCTCCTTGGCCCCCAGCACTTCCCCATTTGGCACCATTACATGAAATCCCAGAAGGTGTAACGCTGCCCTTTTACGATGTCTCCCCTCACTGTGTAAGGTTCCACAGATTTATCTACCCATCACTCAATTTAGCAAACTGCATTTCCTGCTCAGAATGTGGTCTCATCGAGACTGTGGAGAGAAAAACAAAGCGGGTGACAAACATGAGTACACCTACGTTCTGTCGACTAGCAAACCTGAGCTTCCAGGTTCCTGTCACTGCAACATCCCACTGTGTTCCCATACCTCCATGTCAGTTTGGTCTGCTGCAGCGCTCCCGCATAGCACAGCGCGAGTTGGAAGAGCAGCACGTCATTTCCTACTGAGAGACCATACAATCTTCAGTACCCAACATTGAGTTCAATCATTTTAGACCCTGCCCCACCTACACATACCATTCGTTCCAAAGGCGGATCGTTGGGCTCTCCCCAGATGCACTAGACCTGCTGATTTTGTTCAGATATTTCTGCTTTTCTTTGGATAATTTTGTTCTGTTCTGATCGTCAGTCTTCAGGAAACGTGTGATTGCACGGGAACGTAGTCAGAGGAGATTTACCAAGGTGGTGCCTGAGCTCGACCATTCCCCCAGCGAAGATAAGAGAAAGTGAGGGCTGCAGGTGCTGGAGCTCAGAGTTGACAGTGTAGTACTGGAAGAGCACAGCACGTCAGACAGCATCTGAGGAGCAGGAGAATCGATGCTTCGGGCACAAGCCACTTCCATTCCATTATCAGCCGATGCCTGGAGGAAGAACGTCTCATATTCCATCTTAGGACCCTACAACCAAACGGGATAAATGTGTATTTCAACAGCTTCCTCATTTCACCTCCCCCCACATTATCCCAGTCCAAAGCCTCAAACTCGGCACTGCTCTCTGGACCCGGCCATCAATCCCCCTCTGAACTACCACCTTCTCCTTCACCTTCACCCACTTGTCGCGTTCCCAGCTACCTGACCATCAACCCTATCCCCTCCCACAAACCCCACACAAAACTCTCATTCCTGACGAATGGCTTATGCCCGAAACATCGATTATCCTGCTCCTCGGAAGCTGCCTGACCGACTGTGCTTTTTTAAAGCACTACACTCTCGTCACTGCACAGATAGATGAGCTCGATTGGGGCTCTTAATCTGAGACCGGAGAAATCTGAGAGAGGAATTGATTAACGTGCGCAGAAATGGAATAGATACGCGTGATAGGAATAAAATTCTAATGGGAAGGGTTAATAACCAGGGATATAGATGAAATGCTAGAGAGAGGATTTTCAGAAAAGATTTAGGAAGAACGTTTGCATCCTGAGAGTGTTGCTTGTCTGGAACTCACTGTGTGCACGTGTGGTAAATGTAAGAGTCCTCAGAACACTTCAGGAGTATTTAGCAAAAAACTTGTGGAGCTAGAGCATAAGGACCAGCTACTGGAAAGTGGGGCGAGGATAAATAGATGTTTGATGATAGACTTGAACACCGTAACGTTGGCTGCAGTAAAACGTAGGCTGGCTCACCTCTGTGGCACAATGAAAGTCGTATTGGACTTCTACTGCATTGTTAAGATTGTGATTCAAAGATTGTGGGTTTGAGTCCCAGCAGAATCGGAGTTTAGTTCAGATTTCAGCTGAATCCATGATTGTTCTGCTGATTCATCATCAGTTTCCATCGTCTGGAGTTCTCGTCCCCGCTACTGACCAGAGAAGATTCCTCACTTTCTTGGTGGTGAGTTTTGAGGGAATCGCATAATTTGAAATATGATCAGTCCAGAATACACTGCTCATTCACAAAACCAACTGCTGAATCCCACTGTCTCTAAACACATTTCCCTTCCACGGTTGCACAGAGATTTTCGGTTTATTCAGTGTCTTTTCGCCTTTGGGCGACAGGTTGATGTGGATGGGCTGGGAAAAGACATTGATGTGTTCGGTCAGCCATAATGATATGAAATGGGGGAGTAGCGCTTACGGGTGAAATGGCCCCCTTCCATTCCTCTCTGTCTGTGCTGTTTCTGACAGAGGGTTTTAAACAATAACATGATGAGGACCCTGTGAGTCTACACCACGGAATACCAAGGTCCTCCACTTTAACCCACTGCTCTTACAGCTGGAATACACAGCTCCTGTTGCAGCTTTAGATCAGACAGTGGAGAATTCTCCCAGGCGCTCTGTCAGACTGCATGTTCCTTCACATAGGTTTCCAACTGGACACATGGAGCGAACGGTCGTGTGGATATTGGGGATTCAGGGACAGATTTCCCCTTTGCCTGGCTAGAGTTCTGGCCATGGTAATAAATATGCATTTCGGTCATTCTGGATCTTACTCTGGATTTTTATCACTTTACAATTTAAACTGAAATTCAATTTACTCTTGCATAATATTCTGATATCATCAGTATTCATGAAAACTGTGCAACATGTCCTTGGATGTAACCATGTTAAATATTGACGATGAGTGCGGTATATTTCTTGTTTTCTATAGGAACATGCAGAAGGAAGATAGTGAAGTTTCGTTGAATCGAATTCTGTGCCAAATTGAAGCAGACCAAATAAGAAACCCTGGGACAGCGATCATATAACATTGTCTGTAAACAACACAGCGACCCACAGAAACCCAGTTTTCAATCAAGTCTATTTTGCACAACGTTTTTCTGTGTCCCATTTCCTGAACCTGATGCTCGAAAAGTCACAGGTCCATATCAGTTCCTCCTTCTCTGCCTTAGCTTTAATTTCATAACCACAGCAAAAGTAGAACAGGCCAGTCGAAGGTCCCAGAGGTACGATTAGGGAACTTTGTAGCTTGCTGCCGGCGGCTCCAGTGGAGCAACTGGTCAGCGCTTGGTACTTAACAGCGTGTAATGCCACAGTTGTAATTCCAATCGTTATCGAAAGCTGCTTTTACTGACGTTAATCAGGAATTATTGGAACATCAGACTGAAGCATAGTTGAGGAATAATGTCGAATAAAGCAGCATCTCTTCTAAAACTCCAGTTTCTGATTTGGGAAAGGTATCAATTGTTAACCGTAAAACTGCACATATTCCCCAAGTAATTATCCATCTGTGGATCGAGAAACAGAGATGATATTTTAGCTTGATGACCTTTTTCAAATCTCTAACACTGCACTGGATTACATTCTTGAAAGGGCTCTTAAACTCGTTTCATATAATCCTGTTTGCTGCAAACTCACACAGCTCAATTAACCGTTCGAAAGGAATTAGATTTATTTCTTTGGGTAGATTGAATGTTGTCACCGAATCTGGTAAAGTCATGACAAATAGTTTTGATGCTCTGTGGAACAAAGAGTTCAAACAGGAATAAGGATGAGTCTTGTCGCTGGATTTTTCGGACGGAGATGAGTGAGTATTAAAAGGAATCAGTCCGATTCCTGGTCATTGTGACCAAATGTTCAAGGCAATATATGGCAATGATAATGATTCTTGACATCGACAGGTCCGTTCCTACTCACTGGAGTCACCATTGTATTACAGATCACGTGAGCGGAGGAGATGATGATCCTTATAGCAAACTGAGACAGTGCAACATTTAATCCCACGTTGTTAGTCTCACTCTATACCATAAACCAGTTATCCACCGGACTGAGCTAACCGGCTTCCATTTAATGCAAAGCTAAAACAAACAGCTCAGCACATTAACAATCTGTAGTAGTTCACGGAGAACCAGCTGCTACAACTTTCAACACCACCAGATCTTCTTATACTTAACATGTTCATTTGCAGGTACTTAGCAATTTCTTTCTGATGAACACTGAACAATTTGTGAGTGCGTCCATTTTGCCTCCCCATTGAGGCAGTGCAGAATCCCTGTCCCTGTTAAATTCGCTCCTTGTGTGTCTGCACGAAGCCTTTCAAATATGCTGGAATCATCTTCTAACATAGTTTCTTCTGCTGAAAAATGATCTCCGATTTCAATAACTGTCAGAATAAAAAGTACCTGCTGTAAACCTCTTTCTCGTTCCTCACTGATATTGAAGCTCTAACCTTTAGTTGTACATTCACCTGAACGAGGGAATTTCCCTCCTATTTATCCTTTCCAACCTCACATCAGCTGGAAAAGCTCCATTAGGACACAAATCAGTCATTCCTGATTTGTGTCGCGTGATTCTTCGTCTATTCCACCATCCAATTAAATCTCTTCTTTTCTTTTCTCGTGGCTTTATCTCCCAGTAAACTTCATTTCCGTCAACTCTAACGATTTTGTATCAAGGGAACTCTAGCCATATCCTTTTTAACTATATTCCACACCCCAGCCCCCGTCTATTTCATCATCTCTATATCCCAGTAAATTTCGTCCTGAGAAATGATGCTGGGTCTAATTCAACTCATTAAAACTTACCACTATGTCTCATTCCTGGCACAGGAAAGGTGTGGGCTATTTTATTTGCAGCTGAATCGGTTGGCTGCAGCAATATTGGATCAAATCGCAGTCACACAGGTGACTGTTGTTCTCATTTTTATTTCTAATCAACGGGTGTTGAAGTAACACAGTGAGGAATCAATTAATATTGTAAGACATACATAACCGGGTGTGTTAAATCTAAGGTTATGAGAATAGGGCAGTTTTAATTAACATCGACCAGAGATTCTTCAAATCTCAGGCACATGAGATTGACAGAGAACGATGTTGAGCGAAATATACTGTCTTGGCAAATGCCATTGTTATGAAGTTGTGGTGTAATGTACTTTTAATGGTACTGAGATGTCTGTCTAGCACAAGGAGTCCAGAACAAGGTAACAACCTAACATTAGGTCGAAACAACTAACAGCTGTGTTACATGGATACAAAAGCAAATTCGAATTCGGCCAATCAGTTTCAATTATGCCCCAATCAAGTTTGAATGTGGTATTTTTACAATGTTAAAACCAATGAAACGATCCGACGTTTTGTGAGACAAATATCGGCCATTTTGAACAGTCACCCAGAGCGAAGAAGAACAGAAAAGAGAGCATCTAAAAGATCAACTAATGTAGGATGTTAGTAAAATCTCCAAGAGGTGCCTATCTGGAGAAATAGATTGCATAAAAAAGAAGCATCAACACCGACCTGGAGAAAAAATCTACAGAGAAAGATACGAAGAGAAGATTCGACAACAAGCTGTTTTGTAAATTGATTTTTTTTGTAAATGATAATGGGGTCGGGTTTGGGGAAGGTATTGTAGAGCACAAGGTTTAGAGAAATGAGTTGTAAGTAGTTATAAGATGATTATTATCTGTCAAATGTTAAAAAAAACAATAAAGTTGTTATTTTTAACTTTAAATTGTAATTTTTGGAATAGTTCTTTGCCTCTTGAATTTTAACAGAATACAGTACGGGGTGAATCCTTTCTGTTTTGTCGGTTTACATTTGAAGAGGGGTTTATCCCGTCATGTAACACCAATTTCTGTGGTTGCTTTGTTGTTTCGCTCATTCGTGAATTTTGCCGCATTAACGATTTTGAAGTTGTCCCCTCTACAGAAAAGGTCCGTGTTTTTGCACCATTGTACAAAAGGTGCAGTGCATATAAGCGACAGGGCTCCCTACAATGACATCCGACTCTGTTTCAATCTATCTATCCTGATATCGACCCATGGAAACAGCACTGCGCAGTCTCCTCGAGTCTGGAAAATAATCCCTTCACAGATAATGTTACATCCCGCTCTCAAGCTGCTTTTCATTCCATCGCTTTCAATTCCGCACAGAATCCATTTCAACAGAATTTGTCACTGAGTCATTTGTTTGTGTTCAAATCCTGTGAGCAGAGGGTCACAGTTGGAGAGTGCTGAGCCCATAACCCAGAGGGCTGACCATACTCTGTGAACTGTACTCTGCTGTTCATTAGCTGGAAATGTGTTGCTGGAAAAGCGCAGCAGGTCAGGCAGCATCCAGGGAACAGGAGAATCGATGTTTCGGGCATAAGCCCTTCTTCATTCCCGAAAAAGGGCTTATGCCCGAAACGTCGATTCTCCTGTTCCCTGGATGCTGCCTGACCTGCTGCGCTTTTCCAGCAACACATTTCCAACTCTGATCTCCAGCATCTGCAGACCTCACTTTCTCCTCTGCTGTTCATTATTTCACTAACAGCAGGTAGATGTGTCTATGCTCTGCAAATTTTCACGCCTGTTTTAAGAAGCAAGATAGACATTTCCTGGTACCTGCTCTTGTTGTCACACAGACAACAACAACAGCACGAGTCGAGATTGTCTGCACTCCAACATCCGTTTTCTTCCCAGGGGTGTAAAGATGATGGTCTGAAACGACTTTGTCTGTTCTCTGTCACTCTGGGATGATGTGAGCTGTGAAATTTATTCTCTGAGCTTGGGGTAACGTGATAAAGCTTAAGACATATCAGGTGCAGTGTGCCTGAGCGACAGGATATGCTGCAGTAACATCCCATACCGATTCAGACAGCAGAGCCCTCGGTGTAACTTCGAGGAGGACACATACACATATCCCGATGACTGGGGGAGACTCTCTCTTTCCCTGCAGTTCTGCTTCAGAATGTTTCATCTGTTTCAGATGGCGTCATTTGCACAAGATTCCCAAAAGAAGATGGGTTCCTGTGCATGTGCAATCTCCCTTTTGTACAGCTTTCCAGAATTTGCATAACTCCCACTCCCTCTAGCTGCCTCCCCGATCCCCAAACCCGTGTTTGATATGGGGTTGAAGAGCACATTCACCTTTCTCTCCCACGACACTGATTGCCATGCCACACGCCAGACGAAAAGCTGAAGACTGCGGGAATCTGCTGTGGTCAGCGCTAACAGAGCGGCCCAGCGGGAGCGTATTGGGCTCATAACCCCGAAATTAATGGATTGAAAACATTCTCTGTTCGCTGACAATTCCAGGTTTCAGTGTGTGTACTTTCCCCGCTCGTGTTCCTATATAACATAGCTCCATTCTACGTATTGCATGTAGTTTCACTTTCCGCCATCGAGCCTCGGTTGTTTGATTTCACTTTGCTCGGTCGCCCTATCAACTGTTTGATAAAACCAAGATGTAAATCATGAAAGTTGCACCCCTTGAAATAACGTTGAGTTCAGGGGTAATAAGTGTCATGGAAGTGAGCATGGCACAGTACCAACGCGGTGAAAGTGAAACAAGTGTTTCAGGATGTTCACCCACACAATCCCACTCTGAATAATTCCACCATCTGGATGTTTGCACAGTTCTGGGTTTGAAACTTTAGGAAGTGGGGACGGGAAAGGATTGGAAACAGCGCTGAACAGGTTGATGGGAATGGTCTGGTATATGAGGAATGTCAACAATAAACGTCATTTGGAAATATGTGACAGTTTTCCTTGGAGAGCAGAAGACCGAAAGCTGGCCTTGTTAAACATTTTCAAGACATGATTGGGATAGACAGAGGAAATAAGGAAGGGAGAATGCTCCCTACGCCTGAAAGGATCGAGAACGATTCGGCAGATATTTAATGTCATTAGTAAAAGCAGAAAAATGTACATGAGGAGAAACGTTCTCACATAGGCAGTGGTTAGGGTCTGTAAGCCACTGCCTGACATTGACAATGACGCAGTTTCAATCGAGTTACTTAAAAACTAATTCGATGTTTATGTTGAAAGTAAAAGTGTGGAGTATTAGAGGAGAAGGCAAGAGAATGATACCAAAAGAGAAACACATTTATCTCTTGGAGAGCCAGCACAGCTAAGGTTAATGGTGACACATTTGTGATTCTGAATGAAATCACAGTTAGACCAACAGAATGTAGGGAGTTAAACAACGGTGATATTGGCAAAGCCGGGACACATCTACACAACAGAACCTTAGCCAGCACGTACATGTCACAGGGAGGATGGCGCTGCCTGACAAGCCTGCAGGGTGTCCTGCAGATCAGACACAGCACCCTTCATTACTCAGAGAAGTTCAGGACTCTGTAGCGTGGCCAAGCAGCCTCAGCCGCAGGAGTCAGGTTCCAATTTGGCAGGTGGTGGAGGTTTGAATCCCACTACAGCAATTTCATCGCATCAGCTGCAGCGTGTTAAAGTGCCGTGGTCAAAGCAGAACTGCAGGTCTGTCTCTTGGAGAGTAAACTGTAATGTGGGAGAGTGCAGACTTTCTCCAAGGGGTCAGTGTCCATGCTATCATGACGTGTTCGCCTTCCACTCGGTAAATCGCGGGCCCAAGCAGCTCTCTTGCTGCTGTTTCGTTTCAGGCTAGTTGAGTTTTCACTGGAACCGAAGAGGGACTGTTGTTTCATTGCTGTTGTGAAACAAAGTCCTGCAGTGACTCTTCTCGCCGTTATTTGGTGTTCTGGAGCAAGGGAAAATGTTTCCAATGAATTGCGATGTCATATGTTCTTAAATTTCTCTCTTTTCCTTCTCTTCTGTCCTGGAGTCGGTGGAAGGGAAAGGTAATCTAATCGAGACTGTGATTGATGAAATTGACTTTCTATGGCCAATTCTTATTGTGTTCTTTCTTTCTCTCTTTTCAGAACTTTCTGGGAAGTGGTGGTTCACTAAGGCTCCAGTATGTTTGAAAGAATAATTTGGAATTGCCCTGTTGTTAGTTGTGAGATTACTTTATGACTCATGCCCTCGGACGGTCTCACATTTAGCATTCATGCTTCGCTGTGTCTGAAAATGCATTAGGTTTGCCATTTTGTTTGTGTTCCGTGTTAAATGCTCTCTGTTTTGCGATTCGCTCAATACATTTCGATATAACACGGTTTGTGAGATAACTTCCAGCAGCAAAAATCCTCAACTGAGGATCTGGGAATATCTCACGAAGTATGGTCAGTCGGGACAAAAGTAAGGAAGTCTTTCCGTTCTGCAGTTTTTCACAATGCTACCTTTCCGTTGAACAGTCGAATAGACTAAACTATTGCGCCACAGCCAGTGATGGCAAGCTCCGCCAATAGTAATCCTTTAAAGGGGGTGTAAGCAACACAACGTTATTGAAGTACACAGCATGGCAGCAGAGTCTTCGGTGTATCTCGTCCATGCTGACCACATCGCCAAAATTCAACAAGTGCCATTTCCCAGCTTTTTGCTTCCAGCGCAGTTTGTTTCTGTAGTGTAGTGATTGTCACATTCGCTTCACACACGAAAGGTCCCCAGTTCAAAATTGGGCAGAAATAGCCCTGGTTCCCACAGCAGCCTTATAGATGGACGAGAATGGAGATTTCCTGTTTGCTTCCCCATCAGCATTGAGTTTGCTCGCGCAAATCGACTTTCGGGGTGAAAAATAATGCAATTCCATTTTAAGTACTGGGCGAAACGTTGTTAAGTGTTTCTCCAACCTGCTTCTGAACATACGCCATTCCGTTTAAGAGTGTAGTTCCCGCGTTCTAATCCTGCCACAAAAAGCAGTGACGCATTTGCATTCCTTGCACAGATGGCCCCTTTCAAAGTCAAGGAGGAAGCTGATGTGCTGGTGTCACGGTGCACCATGGATTCATAATGTAGCCTCTCTGTCAAATATACCCCAAAGCCGTCTCTGAAAGGCCTCATTTGGAAGCTGTCTGCCGTTATTCAACGTGCGAGAGTTAGCACCAAAAGTCCTGAATCATGCTTTCGCACCTTAGCGGCTCATTCCATCAGCAACAGCAATGAATGAATTTACAGTCTCAGAGGAACCCCTGGACTTGTGCTGTCATAGCGTCACTCATATTAAGGTGTGCCCCGAGATCTAAGCCATGTTGGAACTGAGACTGCGGAAATAACAGACAGGTTACCGAATGGCATTGCAGTCATTTGGTTTTCTTTAAATCACAGAAAGCAGGAAAGTGTAAACGGGGAGTGAGTGGCAGAGGGGAGGGGGGAAGCTGGATAACAAAGTGAGGCAGATGCACCTCTGGTGAAACTCTTTAATTGTGATTCACTCAACAACAAGAGACATGAAGGTGACTCAGGCGGGAGAGCTTTTTACATCGAGAATAAGGAGCACTCACGTACATTTAGCACCTCTTTGACATCTTCTGGAGTGGGGAGTAATCACCTTTTGACTTCTGTTGCTCTGTTCAGAAACTGCCTTTTAGATTGACGTGAACTGACACTGCATCTCTAATAAGCACCATGGAATTTTGTAAAATTTACTGAGTCGCTTCCCATCGATTCCCACACAGGGTTCCAACTCAGCTGGCAGCCATGTCGCTCATGTCCAGGTGGAGACATCTTTGCAGCAAGTTGCATGGTTAATGTAACAGACAAGGAAAGTGCCAAATCATACTGGCACCGAGGTATGAGCATACTGACATTGTGATCTATCTTCTCGGATTGGACTGCTACCGTGGCTTTTCTGGTAGAGAACATTCTTTGGGACGCTTATTCTGCAAAATAGTCCCGGTGACTGAAACTATGCTGCACGGTATGATGTGGAACTCGGCATGCTCACTTATGTGCATTTTCCCTGAAGTCCAGTGTGTTTCATGTTCGGTGTTAATGTGAAAGTTGTTCTGTTTCGACCAATGGGTGAAATCATTTCCGAAAGCAAGAATCGACATTCCAGTAATGTCATGGCTATTTTATAAAATCATGACGGAACATGCATTCTCACACTCACATACACATTTGTAACTGAAAAGAGTCTCAGAAGATAGATTCAGCTTTCCATTGATTTTTGTGTGGATTGATGGGCTACCTTTATCTGCTGTGAAATTAATATTGTAGTCGGGCATATCCCAGCTGCTATGCGAGCAGGACAAGGATCGCGGAATGCTTTCCATGTGATTTTTCTTCTGTTGTTTTGCAGGAGCACAATTGAAAATGTATGAAAACAGCCTGCGCGCTTTCGGGTGTTACCGTGGCCGAGCGGTCTCAGCCGCTGGATCCAGGTTCCAGTCTCTAAGGGGGCATCGCTTCCAATCCCACCAGTGCCGTTTCTGCGGGTCAACAGCAAAGCTGCAGCGTGGTTAAGTGCCGTGTTCAAAGCGAAAAAAACCCAGAACTGGTGGGTTTGCTTCTTGGAGAATTAACTGCGGTGTGGGAGAGTGCAGACTCTCTCAAAGGGATCAGTGTCCATGTTGTCATGATCGTGTTGGCCGCCCACACGATAAATCGTAGGCTGAAGCATCTCTCCTGCTGCTGTTTTGTTCTATACAAGTTGAGTTTTCACTAGAACCGAAGAGAGACTGTTATTTCATCGCTGTTGTGAAACAAATTTCTATGGTGACTCTACTCGCCATTATTTCCTGTTCTGGCGAATGGGAAAATGATTCCAATGAATTTCGATATCATATGTTTTTAAATTTCGACCATTTCCTTCATTTCTGACCTGGAGACGGCAGAAGGGAAAGGTAATCTAATCGAGAATGTGGTTGGTGAAATTCACTTTTCATGGCCCATTCTTTTTGTGTTCTTTCTTTCTCTCATTTCAGCACTTTGTGGGAAGTGGCGGTGCACTAAGGCTGCAGGATGTTTGCAAGAGCAGACCGGAATTCCCCTGCTAATAGTTGTGAGATTAGTATATGCCTCACGCGCCTGGTTGTGCCCGTCAGAAACCACCCTCGCCTTTCCTGACCCTCTCCCCTCCTGGATATCATCTACCCCTTCATCCTCCACCCATTCTCTGGTGGGTGCTGTTGCCAGGTCGTTTTGTCTGTCAATTTCACTGTCCAGCTTCCACCCCCGCGAACCAGCATCAAGATGTCCTCCACTCATGGACTCACATCGAGAGCTCAATTCCCCACTAACCATGACTGGCAGATACTTTGTCAGACCACAGGGT
This sequence comes from Chiloscyllium plagiosum, assembly GCF_037043375.1. Lineage (NCBI taxonomy): Eukaryota > Metazoa > Chordata > Chondrichthyes > Orectolobiformes > Hemiscylliidae > Chiloscyllium > Chiloscyllium plagiosum. The sequence goes on from NW_028270167.1 coordinate 98,681,550, forward strand.
GTTGCAGCAGACGTGCAACTCAGCGCAGAGCAGGCTGCACTGGCCTGCAAAGACCCTTTATAATTAAGAATACACGGCACCCCAGAGATCTCACAACCATGATAGGGCGTGTGACACAACCAAAAATAGATTTCACACCGTTTGGGCAAGACACAGACCCCTTCGTAGAGCTTGCACTGATTGGGAAGGGCGAGTTGTGTGTGCGCTGTGCTCTCGCATTAATACAAGCTACTTTTACAAAACAAGGCCCAGGCGCTGCCTCCTCCTACGAGAGCCCACTCTTATTAGTTGATCTCCCATAATCACTGTGGGCACAGCAGTAGAACCGTGCAGGCCAGTTATTGTCCTCCCAAACACATACAGTTACTCTCAGACAGGGAGCAACCCTGCCATCAATATAACAATACCCGATTCACCGGCAGCAGTATTGGGAATCAAACCAGTTATTGGATCATTTTTCAACAAAGAATCCTCCTGCCCACAACCAGTCCATGTAACACTCCCTTCTTATCTTTCCCAACGCTTGGAATACTATGAAAATGGTGCTTTGTGCAAGCTGAAAATGCCATTGTTGTTCCCTGCCTCCCAGTAGTCCCGGACACAAATGCTATCCTGACCAGTATCCCCGCCTGCTCCAGCTGATAGTCTGGTAATCGACCTTTGCTCAGCCTCATTCTCCATTAACTTGGCCCCTGAACCTTTATGTTTTTACAAATGGCGGCTGCCAAAATACATAGACCGGTTTTCCCTAAGGGTATTCGGAGAGCCCCACATTTTATGCTGCTGCAGTATTCCTCACCCTGTCCACCCTTCACCTACCATGCCACAGCACCTTCCTCAAATTTGCGGATGGCCTGCTATTGGCTTCCCCCTCCGCTACAGCATGCAAGCATTTTACAGTGGCCTTCCTCTGCAGTCTGGAACAAGTTGGGCATAGGGTGTTTATCAAGAAAATGCAGTTGTGTCAGCAAAACGTCTAATATCTTGAGTGCGATCTTCTGCAAGGGAATCAGAGCACTGTCCACGGAGCAATTGGCTGTCATCGCCCAGATTCCCCTACCTGTCACAAACAGGCAGCTGCAAGTGTTTCTGGGGCTGGTAAACTACTACAGGCCTTGGATTCCAGTCCATTGTGCTATTGATGCACCTCTGTGGGAGGCAGAGTCCCCTAAACGGCCAGCCAGAGTGATGTGGACACCCGAAATGCAACGGACATTCACTGAACTGAAGCAACAACTAATCTTCACTCCTGCTCTGGGAGTCCCAGATTACTCACAGGCCTTCTATCTTTATGTAATCAAGTCAGAAGGGTTCACGTCTGGCATTTTAACACAGCTTCATGGGGATCTCCGTCGCCCTGTTGCGTTTTATAATGCTTAGTTACGAGAATGCCGCATGTTTGTGCGCAGTGGAAGCAGCCACAGTAACAGTGGATAAGGCCACCTCCATTGTGCTAGATCACCCGTGTACTGTTTTGGTTTCACTGTCACTCACCCTGCTGCTTAATTCAGCAGTAATCCAACTGGTCATGAGGTTGCTTTATGATCTAGGCATACCTTTCCCTACACTCCGCCCTAACTTTGAACCCCGCCACCCTAATTCCGCACACCTAACATTATTCTGCAGACAACCACAACTGCTTGGACCTGGTTTAGCATCCCTGAAAAAGGGTTTCTGCCAGAAACGTTGATTTTCCTGCTTCTCTGATGCTGTATTAACTGCTGTGCTTTTCAGCACCACTCTCCTCTTGACTCTAATCTCCAGCATCTGCAGTCCTCACTTTCGCCTGGTTTAACAGGTGTCCTGACCGGTCTGAGAAAACCCGGACCAGATTCTTTTCACCAGCAGCTCTTCCTTCCGGCCATCAGACAAATACACATTAGCAGGCCAAGCCATCTGCACCCCCATCACCACTCTCGAATCAGCTGCATTACCAGATGGGGTGTCCACACAGGCGGCAGAGTTCTTTCCTCTCACCAGAGCCTGCCTCCTGGCACAGGGTAGCACAGCCAATATCTACACAGATTCCAGATGTGTCTTTGGAGTCGTTCCGGAATTGGCACAATATGGAAATATAGGGTGCTCATCAGCTTAGCAGGGAGACCACTCCAATATGCTGCACTCATTGCCAACATCCAACAAGCAGTTCTGCTACCTGCCGCTGTCACAACTATAAAATGTGATGCCAATAACTCTGCCACCGATCCCGTCACCCAAGCAAATGCCTCAGCTGATGCAGCCACCCAGGAATCTGCACTGCCCCTGGCCACTTATGCCCTGCAGACCCCCTGGGTGGTGAAACCGCCAGAGTCCCCCGACTCTCTCGATGCAGTCCCAACAGCACAGCAAACCACCACGCCAGAAGAAAGGGCCGCATGGGTCCACATTGGTGCCGTACAATTACCGTTCTTACAGGTTCTTACCCACCCCTGCATCATTTAACTGAAAGCCCACCCGCACTTATTGGCCCTGGTGGTACACGTAATCGAACACACAGGCAAGATGCTGTCAGCCATTCCTGGGATGCAGCGGGAGTCGCTGCAGCTGCCTAAGCTCTGCTGTCACAGTGCCTCATCTGTCTACCGAAAAATGCAGGGAAGCCGATGGCCAAACGTGACTACATTCCAGTTCCTGATGGTCCATTCACCCACATTCTAATTGATATTGCCCACACGCCTCAGAAGGAGGAATAAAAAATTGACTTAGTTATTGTCGACAGGTTTTCAAAATGGGTAGAGTCATTCCCCATCAAAAAATAAAATGACGCCAGAGCAGTGATAAAGTGTATCCTGCAGGACGTTATTTCAAGAGTTTTATTTCCCAGGGCGCATAGAATCATATAGGGATGGTGCCAATTTCTCCGCGAAACTCATTACTGCTGACTGTGACGCCCCCGGGATACCCAGGAGATTCCACATTCTGTACCACCCCCCCAGTCATCAGGAATATTGGAGAGAATGGACAGCACCCTCAAAACCACCTTCCCCCAAATCATTTGGGACGCAGGACTGGCTTGGCCAGACAGCCGGCCACTGGTGCTTCACACGGTGAGTGGACAGGGAAACCGAGCGACGGAAATTACACTATTTGAAGTGCTAATGGAACGACCCGTGCCCACAGCCAACGGACCCCAAAAACTAGCCAATGATACAGCGCTGCTCTTAACACAGAAAACTCTCTTTGATTACGTTCAAGCCATTAGTAGAAGGATCACTTTAAACCAAGATTTGCTAAAACCTGCGATGTACTTGGGTGCTTCTTATCTTCCTGCTGGTGGAAACTGAATAAAGATTCGTGCACCTTCAATCTTTCACTGTGTATCAAACCTGCACTCACACAACATGGGTGCTGGGGAAAAAATAAGCACTACCGAAGTTAGACGATAGTATGGGGGTACAACAAAAAAAGCAAACAAAAAAAAAGCTGCCATGTCCACCCTACGGCTGGAACCACTTCACCCGTTTAAACTGGGCACTATGTAAGGAGACAGTCCCTACCGAAAGATTCTCTCTCCCCGAGATGGAAAGGACCACTCTTGATCTGTCTCACGACCACGACAGCTGTCACGCTCTAAGGGAGACCAGAATGTGACCCGGTGAAAGAGGGTCCGCCTCCACAGAAGGACAACCAAGCAGAACAGGATACAGTTCCAGACACCACAGAGGGATCCAGCTGCTCGCTGCAGCCATCGGGATAATCACTCTTGGTCTGCCCTGCACACCACCACTGATCGGTAACAGGGCACACAGAACAGTACATTTCATCCACCGTGAGCCGTGGGTGAGCATTTTCCTTGACATGACCCACATTTGTGCCCAAAGGTAAACCAGACCAGCTGCTGGGTCTGTGCCCGTATCCCTGAACATTCCCACAGCGGCATTCCCCAGGGCGCAGTCCATTTTAACACTGCAGAGATGGCATAATTGTGACTGAAACTGGAGTGGTCCCAGGGATCACAACGCTCAGTCTGCTAACCTGACCGGCCATTTGTGTGGCTCATAGCTCAGACTACTGGAAATCCGCAGGATACCACCTAGACAGATTCACGGGATGGTTCTACGCATCCCAGAACCTCACACATGAACACCCAACCTTGACCATCACTGACACCACCGCACGGATGTCACACAGAGAAACCATGTGCCTAACGAGATGCCAGTCATCCGCATGGGTGCCTGGGTGGAACTGATGTACTAACTCACTGCTCTTGACCCCTGGAGCACTCTGGTCTGTAGCAGAGTGCAGCATCCTAGATTTACTTGGCCACAACATGTCTGGCCACAATTCCATTTTCAACAATATTTGGACAGGAACCCACACCTAAGAACATAAAATGACACTTAATTTGTCTGCTGTGACAAGGCATACCCTGGCTGGCGTTGTCATGGGCTGGAACGTGGGTATGCGGTACCACTCCATTACCACTCCCAGTCGTCTCCCTTCCAGAAGCTTATTCCCACAGAAAACGTACCCTCACTGCCCTCGACGAGATATCCCCCTCCCCCGTTTTTGTGTCCACTTACGAAACCCTGCACCTCGACATAGAGGCACTTCATGCCACCATGCTAGAGGAGATGACATGCCACTGCTGAAGTTCTTGCCAAGCTGAATGCAGAGGCTGTCGCCATTCGTGCTGTCGCCCTACAAAACAGAATGGCCCTGCAATACTAGCTGGCCACAAAAGGGGCACTTGCACCTTCATTGGCACAGACTGCTGTACCTACATCCCTGACCCCAGCGAAAATATAACCGACCTGACACACCACTTTCCACAGGCTGCTGCTGCCCCAAATGAACCGGAGTTGTGGACATGGGCAACCGCCTGGCTTGGCTCGCGGGGAACTCAACTGCTGGAGAAACTAATATCCCATATTCCGGTTGTGGGTATCATTATCCTGGCTATGGGTCTCCATATGTGCTGCTGCCGGTTTTGTACAGCACTGTTACACCTGCCCTCCTCACAACCCAGCTTGTGCAAGTTCGCTGGAGTGATATCTTCTCCCCTGACACAAACTACGCTTGGTCAGATTCAGACACGGACTACTACCTCTCTGACACCAACCCCCACCACCTGATAGCCTCTCCGGTCCAGGCTATTTTGCACTTTTTCAACATGGTCTGAACAAAAGAAGGGTGAACTTTGGGAGAAAATCTGCTACACTACCCACCCATAGCATAACCACATAAAAAACACAGAAGTATGTCACCGAAACATAGAAATCATGCCTGCCAACACACAGAGAACACACCCACAATGCCTCAGTCTTGGTCAAAGAGGCGAATATAGATTCTAGACATTCTAATCTACTCCCAGACAAGATAATACATTTCTCAAACAGCCTACACAGTAAGCTCCTAGCTTCGATCATCACTTCAGTCCGAATACCCTCAGTGCAGGCTCGTTTCCCATATAAACCGGTGGCGCATAAACAAAGAGGCAGACTGAGAGACCCCGGAAGACTTTGCTTCCAGGAGGAGCACAATGGACAGAACTGAAAGCCAGGAAAAGGAACATTTACACATACTCGTGGAGACAGGAAATACTCGAGAAGACATTCTCACCTAAATCAGGAGATGGCTGGAATATCCAGTGTCAATTACAAATGAATTAGTACTGCCAGACGTTTGTTTACATTCCATTCAATTTATTCTTGTTTTAATCGCTTTACAATTTTCACAACTGTACTGTTACTGCTTTACAATTATCACCTTTGTGTTGTACCCCTATGAAAACTGTCTGCACCCACTGCTTGGGTTAGAACATTCGGGCCATCCGTGCGGCGAATCAGTTCTGTGTCAGCCTGGTCAATTTCTTTCCCACAATGTCAATTTGTTTAATCAAGCTGCTTGCCGGCGTAGTATCTGGTCTCTGATCCATTGGAATAAATTTCTCTGACACCACGTGACCGTGAATTGCTTATGTTTTTACCCTGTTGTCAGTCTCCCGTGTGGGATCTCGCTGAAACCCACATACAGTACATCATGTTCACTCCCCTCATTTAAAAATCTGATCACTTCCCCAAAAATTTTAAACATATCTGTTAAGCATCACCTCCCCGGACAAAACCATGCTGACTCCTTCATCAAACCTTGCCTGGACAAGTCCGAATTAATTATCTCATTCAGAGGTTTCTACGAACGTTTACCGACCACTCCTGTGATACTCACTTGTCTGTATTTAACTGCCTTGTTAAAAAGTGGAACCCCATTAGTAGTCCTTCAGTCGTCGACCAACTTCCCTGTGGACAAAGAGAAATGTGAAACATTGGTCCGAAACCCTAAAATTGCTCCGTTGTCTTACAGAGTAACGTGAGATATAACTTCACTCCGGGCTGGGAAGTTTTCCACGTTTAAGACTCTCAAAACCTCCAATATTGTCTCAGTCCCTAGATGAAACTGATCAGGAACCTCTCAGTGCGTCTTCCTGCATTCTATACAGATGTCTTCCCACAACAGGACTTTTCGCCAGCTGAATGTGTAAATTGAGTCATCCGGTTATCCTATTTACAACTATACACAACTTTACTGTCACACTAGAGGGAACACATTCACGCATTTTAACTGGAAAACGCTGTTTTCAGCCTTTGCGCCTATAAACCGTTAAGCTTTGATACCCAATGGCACATTGTTACAGTGAGAAAGCGTTTTCTATCTGAAAAAAACTGTCACTTGATTACACCTCCTGCGTGGACTCCAATCCGTTCACATCTGACACGAGGGTTGCTTTTCTCTCTTCTGTTCGTCACATCCAGGAGAGAACTGTAGCAGGAATGATTGCTGTCTTCATCAACCTAAGAAGTTCATGCCGATTGCTCACCTTGTATTCAGAACTACCCATAAGAGAACTTTTCAACAGGAACAGAGTTCTGTATTCTGTGCAGGAGCTCATTGCACAAGCACAGTATCACTCTTCTACAAGGCCATGCACAGTCATTCTTCCTCGAACACTCACAGTTTCCGACTCTAATCAGACCAAAACCAGATGGTGCTGGAAAAACTCAGCATCTAAAAAAAGAAATCCGAGTTAACATTTCGATTCCAGTGACCATTCCTCTGAACTGACGATAGCTTGGAAAATGTTGGTCGATCTGCAGAAGACGTAGTGGCGGTTGGGAGAGGGAAAGGAGTAAACGATAGGTCGGGATAGAGTTCAAATAGAGAGAAGAACAGTTGGAAAAAGGAATGGAGGATGATCTGGCTCGCAGGATGAATAGCTGTTAATGGAGACTGTTAGTGGTGAACCATATGTAGAGTGTTATGGAAGGCCATGTGACAACAAGGCCTGGCGTGTGGGATAGGGGATAGGACATGGGAGAGTTCAGGCTGCAGACTCCCCAAATAGAAACTGAGGTGGTGTGCTTCCAGCATGTGCTGAGGTTCGCTGTAACTCTTCTTGAAGACAGAACTTAGATGTTCTGCTGTGTGGTCACCCAGTCCAAACTTCGTTTCCCAAAATAGTGGAAACCACATTGCGAGCAGTGATTGCAGTAGAGTGGATTGCGTAATGTGCAGTTCATGTGTTGGGCATGTTGGGCCTTTGGAAACTGAGGAGAGAAGACGTCAATGGACAGGTGAGGAGAGGCAACAAGCAAAAGGAGATATTATTACAGAAATCAGAAGGACAAGAAACTGAACAAAAAGCCCTTCACCTGAATGCTCGTCGCATTTGTAACATGGTTGAAAAGCTAATGGCACGAATCAACATGAATGAAAATGATTTATTAGACATTTGAGAGATACGTCAAAAGGATGGCCACGACTGCGAGTTCAATATCCAGGAGTCCGAGATTACTTGGAAGGTCAGACAGCAGTGTAAAGAAGATGGTGTCTCTCTGTTATACAAGGCCGACATCAGGGCAGTGTGGAGAGATGCTATAAGTTTGATGGAGAATGAGTTTGAATTAATTTGCGTGGAAAGAATAAATTCTCTGAAGAAAACGTCACTGATAGGTGTAGTCTCTAGGCCAGTAAATAATAACATCACATTGGTGAAGGCAATAAACAAAGAAATCAGCAATGCCTGTAAAAATGGGCCGGCTATTATCATTAGTGATTTTAATCTACATGGAGCTTGGTCGAAGCAGCTCAGTCACAGTACCTTTGAGGAGGAGTTTGTTGAGTGTACCCGTGATAGTTTCCTTGAACAGTATGCATTGGAACCGACGAGAGATTAAGCAACCCTCGATCTGGTCCTGCGTATTGGAACAGAAATAATTAATGATCTCATTGTTAGGCATCCTCTTGGAACGAGTGATCATAGTATGACAGAACTTGGAATTCAGATGGGGAGTGTGAAGATAAAATTTAATACCAGGGTCCTGTGTATGTGCAGGGGCACAACAATAGAACGAGAGAGCACCTGGCTAAAGTAGACTGGAAACAAAGGTTATATGGTGGGACAGATATCGAGCAGTAGAGGACTTCCATCAAAGATTTTTTTGTGGAATTGCTCAGCAAAAGTATATTCCAGTGAAAAGGAAGGACTATAAGTAAAGGGATAATCTGCCCTGCGTGTCTGAGGAAATAAGGGAGGCTATCAAAGTGAAAGAGAAGGCATACCAAATGGCCAAGAACAGCATGAAACTGGAAGATTGGGAAAATATTAAAGATGAGGAAAAATAACTAGTAAAGAATACAAAGACGGATAGCAAAAGTCCCTATATAAATATAAAAAGAAAAAAGAGTGGCTCAACCAAAGGTTGGTAATTTTGAGGATGAGAAGGGGCACTTAGTTATGTGATGTGATGAAATGGCCGATTCATTGAACAGGTATTTTGTGTCAGTCTTCACAGTGGAATATGCGAATAACATGCCAGTAAGTGGCAAAGAGACAAATGTAGGTGAGGACCTGGAAACAAACATTATTACGGAAGAGGTAGTGTCAGGCAAGCTAATGGAGCTGAGGATGGACAAGTCTCCTGGCCGGGAGGGAATGCGTCTCAGGGTATTAAAGGAGATGGCGGGAGAAACGGCAAGTGCACTAGTGGCAATTTTCAAATTCACTGGACTGCGTGCCAGTCCCAGCAGATTGGAAAACAGCTAGTGTGACACCACTGTTTGAAAATGGAGATGGATAAAACATTGGGAATTATTGATCAGTTAGCTTAAGTTCTGCAGTGGGGAAGATGCTTGAGTGTATTATCAAGGAAGAAAATAGCAGGGCATCGCGATATAAATTGGACAGATGCAACGTAGGTTCCTGAAGGTTCAAACAGAGATGCTATGTTGCAGCTGTACAAGGTGCTGGCGAGGCTATCCTTGGTGTACTGTGTGCACTTTTGGTCCCCTTACTTGAGAACGAACGTACTGGCACTGGTGGGGGAAGGGGTGCACAGGAGGTTTACTGGGTTGATTCCAGTGTTGAGGGGGTTAGCCTATAAAGACAGACTGCATACATTAGGATTATTTTCTTTGGAATTTGGAAAGATGAGGGGGCAATCTTACTGAAACATAAAACATTGAACAGAATAGATTAGAGAGAATTATAATGGATGCTTCCACTTGTGGGTGAAATTCGGACAGGAGGGCATAGCCACAGGATTAGAGGGAGCAGATTTAGGACTGAGTTCAGAAGGACCTTCTTCACACAGACGGATGTTCATATATGGAATACCTTGCCCAGCGAAGAAGTTGACGCTAGTGCAACAAATCTTTTGAAGAGCAATACTTCTTTTGAACAATAAATGAAATAAGGGATACAGTGAGAGGGCGCATAAGCGTATGTGAGTCTTTAGAAAGATCAGCAATGATGTCATTGAACGGCGGAGTAAGCTTGAAGGGCCGGACAGCCTATTCCTGTTCGGGTTTTTAGGCTCTATGAACTTATGTGTCACAAAATCAGCGATGCAGAGGGAAGACTCCATGGGGCCAGTTGGTTCAGGTGTTGGGAGTCAAGGCAGAGTGCAACAGAGTTTCCTGCAGGGAATGGTCCCTGTGGACAGGGACTGAAGAGGGATATTAGTCTGATGATAGCATGTCGCTAGAGGTGGTCGAAATTTAAAAAAAATCGATGATCACTTGAATCACCACTGCGAATACATTAGCCAACTTTTATAGGTGCGCCATTGAGATTATTATGTCTGGATGTATCAGTACCTGGTATGGCACCTGTACCATTCAATATCGGAGATGTCTACGGCGAGTGGTGAACTGGGCCCGGACAATCACAAAGGCCAACCTAGTATATGTTTACATATTATTTATACATCTATGCTACTTAACACTGAGATCTATTTGTATTGATCGCAAGATAAAGCTTTTCACTGTGCCTCACTACACGTGACAATAAATTCAATTCAATTCAATTCAATTGTGGAATGTCGATGCGATGGATTTTTGAAGCAGCTTGTGGTGGAGCCAAGTAGGGAACACGCAATACTGGATTTAGCGTTGTGCAATGAGTCAGACGTGACAAGGGAGCTGAAGATGAAGGAACCCTTAGGAAGTGGTGATGATGACATGATTGAATTTACCCTATAATTTGAGAGGGAGAATATACAATCAGAAGTAACGGTCCTAAAGTTGAATAAAGGTAATTGCAGAGGAATGAGTTATAAGCTGGAAGAATTTGGTGAGAAAGGACCCTAGCAAGAAAGCAGGAAATTGGAAGTGCAATGGCAGGACTGTCTCAGCATAATTTAGCAGACAGATCAGAGACACATCCTGTGGAAAATGAGGTAAGGTGCAGGGTGGTTGAGGCAACCATGACTGACTCAGGAAGTCATCGATAGCATAAAAGCAAAAGAGAAAATATATAATGTGGCGAAGGGCAGTGAGTAATCAGAGCATTGGGAAGCTCACAAAGACCCAGAAAGGGCAATAACAAAACAAATGAGCAGGAAGAAGATTAAATGTAAGCTAACTACTAATTTAAATGAAGACTGCAGTTGTTTCTTTATTCATATAAACGCAAAAGAGAGGCAGAAGTGGACAATAGGCCACTGGGAAATGACACTTGACAGACAGTAGTGGGGAACAAGGAAATATTTGAGGAACTGAAAAATTACATTGTGCCAGTCTTCACAGTGGAAGACATGAGTTATACCCAAACATACAAGAGAATGGGGGAACAGATGTGAGTCTAGTGGCCATCACTGAGAAAGTGCAAGAAACACTGAATGGCCTGAAGGTGGATAAATCATCTGGATCAGATGGAGTACCCTCCAGAAGAAATAATGGATACGTTAGTAGAGAACTTTCAGGAATCGGTAGAATCAGGAAGGGTGCTACAGGACCAAAAAATCACAAACTCGACACCCCATTTTAAAAAGAAATCACACAAAAGCTGGAAAATTACAAACCAATCAGACGAATCTGGGTTGTAGATAACGTCCTCCAATCCATTGCGTTGAAAGAAATTTCTACGTACTTGTAAGTGCCTGTCAAAATAACGCAAAGTCAGCATGGTTTCATCAAGGGGAAGACATGCTTGACAAATCTGGAAGATTTCCTCTTTGAAGAAGTAACAAGGAAGGTAGACCAAGGAGAGCCAATGGGTGTTATGTGTCTGGACTTCATGAAGGGTGCAGGGTGGTTGAGGCAACCATGACTGACTCAGGAAGTCATCGATAGTATAAAAGCAAAAGAGAAAATATATAATGTGGTGAAGGGCAGTGGGTAATCAGAGCATTGGGAAGCTCACAAAGACCAAAAAGGGCAATAACAAAACAAATGAGTAGGGAGAAGATTAAATGTAAGCTAACTACTAATATAAAGGAAGACTGCAGTTGTTTCTTTATTCATATAAACGCAAAAGAGAGGTAGAAGTGGACAATAGGCCACTGGAAAATGACATATTTCCTCTTTGAAGAAGGAACAAGGAAGGTAGACCAAGGAGAGCCAATGGGTGTTATGTGTCTGGACTTTACGAAGGCCTTTGATATTTGCCGCACAGGAGGCTACTGAATAGGATAAGGGCCCATGATGTCAGTGGCAAGGTGCGCTCACAGGACGGAATGCAGTGATTAGGAACAAAAGAATCCTTCTCAGTATGGCAGCTGGTAACAAGTGGCGTTCCTCAAGGCTGTGTTGGGACCAAAACTTTTCATTTTCTCCATTAGCGATCTAGATAAAATACCTGAGGGCAATGTGTGTCAATTTGCAGACAATGCAAAGACAGAAGGACGGGTAGCATGAGAAGGCGGGGATGCTGCAGAAGGATATGGACATGTAGGGCGAGTCGGAAATTACATGGCAGATGGAGCAAACTGTGGGAAGTGTGAGGCTATGCACTTTGGCAGGAAGAATAAAGATACGGACGATAGTCTAAATGGGGCGAAAGTTCACATGTCTGGTGTGCAAAGATACTTGAGAGTCTTAGCCCAGGATTCTCTCAAGATGAACTTGCAGGTTGAATCTGTAGTTAAGAAGATAATTGCAATGATGACATTTATTTTTGGAATGCTTGAATATAAAAGCAGGGATGCACTTCCGAGGCTCTATAAGGGTCGAGTCAGGCCACATCTGCATTACTGTGCGCACGTTTGGTCCTCAAATTTAAAGAAGGATGCACTGGTCCTGGAATGTGTTCAGAGGTGATTCACGATTATGGTCCCAGGAATGAAAAGCTTGACACATGAGGAACGTTTGAGGAATCTGGATCTATACCCACGAAATTTAGAAGGATAAGAGGAAGTCTAATTGGTACTTATTGAATCGTGAATGGCCTGGACAGAGTGGATGCTGGGAAGGTGTTTCCTTTTTTAGTAGAGACTAGAACCGAAAGGCACAGTCTTGGAGAAAAGGGAAGACATTTGAGAGCAGTAATAAGAGACACCTATTCAGGCAGGAAGTGGTGAATGTATGGAATTCATTGTCAGATAAGGCTGTGGAAGCCAGGTCTTTGATTATATGTAAGACTGAGATATGCAGCAGCGTGGTTTTCAAGGGGATCAAGGTTTATGGGGCGAAAGCAGGAGAATTGGATTTAGAAAAATATCTACCATGATTTAATGGCAGAGCAGACTCACGGCGCTGAATGTTTTAATTCCTGCTCCTATTGCCTTATGGACTTATGCATCGAATAACTCCATCTGCAGGTTCCCCTCCAGGGAAGGTGCCAGCCTGACTTGGAGCATTGTCAGCGAAGATCTGATTGAATTCTGATCCAGACTTGATCTGCCAAATGGTCTATTTCAGCCCTCCATCCTTTATTTTATTATTCCTCCGAAAAAAAAGATTAATGCAATGACCAGACTTGTGGCCGGTCCTCTCACTCTTCTCGAAACAGGCAGTTGCTAAAGTTCCAGCATCACTTCCCTGCTCGTATATTCCCACCTACGGTCAAGAACGGAATGTATCTCTAACCCCTCGAGACCACTTGATTCCTTGTGCAATCACCTTCAAAAATTCGTGAAAGCCTACTCCAATTTCACTTTTTGTATTAGGGCGCTGCATAGTATTTGTGGAATACGGTGGCCGGGGATGCAGGTACATAATTCTTTTTCGTTTGTTTCACATATAGACAGAATGGTTAAAAAATGTCATCTTGCCTTCGTTGCTCAGTCCTTTCAGCGTAGGAGTTGGTACATTATGTTGAAGTTGAGTAGGACATTGGGTGAGGCATCTTCTGGAATACTGTGTCCAGTTCTTGTCGCCCAGTAATCGCAAGGAAATTGTTCAGCTGGAGTAGGTTTAGAAGAGGTATACCAGCATATTGCTAGTGGGGAAGGTTTGAGTTATAATGAAAGGCTGAATAGGCTGAGAATATTTTCTCTCGAACACGGGAGCTTGAAAGGTGACCCGATAGAAAGTTATAGACTATTAAGAGTTCGGATAGAGTTAACTGTAACTGTCTTTTCTCCAGGGAGGTGGACTTTTAGACGAGAGGCCAAATGTTTAAGGTGAAAAGAGAGATATTTAAAATAAGACATGAGAGGCTTTTTAACAGAGGATGGTTCATGTGTGCAATTCACTTCCTGAGGCAGTAATGAATGAAAGGAAATTTACAACATTTACAGAATATTTGGATCGATAAATGAATTGGAAAGTTTCAGTGGGATTAAAAAAGCCATTCATTCATGCCCAGTCCATTATTTATTGCCCATACAGCAGTTCAGAATCAACCACGATATTTTGGATCTGGACTCACATCCCAGCCAGACTAGATAAGTATGGCTGTTTACTTCGCTAACAGACATTAGTGAATCAGATCTACTACAACTGATTCAACATCATCATTATACTCTTCAGCTGCAGGTATTTATTGAAATAAAATTCCAGCATCTGCCATGCCAGGATTTGAACCCGTGTCCACAGAATTATATCTGGGCATTCGTATTAACAATGCAGTAATAATATCACGAGGGCATTATTAAGCCTCAGCAGTTACAGGAGCCGTCAGATGCGACTCTTTTAGTTTGGCATGATGTTCAGCATGTACTGGTAGGAGTGAAAGGCCTGTTTTCATGCTGTGTGAGTCTATGACTATGAGTCTATGGAAATGGCAGCTGGTTGTGATAAACAGCAGCATTGACAGTTCAGTTGATCTCCTTCTCGGATATGTAATCTTGCTGGTTACTCCGGAGGTTCGTTTGCTCACTGAGCCCTTTCCACACACGGGACTGTTGAACAGTCTGTCCCCAGTTTGACTGAATAAATGTGTTTCCACTTCAGCAGTCAATTGAATCTCGCATTTCCCTAGTTTCTCTGTGATATCGGTGTCTTTGTATCTATCCAAGGGGGAACGATTGGTTCAAATCATGTCCACGCAGACGCAAGTCCCGTTGTCCATGTTATGAATGTGTTTTTATTCTTCCTGATATACCCACAGGGTGTGGATGTCACTGATCAGGACAGCATTTGTTGTTCTTCCTGATTCGCTGCTGTCTTGCTGTATGAGGGACATGGATTTTATCACAGTCTCGTGTGACTGTGTGCAGTTTGCAAATTCTCTCCTTGTTTGTGTGAGTTTCCTCCCACAGTCTGAAGGGGTGCAGGTTACTGGGATCAGCCATGAGAAATGAAGGAGGAAAGGAATAGCTATGGAATGTGGGTCTCATAGGATGTGCTTCGGAGGGATGGTGTCGACTGGAAGGCCCGAATGGCCTGCTTCGCCACACGATCAGCATTCTCGGATTAACGGTCAGCTATGTTTTTCTGGACCTGGAGTCACAAGTAGGCAGGATTGAGTAAAGATAGTAGCATCCCCCGCATAAGGAACATGCATGAATGGGATTGCAGGAAATTAAAGTCATGATCTCTGTTCCTGACGTCAGGCTTTAATTCCAGGTTTTATTCGTCGAACTTTAGCATTACCAGTTCCATGTCTGAGTCCACAAGGATGACTAGTTTATTACAAAACCACAACGCAACCTTCTCCAGGTTGCAGTATTTACTGGGAACAAGAAGCGGATTCTGAGCTGATGCGAGCAAAAGCAGCTGCTATTGCCAATGTCAAAAACACTGATCCAAATAGGAAAATGAAGTTTCGAACTTTGCCACCTCAAAGTTAAAGTCTCAACACCCTTTAGATGCGCCAATCGGCTGTCTCAGCAACATATACTACTTATGGCTATAATATTATAAATGTTGGCAAGTATTCCGTTCCGTCCCGCTTTTTACCAGGAGAAATCCCAACCTCGGAAATACACGCGCCTCTCTCCTGTCATTCCATCCCAATTTGCCATTGGATCTTCGTGGCTGCTTCACACCGTTTCTACGATTCCGGGTCTGGAACTCGGATTATGTGTGATTGCCTGCAGCAGTTGGTATTGCCTTGTGTGGGCAAAGTGATGAAGTAGCCGCTGTTAAACTGGAATGCTATTGAAGCACACGTTTCAACAATATCCTGCGCTGTCCCAGCAGTTTGGAAAATTTCATTAATCCCATTCTCCAATACTCTCATTCATGGAATCTCCACAGTCTCTGAGAACGTTAACGTTAAAGATTCAGCCCATTCTGAGTTCCCACACGCCTGATATTGTACATTCTCCCTGACATTACCTCTGCTTCAATACTGGCGGCAGTTTGCAAAAGTGCTCTGTGAAGTGCTGTAACTATTTAGTAGTTCGTATTCTGCGTTGTGATTGCAGCGTCCTCGGCTCTAATCCACGACATGGCTGTTAGTTCTCTCAAAGGTTTACTTTTGGTGAAACACGGTAAGAAATTAATCGTTTTTACATGATAATATTCTCCGAGGTGTTTTCCATCGAATCACCTTCTCTGATGTTTCTGCGTTTCATGTATCAGGATTTAAACCCAAAAGTTCTGGAAGATGTCTCCTCCTCCCACTCTCCCTAATTCTCTTTTCCGTCCCACATCCCATTTTACTGAGGCATTGCACAATCTAACATATACTTTCACGTTGATACCGTCAAGTCTGTGCCGTTGCCCTCACTGTTACTGGTTGCGACAATTAAGAATATGCTAAATGCGTTGTCTGAAAAACTCATCTGTTTCACTACGTCCTTAACTGGTCTGACTCCAGACCGCAAGGCAATAAATGCTGCAGAGCCACCCCCCATGCTGTTACAGAATGAACAAAAAGGTTCATTCGGCTCGACCTCGACTATTGTCTGCAATTCACGTGAGTCCAGGAATGTGATCGCAGTGGGAAAGGTGGAGGAGAGATTCACTCGGATAGCGTTTGGGTTGAAGAGTTTCAGTCATGAAGAGAGACAGGACAGGTTGGGATTGTTTGTCACCGTGCAGGGGAGTTTGTGAGAAGGCATTGTACAGATGTACAAAATAATGAGGGGTATGGATAAGGTAGACTGAAAGAAGCGTTTCCCATCGACGGAGAGATCGAACACAGGGGGCCAGAAATTTAATGGGAAAGACAGAAAGGTTTAAGTAGATGTATGGAAAAGCGGTATAGGCTGCGGGGTGTTGGAATTTGGAACACACTGTCTGTAAGGGTCAGAGCGGCAGAAATATTCAGATATGAATATGTTCTGCCAATACTTATAAGTCTGTGGATTAAACGATTCGGGTCGTAAAGCAGATGTTTTTGACAAATGGAGCCACAACAGACTGAGTGGTCTCCTTTGCTACTGTTGTCCTCGGTAGTACAGTGGTTAGTGTCGAAACATGTTATGCGGGAGATAGAAGCTCAATTCCTCGCTAGGGCAGTATAAATGTTTTAAAACTGTCGCTCCGTTCCCAAGTGAAGCATATTAATGCCTGTGCTTCCATTCCCCATGGGACATTTCACGGGAAGGACAGTGCTATCTGAATCAGTGTGGGGAAGGACTGCAGTTCCCGCTGAGACAGAGTGTCAGTGAAAGTACAAACACATGACTTCTGCAACCTGCACCATATGTCTGTACTGGAATCTAAACCATTTAATAGAAAGAAGAAGGAACCTGAAGAAGAAACAGGGTAAACTAATTCAGATGTGAATACAGAAACATTTTCCGCAGCATTTTGAGGAAAACTGACAAACGGCTCTGAGAAAGAGTTTGTTTGTCAGAACTGTTAGTTCACAGAGATGTTTTGTTCCACTTAAGCACTTAAGAAATTGAATAACAATTTAACTGAAGACTTGACATGTTAGAACACACCAGACGATGAGTCACGTGCTGGAAACTGTGTTTATAAACTAGATGTTTGATGACTGATACTGATGCAATAGGCTGAAGGGCCTCTCGCCACGTTTTTAAAAACTCAATGACTATCATTTTTCAACTAAACCAAAAAGGCAATAAAAAAGTCACCAAGAAAATTTGTAAGCATTGCATATATCTTCCTTGGTGCGCAAGTGCTGAAATTCAGCTCTCTCACTGGTATTTTCCAATTTTGATTTCCAGTCAGGGAAAAAAGATTTGTTGCTCCTTATGAAAATCTTAAATTGAACATGAATTCCTGACATTACAAAACTGCAAAGATAGCAGTTCTGTCAGAGTAAGTGAGAATTTCATATCGGAGATGAAATCAAATGGGGAGAAACGCTGAAATCAGTTGCTTTTGCCTGCTCAGACACAGTACTACAAAAATGATCCTTTTTGAAACATACAGGTTTTTAAAGGATTTAAAAAAGTTGGATGCAAAAAGGTTGGATCTGTGACCAGAGCGCCTCGTATCGAATGACTTGGAGATACCGGTTTTGGACTGGGGTGAACAAATTTGTAAATCACACAACACCAGGCTACAGTCCAACAGGTTCAATTGGATGTACGAGCTTTCCGACTGGTGCTCATTCGTCAGGTGGTTGTGGAGTACACTGTTATAAAGCACAGAATTTATAGCACAAATTTGCAGTGTGATGTAACTGAAATTATACATTGAAAATTACCATGATAGTTTGCTAAGTCTCCCATCTGTTAGAATAACCATGTTAGCTTCACTTCTTTCATTTGTAAAGAGCAAAACTTTTTATTTTAAAGTTACATTCTCACGTGAACTTGAAGAATTGGTGTCAGCCCCCCGTGTGCTGCTGTCTTTTCCATAATGTTTAGACTGATTCTAATTTAATAAATGATTTAACAGAGGCTGACATGGATTCATGTAGTTTTTGAGCAAAGTACAATGTAACTCTGCAAGTACAAATTCACCCCACAAACGTATATATGCATGTGTGTGTGTGTGTCGGAGGGTCTCTGTGTGTAGACAGAGCAATGGGATCACCTGTACTGTGACATGAATCCAAGGTCCCGGTTGAGGTCATCCTCATGGATCGCGAACTTCGCTATCAGCTTCTGCTCGGGAACTTTTAGCTGCTGCCGGCTCCGAATTCCGCCTTGGTGGATTGTCACCCGAAAGTCCTAGGTGGAATGTCCTGGACCACTGATGTTCTCTCCAACCGGGAAGCGGCAGACCTGTCTGTTGATAGATGTGTAGTGCCCATTCATCCGTTGCTGTAGCCTCTGCTCGGTTTCACCAATGTACCATGCCTCAAAGCATCCTTGCCTGCAGCATTTTTTTTAGACTAGCGTCAGTCTAAACATTATGTCACGGACACAGCACACAGGAACTAACAACTTCAACATATTATCTGGACTGACACTAATTGTTAAAGTTTACCTAAGAATGTAACTATTAAAAGAAAGTTTTGCGAATCACATAACAAAGAAATAAACCTAACATAGTCATTTTAACGGATGGAAGACTTAACAAATAATCAAGGTATTTTTCTTTATATAATTTCAATTACATCACACTGTAAACTTTTGCTATAAATTCTGTTTCTTACATCTGTGAACTCCACAACCACCTGAAGAAGGAGCAGCTCTCCAAAAGCTAATGCTTCCAATTAAACCTGTTGGACTATGACCGGTGTTGTGTGATATTTAACTTCGTATTATAATACGGATTTTACAATTAAAACAGAGATGTGGAAGCATTTATTCTCTCAGACAGTTCTGGATCCGTGGACTTTCTGTACAAGAAGGCTGTTGAGGAAGGGTCATTCGGTGTAATGAGACTGAGATCGGCAGATCTTCAAACAGCAAAGACATCAAGCGTTATGGGGAAAGGCAAGAAAGTGCAGTTCAAGGTTATCAGATCTGACATGAAACCATTCAACACAGGAATAGATTTGTAGGTCTGAATGATGTCGTTCTGTTCATAAACTTGTTTGCCTAAATATGAAGCTGCAAAACCGACCTAAGTAAAATGTGCCAAATTAAAAATACGTGGACCCCGGAACACTGAACCGAGGTGAAATGTACAAAGAACATCACACAAAGGGCAGACAATGTGGGTAATTGATCCGGAGTGATCAGTATACCAAAGTAAACAGGAAAAACAATATTCATTATCTACATCAAACCTGTCTCCACTAGGCATGCAGTTAACTCTCACAAACCACCATTCCCCTTCTATTTTAGTGACGCCCCCTCCGTTCTTGATTTAAACTGATTGAACGTCAGGCAATTGCAGCTGACATTGCTGATGTGGACCTGTAACATGTAGGAAAGCGATTCGGAATGCTGCACTACATCATTCTGCTTCGAAAGATCAGGCAGTATTTCATATTGATTACTGTAAATGTTAACCTTTAACAAGCCAAGACAGTGAAATTATTGAATCCTCATCACTATACTACCAGGGAAGATTTCTGTTAACACCACCCTGGACACCATGAGATTCGTCATTCTATATTGCCATCCTTCTGTGCATGATCCCATCGGCTCCATTCCGGTCTTGTTGGTTGGTTTACAATATTGAGGCTATCCAATCATCTTTGCATTGCAGTTTCTGATGTATGAGACCTTCTTTCTGAGCTGGCAATGTGCTGGCTCAGTGGTGATAACACTGGTCTTGTAAACTAGAAAAGTGCTTGAAATAGCCCATTCCTGTTTTTAATTCCAATAACTTGAGGAAAACGGTTCGACAAGACAGGAAAAAACGGGTGTGAGCAGTGATCCAGTTTGCCAGCAAGAACGAGGTGAGACAGTATATACTAGAGAGAGATGGGGGGAAAATGGGCAAGGAACACTGGGACGGGAGGGGCTGAATGCTTCATTTCTTTGCTGGTGTTGAAGTCTGAAATGGGACAATATCAGCCAAGTGGGTGAAATGTGACTTTCTGCTTGTTTTCTCCCGAGGCCTGTGTCACTCTTGAGGAAATGTGTCTGCGTGCTTCAGTCTATGCGTAAAAATGGGATTCAGCTCCCCGACCGGGTGTGAACACATTTTTCCCATCTCAAACTTCAATCCAATTTATTGTGTCTTACGAGATTAAAACGTTCCAAAGAAATTAGCATTGAAATGAACACGTGAAACGTCAGAGTTCACAAGGTTACAGACCAAGTGCTGGGAAGTGAGATGATGGTACCCATTTCTGTGCTGTAAACATTCGATAATTCAATCATTTTTGAGGGCAAATATATCTGCAATGACATAATTCCAAAAACCGCGTTATGAAGAAACTGTGAAACTGCTTCTGCCCTCATCCCTGGTGGTCTCGTAGTTCGTATTCGGCGCTTTGACTGAGTGGGCTGGATTTCATTACCGTTCAGGAAATCAGGACTTCTTGTTCCTGATGCAGAGAGCGCAGCTCTACCAGGAATCTGTTTAATGCCTTAAATCAGTCAATACCCCAGCCCTTGAATGAAGGTAAAAGTGCCTTCCCTCTCTCTACACAGTCGGATAGTTCATCCTTCATTCTCCCCTGATTCCACTTCCCAAAGAGTTTCAAAGAACTGTCAAAACTGAGTCTCAGCTATTTCTTTTCTGTGCTTTTCATACACAGGAGCTGCAGCGATTGAGTGAGTTGGTTTCTGAAAATGAAACGTACCTTATGAGCAATGTGTGAGGCTATCCCAGGAATGCCTTCTCTGCCAGCGCTGCGACATGACTGATGTTCTCTATGATATGGAAGTGCCAGTGTTTGAGTTGGGTAGACAAAGTTAAAAATTACACATCATCAGGACATAGTCCAGCAAGTTTATTTGGAAACACTAGCTTTCAGAGAGCCGCTCCTTCATCAGGTAGGTGTCTTTCTGCAGAAACTTGATGCGTGTGTCAATATGCGCGATGTTGTGGAAGATCAACTGGACTTTAACCGACCGTTCGTGGTGTCGATGGTACCCATGACTTGGATGTGTTGGTATTGGACTGGGGTGGACAAATTTAAAAATTTCACAAAGCCATATTAGAGTCGAACAGTTCACAACCACCTGATGAAGAAACAGTGCATGGAACACTGGTGCTTCCAAATATGCTAGTTCGATGCAATCTGATGCCATGTGATTTTTAACTTTGATAACCCTTGGTAATGTTTAACTGATCGTAGACAGTAAAAGAATTTTCGTTCCTGGAGATGAAAATTTCAAACATTATTCACCTCAGTGTAACAAAAAAGATAACTTTGGATGTGTGCTGAGTCTCCACAATGCGCTTGCGCAAAGCAAAAGTCGAACCTGCACTCACCTGATCTGTCGCCAGCTATACGAATGGCTGTACCACTGGCCAGATGCGCAGCTGAGATTTTACATGCTGCAGAGCTGTGATGCTAACAGTGACAGGAACAATAAAAGTAACAGTCACAAGGTGAACAAAGAACAAAGAGAATCACCATCAATGATTCACTTCACATTGTCCTAAAAAATTGATCAGCCAATCAATGAGGTCACTGCTGATCAAGGAAATTGCAACTCACTTTGCTACGTTTTCACCATAATTAGAGGTAAACTCCAGCCTAATCATTACATCGCATATTCCCATTAATTTTCAGATTTAGATTATGTTAATGACCTGTCCGTATTTGCAGGAAACTGAATGACATGAAATGAGTGAAAACGTCCTTCTGGTGATGTAATCTAGTGCAGAGTCGGCCAGAAAAGAAAAGTCAAAGACTTAAAACATCACTCCCATTTCTCTCTGTACCAATGTGTTTTCCTGAGTTGAATATTTGCAGGACTTGTCTTTAATATCTAATGAATTAATTATTTTCCCATGACAGAATCTTCATAAATCAGTTAACACCTGAGGTGTTGAAACCTATTTTACTTCAGATTAAAATAGTTGAATACCCTTTCCTCCAGCCTAATGTCCCAATACTCTCTCCTCTTCCATGCAAATACAAGCTGCTCCAAGAGAGGTTGGATCTCCCAACCTGACGTTCCAATGTTCCTTGCTGCTCCATGTCAATACAAGCTACTCTAGTTGAAGTTGCAGATCCCAGTCTGATATCCCAATGCTCCCTGCTCCATGTCAATAGAAAACGTCCAGTTGCTGTTGGCTCTACCAGTCTGATGTCCCAATGTTCCCTGCTGCGTCATGTCATTAAACGCAGCTCAAGGTGAGAGTGGAGCTCCCAGACTGATCTCGAAAAGTGCCTGCTCCATGTCAACTGAAGCTGCTCCAAATGAGGTTAGATCTCGCAGTTTGATGTCCCAATGCTCCCTGCTGCCTCATGTCAATAGAAGCTGCTCCAGATGAGGTTCGAACTCCAGACTGATGTCACAATGCTCCCTGGTCCATGTCAACAGACGCTGCTCCAGATGAAATGGGAGCTCCGATCCCTGGCTCTCGTTGACGTTGTAGCTCCCAGTCTGATGTCTCAATGCTCCCTGCTCCATGTCAATAGAAGCGGTCCCGTTGAAGTTGGATCTACCAGTCTGATGTCCCAATGCTCCCTGCGGCTTCATGTCAATAAAAGCTTCTCCAGGTGTGCTTGGAACTCCCAGACAGATGTCACAATACTCTCTGGTCCATGTCAACAGACGCTGCTCCAGATGAGGTGGGAGCTCCCATCCCTGGCAGATCACACACCTCTATACCATCATGGAAATACTGCCCACTGACCATTTACACCACTGGAGCCATTGGTGCAATATCCACATCATGAGAACCTAATCTTACTTTTAATCACCACCGACTCATTATTTCCAAAGGACTTCTTTCTTAAAACTTATTTTGCATGTGCATATTGCAGTCAATCCGAAGTAAGATAATCGTGCTAATTGACGTATGCTCACTAGAAATCACATTCTATTTTTCATGTTGAGTAACTGCTACTTAGCAAGGACAATGTTTTTAATGGAATCACTCTTTTATTTCACGTTAGGGAATTTGGTTTGTATTATTTAAATTAAAGTTGGTCACTGTGTAAAATGATCAAATAAATCTCAATTTCTGAACAGAATTGGTAATGTTGTCATCCACCTTGAAATGTGGTGTCTACTTCTTTCAGCCACACGGGTATTAGAACGAACCGTCTGTTAATGACATGCGTATAAAGACATTTCAAATCAGTTTTCATGTTTATGCTGCATAAATCTGCGGTTATTGATACACAGTTTAGATTCAGTCCCTGCAGTTAACTTGCTGACTTTTCCAGTTGTTCATAGTTCAATATGATGCTTCAAGTGTGTGCATAACGAGAGGGAGTTTGCTTCCCACATCTTGTGTTTATATGTGTCTTATGTCCAGCATTCATCAATGGCGAGAGCAAGGGGAAAGGATAAGACCAATGTGTAAGTCTGTCCGTGCCCATGCACGGCACCCACATCAGCAATTCTCTACTGTGCATTTACAGCCAGTTCTCGGGTGCCCCTACACCCAGCCCCTGCCACTTTTGAAATATCTCCATTGTTTCGTGCTGTCTCTCTGTGCTCTTTTCACCAAGATGAATCACTTCTACCCAACTGCTACAAATTTCATCTGACAAAACACTCATTAAGAATCGCATGCATCAACATGCACTTCGCATCTCTCGTTATTTGGTTCTCCTCGATCTCTTTCATACGATAACAGTTCACAGCAACTTGACTTGGAAAAGACAATCGCGTTCCTGTTCATTGTCCCAATTCAATCTACATTTCAATGCAGTTTAGGCAACAGACTCAAATTATTCTTTGTGATTTTATTCTTGCGTCGATGCATATAAACAGACCATTGGACAGCTGTGATCATCCAAAGATAGCAAAATTGAACATCGTTGATAACAGCGACGAGAGTGGGATTCCAACCCACGCGTGCAGAACACAATGGATTAGCAATCCATCGCCTTAACCTCTCGGCCACCTCGTCACACAAGTTACGGGCACATTTGACCTTATGAATAAGTGAATTGCGTAAATTATGCTGAGCAGCAGATATTTCCCCATGGTATTGGTGAAATGATAAATGATAAACGGTTCCAATAGTATCGTCTTAACTCTGAGTTGTGGGGCAAACAGACTCCCACTGTGACACTCTGCTCACAGTGATCTGAACAAAAATGAAGAAATGACAATGTAACAAAGTCTGTTGAATTCTGTGAAGATTTGAAGTCAACGGACTGAAGAGCCCGTGACAGCAGGAGGTGTAAAGTTGTCTGTGAGGAATTGTTTTCCAGACTGGAGGAGAGTGCATAGTGCTCAATGTCATTATTCAGAACACCTTTCTTCCACTCAGATATTTTTGACACGCACTTGTGTACAGGACAGGCAATTTTGAATTCCTAAATAAGGCTAAACTGACAATTGAATTCAACAATGCAAAAACCTTGATCTGTATCATTTTCCTGGCTGTGTGACACCAAGTCACTGTATGATCACAGCAACACAGTGAGCAAGTGTCAGAAGGAAAATGAGTGCAGTGCCAGAGCGAATGCTGGGAGCAGCATTTGACACACTGGCAAGTGCATTCCCCTGAACAGGAAAACTTCCCAAACAGTGGACTGCGGTGGAAGAATTCAGAAGGGGTTTACATTTTGGAATTTGATGCCAGAGACACAATGGAGATCTGTTATTGAGTCTGTTCAAGATGAAGGTTTTAAGATTTCTACAGATGAAAAACAAAATAAAAGGCTCATGGGTTAGTGAAGGCAAAAGTTGAAGTTGCACATTTTTACATCTTTGCAATGAGTAGCTCACCACTTGCCTCACACGGGGTCAGAACCACTGGTGAGGATGATCGTATAATCGCAGTGACCAGCCATGGAATCAGAGAAACTCGGTTTCCCAACCGTTAATGTACAACCAGGAATGTGGAGGTAAGCATTAATGTGTTGCTCCAGTGCTGCAGGTGACCAGTGCATGGTATCTCTGTGCCAGTACAGTGGGCTGTGCTGTGCCGAAGTTTTAAGTTTGAGCCTCACATGGAGCAGCTTCAATTTGTCGTGTTGAGGGGTACGGGTAGAAGGAGATATTGACCAATGTCACGTTTATGGGAAAGTACCAGTTATTGTCGATTGAGAAACGACCTTTTCAGGATAATGACACCTTGATCAACAAACATACTGCAAATACCTAAAACGTGAAGAGACATGTGTGGAGGGAGAGCCGAAGGTGATTTTTCAGCAGACGGATAAAGTTTCCCATGTGCTCTGCGTTAAATTCCGGGAAAATAGATGTTGATCTGTTTTCATGTTATGTAGTTTGTTTCAAACTCGCAATGGCCATTGTAATAATAAAGAAAAAGACTGATCGCATAGGACCGTCTGAGTATTGTATTCACTTTTAGTCTGAGCATCTTTCAGCTGGAATGGTGTGCTGCAGAGCAGTACAGAAGGTTAAAATACAAAAAAGACAGAGTAGACTTGGTGGTGGATATAAGAAAGCGTGAAATGCACCTAACGTCATGTGAATGTGGTCAAATCTTTAAAGTAGGTGTTGCGTCTCCAAATGACGATTCAATTGCCACTCATTAGGATGTAACTTCTGTCTGCAGTTATTTTACGACATCAGCCCCATTTACAATGCTTCACCTTGAATAATACGCTTTATCTTTCAAATTCAGGAACTTTTTATACTCAATTTTATTCAGCTGAACGTGTTCATGAAGTGTCTTTGTGTGTGTTAACAACCAAATCGAAATTAATCCACACCCACACTTTTCCTTTCTTTCAATGGTAAATTCCCTCCTTGTATGTTTGTTCGTGTGTTTTGTAAAACACTATGAAATCATAAATCTACGTTTTATTTCCAGAAAGTCATTCAGGAATTCAACAACTTTATTGAGTGGAAGAACCTCTCATCCAATCTTTTCTTAATCATTCACTAATGGTTTTGAAGCTCCAACTAAAGTTGTTGATTCACTTGAAAGACGGAATTTCCCCGATTTAGTCACTTCAAACCACACGTTATGAGAAAATCCTCTTTTGTTTACTTTTAAACTTGAGTGTTTCTGGTCCAGCATTTCCACATGTCGTGAATAAACTCCGTCATTCTGGCCATAATGCGGATGAAATCATTTCTTTCCTTTCTGATGTTTTTATATCTCAGTACATCCCGTCGCTGGGCTTCCTAATATCTTGCTAATCAGTAAGCAGCGTCTGTGCCCTTCCTAACCTCTTCACATGTTTTTGTTGGGGAATAAGGACAAGGATTATACACAATGCTCCCACTGACGATGACCGAAAGATTTCACAGTTACAAGATGAACTATTTGCTTTAAATATGATTTCTCTAAATCTCCATGATCTGAGTGAGTGTCAGCTATTTCTAAAGGTAACTGAAGTTCAAATACATCACAGTAGGGCTCGAGTCATTCCAGTGCAGACTGGTTCTGGACAGTAAATATCATTACCAAAAGCCACCGTGGGTCTGAAATCGACACTTTGCACATAGAAATTGTCGTAGCTATTGTGTATCATATTTCCGTGTTCTTGCCCACCTTGGTTATCACTTCATGTGTCCATGTATTGAGTTCCACTGAATGATTAATTTGTGAATGGAGACATTCCCTTCACCTCTTATTTGAAACTCCATGGAGCATTGAATAATTGTACTCATATGCTTCCAGAGGACAGTCTTGCCATTACTGGGATGAATCAGTGAACATTCCGCACGTATCCTCGAAGGCAAGGATTTCCTTCTTCAGTTTATGAGATCATTACAGCACTGAAACCCATGCGTGCATTCATTTAACCTAAAACTGATGCTGCAAAACTTTCAGACTAAGATTTTGCAATCTGCTTGTTTTGCTTGTCCTGAAAGTTTCATTCCACATTGTGGTATGTTTGTGAATGCTAGCATTTTCTGAATCTTGAGCAATGACATTTAAATTTTGCCAAAACACTATCTTTCACTGTTCTCTCTTTCCCTTATGGTTCCCCATTTAATATACTGTATTTTATCAGTATATCTTACTTTTTAAACAAGTCAAACAATCTCGCTCCTGATTTCCAAACCGAGAGAATGCTATAATTTTGTTAACTCATCTGCAGTGCAGCTGTAGGGCGCAGTGATCAAGTGGAAAGGCATTGGTCACGTGAACCAAGTAGCAGGAGCGGGCTTTTGAAATCTGGCTATTCTATCGCAGTCATATTCAAAATATTCAACATAATCTTAAGCCAAATCATATTGGTAGAAAATAAGAAAAAAACGAAAGATCCGCCGATGTTGAAAATCAAACAAATACAGAAGTTGCTGGAAAAGTTCAGTATTTCTGACAGATCTGTGGAGGAACGGACCAATAGATCAGAAACTGGATTCGTGATGGAAGAGCACAGCAGTTCAAGCAGCATCCAAGGAGCAGTAAAATCAACGTTTCGGGCAAAAGCCCTTCGTCAGGAATAAAAGCAGAGAGCCTGAAGAGTGGAGAGATAAGCTAGAGGAGGGTGGGGATTGGGAGAAAGTAGCATAGAGTACAATAGGAAGTGGGGGAGGGGATGAAGGTGATAGGTCGGGGGAGCGGGGAGGGTGGAGTGGGTAGGTGGAAAAGAAGATAGACAGGTAGGACAAGTCAGGACAAGTTGCGGGTTCAGTGCTGAGCTGGAAGTTTGGGACTGGGGTGAGGTGGGGGGAAGGGGAAATGAGGAAATTGTTGAAGTCCACATTGATTGTTGAAGTGTTCCGAGGCGGATGATGTGGCATTCTTTCTCCAGGCGTGTGGTGGTGAGGGAGTGGCGGTGAAGGAGGCCCAGGACCTCCATGTACTCGGCAGAGTGGGAGGGAGAGTTGAAATGTTGGGCCACAGGGCGGTGGGTTGATTGGTGTGGGTGTCCCGGAGATGTTCCCTAAAGCGCTCTGTTAGGAGGCGTCCATTCTCCCCAATGTAGAGGAGTCCGCATCGGGACCAACGGATGCAATAAATGATATTAGTGGATGTGCAGGTAAAACTTTGATGGATGTGGAAGACTCCTTTTGGGCCTTGGATAGAGGTGAGGGAGGATGTGTGGGCGCAGGTTTTGCAGTTCCTGCGGTGGGAGGGGAAGGTGCCAGGATGGGAGGGTGAGTTGTAGGGGGTCGTGGACCTGACCAGGTTGTCACGAAGTGAACGGTCTTTGCGGAAAGCAGAAAGGGGTGGGGAGGGAAATATATCCCTGGTGGTGGGGTCTGTTTGGAGGTGGCGGAAATGTCGGCGGATGATTTGGTATATGCGAAGGTTGGTGTGCTGGAAGGTGAGCACCAGGGGCATTCCGTCCTTGTTACGTTTGGAGGGGTGGGGTCTGAGGGCGGAGGTGCGGGATGTAGACGAGAGACTTTGGAGGGCATCTTTAATCACATGGGAAGGGAAATTGCGGTCTCTAAAGAAGGAGGCCATCTGGTGTGTTCTGTGGTGGAACTGGTCCTCCTGGGAGCAGATACAGCTGAGGCGGAGGAATTGGGAATACGGGATGGCATTTTTGCAAGAGGTAGGGTGGGAAGAGTTGTAATCCAGGTAGCTGTGGGAGTCGGTGGGTTTGTAAAAATATAAGTGTCAAGTCGGTAGTCATTAATGGAGATGGAGAGGTCCAGGAAGGGGAGGGAGGTGTCAGAGACGGTCCGGGTAAATTTAAGTTCAGGGTGTTATGCGTTGGTGAAGTTGATGAATTGCTCAACCTCCTCACGGGAGCACGAGGTGGCGCCAAAGCAGTCATCGATGTAGCAGAGGAAGAGGTGGGGAGTGGTGCCGCTTTAATGACGGAAGATCGACTGTTCTCCATAGCCAACAAAGAGACAAGCATGGCTGGGGCCCATACGTGTGCCCATGGCTACCCCTTTGATCTGGAGGAAATGGGAGGATTCGAAGGAGAAATTGTTAAGGGTGAGGACCAGTTCGGCCAAACGAATGAGAGTGTCGGTGGAAGGGTACTGTTGGAGACGTCAGGAGAGGAAGAACTGGAGTGCTTGGAGGCCCTGGTCATGGTGGAAGGAGGTGTAGAGGGATTGGATATCCATGGTGAAGATGAGGCGTTGGTGGCTTGGGAAACGGAAGTCTTGGAGGAGGTGGAGGGCGTGGGTGGTGTCTCGAACGTATGTGGGGCGTTCCTGGACTTGGGGGGGATAGGACAGTGTCGAGGTAGGTAGAGATGAGTTAAGTGAAGCAGGAGCATGCTGAGACAATGGGTCGGCCAGCGTGGTCAGGCATGTGGATCTTGGGAAGGAGGTAGAACCGGGCAGTGCGGTGTTCCTGGACAATGAGGTTGAAAGCTGTGTTTGAGAGATGTGCTGTGGTTATGAGTTCTGTATGGTCTGGGAGATGATGGTTTGGTGATGGAGGTGGGGTCATGGTCGAGGGGGCGGTAGGAAGAGGTGTCCTCGAGTTGCTATTTGGCTTCAGTGGTGTAGAGGTCAGTGCGCCAGACTACCACTGCGCCCCCTATGTCTGCTGGCTTGATGGTGAGGTTGGGATTGGACCTTCCCCTCAATGAGGACGAACGATCAGTCCTCAGCAAAGGAATCACCTTCATCCCCCTCCGTCCATGCATCAATGAATTTAATACACGCCGTGACGTCGAATCCTTCTTCTGTTGCCTCCACCTCCGAGCTTACTTTCACAATTAGAACTCCCGCCCACCTTCCAAGGACTCCTTCGCCCACCTCCAACACACTGCATCCACCTGTACACCCCGCGCTGGCCTATTATCTGCCCTCGAACTCCTCATTTCCAACTGCCACTGGGACATTAACCGCCTCAACCTGTCTACCCTCTCCCCCACTTCAACCTCTCACCCTCACAATGCGCAGCACTCCAATCCCCCTGCTCCAATCCCAACCTCACCATCAAGCCAGCAGATATAGGGGGCGCAGTGGTTTTCTGGCGCACTGACCTCTACACCGCTGAAGCCAAATACCAACTCGAGGACACCTCTTCCTATCGCCAGATGCTGCCAGATCTGCTGAGGTTTTACAGCAATTTCTCTTTTTGTTTGAGATTGGCAGATGTTGTGCAAGATTATGAGAACAATGCTTTCTAGAGGCAAACAGGCTGCACGCACCTGGCAGTGTGAAATGAAAGCGGAATAATGAATGAGTCGACAGTGTGATGCTGGAGAAGCACAGCAGGTCAGGCAGCATCCGAGGAGCAGGATAATCGAATTTTCGAGCATAAGCCCTTCATCAGGAATGAGGCATGTGAGACGGCCTGAGGTACACTGCTGAAGACAGGCGCCAACTCGCTGATACCTCTTCCTACTGCGCCCGATCACAGCCACACCTCCCATCATCTCCCAGACAATCACAATCTCATCACCTCTGGGGAATCTCCCACCCACTGCCTACAACCTGATTGTCCATGAACCCATCACTGCCAGATTCTACCTCCTTCCTAAGACCTGTTGTCTCAGCCTGCGCCTGTCTGGCACGATTCATCTCTTCCTCCCTCAACACCTTCCTGTCTCCCCAGTCCAGGAAATTCACACCTACGTTTGTGATACCAGCTGTGCACTTCATCTCCTCCAAGGCTTTTGTTTCTCTGTCCCCCAACACGTCATCTTCACCTTGAACATCCAGTCCCTGTACACATCCATCTGCCATGATGAAAGTCTCCAAACCCTCAGTTTCTTCATCTCACCCCATCCCAACTAGTACCCTTCCATTGACACCCTCATCCACCTGGCTGAACTGGTCCTCACCCTCAACAACTGTTCCGTCCAATCCTCCCACTTCCTCCAAACCAAAGGGATAGCCAAAGGCACCCGCATGTGACCTAGCTATGCCTGCCCGCTTGTCAGATATCGGGAATTGTCCATCTTTCGCAGTTACACTGACACCTCTCTCCACTTGTGCCTCCACTACATTGATAAATGCATTGGCGCCACTTCGTGCTCCCACGAGGAGGTTGAACAGTTCAGCAAGGGTTACCAGCATCTTTCACCTCGACCTCAACTTTACCTGGATCATCTTGGCAACTTTCCTCCCCTTCATGGACTTGTCCATCACCTTCTCCAGCGAATCACTAATGACAGACATATACTACAACCCCGGTAAAAACAATGACTGCAGATGCTGGAAACCAGATTCTGGATCAGTGGTGCTGGAAGAGCACAGCAATTCAGGCAGCATCCGAGGACAGGCAAAATCGACATTTCGGGCAAAAGCCCTTCATCAGGAATAAAGCAACCCCACCAACCTCACCAACCCCACCATATACTACAACCCCACCAACTCCCACAGCTATCAATACTACACCTCCTTCCACCTCACCTGTGTAAAAAAGCAATCCCTTATTCCCAATTCCTCTGCCTCCACCACATCTTTTCCCAGGATGACCAATTCCACCTCAGAAAGTCCCAGATGGTCTCCCTCTTCCATAATCGCAAATGCCCTTCCCACGTGGTTGACGATGCCCTCCAGTGCATCTCATTCACTTCACTCACCACCGCCCTTCAACCCCACCCCTCCCGCAACAAGGACAGAAACCCTTGGTCCTCAACTTTCACCCCACCAACCTCCGCATAAAACACATCAGACTCCACCACTTCTGCCATCTCCAAACACACCCCACCATCAGATATATATCTCCCTCCTCACCCCTATCAGCATTCTGAAAATACCATGCCCTCCACGAAACCCTCGTCAGGTCTACAACCCCAAATAAGCCCAGACCCCACTACTGGAATCTTTCCCTACCACCACAGGAAGGGTAACACCAGCGCCCACACCACTTCACTCATCTCCGTCCAAGGCCCCAAGGGATCCTTCCACATCCGTTAGAAATTCACCTATACCGCTTGCAATGTGATCTACTGCATCCGTTGCACCCAGTGTTGTCTCCTCTGCACCAGGGAGACAGGATTCCTTCTTGCAGATCATTTCAGAGAACATCTCTGGGACACTCGCAGCCACCAATTTCACCATCCCGTGACTGAACACTTCAACTCCTCCTCATAGACGTAACGGTCCTGGGCCTCGTTCACCACCAAACCACAACCACCCAATGCCTGGTGGGGGAAGGCCAAATATTCCGCCTTGGGACTCTGCCACCGCACAGGATAAGTATCGATTTGAACAGTTTCCTCATTTCCCTTCCCCCAAGTTCCAAACCTCAAACTTGGAACCTCCCTCTGGATCCATTCCATCTCTGCTCCTTCTGAAATATCATCCTCTCCCTCATCTTCATCCAACTATCGCTTTCCCTGATACCTCCCCACAAACCAACACCCCCACCATTTATCTCTCAGTCCCGACTCACAAGCATTATTCCTATTGAAGGGCTTATGACTGAAACGTGGATTCTCCTGCACCTCGGATGCTGACTGACCTGCTGTGCTTTTCCAGCACCACACTCCCGACTCTGATCTCC
Organism: Chiloscyllium plagiosum; assembly: GCF_037043375.1. Taxonomy (NCBI): domain Eukaryota; kingdom Metazoa; phylum Chordata; class Chondrichthyes; order Orectolobiformes; family Hemiscylliidae; genus Chiloscyllium; species Chiloscyllium plagiosum. The sequence goes on from NW_028270167.1 coordinate 98,714,370, forward strand.
AGCATCTGCAGTCCCAAATTTCTCCTAGGAATAATCAATAACCTCGAAGTGAAGATTTCCCGGATTGCAGTGATCACAGTGGGACTGAGTTTTGCACTTATTTTGGGTGAGGGTAGGCTGGATCTGAGACGAGCGCTTAACACCTAAACAACGGGAATGGTATCCGATAGCGAAGTTAGGGCAGGCTGAAGTGAAGTGGAAAATTCTGTCAGACGGTGGAGCAGTACAACTGCATCATATCACCCTCAGTAAAAGACATGCAGAAGGAGCAAATCAACTTCAGTGCAGGCACAATGACAGGTAAAGTGGAAAGAAGACAATACAACACACTGAGGTGAAGTGGAGTTATTTATGAGAAAGGACTCAATATTTAAGCTAGTTCACATTCAGACTGTCGTCACATTGGAAAAAGGAATTTCCAGCAGTGTAATGCGACATCACAATTCCGAGAGACACTGACGTATTATCTTCTGTAGCAGCGTGGCCAAGTGAAATCATGATCGGCCCATCAATCAGAATTCAATACTTCAAAGCTATCCTCTACGCTGTACAACCTATTTGCTGCTCCTGTCGTCAGATCCCAATCGCTTCAAAGTGTGTCTTTTTCTGCTTCCTGCCTCACGTAAACACTTGAAACCTGATCCAATCATTAGTGTTTCCGCTTTAACCCATATTTTGTAACTCCCGAGCTGACACAGGTACGAGTGACCGATTGGCCTTTTCGAGCGCTCTCACTCTGATATGATCTGAATTATAACGTGCACTGTATCTGACCGCAGGACACATTGCAGAATTTCCCCACACGGGACGGTGCTGTTTATCCCATCCCAGCGGACTGAGCTGCCTCCATTGTTAGAGCTGTCTCCATTGGTAGAGTATCACACAGTAACAGTGAAGATCTTTTGATATCATCCTCGAAGGTGCATGCTCCAAAAAGCTGAAGACTGCGGGAAACTGCTGTGGTCAGCGCTAACACAGAGGCCCAGCGGGAGCCTAGTGGGCCCATAAACCAGAAATCAATGAATAAAATGATTATTCTTTATAGAATAATCCGATTAAGACCATCATCTTAACACCTCCTGGGGAGAAAGTGGATGTGGGAGGGCAGACACTCTCAACTGGTTCCAGCATTTACAATCTTCGTCCGTGAAACAACAAAAGCAGAAACCTGGAAGTGTTTATCTTGCTTTTGAAAAACAGGTTAGTAAATTTTGAAGAGCATAGATATTTCTTCCAGGTGTTCATGAAATGATCAAAAGCAGAGTACGGTTCCCTGAGTATGGTCTGACTTCTTGGTTATGGACTGTGTTATTATGCTCAAATGGTCTGAACACATACAAAGAAATGACTCTGTGACAAGATCTGCTGAATCGGATTCCGTGAAGAACAGAAGCCGATGTAATGAAAAGAGCCATAAGAGCGGAAATGTAGCAATTTTTTTCCAGACTCGAGGAGAGTGCATAAGTATTGTTTCTAGGGGTCAATATCTGTACAAGTAGACTGTATCAGCGTTGGGTGGTATTGTACTGCATCTTTTGTACAATGGTGCGAAAGCAGGGAACTTTTGTATAGAGGGAACAACTTCAAAATTCTCAATGAGGCAAAACACACAAAGGAGGTAACCAATTAAGTAACCACACAATTTGGTGTTACGTCATGTGGTAAACTTCCCTGCTCAAATTTCTGTCTAATTCCTAAAACTGAGATTCGAACAGTGAATTGTCTATGTCAATAAAAACTGCTCAGGTCTCAAAACTTCAGCATTTCATACGCCCCCTTGTGTATGTCTGGCAATAGTAATTGAACCCTCACTGTGTTATTCTAGCACACGTAGAGAATAAATAACTATAAGAACAACAGTCATGTATGTGACTGAGATTTGACCTGATTCTGTTACAGCCAATCGATTCAGCTGTAATTGAAATTGCTTCCAACTTTCCTGTATCGGTAATAAGATTGCATAGCTTAGTGGTGAGTTTTCATGCATTGAATTAGACCCAGCATCCTTTCTCAGGTCGAAATTTACAGGGATGTAAAGACATGATGAAAGACACTGGCAGTGTTTACTGGACTATAACGACGTTAGGAATGACACGGCCATGACACCATGTCGTTACAAAAGATGGAAATGAGGTTTGCTGGGAGATAAAGCCACGAGAAACGAAAAGAGGCGGTTTAATGGGATGATGGCATAGGTAAAGAATAATGCGGGAGAAATCAGGAAATACTTAGGTGTGTCCGAAGAGAGGTTATCCAGCTGATGTGAAGATGTTAACGGTAAATACGAGGGAAATTCCCTCGTTTAGGTGTGTGTAAAATAGACGTTAGAACTTCAAACCCATCGGCGCACGATAAATAAGATTGGATTAGGCATTTTTTTATTCTGAGTTATTGAATTCGGAGATGAATTTTCAGAAATAGAATCATTTTAGGAGCTGATTCCAGAATATTTGAAAAGCGCGAGCAGGCAGACAAGGAGTGAATTAAACAGCGACAGTGATTCTGGGCTGCCTGGATGGCGAGGCAAAAGGGAAACACTCTGGAAGTGGTTAACGTTCACAGGAAAGAAATTGCATAACACCTGCAACTGAAAATGTTAAGTGTAAGAAGAGCTGGTGGAGTTGGAAGGTGCAGCAGCTCATTCTACATGAAATATTATATAATGCAAATGCACTGAGCTGTTTGGTTTAGCTCTGCATTGAATGGAAGTCAGTTCGCTCAGTTCGCTGACTAACTGGTTAGTGAGAAAAGTGAGACGAACAGCGTGGGATTAATTCTCTCACTGTCTACCCGCCGTTTGATATGATCATGGCTGACCAAACACGTCAATGTCTTTGCCCAGCCCATTCACAACAACCTGTCGTACAATGGGATAAAGACATTTAAGCAATCGAAAATTTATGTTCATACAGGTAACATGAAACATATTGCATTCATCAATAATCTTTACCATTCCGACATCCAAGAACACGTTGCACAGTGGGTTTCTGCACGAAATTTGCAGGTTTTGCGGATGAGCATCTGATACTGGTCTGATCATGTTTCAAATGATATGATTCCATAAAAACTCACAACCAAGAAGGGAATGAATTTCCTCTGGTCAGTAGCAGGGACGAGAACTCCAGACGACAGGAATGGGCGATGAATCAGCACAACACTCAATGATTCAGCTCAAAACTGAACTAAACTCCAATTCTGGTGCGGATAAAACCCATAAACATTGAAAGCAAAGTTACCAAATTTGTAGAAATCTAACACGTTTTTCATTGTGCCACAGAGCTGCAATCGCCACAGTTTTACTGCACCCAAAGTTGTGGTTGTCGTAGACAAAATGTCGACTATCACCAGGCTATGCGGAGAGTTTTTCAAGGAGTAGATCTTTTATTTGCAAACAAAAACAGTGACATTCAGAAAACAAAGTTTTGACGCGCCCGAACCTCAGGATCCATGACATAAAGTCATAGAGTCATTGAGATGTGCAGCATGGAAACAAACTCTGCTGTCCAAATTGTCCATGCAGATCACATATCCCAAACCAATCTAGTCCCAATTGCAAGCACCGGGCCCATATCCCTCCAAACCCTTCCTATACACATGCCTCTCAAATGTTGCAATTGTACCAGCCTCCACCACATCCTCTGGCAGCTCATTCCATTCACGTACCACCCTCTGTGTGAAAACATTGCCCCTTAGGTCTCTTTCATATCTTACCTCTCTCGCACTAAACATATGCCCTCCAATTCTGGACTCCCCGACCCCTATTTATCCTTTCCATGCCCCTCATAATTTTGAAAACATCTACAAGGTCACCCCTCAGCTTCCGATGCTCCAGGGAAAACAGCCGCAACCTGTTCAGCCTCTCCCTATGGCTGAAATCCTCCAAGCCTGAAAACATCCTTGTAAATCTTTCTGAACGCTTCCAAGTTTTACAACATCTTTCCGATCGGAAGGAGACCAGAATTGCACCAATATTCCAACAGTGGCCTAACCAATATCCTGTACAGCTGCAGCATGACCTCCCAACTCCTGTACTCAACACTCTGACCAAAAAATGGAAAGCATACCAAACGCCTTCTTCACTATCCTATCTACCTGCGACTGAGAATACCCAACTGTGTTAGTCAGAATTACCTCAATCCGCTATACAATAAACCAACGGTGTTAATTCTCATTATCGTTCTCGTTTTTCCACTATGGGTTTTCCTAATTCGACTTAGTATTATTCTACTGTAACTATTAGGTATTCTACTGCCAGCGGTGTGACAATGAACCTCCACCCCAGACGAACCTGTCATGATTAGATATTTAGCTACCCCATCTATCACAATGTTTCCCTGTCCCAAGCTGACACTACTAACTACTGACTATATATTTAATGTCATATCCTCCTACAAACGTCTCAAGCAGGCTGACTCTACTATCAATTAATTATTTAAAATCATTTCTTAAGTATGTACTTTCATGACTTGTCCCAAACTGCCAAGATGATGCTTAGTAGGCGAGGCTGACTTTACTAATTATTATTATCTCAGCCTGCCATAGTAATCTTTCAGCCCAGTCTGACTCTGCTAATTTGTGTAGCAGCATTCCACTATTCTTATCCCATCCTGCCACACTGGCCCTATCCTGCCCCAGTGGTTTTTTGACGAGTGTAGCATTCCGCAGACCACATGTAACAGATCGCCAGTAGTTTCCATGCCTTTACCCTTCCATGCTTTCCTGCTCTGTATTTTCTGTACAGTGTTCGATCCTTTCATCAGACATCTATTTAACTTCATCTTTACAGAGCCTGAGCTGAGCTCGTCTATCTTCGCCATGGCGATAGTGTCGTGCTGGATAAGTACAGCAAGTCAGGCCGCATCCGAGGAGCGGGAAAATCGACGTTTCTGGCATAAGTCTTTCATCAGGAATGAGTCTTGTGGGTGTGGGCTGAGAGATAAATGGGTGGGGGTTAGAGTTGTGTGCAAAGTAGCTGGGAAAGTGAATGCTGGATGGAGGCGGGGGAGAAGGTGATGAGTCAGAAGGGCAGAGATGAACGGGTCCAGGGGGTAGTGCTGAGTTGGATGCTTCAGGCTGTGATAATGTGGGTGGAAGGGAAATGAGGAAGACGTTGAAATCCACAGTTATCCTGTGTGATTGCAGGGTCCCAAGGCAGAATATGAGGCGTTCATTTTCCAGGCGTCAGGTGGTAATAGTTTGGTTGTGGTTTATGCCCGAAACGTCGATTGTCCTGTTCTGCAATTCACATGACAGGAGAGATGTGAAAAACAAAGACTAAAAAAAGGACAAAAAACTTATAGATTCAGAGTTAATGGAATTCGACACAGTGCAGACAAAAAACATTTGGCCAGTTGATTCTGCACTGTGCCGTGGAAGAGATTCACACTCCCCCACTCTATCTTTCTAAACCCGTATTTATGATCCACCTAGAAAAATAGAAATTACTGCAAAAGTTCAGCGAATCAGGCAGCATCACTGGAGAGAAATCAGGGTTAACATTTTGAATTAAAAACCGTTCCGAGGAAGGGTCTGTTCACCCGAAATGGTCATTCTGTTTTCCCCAAGCTGCAATTCTGACTTTTGACTCTGATTTTCAACACTTACAGTCCATTCAGATTTTGTTTGCCATTTATCTGGATTGCACACCTTTGCACTGTGAGGAGGAATCGGAACAGCCAGGGGAAACTGACAAGGGTGAGTGGGAGCAGGAGTGCGCAATTTCCGCACAGTCAGTCACACAAGTCTGGAATCGAATGCGGGTTTCTGGCGCTGAAAGGCGCAGTTCTACCCACTGAGCCCTCCCAATATGCAAGCGCCCGTCCTGGGAGCGAATTGATCCGCATCTCACGCAGTGACAGGCGGTGGTACTACCCAGGAATTTTATGCAAAAAGAAGCCTATTTGAAAATATTGGAAATTAACATTCGCTTAACTATTCGAACCCTTTTTTAAAATCACTTGTCCTATAGCCTCGTCTGTCTTGGCATCACAAAATTCACTAGGAGGAAGTGAGGACTGCAGATGCTGGAGATCAGAGCTGAAAATGTGTTGCTGGAAAAGCGCAGCAGGTCAGGCAGCATCCACACCGACAAGACTCCTTCCTGATGAAAGACCTATGCCAGGAACGTCGATTCTCCCGCTCCTTGGATGCTGCCTGGCCTGCTGCGCTTTTCCAGCAACACATTTTCATCACAACATTCACATCTGAATACTTCCGAAAGTTTTGAGGATTTCTGCCTCTCCAATCTTTGGATGCACTGAGTTCAAGATTTCGAATAACTGCTATTTTAAAATATTTGTCTGCGTTTTCACTCAAATCTTTCCTCTTCTATCCTTAAATCTATGCCACCCTCCCCCCCCCCCCCCACCGCCTCCGTGATTGATCTCACCATCAAAGAGAAACGTTTATTTCACTCTCCACCATCCATATTCCTGATTATTTTGTACATCTCAATCATGTCTCCTCTCAATTTCTTCTGCTCTAAGAAAAACACCTCCAGATTATCCCATTTCTCTTTATCATTGAAACTCTTCTACCCAGACAATATCCTGATAAATCTCTCCTGCATGATTTCCAGTGCTATCATATCCGTGCTACCATGCAAATCGCAGAACTGCGCACAATTGACTAGATAGAGCCAAATGAGCACGTGAAATAAATGATGCAGAAGTCCACAGAAAGAGGCATTTTCAAATAAATTTTCTTTTCCTCATTGATGCCCTGTGTCCTTTTTCTGAGCCTAATGTTCCAATAATCTCTGGTCCATGTTGTAAAAGCTTCTACATGATAAATGATCTCACAACCACGGTATGGAAATGGATGATTGGTTTGAAAGTGAGCACGTGGTTCTTCTACGATGGTACAGTTGTGCATAAAATGCCAAAGCTGGAGTGCTCCTGGTTAAAGACGGGGAGGAAGGGCATATTTGTCTCTGTTTATTAGATTATTAAGACACAACAGCAGCATTACCCCGCACTGCAGATTGGTTCAGCTGGCGCCTTAAGCGATTAATTCAAAAGATTCTCTGAAAATTTCCTTAGCAATGCGCTATTTTGTTACTTTGACAGTAAGAGCTGTTTTTGATCACATCGTCTCCACATCAGCCTCTTGCTCCCAGTAAACACTCCAATCCAGCGTACATCACTTTCATTCCAACACAGCCGCATGACATATTGAGATAATTGGAATTGACAATGTCATTCTCTGAGATGAAGCAATGTAGCATGAAGTTGGTAGTGTAGTGAACAAAGAAGAACAAAAACACAGAAAATTTACAGGCCAGGAACAGACACTTTGGACGTCGAAGCCTGAGCTGATCCAAATCCACTGTCTAAACCTATCACCAAATTCCTAAGCGTCTTTATCTTCTACACCCCACCTACTCATGCATATGTCCAGGCGCACCTGAAATGAATCTACCGTGCTTGCCTCTACTACCTCTGCTGGCAACACGTTCCAGGCACCTACCACCCTCTGTATAAAATACTTCAAACGTTTATCTTTCTTAAACTTTTCACCTCTCACCTTGAACGCATGACATCTCATTATTGAATCCCTCACCTTGGGAAAATGCTTATTTTTATCCACCCTGGTTATACCCTTCAGGGTACAAAGGACCTGAACTCCCAGATCTCTCTGCTCATCAACTTTACCCAATGCTTTTCCGTTTCCAGTCTACTTGGCTCGAGAATTAGACTTCCCAAAATGCATTATCTCACATTTGCCTGGATTCAACTCCATCTGCCAATTCTCCGCTCAACTCTTCTATCTATCTATATTCTCCGTCATTCGTTGACAGTCCCCTATGCTTTCTGCTATTCCATCAATCTTCGTGACATCTGCAAATGTAATGGCGATATTTGGTAAGCAACCTTTGGAGAATGGAGCATGGCAGCTGGTGGCAATTAGATTCGATTAATAAAGTCTGGAATATAAACCCGCTCAGATGAAGAGTGACAAAAAGTGTTAATTTGCTGAAAACGTATTCATATCCCTTCAAAAGGGAAATCTGCCGCCCTTAATGAGACCTGACAACATGTAACTCCAGACCCACAATAGTGCGGTTCACCCATACATTCCCTCTGACTCAAGTCAAGGAGAATTAAGGATGAATAACAAGTGCTGTTCAGACTATGATGGCCACACTCCATGGGAGAATAAGGAAGGATAAAAAAGATACATGGATGACGGGGAAAATTGGGAGACGTCTCAGCGTGGACGGAAATTCAACTGATTATCCAAAATAATAGACACAAGGATACCCACGCCGCCATGAAGTCAGGTCCATGGGGGGGGGGGGGGGGGGGGGGGGTCTGTAGGAAGCGATTCAATTACCCGCTGAAATATAAATTCATTTGCTCAGTCACAATGTGAGCAGGTCATTCACCACTCCCATATGTGAGAAGGAATCAGTCAGGAGACCAACTGCAGAGCTGCTATTAGAAATGATTGAAATGGTCCGATTCTGCTGTTATTGCAGGTGGCCATCCCATCCAGCAATGAACCATGCTTGGATGCCTGTTTCCAGTGGAGTACCACTGTTTCCTGATGTAGATCAATAATTCTAACTTAGTTGTAGGATTCATGTTCAGAAGTTTACAGACGATGAAACAATTGGTCATGTAATTGACTGTGATGAATTATCTCAGGCACTGCAGGGATGTATCAATCAGGCGGAAGGGAAAAACGGCGATTGGAATTGAATCCAGACCAAAAAGGGGAAATGAATTTGGGGAGTTGTAACAATAACAGTGAGGATTCTGAATGGTGTATAGGAACAAAGTGATCTTGGAGTGGGCATTCACAGATCTCTGAAGATTGTTGGACAGGGAGATCAGTTGCTCAAGAGAGGTTTTGGACATTTTCTATTGTTGATCGCAGCCTGAGGATGATATTAGATCTTCAGAAACCGCCATGTTAGGAAACAACTAAAGGAATGTCAGGTCAATGTAATAATCAACATTTTTAAAACATTGTAAGATAAAAGAAAAAAGGCTGAACTATTGCTCTTGGCCCATCAAGACCACTTCAATACCACTGATACCTCTCCAATTCATGCTGGTCTGTGCCTTGGGGAGTAATTTGCAAATGGTGACGGTACAGTACATCTTCAACCTTGTCCTTATAGTAGTACAGATTTTTTTAGCTTTGAAGGTTCTATCAACAAAGCCTGGGTGACTTACTCCAGTGAATCTTCAAGGTGGTGAACTCTGCTGCAATTGTGTCTGAGCAGTTAAGGGAATAAATATTTAGGTGTTGAACAATATACAGTTAACTGACTGTATTGAGGTGGAGGGTGTCCAGTTCCCTCAGTGGTATTGAAGCTGCACCCACCGCGGCAAATGGAGAGAGTTCTGTTAAACATCTAATTTGCACGTTGCGGTCGATGTAGGCTTCACGGAGACAAGAGTTGAGTTAATAATCAAACAAAGTCAACCGGCGGACATGTTTTTGTCGTCAACTTCTTTATATGGGCGGCCAGGTTCCATTTTTCCGAAATACTAGCTCCCAGGACGATGACACGGAGGAATTCAGTTACAATGAAGCCATTGAATGTCAATCGAATATGATTAGATTCTCATTTGTCAGAGTTATCTTCGCTGCATTTGGTCCTTCTGTGGGTCAATCCGATTCCAATCGCTTTCTGATTTCAAATTCCAATTTCCGTCTGCGCCTGAAATTTCCTCGACGAAATTTCTCCACCTGTCTTAATAATATGTAAGGATGCTGGAAGGGAGAGCAGAGATTTGCAAACATGTTGCTAACTCTGTATAAAATGGAGCTTCGTGCAATGATTGGTGAAACTGGGATTATTCTCCTTGAAGAAAAGGAGGTGGAAGGGAGCTCTATAATCACATAATAACATTTATAAACGTTCAATAGTTACTGGATCTTGACAGGGTAGATACGGGCAGGTGGTTTGCCCTATGCTCTGAGGAGTGCACAAGAGGAAATAATTTCAGAATTATATATTGCCCATTAAATTCAGGAATGAGGAGTAATTTCTTTGCTCAGGGACCAGAGAGTGTTTGGCATTTTTGGGGTAACCACTGTTAAGGTTGAGTTGTTAGGTATTTTCAAACTATGACAGATAGATAATCAGAAAGATGATGAAACTTTGTCGAGGTAAGTGAACAGAATGGAGTTGAAGGTTATCAGATCAACCATGAGTTCGTTGAATGGTGGGGCGGACTCGATGGGCTGAATGGCAGACTTCCACTAAGTTTAACATTTGGTCCAACGCCTTATTTTATTCATATGTTCAGAATTGTGAGTTGATAGGATGAAGTGATAGAAAAGGTTTATTAACAGATCAGACAGATCAGGAACAAAGCTCATCAGCTCAGGAAGAAGAAATGTGGTGTGAGCTGTGGGCAGCAAATGACATTGGGCACAGCACAGGTGGCTATTTACAGAAGCTGTGATCGCTGAACACAATGGGTAGACCTTATACAGTTGGCAAGTCAGTGATCACGCTGGATATTGGATCGTTGTATAATTCACACACAGGAGAAATTTGTGAAAGAATGAAAGGTTCGATTCATTGGTGGGATTTTCTGCAGTTCGAATTTCGAGTGACTGTTTGAAACGCTGATCAGGTCATTGTGTGAGGTGTTAGGTTAAAATATCATGTACAACCCCACTGGATAAACTTGTGCTCGCGAGTCCGTGACAGGGATTGAATCTGATTCAGTGATAGGGATTGACAATCAGTCAGTGACAGAGATTGAATCTCAGTCAATGATAGAGATTGAACCTCAGTCAGTGACAGGATTAGATTAGATTACTTACAGTGTGGAAACAGGCCCTTCGGCCCAACAAGTCCACACCGACCCGCCGAAGCGCAATCCACCCATACCCCTACATTTACCCCTTAAACCTAACACTACGGGCAATTTAGCATGGCCAATTCACCTGACCCGCACATTTTTGGATTGTGGGAGGAAACCGGAGCACCCGGAGGAAACCCACGCAGACACGGGGAGAACGTGCAAACTCCACACAGTCAGTCGCCTGAGTCGGGAATTGAACCCGGGTCTCTGGCGCTGTGAGGCAGCAGTGCTAACCACTGTGCCACCGTGCCGCCCAGGAATTGAATCTCAATCAGTGACAGGCTTTGAATCTCAGTCAGTGAAAGGGATTGAATATCAGTCAGTGACAGGGATCGAATCTCAGTCAGTGACAGGGACTGAACCTCAGTCAGTGACAGGAATTGAATCTGAATCAGTGACAGGGATTGAATCTCAATCAGTGACAGGAATTGAATCTCAGATGGTGACAGGGATTGAAACACAGTCAGTGACAGGGATTAACACTCAGTCAGTGACAGGGATTGAATCTCAGTCAGAGACAGGGATTGAATCTCAGTCAATGATAGAGATTGAACCTCAGTCAGTGACAGGATTAGATTAGATTACTTACAGTGTGGAAACAGGCCCTTCGCCCAACAAGTCCACACCGACCCGCCGAAGCGCAATCCACCCATACCCCTACATTTACCCCTTAAACCTAACACTACGGGCAATTTAGCATGGCCAATTCACCTGACCCGCACATTTTTGGATTGTGGGAGGAAACCGGAGCACCCGGAGGAAACCCACGCAGACACGGGGAGAACGTGCAAACTCCACACAGTCAGTCGCCTGAGTCGGGAATTGAACCCGGGTCTCTGGCGCTGTGAGGCAGCAGTGCTAACCACTGTGCCACCGTGCCGCCCAGGAATTGAATCTCAATCAGTGACAGGCTTTGAATCTCAGTCAGTGAAAGAGATTGAATATCAGTCAGTGACAGGGATCGAATCTCAGTCAGTGACAGGGACTGAACCTCAGTCAGTGACAGGAATTGAATCTGAATCAGTGACAGGGATTGAATCTCAATCAGTGACAGGAATTGAATCTCAGATGGTGACAGGGATTGAAACACAGTCAGTGACAGGGATTAACACTCAGTCAGTGACAGGGATTGACAATAAGTCAGTGACAGGGATTGAACCTCAGTTAGTGACAGGGATGGAATCTCAATCAGTGACAGGCTTTGAATCTCAGTCAGTGACAGGGATTGAATCTCAGTCAGAGACAGGGATTGAATCTCAGTCAGTGACAGGAATTGAATCTTAGTCAGTGACAGGGATTGAATCTCATTTAGTGACAGCAATTTGGATCTAAATCAGTGACAGGAATAGAATCTCAGTCAGTGACAGGGATTGAATCTCAATCAGAGACAGGGTTTGAACTTCAGTCAGAGACAGAGATTGAAACTCAGTTAGTGACAGGGATTGATTCTCAGTCAGTGACAGGGATCGAATCTCAGTCAGTGACAGGGATTGTACCTCAGTTAGTGACAGGGATTGAACCTCAGTCAGTGACAGGAATTGAATCTTAGACAGTGACAGGGATTGGATCTCAATCAGTGACAGGAATTGAATCTCAGTTAGTGACAGGGTTTGAACATCACTCAGTGACAGGGATTGACAATCAGTCAGTGGAGCGATTGAATCTCAGACAATGATAGGGATTGAACCTCAGTCAGTGAGAGGCTTTGAATCTCAGTCAGTGACAGGGATTGAATCTCAGTCAGTGATAGGAATTGAATCTCAGTCAGTGACAGAGATTGAATCTCAGTTAGTGACAGGGATTGAATCCCAGTCAGTGAAAGGGATTGAATCTCAGTCAGTGACAGGGATTCAATATCAATCAGTGACAGGGATCGAATTTCAGTCAGTGACAGGGACTGAACCTCAGTCAGTGACAGGAATTGAATCTTAATCAGACACAGGGATTGAATCTCAATCAGTGACAGGAATTGAATCTCAGATCGTGACAGGGATTGAATCTCAGTCAGTGACAGGGATTAACTCTCAGTCAGTGACAGGGATTGACAATCAGTCAGTGACAGGAATGAATCTCAGTCAGTGACAGGGATTGAACCTCAGTCAGTGACAGGGATTGAATCTCAATCAGTGACAGCAATTGAATCTCAGTCAGTGACAGGGATTGAATCTCAGTCAGTGACAGGGATTGAATCTCAATCAGTGACAGGGATTGAACCTCAGTCATTGACAGGGATTGATTCTCAGTCAGTGACAGGGATTGAATGTCAGTCAGTGACAGGGATTGATTCTCAGTCAGTGACAGGGATCGAATCTTAGTCAGTGACAGGGATTGTACCTCAGTTAGTGACAGTAATTGAATCTCAGTCAGTGACAGGGATTGGATCTCAATCAGTGACAGGGATTGAATCTCAGTCAGTGACCGGGATTGAATCTCAGTCAGTGACAGGGATTAACCCTCAGTCAGTGACAGGGATTGACAATCAGTCAGTGACAGCGATTGAATCTCAGTCAATGATCGGGATTGAACCTCATTCAGTGAGAGGAATTGAATCTCAATCAGTGACAGGCTTTGAATCTCAGTCAGTGAAAGGGATTGAATCTCAGTCAGTGACAGGGATTGAATATCAGTCAGTGACAGGGATCGAATCTCAGTCATTGACCGGGACTGAACCTCAGTCAGTGACAGGAATTGAATCTTAATCAATGACAGAGATTGTATCTCAATCAGTGACAGGAATTGAAACTCAGATGTTGACAGGGATTGAATCACAGTCAGTGACAGGAATTGAAACTCAGTCAGTGACAGGGTTTAACCCTCATTCAGTGACAGGGATTGACAATCAGTCAGTGACAGGGATTGAATCTCAGTCAGTGACAGGGATTGAACCTCAGTCAGTGACAGGGATTGAATCTCAATCAGTGACAGGCTTTGGATCTCAGTCAGTGAAAGGGATTCAATCTCAGTCAGAGACAGGGATTGAATCTTAGTCAGTGACAGGGATTGAATCTCAATCAGTGACAGGGATTGAATCTCAGTCAGTGACAGGGATTTACCCTCAGTCAGAGACAGGGATTGACAATCAGTCAGTGACAGGGATTGAATCTCATTCAGTGGCAGGGATTGAACCTCAGTTAGTGACAGGGATTGAATCTCAATCAGTGACAGGGAATGAAGCTCAGTCAGTCAAAGGGATTGAATCTCAGTCAGAGACAGGGATTGAATCTTAGTCAGTGATAGGGATTGAACCTCAGTCAGTGACAGGGATTGAATCTCAGTCAGTGACAGGGACTGAACCTCAGTCAGTGACAGGAATTGAATCTGAATCAGTGACAGGGATTGAATCTCAATCAGTGACAGGAATTGAATCTCAGATGGTGACAGGGATTGAAACACAGTCAGTGACAGGGATTAACACTCAGTCAGTGACAGGGATTGACAATAAGTCAGTGACAGGGATTGAACCTCAGTTAGTGACAGGGATGGAATCTCAATCAGTGACAGGCTTTGAATCTCAGTCAGTGACAGGGATTGAATCTCAGTCAGAGACAGGGATTGAATCTCAGTCAGTGACAGGAATTGAATCTTAGTCAGTGACAGGGATTGAATCTCATTCAGTGACAGCAATTTGGATCTAAATCAGTGACAGGAATAGAATCTCAGTCAGTGACAGGGATTGAATCTCAATCAGAGACAGGGTTTGAACTTCAGTCAGAGACAGAGATTGAAACTCAGTTAGTGACAGGGATTGATTCTCAGTCAGTGACAGGGATCGAATCTCAGTCAGTGACAGGGATTGTACCTCAGTTAGTGACAGGGATTGAACCTCAGTCAGTGACAGGAATTGAATCTTAGACAGTGACAGGGATTGGATCTCAATCAGTGACAGGAATTGAATCTCAGTTAGTGACAGGGTTTGAACATCACTCAGTGACAGGGATTGACAATCAGTCAGTGGAGCGATTGAATCTCAGACAATGATAGGGATTGAACCTCAGTCAGTGAGAGGCTTTGAATCTCAGTCAGTGACAGGGATTGAATCTCAGTCAGTGATAGGAATTGAATCTCAGTCAGTGACAGAGATTGAATCTCAGTTAGTGACAGGGATTGAATCCCAGTCAGTGAAAGGGATTGAATCTCAGTCAGTGACAGGGATTCAATATCAATCAGTGACAGGGATCGAATTTCAGTCAGTGACAGGGACTGAACCTCAGTCAGTGACAGGAATTGAATCTTAATCAGACACAGGGATTGAATCTCAATCAGTGACAGGAATTGAATCTCAGATCGTGACAGGGATTGAATCTCAGTCAGTGACAGGGATTAACTCTCAGTCAGTGACAGGGATTGACAATCAGTCAGTGACAGGAATGAATCTCAGTCAGTGACAGGGATTGAACCTCAGTCAGTGACAGGGATTGAATCTCAATCAGTGACAGCAATTGAATCTCAGTCAGTGACAGGGATTGAATCTCAGTCAGTGACAGGGATTGAATCTCAATCAGTGACAGGGATTGAACCTCAGTCATTGACAGGGATTGATTCTCAGTCAGTGACAGGGATTGAATGTCAGTCAGTGACAGGGATTGATTCTCAGTCAGTGACAGGGATCGAATCTTAGTCAGTGACAGGGATTGTACCTCAGTTAGTGACAGTAATTGAATCTCAGTCAGTGACAGGGATTGGATCTCAATCAGTGACAGGGATTGAATCTCAGTCAGTGACCGGGATTGAATCTCAGTCAGTGACAGGGATTAACCCTCAGTCAGTGACAGGGATTGACAATCAGTCAGTGACAGCGATTGAATCTCAGTCAATGATCGGGATTGAACCTCATTCAGTGAGAGGAATTGAATCTCAATCAGTGACAGGCTTTGAATCTCAGTCAGTGAAAGGGATTGAATCTCAATCAGTGACAGCAATTGAATCTCAGTCAGTGACAGGGATTGAATCTCAGTCATTGACCGGGACTGAACCTCAGTCAGTGACAGGAATTGAATCTTAATCAATGACAGAGATTGTATCTCAATCAGTGACAGGAATTGAATCTCAGTTAGTGACAGGGTTTGAACATCACTCAGTGACAGGGATTGACAATCAGTCAGTGGAGCGATTGAATCTCAGACAATGATAGGGATTGAACCTCAGTCAGTGAGAGGCTTTGAATCTCAGTCAGTGACAGGGATTGAATCTCAGTCAGTGATAGGAATTGAATCTCAGTCAGTGACAGAGATTGAATCTCAGTTAGTGACAGGGATTGAATCCCAGTCAGTGAAAGGGATTGAATCTCAGTCAGTGACAGGGATTCAATATCAATCAGTGACAGGGATCGAATTTCAGTCAGTGACAGGGACTGAACCTCAGTCAGTGACAGGAATTGAATCTTAATCAGACACAGGGATTGAATCTCAATCAGTGACAGGAATTGAATCTCAGATCGTGACAGGGATTGAATCTCAGTCAGTGACAGGGATTAACTCTCAGTCAGTGACAGGGATTGACAATCAGTCAGTGACAGGAATGAATCTCAGTCAGTGACAGGGATTGAACCTCAGTCAGTGACAGGGATTGAATCTCAATCAGTGACAGCAATTGAATCTCAGTCAGTGACAGGGATTGAATCTCAGTCAGTGACAGGGATTGAATCTCAATCAGTGACAGGGATTGAACCTCAGTCATTGACAGGGATTGATTCTCAGTCAGTGACAGGGATTGAATGTCAGTCAGTGACAGGGATTGATTCTCAGTCAGTGACAGGGATCGAATCTTAGTCAGTGACAGGGATTGTACCTCAGTTAGTGACAGTAATTGAATCTCAGTCAGTGACAGGGATTGGATCTCAATCAGTGACAGGGATTGAATCTCAGTCAGTGACCGGGATTGAATCTCAGTCAGTGACAGGGATTAACCCTCAGTCAGTGACAGGGATTGACAATCAGTCAGTGACAGCGATTGAATCTCAGTCAATGATCGGGATTGAACCTCATTCAGTGAGAGGAATTGAATCTCAATCAGTGACAGGCTTTGAATCTCAGTCAGTGAAAGGGATTGAATCTCAATCAGTGACAGCAATTGAATCTCAGTCAGTGACAGGGATTGAATCTCAGTCATTGACCGGGACTGAACCTCAGTCAGTGACAGGATTGAATCTTAATCAATGACAGAGATTGTATCTCAATCAGTGACAGGAATTGAATCTCAGTTAGTGACAGGGTTTGAACATCACTCAGTGACAGGGATTGACAATCAGTCAGTGGAGCGATTGAATCTCAGACAATGATAGGGATTGAACCTCAGTCAGTGAGAGGATTTGAATCTCAGTCAGTGACAGGGATTAACCCTCAGACAGTGACAGGGATTGACAATCAGTCAGTGACAGGGATTGAAACTCAGTTAATGTCAAGGATTGAATCTCAATCAGTGACAGGAATTGAATCTCAGATGGTGACAGGGATTGAATCTCAGTCAGTGACAGGAATTGAATCTTAGACAGTGACAGGGATTGGATCTCAATCAGTGACAGGAATTGAATCTCAGTTAGTGACAGGGTTTGAACATCACTCAGTGACAGGGATTGACAATCAGTCAGTGGAGCGATTGAATCTCAGACAATGATAGGGATTGAACCTCAGTCAGTGAGAGGCTTTGAATCTCAGTCAGTGACAGGGATTGAATCTCAGTCAGTGATAGGAATTGAATCTCAGTCAGTGACAGAGATTGAATCTCAGTTAGTGACAGGGATTGAATCCCAGTCAGTGAAAGGGATTGAATCTCAGTCAGTGACAGGGATTCAATATCAATCAGTGACAGGGATCGAATTTCAGTCAGTGACAGGGACTGAACCTCAGTCAGTGACAGGAATTGAATCTTAATCAGACACAGGGATTGAATCTCAATCAGTGACAGGAATTGAATCTCAGATCGTGACAGGGATTGAATCTCAGTCAGTGACAGGGATTAACTCTCAGTCAGTGACAGGGATTGACAATCAGTCAGTGACAGGAATGAATCTCAGTCAGTGACAGGGATTGAACCTCAGTCAGTGACAGGGATTGAATCTCAATCAGTGACAGCAATTGAATCTCAGTCAGTGACAGGGATTGAATCTCAGTCAGTGACAGGGATTGAATCTCAATCAGTGACAGGGATTGAACCTCAGTCATTGACAGGGATTGATTCTCAGTCAGTGACAGGGATTGAATGTCAGTCAGTGACAGGGATTGATTCTCAGTCAGTGACAGGGATCGAATCTCAGTCATTGACCGGGACTGAACCTCAGTCAGTGACAGGAATTGAATCTTAATCAATGACAGAGATTGTATCTCAATCAGTGACAGGAATTGAAACTCAGATGTTGACAGGGATTGAATCACAGTCAGTGACAGGAATTGAAACTCAGTCAGTGACAGGGTTTAACCCTCATTCAGTGACAGGGATTGACAATCAGTCAGTGACAGGGATTGAATCTCAGTCAGAGACAGGGATTGAAACTTAGTCAGTGACAGGGATTGAATCTCAATCAGTGACAGGGATTGAATCTCAGTCAGTGACAGGGATTTACCCTCAGTCAGAGACAGGGATTGACAATCAGTCAGTGACAGGGATTGAATCTCATTCAGTGGCAGGGATTGAACCTTAGTTAGTGACAGGGATTGAATCTCAATCAGTGACAGGGAATGAAGCTCAGTCAGTCAAAGGGATTGAATCTCAGTCAGAGACAGGGATTGAATCTTAGTCAGTGATAGGGATTGAACCTCAGTCAGTGACAGGGATTGAATCTCAGTCAGTGACAGGGACTGAACCTCAGTCAGTGACAGGAATTGAATCTGAATCAGTGACAGGGATTGAATCTCAATCAGTGACAGGAATTGAATCTCAGATGGTGACAGGGATTGAAACACAGTCAGTGACAGGGATTAACACTCAGTCAGTGACAGGGATTGACAATAAGTCAGTGACAGGGATTGAACCTCAGTTAGTGACAGGGATGGAATCTCAATCAGTGACAGGCTTTGAATCTCAGTCAGTGACAGGGATTGAATCTCAGTCAGAGACAGGGATTGAATCTTAGTCAGTGACAGGGATTGAATCTCATTCAGTGACAGCAATTTGGATCTAAATCAGTGACAGGAATAGAATCTCAGTCAGTGACAGGGATTGAATCTCAATCAGAGACAGGGTTTGAACTTCAGTCAGAGACAGAGATTGAAACTCAGTTAGTGACAGGGATTGATTCTCAGTCAGTGACAGGGATCGAATCTCAGTCAGTGACAGGGATTGTACCTCAGTTAGTGACAGGGATTGAACCTCAGTCAGTGACAGGAATTGAATCTTAGACAGTGACAGGGATTGGATCTCAATCAGTGACAGGAATTGAATCTCAGTTAGTGACAGGGTTTGAACATCACTCAGTGACAGGGATTGACAATCAGTCAGTGGAGCGATTGAATCTCAGACAATGATAGGGATTGAACCTCAGTCAGTGAGAGGCTTTGAATCTCAGTCAGTGACAGGGATTGAATCTCAGTCAGTGATAGGAATTGAATCTCAGTCAGTGACAGAGATTGAATCTCAGTTAGTGACAGGGATTGAATCCCAGTCAGTGAAAGGGATTGAATCTCAGTCAGTGACAGGGATTCAATATCAATCAGTGACAGGGATCGAATTTCAGTCAGTGACAGGGACTGAACCTCAGTCAGTGACAGGAATTGAATCTTAATCAGACACAGGGATTGAATCTCAATCAGTGACAGGAATTGAATCTCAGATCGTGACAGGGATTGAATCTCAGTCAGTGACAGGGATTAACTCTCAGTCAGTGACAGGGATTGACAATCAGTCAGTGACAGGAATGAATCTCAGTCAGTGACAGGGATTGAACCTCAGTCAGTGACAGGGATTGAATCTCAATCAGTGACAGCAATTGAATCTCAGTCAGTGACAGGGATTGAATCTCAGTCAGTGACAGGGATTGAATCTCAATCAGTGACAGGGATTGAACCTCAGTCATTGACAGGGATTGATTCTCAGTCAGTGACAGGGATTGAATGTCAGTCAGTGACAGGGATTGATTCTCAGTCAGTGACAGGGATCGAATCTTAGTCAGTGACAGGGATTGTACCTCAGTTAGTGACAGTAATTGAATCTCAGTCAGTGACAGGGATTGGATCTCAATCAGTGACAGGGATTGAATCTCAGTCAGTGACCGGGATTGAATCTCAGTCAGTGACAGGGATTAACCCTCAGTCAGTGACAGGGATTGACAATCAGTCAGTGACAGCGATTGAATCTCAGTCAATGATCGGGATTGAACCTCATTCAGTGAGAGGAATTGAATCTCAATCAGTGACAGGCTTTGAATCTCAGTCAGTGAAAGGGATTGAATCTCAATCAGTGACAGCAATTGAATCTCAGTCAGTGACAGGGATTGAATCTCAGTCATTGACCGGGACTGAACCTCAGTCAGTGACAGGAATTGAATCTTAATCAATGACAGAGATTGTATCTCAATCAGTGACAGGAATTGAATCTCAGTTAGTGACAGGGTTTGAACATCACTCAGTGACAGGGATTGACAATCAGTCAGTGGAGCGATTGAATCTCAGACAATGATAGGGATTGAACCTCAGTCAGTGAGAGGCTTTGAATCTCAGTCAGTGACAGGGATTGAATCTCAGTCAGTGATAGGAATTGAATCTCAGTCAGTGACAGAGATTGAATCTCAGTTAGTGACAGGGATTGAATCCCAGTCAGTGAAAGGGATTGAATCTCAGTCAGTGACAGGGATTCAATATCAATCAGTGACAGGGATCGAATTTCAGTCAGTGACAGGGACTGAACCTCAGTCAGTGACAGGAATTGAATCTTAATCAGACACAGGGATTGAATCTCAATCAGTGACAGGAATTGAATCTCAGATCGTGACAGGGATTGAATCTCAGTCAGTGACAGGGATTAACTCTCAGTCAGTGACAGGGATTGACAATCAGTCAGTGACAGGAATGAATCTCAGTCAGTGACAGGGATTGAACCTCAGTCAGTGACAGGGATTGAATCTCAATCAGTGACAGCAATTGAATCTCAGTCAGTGACAGGGATTGAATCTCAGTCAGTGACAGGGATTGAATCTCAATCAGTGACAGGGATTGAACCTCAGTCATTGACAGGGATTGATTCTCAGTCAGTGACAGGGATTGAATGTCAGTCAGTGACAGGGATTGATTCTCAGTCAGTGACAGGGATCGAATCTTAGTCAGTGACAGGGATTGTACCTCAGTTAGTGACAGTAATTGAATCTCAGTCAGTGACAGGGATTGGATCTCAATCAGTGACAGGGATTGAATCTCAGTCAGTGACCGGGATTGAATCTCAGTCAGTGACAGGGATTAACCCTCAGTCAGTGACAGGGATTGACAATCAGTCAGTGACAGCGATTGAATCTCAGTCAATGATCGGGATTGAACCTCATTCAGTGAGAGGAATTGAATCTCAATCAGTGACAGGCTTTGAATCTCAGTCAGTGAAAGGGATTGAATCTCAATCAGTGACAGGGATTGAATATCAGTCAGTGACAGGGATCGAATCTCAGTCATTGACCGGGACTGAACCTCAGTCAGTGACAGGAATTGAATCTTAATCAATGACAGAGATTGTATCTCAATCAGTGACAGGAATTGAAACTCAGATGTTGACAGGGATTGAATCACAGTCAGTGACAGGAATTGAAACTCAGTCAGTGACAGGGTTTAACCCTCATTCAGTGACAGGGATTGACAATCAGTCAGTGACAGGGATTGAATCTCAGTCAGTGACAGGGATTAACCCTCAGTCAGTGACAGGGATTGACAATCAGTCAGTGACAGCGATTGAATCTCAGTCAATGATCGGGATTGAACCTCATTCAGTGAGAGGAATTGAATCTCAATCAGTGACAGGCTTTGAATCTCAGTCAGTGAAAGGGATTGAATCTCAATCAGTGACAGGGATTGAATATCAGTCAGTGACAGGGATCGAATCTCAGTCATTGACCGGGACTGAACCTCAGTCAGTGACAGGAATTGAATCTTAATCAATGACAGAGATTGTATCTCAATCAGTGACAGGAATTGAAACTCAGATGTTGACAGGGATTGAATCACAGTCAGTGACAGGAATTGAAACTCAGTCAGTGACAGGGTTTAACCCTCATTCAGTGACAGGGATTGACAATCAGTCAGTGACAGGGATTGAATCTCAGTCAGTGACAGGGATTAACCCTCAGTCAGTGACAGGGATTGACAATCAGTCAGTGACAGCGATTGAATCTCAGTCAATGATCGGGATTGAACCTCATTCAGTGAGAGGAATTGAATCTCAATCAGTGACAGGCTTTGAATCTCAGTCAGTGAAAGGGATTGAATCTCAGTCAGTGACAGGGATTGAATATCAGTCAGTGACAGGGATCGAATCTCAGTCATTGACCGGGACTGAACCTCAGTCAGTGACAGGAATTGAATCTTAATCAATGACAGAGATTGTATCTCAATCAGTGACAGGAATTGAAACTCAGATGTTGACAGGGATTGAATCACAGTCAGTGACAGGAATTGAAACTCAGTCAGTGACAGGGTTTAACCCTCATTCAGTGACAGGGATTGACAATCAGTCAGTGACAGGGATTGAATCTCAGTCAGTGACAGGGATTGAACCTCAGTCAGTGACAGGGATTGAATCTCAATCAGTGACAGGCTTTGGATCTCAGTCAGTGAAAGGGATTCAATCTCAGTCAGAGACAGGGATTGAATCTTAGTCAGTGACAGGGATTGAATCTCAATCAGTGACAGGGATTGAATCTCAGTCAGTGACAGGGATTTACCCTCAGTCAGAGACAGGGATTGACAATCAGTCAGTGACAGGGATTGAATCTCATTCAGTGGCAGGGATTGAACCTCAGTTAGTGACAGGGATTGAATCTCAATCAGTGACAGGGAATGAAGCTCAGTCAGTCAAAGGGATTGAATCTCAGTCAGAGACAGGGATTGAATCTTAGTCAGTGATAGGGATTGAACCTCAGTCAGTGACAGGGATTGAATCTCAGTCAGTGACAGGGACTGAACCTCAGTCAGTGACAGGAATTGAATCTGAATCAGTGACAGGGATTGAATCTCAATCAGTGACAGGAATTGAATCTCAGATGGTGACAGGGATTGAAACACAGTCAGTGACAGGGATTAACACTCAGTCAGTGACAGGGATTGACAATAAATCAGTGACAGGGATTGAACCTCAGTTAGTGACAGGGATGGAATCTCAATCAGTGACAGGCTTTGAATCTCAGTTAGTGACAGGGATTGAATCTCAGTCAGAGACAGGGATTGAATCTCAGTCAGTGACAGGAATTGAATCTTAGTCAGTGACAGGGATTGAATCTCATTCAATGACAGCAATTTGGATCTAAATCAGTGACAGGAATAGAATCTCAGTCAGTGACAGGGATTGAATCTCAATCAGAGACAGTGTTTGAACTTCAGTCAGAGACTGAGATTGAAACTCAGTTAGTGACAGGGATTGATTCTCAGTCAGTGACAGGGATCGAATCTCAGTCAGTGACAGGGATTGTACCTCAGTTAGTGACAGGGATTGAACCTCAGTCAGTGACAGGAATTGAATCTTAGACAGTGACAGGGATTGGATCTCAATCAGTGACAGGAATTGAATCTCAGTTAGTGACAGGGATTGAACATCACTCAGTGACAGGGATTGACAATCAGTCAGTGGAGCGATTGAATCTCAGACAATGATAGGGATTGAACCTCAGTCAGTGAGAGGCTTTGAATCTCAGTCAGTGACAGGGATTGAATCTCAGTCAGTGATAGGAATTGAATCTCAGTCAGTGACAGAGATTGAATCTCAGTTAGTGACAGGGATTGAATCCCAGTCAGTGAAAGGGATTGAATCTCAGTCAGTGACAGGGATTCAATATCAATCAGTGACAGGGATCGAATTTCAGTCAGTGACAGGGACTGAACCTCAGTCAGTGACAGGAATTGAATCTTAATCAGACACAGGGACTGAACCTCAGTCAGTGACAGGAATTGAATCTCAGATCGTGACAGGGATTGAATCTCAGTCAGTGACAGGGATTAACTCTCAGTCAGTGACAGGGATTGAACCTCAGTCAGTGACAGGGATTGAATCTCAGTCAGTGACAGGGATTGAACCTCAGTCAGTGACAGGGATTGAATCTCAATCAGTGACAGCAATTGAATCTCAGTCAGTGACAGGGATTGAATCTCAGTCAGTGACAGGGATTGAATCTCAATCAGTGACAGGGATTGAACCTCAGTCATTGACAGGGATTGATTCTCAGTCAGTGACAGGGATTGAATGTCAGTCAGTGACAGGGATTGATTCTCAGTCAGTGACAGGGATCGAATCTTAGTCAGTGACAGGGATTGTACCTCAGTTAGTGACAGTAATTGAATCTCAGTCAGTGACAGGGATTGGATCTCAATCAGTGACAGGGATTGAATCTCAGTCAGTGACCGGGATTGAATCTCAGTCAGTGACAGGGATTAACCCTCAGTCAGTGACAGGGATTGACAATCAGTCAGTGACAGCGATTGAATCTCAGTCAATGATCGGGATTGAACCTCATTCAGTGAGAGGAATTGAATCTCAATCAGTGACAGGCTTTGAATCTCAGTCAGTGAAAGGGATTGAATCTCAGTCAGTGACAGGGATTGAATATCAGTCAGTGACAGGGATCGAATCTCAGTCATTGACCGGGACTGAACCTCAGTCAGTGACAGGAATTGAATCTTAATCAATGACAGAGATTGTATCTCAATCAGTGACAGGAATTGAAACTCAGATGTTGACAGGGATTGAATCACAGTCAGTGACAGGGTTTAACCCTCATTCAGTGACAGGGATTGATCCTCAATCAGTGACAGGGATTGAATCTCAGTCAGTGACAGGGATTGAACCTCAGTCAGTGACAGGGATTGAATCTCAATCAGTGACAGGCTTTGGATCTCAGTCAGTGAAAGGGATTCAATCTCAGTCAGAGACAGGGATTGAATCTTAGTCAGTGACAGGGATTGAATCTCAATCAGTGACAGGGATTGAATCTCAGTCAGTGACAGGGATTTACCCTCAGTCAGAGACAGGGATTGACAATCAGTCAGTGACAGGGATTGAATCTCATTCAGTGGCAGGGATTGAACCTCAGTTAGTGACAGGGATTGAATCTCAATCAGTGACAGGGAATGAATCTCAGTCAGTGACAGGGATTGAATCTCATTAAGTGACAGTCTTTGAATCTCAGTTTGTGAAAGGGATTCAATCTCAGTCAGAGACAGGGATTGAATCTTAGTCAGTGAAAGGGATTTACCCTCAGTCACTGAAAGGGATTGACAATCAGTCAGTGACAGGGTTTGAACTTCAGTCAGAGACAGAGATTAACACTCAGTCAGTGACAGGGATTGAATCTCAGTCAGTGACAGGGATTGAACCTCAGTCAGTGACAGCAATTGAATCTCAGTCAGTGACAGGGATTGAATCTCAGTCAGTGACAGGGATTGAATCTCAATCAGTGACAGCAATTGAATCTCAGTCAGTGACAGGGATTGAATCATAGTCAGTGCCAGGAATTGAATCTCAATCAGTGACAGGGATTGAACCTCAGTCATTGACAGGGATCGAATCTCAGTCAGTGAAAGCGATTGGATCTCAATCAGTGACAGGGATTGAATCTCAGTTAGTGACAGGGATTGAACATCAGTCAATGACAGGAATTGAAACTCAATCAGAGACAGGAATTGAATCTCAATCAGCGAGAGGAATTGATCGCCGGTCAGTGACTGGGATTGAATCTCAAAACGTGACTGGGATAGAGATTTAGTCAGTGACAGGTATTGAATCTCAGTCAGTGACAGGGATTGAAACTCAGTCAATGAGAGGGATTGAATCTCAGTCAGTGACAGGGATTAAATCTCAGATGGTGACAGGGATTGACAATCAGTCAGTGACAGAGATTGAACCTCAGTCAGTGACAGGAATTGAATCTTAATCAGTGACAGGGATTGTATCTCAATCAGTGACAGGAATTGAATCTCAGATGGTGACAGGGATTGAAACTCAGTCAGTGACAGGGGTTAAACCTCAGTCAGTGACAGGGATTGAACCTCAGTCAGTGACAGGGATTGAATCTCAATCAATGACAGGCTTTGAATCTCAGTCAGTGAAAGGGATTGAATCTCAGTCAGTGACAGGGACTGAACCTCAGTCAGTGACAGGAATTGAATCTTAATCAGTGACAGGGATTGAATCTCAATCAGAGACAGGGTTTGAATCTCAGTCAGTGAAAGGGATTGAATCTCAGTCATTGACAGGGACTGAACCTCAGTCAGTGACAGGAATTGAATCTTATTCAGTGACAGAGATTATATCTCAATCAGTGACAGGAATTGAATCTCAGATGGTGACAGGGATTGAATCATATTCAGTGACAGGAATTGAATCTTAATCAGTGACAGTGATTGAATCGCAGTCAGTGACAGGGATTGAATCTCAATCAGTGACAGGGTTTGAATCTCAGTCAGTGAAAGGGATTGAATCTCAGTCAGAGACAGGGACTGAACTTCAGTCAGTGACAGTGATTGACCCTCAGTCACTGACAGGGTTTGATCCTCAGTCAGTGACAGGGATTGAATCTCAGTCAGTGACAGGGATTGAACCTCAGTTAGTGACAGGGATTGAATCGCAATCAGTGACAGGCTTTGAATCTCAGTCAGTGAAATGGATTGAATCTCAGTCAGTGACAGGGATTGAATATCAGTCAGTGACAGGGATCGAATTTCCGGCAGTGACAGGGACTGAACCTCAGTCATGTGACAGTGATTGAATCTCAGTCAGTGACAGGGATTGAATCTCAATCAGTGACAGGGTTTGAATCTCAGTCAGTGACAGGGATTAACCCTCAGACAGTGACAGGGATTGACAATCAGTCAGTGACAGGGATTGAATCTCAGTCAGTGACAGAGATTGAATCTCATTCAGTGACAGCGATTGAAACTCAATTCGTGACAGGCTTTGAATCTCAGTCAGTGAAAGGGATTGAATCTCAGTCAGTGACAGAGATTGAATCTCAGCCAGTGACAGGGATTGAATCTCAATCAGTGACAGGCTTTGAATCTCAGCCAGTGACAGGGATCGAATTTCAGTCAGTGACAGGGACTGAACCTCAGTCAGTGACAGGAATTGAATCTTAATCAGTGACAGGAATTGAATCTCAATCAGTGACAGGAAGTGAATCTCAAATGGTGACAGGGATTGAATCACAGTCAGTGACAGGGATTGAATCTCAGTCAGTGAAAGGGATTGAATCTCAGTCAGAGACAGGGATTGAATCTCAGTCAGTGACAGTGATTGAATCTCAGTCAGTGACAGGGATTGAATCTCAATCAGTGACAGGGTTTGAATCTCAGTCAGTGACAGGGATTAACCCTCAGACAGTGACAGGGATTGACAATCAGTCAGTGACAGGGATTGAATCTCAGTCAGTGACAGAGATTGAATCTCATTCAGTGACAGCGATTGAATCTCAATCAGTGACAGGCTTTGAATCTCAGTCAGTGAAATGGATTGGATCTCAGTCAGAGACCGGGATTGAATCTCAATCAGTGACAGGAACTGAATCTTAGTCAGTGACAGGGATTGAATCTCATTCAGTGACAGCAATTTGAATCTCAATCAATGAAAGGGATTGAATCTCAGTCAGTGACAGGGTTTGAATCTCAATCAGTGACAGGGTTTGAACGTCAGTCAGAGAGAGAGATTGACACTCAGTCAGTGACAGGGATTGAATCTCAGTCAGTGACAGGGATTGAACCTCAGTTAGTGACAGGGATTGAATCGCAATCAGTGACAGGCTTTGAATCTCAGTCAGTGAAATGGATTGAATCTCAGTCAGTGACAGGGATTGAATATCAGTCAGTGACAGGGATCGAAGTTCAGGCAGTGACAGGGACTGAACCTCAGTCAGTGACAGTGATTGAATCTCAGTCAGTGACAGGGATTGAATCTCAATCAGTAACAGGGTTTGAATCTCAGTCAGTGACAGGGATTAACCCTCAGACAGTGACAGGGATTGACAATCAGTCAGTGACAGGGATTGAAACTCAGTTAATGTCAAGGATTGAATCTCAATCAGTGACAGGAATTGAATCTCAGATGGTGACAGCGATTGAATCTCAGTCAGTGAAAGGGATTGAATCTCAGTCAGAGAAAGGGATTGAATCTCAGTCAGTGACAGGAATTGAATCTCAGATGGTGACAGGGATTGAAACTCAGTCAGTGACAGGGATTGAATCTCAGTCAGTGACAGGGATTGAACCTCAGTCAGTGACAGGGATTGAATCTCAATCAGTGACAGGGATTGAGCTTCAGTCAGTGACAGGGATTGAACCTCAGTCAGTGACAGGGATTGAATCTCAATCAGTGACAGGGATTGAAACTCAGTCAGTGACAGGGATTGATCCTCAGTCAGTGACAGGGATTGGATCTCAGTCAGTGAAAGGGATTGAATCTCAGTCAGAAACAGGGACTGAACCTCAGTCAGTGACAGTGATTGAATCGCAGTCAGTGACAGGGATTGAATCTCATTCAGTGACAGCAATTTGAATCTCAATCAGTGACAGTAATTGAATATCAATCAGTGACAGGGATTGAATCTCAGTCAGTGACAGGGATTGAATCTCAATCAGTGACAGGGTTTGAACTTCAGTAAGAGACAGAGATTGACACTCAGTCAGTGACAGGGATTGAATCTCAATCAGTGACAGCAATTGAATCTCAGTCAGTGACAGGGATTGTACCTCAGTCAGTGACAGGGATTGATTCTCAGTCAGTGACAGGGATTGAATCTCAATCAGTGACAGCAATTGAATCTCAGTCAGTGACAGGGATTGAATCATAGTCAGTGCCAGGAATTGAATCTCAATCAGTGACAGGGATTGAACCTCAGTCATTGTCAGGGATCGAATCTCAGTCAGTGAAAGCGATTGGATCTCAATCAGTGACAGGGATTGAATCTCAGTTAGTGACAGGGATTGAACATCAGTCAATGACAGGAATTGAAACTCAATCAGAGACAGGAATTGAATCTCAATCAGCGAGAGGAATTGATTCACAGTCAGTGACTGGGATTGAATCTCAAAACGTGACTGGGATAGAGATTTAGTCAGTGACAGGTATTGAATCTCAGTCAGTGACAGGGATTGAATCTCAGTCAGTGACAGGGATTAAATCTCAGATGGTGACAGGGATTGACAATCAGTCAGTGACAGGGATTGAACCTCAGTCAGTGACAGGAATTGAATCTTAATCAGTGACAGGGATTGTATCTCAATCAGTGACAGGAATTGAATCTCAGATGGTGACAGGGATTGAAACTCAGTCAGTGACAGGGTTTAAACCTCAGTCAGTGACAGGGATTGAACCTCAGTCAGTGACAGGGATTGAATCTCAATCAATGACAGGCTTTGAATCTCAGTCAGTGAAAGGGATTGAATCTCAGTCAGTGACAGGGACTGAACCTCAGTCAGTGACAGGAATTGAATCTTATTCAGTGACAGGGATTGAAACTCAATCAGTGACAGGGTTTGAATCTCAGTCAGTGAAAGGGATTGAATCTCAGTCATTGACAGGGACTGAACCTCAGTCAGTGACAGGAATTGAATCTTAATCAGTGACAGAGATGAGATCTCAATCAGTGACAGGAATTGAATCTCAGATGGTGACAGGGATTGAATCATAGTCAGTGACAGGAATTGAATCTTAATCAGTGACAGGGATTGAATCTCAATCAGTGACAGGGTTTGAATCTCAGTCAGTGAAAGGGATTGAATCTCAGTCAGAGACAGGGACTGAACCTCAGGCAGTGACAGTGATTGAATCGCAGTCAGTGACAGGGATTGAATCTCAATCAGTGACAGGGTTTGAATCTCAGTCAGTGACAGAGATTGAATCTCATTCAGTGACAGGGATTGAATCTCAATCAGTGACAGGCTTTGAATCTCAGTCAGTGAAATGGATTGAATCTCAGTCAGTGACAGAGATTGAATCTCAGCCAGTGTCAGGGATTGAATCTCAATCAGTGACAGGCTTTGAATCTCAGTCAGTGAAATGGATTGAATCTCAGTCAGTGACAGAGATTGAATATCAGTCAGTGACAGGGATCGAATTTCAGTCAGTGACAGGGACTGAACCTCAGTCAGTGACAGGAATTGAATCTTAATCAGTGACAGGGATTGAATCTCAATCAGTGACAGGAAGTGAATCTCAAATGGTGACAGGGATTGAATCACAGTCAGTGACAGGGATTGAATCTCAGTCAGTGAAAGGGATTGAATCTCAGTCAGAGACAGGGATTGAATCTCAGTCAGTGACAGTGATTGAATCTCAGTCAGTGACAGGGATTGAATCTCAATCAGTGACAGGGTTTGAATCTCAGTCAGTGACAGGGATTAACCCTCAGACAGTGACAGGGATTGACAATCAGTCAGTGACAGGGATTGAATCTCAGTCAGTGACAGAGATTGAATCTCATTCAGTGACAGCGATTGAATCTCAATCAGTGACAGGCTTTGAATCTCAGTCAGTGAAATGGATTGGATCTCAGTCAGAGACCGGGATTGAATCTCAATCAGTGACAGGAACTGAATCTTAGTCAGTGACAGGGATTGAATCTCATTCAGTGACAGCAATTTGAATCTCAATCAATGAAAGGGATTGAATCTCAGTCAGTGACAGGGTTTGAATCTCAATCAGTGACAGGGTTTGAACGTCAGTCAGAGAGAGAGATTGACACTCAGTCAGTGACAGGGATTGAATCTCAGTCAGTGACAGGGATTGAACCTCAGTTAGTGACAGGGATTGAATCGCAATCAGTGACAGGCTTTGAATCTCAGTCAGTGAAATGGATTGAATCTCAGTCAGTGACAGGGATTGAATATCAGTCAGTGACAGGGATCGAAGTTCAGGCAGTGACAGGGACTGAACCTCAGTCAGTGACAGTGATTGAATCTCAGTCAGTGACAGGGATTGAATCTCAATCAGTAACAGGGTTTGAATCTCAGTCAGTGACAGGGATTAACCCTCAGACAGTGACAGGGATTGACAATCAGTCAGTGACAGGGATTGAAACTCAGTTAATGTCAAGGATTGAATCTCAATCAGTGACAGGAATTGAATCTCAGATGGTGACAGCGATTGAATCTCAGTCAGTGAAAGGGATTGAATCTCAGTCAGAGAAAGGGATTGAATCTCAGTCAGTGACAGGAATTGAATCTCAGATGGTGACAGGGATTGAAACTCAGTCAGTGACAGGGATTGAATCTCAGTCAGTGACAGGGATTGAACCTCAGTCAGTGACAGGGATTGAATCTCAATCAGTGACAGGGATTGAGCTTCAGTCAGTGACAGGGATTGAACCTCAGTCAGTGACAGGGATTGAATCTCAATCAGTGACAGGGATTGAAACTCAGTCAGTGACAGGGATTGATCCTCAGTCAGTGACAGGGATTGGATCTCAGTCAGTGAAAGGGATTGAATCTCAGTCAGAAACAGGGACTGAACCTCAGTCAGTGACAGTGATTGAATCGCAGTCAGTGACAGGGATTGAATCTCATTCAGTGACAGCAATTTGAATCTCAATCAGTGACAGTAATTGAATATCAATCAGTGACAGGGATTGAATCTCAGTCAGTGACAGGGATTGAATCTCAATCAGTGACAGGGTTTGAACTTCAGTAAGAGACAGAGATTGACACTCAGTCAGTGACAGGGATTGAATCTCAATCAGTGACAGCAATTGAATCTCAGTCAGTGACAGGGATTGTACCTCAGTCAGTGACAGGGATTGATTCTCAGTCAGTGACAGGGATTGAATCTCAATCAGTGACAGCAATTGAATCTCAGTCAGTGACAGGGATTGAATCATAGTCAGTGCCAGGAATTGAATCTCAATCAGTGACAGGGATTGAACCTCAGTCATTGTCAGGGATCGAATCTCAGTCAGTGAAAGCGATTGGATCTCAATCAGTGACAGGGATTGAATCTCAGTTAGTGACAGGGATTGAACATCAGTCAATGACAGGAATTGAAACTCAATCAGAGACAGGAATTGAATCTCAATCAGCGAGAGGAATTGATTCACAGTCAGTGACTGGGATTGAATCTCAAAACGTGACTGGGATAGAGATTTAGTCAGTGACAGGTATTGAATCTCAGTCAGTGACAGGGATTGAATCTCAGTCAGTGACAGGGATTAAATCTCAGATGGTGACAGGGATTGACAATCAGTCAGTGACAGGGATTGAACCTCAGTCAGTGACAGGAATTGAATCTTAATCAGTGACAGGGATTGTATCTCAATCAGTGACAGGAATTGAATCTCAGATGGTGACAGGGATTGAAACTCAGTCAGTGACAGGGTTTAAACCTCAGTCAGTGACAGGGATTGAACCTCAGTCAGTGACAGGGATTGAATCTCAATCAATGACAGGCTTTGAATCTCAGTCAGTGAAAGGGATTGAATCTCAGTCAGTGACAGGGACTGAACCTCAGTCAGTGACAGGAATTGAATCTTATTCAGTGACAGGGATTGAAACTCAATCAGTGACAGGGTTTGAATCTCAGTCAGTGAAAGGGATTGAATCTCAGTCATTGACAGGGACTGAACCTCAGTCAGTGACAGGAATTGAATCTTAATCAGTGACAGAGATGAGATCTCAATCAGTGACAGGAATTGAATCTCAGATGGTGACAGGGATTGAATCATAGTCAGTGACAGGAATTGAATCTTAATCAGTGACAGGGATTGAATCTCAATCAGTGACAGGGTTTGAATCTCAGTCAGTGAAAGGGATTGAATCTCAGTCAGAGACAGGGACTGAACCTCAGGCAGTGACAGTGATTGAATCGCAGTCAGTGACAGGGATTGAATCTCAATCAGTGACAGGGTTTGAATCTCAGTCAGTGACAGAGATTGAATCTCATTCAGTGACAGGGATTGAATCTCAATCAGTGACAGGCTTTGAATCTCAGTCAGTGAAATGGATTGAATCTCAGTCAGTGACAGAGA
This sequence comes from Chiloscyllium plagiosum, assembly GCF_037043375.1. Classification (NCBI taxonomy): domain Eukaryota; kingdom Metazoa; phylum Chordata; class Chondrichthyes; order Orectolobiformes; family Hemiscylliidae; genus Chiloscyllium; species Chiloscyllium plagiosum. The sequence goes on from NW_028270167.1 coordinate 98,747,325, forward strand.
TTGAATCTCAGCCAGTGTCAGGGATTGAATCTCAATCAGTGACAGGCTTTGAATCTCAGTCAGTGAAATGGATTGAATCTCAGTCAGTGACAGAGATTGAATATCAGTCAGTGACAGGGATCGAATTTCAGTCAGTGACAGGGACTGAACCTCAGTCAGTGACAGGAATTGAATCTTAATCAGTGACAGGGATTGAATCTCAATCAGTGACAGGAAGTGAATCTCAAATGGTGACAGGGATTGAATCACAGTCAGTGACAGGGATTGAATCTCAGTCAGTGAAAGGGATTGAATCTCAGTCAGAGACAGGGATTGAATCTCAGTCAGTGACAGTGATTGAATCTCAGTCAGTGACAGGGATTGAATCTCAATCAGTGACAGGGTTTGAATCTCAGTCAGTGACAGGGATTAACCCTCAGACAGTGGCAGGGATTGACAATCAGTCAGTGACAGGGATTGAATCTCAGTCAGTGACAGAGAGTGAATCTCATTCAGTGACAGCGATTGAATCTCAATCAGTGACAGGCTTTGAATCTCAGTCAGTGAAATGGATTGGATCTCAGTCAGAGACCGGGATTGAATCTCAATCAGGGACAGGAACTGAATCTTAGTCAGTGACAGGGATTGAATCTCATTCAGTGACAGCAATTTGAATCTCAATCAGTGAAAGGGATTGAATCTCAGTCAGTGATAGGGTTTGAATCTCAATCAGTGACAGGGTTTGAACTTCAGTCAGAGAGAGAGATTGACACTCAGTCAGTGACAGGGATTGAAACTCAGTCAGTGACAGGGATTGAACCTCAGTTAGTGACAGGGATTGAATCGCAATCAGTGACAGGCTTTGAATCTCAGTCAGTGAAATGGATTGAATCTCAGTCAGTGACAGGGATTGAATATCAGTCAGTGACAGGGATCGAATTTCAGGCAGTGACAGGGACTGAACCTCAGTCAGTGACAGTGATTGAATCTCAGTCAGTGACAGGGATTGAATCTCAATCAGTAACAGGGTTTGAATCTCAGTCAGTGACAGGGATTAACCCTCAGACAGTGACATGGATTGACAATCAGTCAGTGACAGGGATTGAAACTCAGTTAATGTCAAGGATTGAATCTCAATCAGTGACAGGAATTGAATCTCAGATGGTGACAGGGATTGAATCTCAGTCAGTGAAAGGGATTGAATCTCAGTCAGAGAAAGGGATTGAATCTCAGTCAGTGACAGGAATTGAATCTCAGATGGTGACAGGGATTGAATCTCAGTCAGTGACAGGGATTGAATCTCAGTCAGTGACAGGGATTGAACCTCAGTCAGTGACAGGGATTGAATCTCAATCAGTGACAGGGATTGAGCTTCAGTCAGTGACAGGGATTGAACCTCAGTCAGTGACAGGGATTGAATCTCAATCAGTGACAGGGATTGAAACTCAGTCAGTGACAGGGATTGATCCTCAGTCAGTGACAGGGATTGAATCTCATTCAGTGACAGGGATTGAATCTCAGTCAGTGAAAGGGATTGAATCTCAGTCAGAGAAAGGGATTTAATCTCAGTCAGTGAAAGGGATTGAATCTCAGTCAGTGACAGGGATTGAATCTCATTCAGTGACAGCAATTTGAATCTCAATCAGTGACAGTAATTGAATATCAATCAGTGACAGGGATTGAATCTCAGTCAGTGACAGGGATTGAATCTCAATCAGTGACAGGGTTTGAACTTCAGTCAGTGACAGGGATTGAACCTCAGTCAGTGACAGGGATTGAATCTCAATCAGTGACAGGGATTGAAACTCAGTCAGTGACAGGGATTGATCCTCAGTCAGTGACAGGGATTGAATCTCATTCAGTGACAGGGATTGAATCTCAGTCAGTGAAAGGGATTGAATCTCAGTCAGTGACAGGGATTGAATCTCAGTCAGTGACAGGGATTGAACCTCAGTCAGTGACAGGGATTGAATCTCAATCAGTGACAGGGATTGAGCTTCAGTCAGTGACAGGGATTGAACCTCAGTCAGTGACAGGGATTGAATCTCAATCAGTGACAGGGATTGAAACTCAGTCAGTGACAGGGATTGATCCTCAGTCAGTGACAGGGATTGAATCTCATTCAGTGACAGGGATTGAATCTCAGTCAGTGACAGGGATTGAATCTCAATCAGTAACAAGTTTGAATCTCAGTCAGTGACAGGGATTAACCCTCAGACAGTGACAGGGATTGACAATCAGTCACTGACAGGGATTGAAACTCAGTTAATGTCAGGGATTGAATCTCAATCAGTGACAGGCTTTGAATCTCAGTCAGTGAAAGGGATTTAATCTCAGTCAGTGAAAGGGATTGAATCTCAGTCAGTGACAGGGATTGAATCTCATTCAGTGACAGCAATTTGAATCTCAATCAGTGACAGTAATTGAATATCAATCAGTGACAGGGATTGAATCTCAGTCAGTGACAGGGATTGAATCTCAATCAGTGACAGGGTTTGAACTTCAGTAAGAGACAGAGATTGACCCTCAGTCAGTGACAGGGATTGAATCTCAATCAGTGACAGCAATTGAATCTCAATCAGTGACAGGGATTGGATCTCAGTCAGTGACAGGGATTGAATCTCAATCAGTGACTGGCTTTGAATCTCAGTCAGTGAAAGGGATTGAATCTCAGTCAGAGACAGGGATTGAATCTCAATCAGTGACAGGAATTGAATCTTAGTCAGTGACAGGGATTGAATCTCATTCAGTGACAGCAATTTGAATCTCAATCAGTGAAAGGGATTGAATCTCAATCAGTGACAGGGTTTGAACTTCAGTCAGAGACAGAGATTGACACTCAGTCAGTGAAAGGGATTGAATCTCAGTCAGAGACAGGGATTGAATCTCAATCAGTGACAGGAATTGAATCTTAGTCAGTGACAGGGATTGAATCTCATTCAGTGACAGCAATTTGAATCTCAATCAGTGAAAGGGATTGAATCTCAGTCAGTGACAGGGTTTGAATCTCAATCAGTGACAGGGTTTGAACTTCAGTCAGAGACAGAGATTGACACTCAGTCAGTGAAATGGATTGAATCTCAGTCAGTGACAGGGATTGAATCTCAGTCAGTGACAGGGTTTGAATCTCAATCAGTGACAGGGTTTGAACTTCAGTCAGAGACAGAGATTGACACTCAGTCAGTGAAATGGATTGAATCTCAGTCAGTGACAGGAATTGAATCTCAATCAGTGACAGGGATTGAATCTCAATCAGTGACAGGAAGTGAATCTCAGATGGTGACAGGGATTGAATCACAGTCAGTGACAGGGATTGAATCTCAGTCAGTGAAAGGGATTGAATCTCAGTCAGAGACAGGGATTGAATCTCAGTCAGTGACAGTGATTGAATCTCAGTCAGTGACAGGGATTGAATCCCTGTCAGTGACAGGGATTGATCCTCAGTCAGTGACAGAGATTGACCCTCAGTCAGTGACAGGGATTGATCCTCAGACAGTGACAGGGATTGACCCTCAGTCACTGACAGGGTTTGATCCTCAGTCAGTGACAGGGATTGAATCTCAGTCAGTGACAGGGATTGAATCTCAGTCAGTGACAGGGATTGAGCCTCAGTCAGTGACAGGGATTGAATCTCAGTCAATGACACGGATTGTACCTCAATCAGTGACAGGGGTTGAACCTCAGTCAGTAACAAGGATTGAATCTCAGTCAGTGACAGGAGTTGAGCCTTTGTCAGTGACAGGGATTGATCCTCAGTCAGTGACACGGATTGGCCCTCAGTCTGTGACAGGGATGAATCTCAGTCAGTGACAGGGATTGAATCTCAGTCAGTGACAGGGATTGACCCTCAGCCAGTGACAGGGATTTAATCTCAATCAGTGACAGGGATTGAGCTTCAGTCAGTGACAGGGATTGAATCTCAGTCAGTGACAGGGATTGAACCTTAGTTAGTGACAGGGATTGAATCTCAGTCAGTGACAGGGATTGAATCTCAGTCAGTGACAGGGGTTGAACCTCAGTCATGACAGGGATTGACCCTCAGTCAGTGACAGGGAATGAATCTCAGTCAGTGACAGGAATTGAACCTCGGTCAGTGACAGGGATTGAGCTTCAGTCAGTGAGAGGGATTGAGCCTCAGTCAGTGACAGGGATTGAATCTCAGTCAGTCACAGGGATTGAACCTCAGTCAGTGACAGGGATTGAACGTCAGTCAGTGACAGGGATTGAATCTCAGTCTGTGACAGAGATTCAATCTCTGTCAGTGACAGGGATTGAACCTCAGTTTGTGACAGAGATTCAATGTCAGTCAGTGACAGGGATTGAACCTCAGTCAGTGACAGGATTTGAACCTCAGTCAATGACAGGGATTGAATCTCAGTCAGTGACAGGGATTGAACCTCGGTCAGTGACAGGGATTGAGCTTCAGTCAGTGACAGGGATAGAATCTCAGTAAGTGAGAGGGATTGAATCTCAGACAGTGACAGGGATTGAGCCTCAGTCAGTGACAGGGATTGAATCTCAGTCAGTGACAGGGATTGAATCTCAGTCAGTGACAGGGATCGACCCTCAGTCAGTGACAGGGATTGATCCTCAGTCAGTGACAGGGATTGACGCTCAGTCAGTGACAGGGATTGATCCTCAGTCAGTGACAGGGATTGAATCTCAGTCAGTGACAGGGATTGAACCTCAGTTAGTGACAGGAGTTGAATCTCAGTCAGTGACAGGAATTGAATCTCAGTCAGTGACAGGGATCGACCCTCAGTCAGTGATAGGCATTGAATCTCAGTCAGTGACAGGGATTGATTCTCAGCCAGTGACAGGGATTGAGCCTCAGTCAGTGACAGGGATTGAATCTCAGTCAGTGACAGGGATTCAATCTCTGTCAGTGACAGGGATTGACTCTCAGTCATTGACAGGGATTGACCCTCAGTCAGTGACAGGGATTGTGCCTCAGTCATTGACAGGGATTGAGCCTCAGTCAGTCACAGGGATTGAACCTCAGTCAGTGAAAGGGATTGAACCTCAGTCAGTGACAGGGATTGAATCTCAGTCTGTGACAGAGATTCAATCTCTGTCAGTGACAGGATTTGAACCTCAGTCAATGACAGGGATTGAGCTTCAGTCAGTGACAGGGATAAAATCTCAGTAAGTGAGAGGGATTGAATCTCACACAGTGAGAGTGATTGACTCTCAGCCAGTGACAGGGATTGAGCCTCAGTCAGTGACAGGGATTGAATCTCAGTCAGTGACAGGGATTGATCCTCAGTCAGTGACAGGGATTGACGCTCAGTCAGTGACAGGGATTGATCCTCAGTCAGTGACAGGGATTGAATCTCAGTCAGTGACAGGGATTGAACCTCAGTTAGTTACAGGAGTTGAATCTCAGTCAGTGACAGGGATTGAATCTCAGTCAGTGACAGGGATCGACCCTCAGTCAGTGACAGGGATTGATTCTCAGTCAGTGACAGGCATTGATCCTCAGTCAGTGACACGGATTGGCCCTCAGTCTGTGACAGGGATGAATCTCAGTCAGTGACAGGGATTGAATCTCAGTCAGTGACAGGGATTGTCCCTCAGTCTGTGACAGGGATTGACTCTCAGTCATTGACAGTGATTGACCCTCAGTCAGTGACCGGGATTGTGCCTCAGTCAGTGACAGGGATTGAGCCTCAGTCAGTCACAGGGATTGAACCTCAGTCAGTGACAGGGATTGAACCTCAGTCAGTGACAGGGATTGAATCTCAGTCTGTGACAGAGATTCAATCTCTGTCAGTGACAGGGATTGTCCCTCAGTCTGTGACAGGGATTGACTCTCAGTCATTGACAGGGATTGACCCTCAGTCAGTGACAGGGATTGTGCCTCAGTCATTGACAGGGATTGAGCCTCAGTCAGTGACAGGGATTGAACCTCAGTCAGTGACAGGGATTGAACCTCAGTCAGTGACAGGGATTGAATCTCAGTCTGTGACAGAGATTCAATCTCTGTCAGTGACAGGGATTGAACCTCAGTTTGTGACAGCAATTCAATGACAGTCAGTGACAGGGATTGAACCTCAGTCAGTGACAGGATTTGAACCTCAGTCAATGACAGGGATTGAATCTCAGTCAGTGACAGGGATTGAACCTCGGTCAGTGACAGGGATTGAGCTTCAGTCAGTGACAGGGATAGAATCTCAGTAAGTGAGAGGGATTGAATCTCAGACAGTGACAGGGATTGACTCTCAGCCAGTGACAGGGATTGAGCCTCAGTCAGTGACAGGGATTGAATCTCAGTCAGTGACAGGGATTGAATCTCAGTCAGTGACAGGGATCGACCCTCAGTCAGTGACAGGGATTGATCCTCAGTCAGTGACAGGGATTGACGCTCAGTCAGTGACAGGGATTGATCCTCAGTCAGTGACAGGGATTGAATCTCAGTCAGTGACAGGGATTGAACCTCAGTTAGTGACAGGAGTTGAATCTCAGTCAGTGACAGGGATTGAATCTCAGTCAGTGACAGGGATCGACGCTCAGTCAGTGACAGGGATTGATTCTCAGTCAGTGACAGGGATTGAATCTCAGTCAGTGACAGGGATTGAACCTCAGTCAGTGACAGGCATTGATCCTCAGTCAGTGACAGGGAATAACCCTCAGTCAGTGACAGGGATTGATCCTCAGTCTGTGACAGGGATTGAATCTCAGTCAGTGACAGAGATTGAATCTCATTCAGTGACAGCGATTGAATCTCAATCAGTGACAGGCTTTGAATCTCAGTCAGTGAAAGGGATTGGATCTCAGTCAGAGACCGGGATTGAATCTCAATCAGTGACAGGAACTGAATCTTAGTCAGTGACACGGATTGAATCTCATTCAGTGACAGCAATTTGAATCTCAATCAGTGAAAGGGATTGAATCTCAGTCAGTGACAGGGTTTGAATCTCAATCAGTGACAGGGTTTGAACTTCAGTCAGAGAGACAGATTGACACTCAGTCAGTGACAGGGATTGAACCTCAGTTAGTGACAGGGATTGAATCTCAGTCTGTTACAGGTCTTGAACCTCAGTCAATGACTGGGATTGAGCCTCAGTCAGTGACAGGGATTGACCCTCAGTCAGTGATAGGGATTGAATCTCAGTCAGTGACAGGGATTGAATCTCAGTCCGTGACAGGGTTTGAATCTCAGTCAGTGACAGGGATTGACGCTCAGTCAGTGACAGGGATTGAATCTCTGTCAGTGACAGGGATTGAATCTCAGTCATTGACAGGGATTGAACCGCATTCAGTGACAGGGACTGAATCTCAGTCAGTGACAGGGATTGAATCTAAGTCAGTGACAGGGATTGAATCTCAGTCAGTGACAGGGATTGATCCTCAGTCAGTGACAGAGATTTACCCTCAGTCAGTGACAGGGATTGATCCTCAGACAGTGACAGGGATTGACCCTCAGTCACTGACAGGGTTTGATCCTCAGTCAGTGACAGGGATTGAATCTCAGTCAGTGACAGGGATTGAACCTCAGTTAGTGACAGGGATTGAATCGCAATCAGTGACAGGCTTTGAATCTCAGTCAGTGAAATGGATTGAATCTCAGTCAGTGACAGGGATTGAATATCAGTCAGTGACAGGGATTGACCCTCAGTCAGTGACAGGGATTGAGCCTCAGTCAGTGACAGGGATTGATCCTCAGTCAGTGACAGGGATTGAATCTCAATCAGTAACAGGGTTTGAATCTCAGTCAGTGACAGGGATTAACCCTCAGACAGTGACAGGGATTGACAATCAGTCAGTGACAGGGATTGAAACTCAGTTAATGTCAAGGATTGAATCTCAATCAGTGACAGGAATTGAATCTCAGATGGTGACAGGGATTGAATCTCAGTCAGAGAAAGGGATTGAATCTCAGTCAGAGAAAGGGATTGAATCTCAGTCAGTGACAGGAATTGAATCTCAGATGGTGACAGGGATTGAATCTCAGTCAGTGACAGGGATTGAATCTCAGTCAGTGACAGGGATTGAATCTCAGTCAGTGACAGGGATTGAATCTCAATCAGTGACAGGGTTTGAACTTCAGTAAGAGACAGAGATTGACCCTCAGTCAGTGACAGGGATTGAATCTCAATCAGTGACAGCAATTGAATCTCAATCTGTGACAGGGATTGTATCTCAGTCAGTGACAGGGATTGAATCTCAATCAGTGACTGGCTTTGAATCTCAGTCAGTGAAAGGGATTGAATCTCAGTCAGAGACAGGGATTGAATCTCAATCAGTGACAGGAATTGAATCTTAGTCAGTGACAGGGATTGAATCTCATTCAGTGACAGCAATTTGAATCTCAATCAGTGAAAGGGATTGAATCTCAGTCAGTGACAGGGATTGAGCCTCAGTCAGTGACAGGGATTGAATCTCAGTCAATGACACGGATTGTACCTCAATCAGTGACAGGGGTTGAACCTCAGTCAGTGACAAGGATTGAATCTCAGTCAGTGACAGGAGTTGAGCCTTTGTCAGTGACAGGGATTGATCCTCAGTCAGTGACAGGGATTGAACCTCAGTCAGTGACAGGGATTGAATCTCAGTCTGTGACAGAGATTCAATCTCTGTCAGTGACAGGGATTGTCCCTCAGTCTGTGACAGGGATTGACTCTCAGTCATTGACAGGGATTGACCCTCAGTCAGTGACAGGGATTGTGCCTCAGTCATTGACAGGGATTGAGCCTCAGTCAGTGACAGGGATTGAACCTCAGTCAGTGACAGGGATTGAACCTCAGTCAGTGACAGGGATTGAATCTCAGTCTGTGACAGAGATTCAATCTCTGTCAGTGACAGGGATTGAACCTCAGTTTGTGACAGCAATTCAATGACAGTCAGTGACAGGGATTGAACCTCAGTCAGTGACAGGATTTGAACCTCAGTCAATGACAGGGATTGAATCTCAGTCAGTGACAGGGATTGAACCTCGGTCAGTGACAGGGATTGAGCTTCAGTCAGTGACAGGGATAGAATCTCAGTAAGTGAGAGGGATTGAATCTCAGACAGTGACAGGGATTGACTCTCAGCCAGTGACAGGGATTGAGCCTCAGTCAGTGACAGGGATTGAATCTCAGTCAGTGACAGGGATTGAATCTCAGTCAGTGACAGGGATCGACCCTCAGTCAGTGACAGGGATTGATCCTCAGTCAGTGACAGGGATTGACGCTCAGTCAGTGACAGGGATTGATCCTCAGTCAGTGACAGGGATTGAATCTCAGTCAGTGACAGGGATTGAACCTCAGTTAGTGACAGGAGTTGAATCTCAGTCAGTGACAGGGATTGAATCTCAGTCAGTGACAGGGATCGACGCTCAGTCAGTGACAGGGATTGATTCTCAGTCAGTGACAGGGATTGAATCTCAGTCAGTGACAGGGATTGAACCTCAGTCAGTGACAGGCATTGATCCTCAGTCAGTGACAGGGAATAACCCTCAGTCAGTGACAGGGATTGATCCTCAGTCTGTGACAGGGATTGAATCTCAGTCAGTGACAGAGATTGAATCTCATTCAGTGACAGCGATTGAATCTCAATCAGTGACAGGCTTTGAATCTCAGTCAGTGAAAGGGATTGGATCTCAGTCAGAGACCGGGATTGAATCTCAATCAGTGACAGGAACTGAATCTTAGTCAGTGACACGGATTGAATCTCATTCAGTGACAGCAATTTGAATCTCAATCAGTGAAAGGGATTGAATCTCAGTCAGTGACAGGGTTTGAATCTCAATCAGTGACAGGGTTTGAACTTCAGTCAGAGAGACAGATTGACACTCAGTCTGTTACAGGTCTTGAACCTCAGTCAATGACTGGGATTGAGCCTCAGTCAGTGACAGGGATTGACCCTCAGTCAGTGATAGGGATTGAATCTCAGTCAGTGACAGGGATTGAATCTCAGTCCGTGACAGGGTTTGAATCTCAGTCAGTGACAGGGATTGACGCTCAGTCAGTGACAGGGATTGAATCTCTGTCAGTGACAGGGATTGAATCTCAGTCATTGACAGGGATTGAACCGCATTCAGTGACAGGGACTGAATCTCAGTCAGTGACAGGGATTGAATCTAAGTCAGTGACAGGGATTGAATCTCAGTCAGTGACAGGGATTGATCCTCAGTCAGTGACAGAGATTTACCCTCAGTCAGTGACAGGGATTGATCCTCAGACAGTGACAGGGATTGACCCTCAGTCACTGACAGGGTTTGATCCTCAGTCAGTGACAGGGATTGAATCTCAGTCAGTGACAGGGATTGAACCTCAGTTAGTGACAGGGATTGAATCGCAATCAGTGACAGGCTTTGAATCTCAGTCAGTGAAATGGATTGAATCTCAGTCAGTGACAGGGATTGAATATCAGTCAGTGACAGGGATTGACCCTCAGTCAGTGACAGGGATTGAGCCTCAGTCAGTGACAGGGATTGATCCTCAGTCAGTGACAGGGATTGAATCTCAATCAGTAACAGGGTTTGAATCTCAGTCAGTGACAGGGATTAACCCTCAGACAGTGACAGGGATTGACAATCAGTCAGTGACAGGGATTGAAACTCAGTTAATGTCAAGGATTGAATCTCAATCAGTGACAGGAATTGAATCTCAGATGGTGACAGGGATTGAATCTCAGTCAGAGAAAGGGATTGAATCTCAGTCAGAGAAAGGGATTGAATCTCAGTCAGTGACAGGAATTGAATCTCAGATGGTGACAGGGATTGAATCTCAGTCAGTGACAGGGATTGAATCTCAGTCAGTGACAGGGATTGAACCTCAGTCAGTGACAGGGATTGAATCTCAATCAGTGACAGGGATTGAGCTTCAGTCAGTGACAGGGATTGAACCTCAGTCAGTGACAGGGATTGAATCTCAATCAGTGACAGGGATTGAAACTCAGTCAGTGACAGGGATTGATCCTCAGTCAGTGACAGGGATTGAATCTCATTCAGTGACAGGGATTGAATCTCAGTCAGTGAAAGGGATTGAATCTCAGTCAGAGAAAGGGATTGAATCTCAGTCAGTGACAGGAATTGAATCTCAGATGGTGACAGGGATTGAATCTCAGTCAGTGACAGGGATTGAATCTCAGTCAGTGACAGGGATTGAACCTCAGTCAGTGACAGGGATTGAATCTCAATCAGTGACAGGGATTGAGCTTCAGTCAGTGACAGGGATTGAACCTCAGTCAGTGACAGGGATTGAATCTCAATCAGTGACAGGGATTGAAACTCAGTCAGTGACAGGGATTGATCCTCAGTCAGTGACAGGGATTGAATCTCTTTCAGTGACAGGGATTGAATCTCAGTCAGTGACAGGGATTGAATCTCAATCAGTAACAAGTTTGAATCTCAATCAGTGACAGGGATTAACCCTCAGACAGTGACAGGGATTGACAATCAGTCACTGACAGGGATTGAAACTCAGTTAAAGTCAGGGATTGAATCTCAATCAGTGACAGGCTTTGAATCTCAGTCAGTGAAAGGGATTTAATCTCAGTCAGTGAAAGGGATTGAATCTCAGTCAGTGACAGGGATTGAATCTCATTCAGTGACAGCAATTTGAATCTCAATCAGTGACAGTAATTGAATATCAATCAGTGACAGGGATTGAATCTCAATCAGTGACAGGGTTTGAACTTCAGTAAGAGACAGAGATTGACCCTCAGTCAGTGACAGGGATTGAATCTCAATCAGTGACAGCAATTGAATCTCAATCTGTGACAGGGATTGTATCTCAGTCAGTGACAGGGATTGAATCTCAATCAGTGACTGGCTTTGAATCTCAGTCAGTGAAAGGGATTGAATCTCAGTCAGAGACAGGGATTGAATCTCAATCAGTGACAGGAATTGAATCTTAGTCAGTGACAGGGATTGAATCTCATTCAGTGACAGCAATTTGAATCTCAATCAGTGAAAGGGATTGAATCTCAGTCAGTGACAGGGATTGAGCCTCAGTCAGTGACAGGGATTGAATCTCAGTCAATGACACGGATTGTACCTCAATCAGTGACAGGGGTTGAACCTCAGTCAGTGACAAGGATTGAATCTCAGTCAGTGACAGGAGTTGAGCCTTTGTCAGTGACAGGGATTGATCCTCAGTCAGTGACACGGATTGGCCCTCAGTCTGTGACAGGGATGAATCTCAGTCAGTGACAGGGATTGAATCTCAGTCAGTGACAGGGATTGACCCTCAGCCAGTGACAGGGATTTAATCTCAATCAGTGACAGGGATTGAGCTTCAGTCAGTGACAGGGATTGAATCTCAGTCAGTGACAGGGATTGAACCTTAGTTAGTGACAGGGATTGAATCTCAGTCAGTGACAGGGATTGAATCTCAGTCAGTGACAGGGGTTGAACCTCAGTCATGACAGGGATTGACCCTCAGTCAGTGACAGGGAATGAATCTCAGTCAGTGACAGGAATTGAACCTCGGTCAGTGACAGGGATTGAGCTTCAGTCAGTGAGAGGGATTGAGCCTCAGTCAGTGACAGGGATTGACCCTCAGTCAGTCACAGGGATTGAACCTCAGTCAGTGACAGGGATTGAACGTCAGTCAGTGACAGGGATTGAATCTCAGTCTGTGACAGAGATTCAATCTCTGTCAGTGACAGGGATTGAACCTCAGTTTGTGACAGAGATTCAATGTCAGTCAGTGACAGGGATTGAACCTCAGTCAGTGACAGGATTTGAACCTCAGTCAATGACAGGGATTGAATCTCAGTCAGGGACAGGGATTGAGCCTCAGTCAGTGACAGGGATTGAATCTCAGTCAGTGACAGGGATTGAATCTCAGTCAGTGACAGGGATCGACCCTCAGTCAGTGACAGGGATTGATCCTCAGTCAGTGACAGGGATTGACGCTCAGTCAGTGACAGGGATTGATCCTCAGTCAGTGACAGGGATTGAATCTCAGTCAGTGACAGGGATTGAACCTCAGTTAGTGACAGGAGTTGAATCTCAGTCAGTGACAGGGATTGAATCTCAGCCAGTGACAGGGATCGACCCTCAGTCAGTGATAGGCATTGAATCTCAGTCAGTGACAGGGATTGATTCTCAGCCAGTGACAGGGATTGAGCCTCAGTCAGTGACAGGGATTGAATCTCAGTCAGTGACAGGGATTCAATCTCTGTCAGTGACAGGGATTGACTCTCAGTCATTGACAGGGATTGACCCTCAGTCAGTGACAGGGATTGTGCCTCAGTCATTGACAGGGATTGAGCCTCAGTCAGTCACAGGGATTGAACCTCAGTCAGTGAAAGGGATTGAACCTCAGTCAGTGACAGGGATTGAATCTCAGTCTGTGACAGAGATTCAATCTCTGTCAGTGACAGGGATTGAACCTCAGTTTGTGACAGAGATTCAATGTCAGTCAGTGACAGGGATTGAACCTCTGTCAGTGACAGGATTTGAACCTCAGTCAATGACAGGGATTGAGCTTCAGTCAGTGACAGGGATAAAATCTCAGTAAGTGAGAGGGATTGAATCTCACACAGTGAGAGTGATTGACTCTCAGCCAGTGACAGGGATTGAGCCTCAGTCAGTGACAGGGATTGAATCTCAGTCAGTGACAGGGATTGATCCTCAGTCAGTGACAGGGATTGACGCTCAGTCAGTGACAGGGATTGATCCTCAGTCAGTGACAGGGATTGAATCTCAGTCAGTGACAGGGATTGAACCTCAGTTAGTGACAGGAGTTGAATCTCAGTCAGTGACTGGGATTGAATCTCAGTCAGTGACAGGGATCGACCCTCAGTCAGTGACAGGGATTGATTCTCAGTCAGTGACAGGGATTGATCCTCAGTCAGTGACACGGATTGGCCCTCAGTCTGTGACAGGGATGAATCTCAGTCAGTGACAGGGATTGAATCTCAGTCAGTGACAGGGATTGTCCCTCAGTCTGTGACAGGGATTGACTCTCAGTCATTGACAGGGATTGACCCTCAGTCAGTGACCGGGATTGTGCCTCAGTCAGTGACAGGGATTGAGCCTCAGTCAGTCACAGGGATTGAACCTCAGTCAGTGACAGGGATTGAACCTCAGTCAGTGACAGGGATTGAATCTCAGTCTGTGACAGAGATTCAATCTCTGTCAGTGACAGGGATTGTCCCTCCGTCTGTGACAGGGATTGACTCTCAGTCATTGACAGGGATTGGCCCTCAGTCAGTGACAGGGATTGTGCCTCAGTCATTGACAGGGATTGAGCCTCAGTCAGTGACAGGGATTGAACCTCAGTCAGTGACAGGGATTGAACCTCAGTCAGTGACAGGGATTGAATCTCAGTCTGTGACAGAGATTCAATCTCTGTCAGTGACAGGGATTGAACCTCAGTTTGTGACAGCGATTCAATGACAGTCAGTGACAGGGATTGAACCTCAGTCAGTGACAGGATTTGAACCTCAGTCAATGACAGGGATTGAATCTCAGTCAGTGACAGGGATTGAACCTCGGTCAGTGACAGGGATTGAGCTTCAGTCAGTGACAGGGATAGAATCTCAGTAAGTGAGAGGGATTGAATCTCAGACAGTGACAGGGATTGACTCTCAGCCAGTGACAGGGACTGAGCCTCAGTCAGTGACAGGGATTGAATCTCAGTCAGTGACAGGGATTGACCCTCAGTCAGTGACAGGGATTGATCCTCAGTCAGTGACAGGGATTGACGCTCAGTCAGTGACAGGGATTGATCCTCAGTCAGTGACAGGGATTGAATCTCAGTCAGTGACAGGGATTGAACCTCAGTTAGTGACAGGAGTTGAATCTCAGTCAGTGACAGGGATCGACCCTCAGTCAGTGATAGGCATTGAATCTCAGTCAGTGACAGGGATTGATTCTCAGCCAGTGACAGGGATTGAGCCTCAGTCAGTGACAGGGATTGAATCTCAGTCAGTGACAGGGATTCAATCTCTGTCAGTGACAGGGATTGACTCTCAGTCATTGACAGGGATTGACCCTCAGTCAGTGACAGGGATTGTGCCTCAGTCATTGACAGGGATTGAGCCTCAGTCAGTCACAGGGATTGAACCTCAGTCAGTGAAAGGGATTGAACCTCAGTCAGTGACAGGGATTGAATCTCAGTCTGTGACAGAGATTCAATCTCTGTCAGTGACAGGGATTGAACCTCAGTTTGTGACAGAGATTCAATGTCAGTCAGTGACAGGGATTGAACCTCTGTCAGTGACAGGATTTGAACCTCAGTCAATGACAGGGATTGAGCTTCAGTCAGTGACAGGGATAAAATCTCAGTAAGTGAGAGGGATTGAATCTCACACAGTGAGAGTGATTGACTCTCAGCCAGTGACAGGGATTGAGCCTCAGTCAGTGACAGGGATTGAATCTCAGTCAGTGACAGGGATTGATCCTCAGTCAGTGACAGGGATTGACGCTCAGTCAGTGACAGGGATTGATCCTCAGTCAGTGACAGGGATTGAATCTCAGTCAGTGACAGGGATTGAACCTCAGTTAGTTACAGGAGTTGAATCTCAGTCAGTGACAGGGATTGAATCTCAGTCAGTGACAGGGATCGACCCTCAGTCAGTGACAGGGATTGATTCTCAGTCAGTGACAGGCATTGATCCTCAGTCAGTGACACGGATTGGCCCTCAGTCTGTGACAGGGATGAATCTCAGTCAGTGACAGGGATTGAATCTCAGTCAGTGACAGGGATTGTCCCTCAGTCTGTGACAGGGATTGACTCTCAGTCATTGACAGGGATTGACCCTCAGTCAGTGACCGGGATTGTGCCTCAGTCAGTGACAGGGATTGAGCCTCAGTCAGTCACAGGGATTGAACCTCAGTCAGTGACAGGGATTGAACCTCAGTCAGTGACAGGGATTGAATCTCAGTCTGTGACAGAGATTCAATCTCTGTCAGTGACAGGGATTGTCCCTCAGTCTGTGACAGGGATTGACTCTCAGTCATTGACAGGGATTGACCCTCAGTCAGTGACAGGGATTGTGCCTCAGTCATTGACAGGGATTGAGCCTCAGTCAGTGACAGGGATTGAACCTCAGTCAGTGACAGGGATTGAACCTCAGTCAGTGACAGGGATTGAATCTCAGTCTGTGACAGAGATTCAATCTCTGTCAGTGACAGGGATTGAACCTCAGTTTGTGACAGCAATTCAATGACAGTCAGTGACAGGGATTGAACCTCAGTCAGTGACAGGATTTGAACCTCAGTCAATGACAGGGATTGAATCTCAGTCAGTGACAGGGATTGAACCTCGGTCAGTGACAGGGATTGAGCTTCAGTCAGTGACAGGGATAGAATCTCAGTAAGTGAGAGGGATTGAATCTCAGACAGTGACAGGGATTGACTCTCAGCCAGTGACAGGGATTGAGCCTCAGTCAGTGACAGGGATTGAATCTCAGTCAGTGACAGGGATTGAATCTCAGTCAGTGACAGGGATCGACCCTCAGTCAGTGACAGGGATTGATCCTCAGTCAGTGACAGGGATTGACGCTCAGTCAGTGACAGGGATTGATCCTCAGTCAGTGACAGGGATTGAATCTCAGTCAGTGACAGGGATTGAACCTCAGTTAGTGACAGGAGTTGAATCTCAGTCAGTGACAGGGATTGAATCTCAGTCAGTGACAGGGATCGACGCTCAGTCAGTGACAGGGATTGATTCTCAGTCAGTGACAGGGATTGAATCTCAGTCAGTGACAGGGATTGAACCTCAGTCAGTGACAGGCATTGATCCTCAGTCAGTGACAGGGAATAACCCTCAGTCAGTGACAGGGATTGATCCTCAGTCTGTGACAGGGATTGAATCTCAGTCAGTGACAGAGATTGAATCTCATTCAGTGACAGCGATTGAATCTCAATCAGTGACAGGCTTTGAATCTCAGTCAGTGAAAGGGATTGGATCTCAGTCAGAGACCGGGATTGAATCTCAATCAGTGACAGGAACTGAATCTTAGTCAGTGACACGGATTGAATCTCATTCAGTGACAGCAATTTGAATCTCAATCAGTGAAAGGGATTGAATCTCAGTCAGTGACAGGGTTTGAATCTCAATCAGTGACAGGGTTTGAACTTCAGTCAGAGAGACAGATTGACACTCAGTCAGTGACAGGGATTGAAACTCAGTCAGTGACAGGGATTGAACCTCAGTTAGTGACAGGGATTGAATCTCAGTCTGTTACAGGTCTTGAACCTCAGTCAATGACTGGGATTGAGCCTCAGTCAGTGACAGGGATTGACCCTCAGTCAGTGATAGGGATTGAATCTCAGTCAGTGACAGGGATTGAATCTCAGTCCGTGACAGGGTTTGAATCTCAGTCAGTGACAGGGATTGACGCTCAGTCAGTGACAGGGATTGAATCTCTGTCAGTGACAGGGATTGAATCTCAGTCATTGACAGGGATTGAACCGCATTCAGTGACAGGGACTGAATCTCAGTCAGTGACAGGGATTGAATCTAAGTCAGTGACAGGGATTGAATCTCAGTCAGTGACAGGGATTGATCCTCAGTCAGTGACAGAGATTTACCCTCAGTCAGTGACAGGGATTGATCCTCAGACAGTGACAGGGATTGACCCTCAGTCACTGACAGGGTTTGATCCTCAGTCAGTGACAGGGATTGAATCTCAGTCAGTGACAGGGATTGAACCTCAGTTAGTGACAGGGATTGAATCGCAATCAGTGACAGGCTTTGAATCTCAGTCAGTGAAATGGATTGAATCTCAGTCAGTGACAGGGATTGAATATCAGTCAGTGACAGGGATTGACCCTCAGTCAGTGACAGGGATTGAGCCTCAGTCAGTGACAGGGATTGATCCTCAGTCAGTGACAGGGATTGAATCTCAATCAGTAACAGGGTTTGAATCTCAGTCAGTGACAGGGATTAACCCTCAGACAGTGACAGGGATTGACAATCAGTCAGTGACAGGGATTGAAACTCAGTTAATGTCAAGGATTGAATCTCAATCAGTGACAGGAATTGAATCTCAGATGGTGACAGGGATTGAATCTCAGTCAGAGAAAGGGATTGAATCTCAGTCAGAGAAAGGGATTGAATCTCAGTCAGTGACAGGAATTGAATCTCAGATGGTGACAGGGATTGAATCTCAGTCAGTGACAGGGATTGAATCTCAGTCAGTGACAGGGATTGAACCTCAGTCAGTGACAGGGATTGAATCTCAATCAGTGACAGGGATTGAGCTTCAGTCAGTGACAGGGATTGAACCTCAGTCAGTGACAGGGATTGAATCTCAATCAGTGACAGGGATTGAAACTCAGTCAGTGACAGGGATTGATCCTCAGTCAGTGACAGGGATTGAATCTCATTCAGTGACAGGGATTGAATCTCAGTCAGTGAAAGGGATTGAATCTCAGTCAGAGAAAGGGATTGAATCTCAGTCAGTGACAGGAATTGAATCTCAGATGGTGACAGGGATTGAATCTCAGTCAGTGACAGGGATTGAATCTCAGTCAGTGACAGGGATTGAACCTCAGTCAGTGACAGGGATTGAATCTCAATCAGTGACAGGGATTGAGCTTCAGTCAGTGACAGGGATTGAACCTCAGTCAGTGACAGGGATTGAATCTCAATCAGTGACAGGGATTGAAACTCAGTCAGTGACAGGGATTGATCCTCAGTCAGTGACAGGGATTGAATCTCTTTCAGTGACAGGGATTGAATCTCAGTCAGTGACAGGGATTGAATCTCAATCAGTAACAAGTTTGAATCTCAATCAGTGACAGGGATTAACCCTCAGACAGTGACAGGGATTGACAATCAGTCACTGACAGGGATTGAAACTCAGTTAAAGTCAGGGATTGAATCTCAATCAGTGACAGGCTTTGAATCTCAGTCAGTGAAAGGGATTTAATCTCAGTCAGTGAAAGGGATTGAATCTCAGTCAGTGACAGGGATTGAATCTCATTCAGTGACAGCAATTTGAATCTCAATCAGTGACAGGGATTGACCCTCAGTCAGTGACAGGGATTGATCCTCAGTCAGTGACAGGGATTGACGCTCAGTCAGTGACAGGGATTGATCCTCAGTCAGTGACAGGGATTGAATCTCAGTCAGTGACAGGGATTGAACCTCAGTTAGTGACAGGAGTTGAATCTCAGTCAGTGACAGGGATTGAATCTCAGTCAGTGACAG
This sequence comes from Chiloscyllium plagiosum, assembly GCF_037043375.1. NCBI lineage: Eukaryota > Metazoa > Chordata > Chondrichthyes > Orectolobiformes > Hemiscylliidae > Chiloscyllium > Chiloscyllium plagiosum. The sequence goes on from NW_028270167.1 coordinate 98,766,404, forward strand.
GGATCGACTCTCAGTCAGTGACAGGGATTGATTCTCAGTCAGTGACAGGGATTGAATCTCAGTCAGTGACAGGGATTGAACCTCAGTCAGTGACAGGCATTGATCCTCAGTCAGTGACAGGGATTAACCCTCAGTCAGTGACAGGGATTGATCCTCAGTCTGTGACAGGGATTGAATCTCAGTCAGTGACAGAGATTGAATCTCATTCAGTGACAGCGATTGCATCTCAATCAGTGACAGGCATTGAATCTCAGTCAGTGAAAGGGATTGGATCTCAGTCAGAGACCGGGATTGAATCTCAATCAGTGACAGGAACTGAATCTTAGTCAGTGACAGGGATTGAATCTCATTCAGTGACAGCAATTTGAATCTCAATCAGTGAAAGGGATTGAATCTCAGTCAATGACAGGGTTTGAATCTCAATCAGTGACAGGGTTTGAACTTCAGTCAGAGAGAGAGATTGACACTCAGTCAGTGACAGGGATTGAAACTCAGTCAGTGACAGGGATTGAACCTCAGTTAGTGACAGGGATTGAATCTCAGTCTGTTACAGGTCTTGAACCTCAGTCAATGACTGGGATTGAGCCTCAGTCAGTGACAGGGATTGACCCTCAGTCAGTGATAGGGATTGAATCTCAGTCAGTGACAGGGATTGAATCTCAGTCCGTGACAGGGTTTGAATCTCAGTCAGTGACAGGGATTGACGCTCAGTCAGTGACAGGGATTGAATCTCTGTCAGTGACAGGGATTGAATCTCAGTCATTGACAGGGATTGAACCGCATTCAGTGACAGGGACTGAATCTCAGTCAGTGACAGGGATTGAATCTAAGTCAGTGACAGGGATTGAATCTCAGTCAGTGACAGGGATTGATCCTCAGTCAGTGACAGAGATTTACCCTCAGTCAGTGACAGGGATTGATCCTCAGACAGTGACAGGGATTGACCCTCAGTCACTGACAGGGTTTGATCCTCAGTCAGTGACAGGGATTGAATCACAGTCAGTGACAGGGTTTGAATCTCAGTCAGTGACAGGGATTGAATCTCAGTCAATGACAGGGACTGTCCCTCACTCAGTGACAGGGGTTGACCCTCACTCAGTGACAGGGATTGAATCTCAGTCAGTGACAGAGATTCAATCTCTGTCAGTGACAGGGATTGAACCTCAGTTTGTGACAGCGATTCAATGACAGTCAGTGACAGGGATTGAACCTCAGTCAGTGACAGGATTTGAACCTCAGTCAATGACAGGGATTGAATCTCAGTCAGTGACAGGGATTGAACCTCGGTCAGTGACAGGGATTGAGCTTCAGTCAGTGACAGGGATAGAATCTCAGTAAGTGAGAGGGATTGAATCTCAGACAGTGACAGGGATTGACTCTCAGCCAGTGACAGGGACTGAGCCTCAGTCAGTGACAGGGATTGAATCTCAGTCAGTGACAGGGATTGAATCTCAGTCAGTGACAGGGATCGACCCTCAGTCAGTGACAGGGATTGATCCTCAGTCAGTGACAGGGATTGACGCTCAGTCAGTGACAGGGATTGATCCTCAGTCAGTGACAGGGTTTGAATCTCAGTCAGTGACAGGGATTGAACCTCAGTTAGTGACAGGAGTTGAATCTCAGTCAGTGACAGGGATTGAATCTCAGTCAGTGACAGGGATCGACCCTCAGTCAGTGACAGGGATTGATTCTCAGTCAGTGACAGGGATTGAATCTCAGTCAGTGACAGGGATTGAACCTCAGTCAGTGACAGGCATTGATCCTCAGTCAATGACAGGGATTAACCCTCAGTCAGTGACAGGGATTGATCCTCAGTCTGTGACAGGGATTGAATCTCAGTCAGTGACAGAGATTGAATCTCATTCAGTGACAGCGATTGAATCTCAATCAGTGACAGGCTTTGAATCTCAGTCAGTGAAAGGGATTGGATCTCAGTCAGAGACCGGGATTGAATCTCAATCAGTGACAGGAACTGAATCTTAGTCAGTGACAGGGATTGAATCTCATTCAGTGACAGCAATTTGAATCTCAATCAGTGAAAGTGATTGAATCTCAGTCAGTGACAGGGTTTGAATCTCAATCAGTGACAGGGTTTGAACTTCAGTCAGAGAGAGAGATTGACACTCAGTCAGTGACAGGGATTGAAACTCAGTCAGTGACAGGGATTGAACCTCAGTTAGTGACAGGGATTGAATCTCAGTTTGTTACAGGTCTTGAACCTCAGTCAATGACTGGGATTGAGCCTCAGTCAGTGACAGGGATTGACCCTCAGTCAGTGATAGGGATTGAATCTCAGTCAGTGACAGGGATTGAATCTCAGTCCGTGACAGGGTTTGAATCTCAGTCAGTGACAGGGATTGACGCTCAGTCAGTGACAGGGATTGAATCTCTGTCAGTGACAGGGATTGAATCTCAGTCATTGACAGGGATTGAACCGCATTCAGTGACAGGGACTGAATCTCAGTCAGTGACAGGGATTGAATCTAAGTCAGTGACAGGGATTGAATCTCAGTCAGTGACAGGGATTGATCCTCAGTCAGTGACAGAGATTTACCCTCAGTCAGTGACAGGGATTGATCCTCAGACAGTGACAGGGATTGACCCTCAGTCACTGACAGGGTTTGATCCTCAGTCAGTGACAGGGATTGAATCTCAGTCAGTGACAGGGTTTGAATCTCAGTCAGTGACAGGGATTGAATCTCAGTCAATGACAGGGACTGTCCCTCACTCAGTGACAGGGGTTGAACCTCAGTCAGTGACAGGGATTGAATCTCAGTCAGTGACAGAGGTTGAGACTTTGTCAGTGACAGGGATTGATCCTCAGTCAGTGACACGGATAGTCCCTCAGTCTGTGACAGGGATGAATCTCAGTCAGTGACAGGGATTGAATCTCAGTCAGTGACAGGGATTGACCCTCAGCCAGTGACAGGGATTTAATCTCAATCAGTGACAGGGATTGAGCTTCAGTCAGTGACAGGATTGAATCTCAGTCAGTGACAGGGATTGAATCTCAGTCAGTGACAGGGATTGAGCTTCAGTCAGTGACAGGGATTGAATCTCAGTCAGTGACAGGGATTGAAGCTTAGTTAGTGACAGGGATTGAATCTCAGTCAGTGACAGGGGTTGAACCTCAGTCATGACAGGGATTGAACCACAGTCAGTGACCGGGAATGAATCTCAGTCAGTGACAGGAATTGAACCTCGGTCAGTGACAGGGATTGAGCTTCAGTCAGTGACAGGGATAGAATCTCAGTAAGTGAGAGGGATTGAATCTCAGACAGTGACAGGGATTGACTCTCAGCCAGTGACAGGGATAGAATCACAGTCAGAGTCAGGGATTGAACCTCAGTCATTGACAGGGATTGAATCTCAGTCAGTGACAGGGATTGAATCTCAGTCAGTGACAGGGATTGAATCTCAGTCAGTGACAGGGATTGATCTTCAGTCAGTGACAGGGAATGAATCTCAGTCAGTGACAGGGATTGACCCTCAGTCAGTGACAGGGATTGAATCTCAGTCAGTGACAGGGATTGAGCCTCAGTCAGTGACAGGGATTGAATCTCAGTCTGTGACAGAGATTCAATCTCTGTCAGTGACAGGGATTGAACCTCAGTTTGTGACAGGGATTCAATGACAGTCAGTGACAGGGATTGAACCTCAGTCAGTGACAGGATTTGAACCTCAGTCAATTACAGGAATTGAATCTCAGTCAGTGACAGGGATTGAACCTCGGTGAGTGACAGGGATTGAGCTTCAGTCAGTGACAGGGATAGAATCTCAGTAAGTGAGAGGGATTGAATCTCAGACAATGACAGGGATTGACTCTCAGCCAGTGACAGGGATTGAGCCTCAGTCAGTGACAGGGATTGAATCCTAGTCAGTGACAGGGATTGAACCTCAGTTAGTGACAGGAGTTGAATCTCAGTCAGTGACAGGGATTGAATCTCAGTCAGTGACAGGGATCGACCCTCAGTCAGTGACAGGGATTGATTCTCAGTCAGTGACAGGGATTGAATCTCAGTCAGTGACAGGGATTGAACCTCAGTCAGTGACAGGCATTGATCCTCAGTCAGTGACAGGGATTGACCCTCAGTCAGTGACAGGGACTGAACCTCAGTCAGTGACAGGATTGACCCTCAGTCAGTGACAGGGATTGAATCTCAGTCAGTTACAGGGCTTGAACCTCAGTCAATGACTGGGATTGAGCCTCAGTCAGTGACAGGGATTGACCCTCACTCAGTGACAGGTGTTGAACATCAGTCAGTGACAGGGATTGAATCTCAGTCAGTGACAGGGGTTGAGACTTTGTCAGTGACAGGGATTGATCCTCAGTCAGTGACACGGATTGGCCCTCAGTCTGTGACAGGGATGAATCTCAGTCAGTGACAGGGATTGAATCTCAGTCAGTGACAGGGATTGACCCTCAGCCAGTGACAGGGATTTAATCTCAATCAGTGATAGGGATCGACCCTCAGTCAGTGACAGGGATTGATTCTCAGTCAGTGACAGGGATTGAATCTCAGTCAGTGACAGGGATTGAACCTCAGTCAGTGACAGGCATTGATCCTCAGTCAATGACAGGGATTAACCCTCAGTCAGTGACAGGGAATGATCCTCAGTCTGTGACAGGGATTGAATCTCAGTCAGTGACAGAGATTGAATCTCATTCAGTGACAGCGATTGAATCTCAATCAGTGACAGGCTTTGAATCTCAGTCAGTGAAAGGGATTGGATCTCAGTCAGAGACCGGGATTGAATCTCAATCAGTGACAGGAACTGAATCTTAGTCAGTGACAGGGATTGAATCTCATTCAGTGACAGCAATTTGAATCTCAGTCAGTGACAGGGTTTGAATCTCAATCAGTGACAGGGTTTGAACTTCAGTCAGAGAGAGAGATTGACACTCAGTCAGTGACAGGGATTGAAACTCAGTCAGTGACAGGGATTGAACCTCAGTTAGTGACAGGGATTGAATCTCAGTTTGTTACAGGTCTTGAACCTCAGTCAATGACTGGGATTGAGCCTCAGTCAGTGACAGGGATTGACCCTCAGTCAGTGATAGGGATTGAATCTCAGTCAGTGACAGGGATTGAATCTCAGTCCGTGACAGGGTTTGAATCTCAGTCAGTGACAGGGATTGACGCTCAGTCAGTGACAGGGATTGAATCTCTGTCAGTGACAGGGATTGAATCTCAGTCATTGACAGGGATTGAACCGCATTCAGTGACAGGGACTGAATCTCAGTCAGTGACAGGGATTGAATCTAAGTCAGTGACAGGGATTGAATCTCAGTCAGTGACAGGGATTGATCCTCAGTCAGTGACAGAGATTTACCCTCAGTCAGTGACAGGGATTGATCCTCAGACAGTGACAGGGATTGACCCTCAGTCACTGACAGGGTTTGATCCTCAGTCAGTGACAGGGATTGAATCTCAGTCAGTGACAGGGTTTGAATCTCAGTCAGTGACAGGGATTGAATCTCAGTCAATGACAGGGACTGTCCCTCACTCAGTGACAGGGGTTGAACCTCAGTCAGTGACAGGGATTGAATCTCAGTCAGTGACAGAGGTTGAGACTTTGTCAGTGACAGGGATTGATCCTCAGTCAGTGACACGGATTGTCCCTCAGTCTGTGACAGGGATGAATCTCAGTCAGTGACAGGGATTGAATCTCAGTCAGTGACAGGGATTGACCCTCAGCCAGTGACAGGGATTTAATCTCAATCAGTGACAGGGATTGAGCTTCAGTCAGTGACAGGATTGAATCTCAGTCAGTGACAGGGATTGAATCTCAGTCAGTGACAGGGATTGAGCTTCAGTCAGTGACAGGGATTGAATCTCAGTCAGTGACAGGGATTGAAGCTTAGTTAGTGACAGGGATTGAATCTCAGTCAGTGACAGGGGTTGAACCTCAGTCATGACAGGGATTGAACCACAGTCAGTGACCGGGAATGAATCTCAGTCAGTGACAGGAATTGAACCTCGGTCAGTGACAGGGATTGAGCTTCAGTCAGTGACAGGGATAGAATCTCAGTAAGTGAGAGGGATTGAATCTCAGACAGTGACAGGGATTGACTCTCAGCCAGTGACAGGGATAGAATCACAGTCAGAGTCAGGGATTGAACCTCAGTCATTGACAGGGATTGAATCTCAGTCAGTGACAGGGATTGAATCTCAGTCAGTGACAGGGATTGAATCTCAGTCAGTGACAGGGATTGATCTTCAGTCAGTGACAGGGAATGAATCTCAGTCAGTGACAGGGATTGACCCTCAGTCAGTGACAGGGATTGAATCTCAGTCAGTGACAGGGATTGAGCCTCAGTCAGTGACAGGGATTGAATCTCAGTCTGTGACAGAGATTCAATCTCTGTCAGTGACAGGGATTGAACCTCAGTTTGTGACAGGGATTCAATGACAGTCAGTGACAGGGATTGAACCTCAGTCAGTGACAGGATTTGAACCTCAGTCAATTACAGGAATTGAATCTCAGTCAGTGACAGGGATTGAACCTCGGTGAGTGACAGGGATTGAGCTTCAGTCAGTGACAGGGATAGAATCTCAGTAAGTGAGAGGGATTGAATCTCAGACAATGACAGGGATTGACTCTCAGCCAGTGACAGGGATTGAGCCTCAGTCAGTGACAGGGATTGAATCTCAGTCAGTGACAGGGATTGAACCTCAGTTCGTGACAGGAGTTGAATCTCAGTCAGTGACAGGGATTGAATCTCAGTCAGTGACAGGGATCGACCCTCAGTCAGTGACAGGGATTGATTCTCAGTCAGTGACAGGGATTGAATCTCAGTCAGTGACAGGGATTGAACCTCAGTCAGTGACAGGCATTGATCCTCAGTCAGTGACAGGGATTGACCCTCAGTCAGTGACAGGGACTGAACCTCAGTCAGTGACAGGATTGACCCTCAGTCAGTGACAGGGATTGAATCTCAGTCAGTTACAGGGCTTGAACCTCAGTCAATGACTGGGATTGAGCCTCAGTCAGTGACAGGGATTGACCCTCACTCAGTGACAGGTGTTGAACCTCAGTCAGTGACAGGGATTGAATCTCAGTCAGTGACAGGGGTTGAGACTTTGTCAGTGACAGGGATTGATCCTCAGTCAGATACACGGATTGGCCCTCAGTCTGTGACAGGGATGAATCTCTGTCAGTGACAGGGATTGAATCTCAGTCAGTGACAGGGATTGACCCTCAGCCAGTGACAGGGATTTAATCTCAATCAGTGACAGGGATTGAGCTTCAGTCAGTGACAGGGATTGAATCTCAGTCAGTGACAGGGATTGAATCTGAGTCAGTGACAGGGATTGACCCTCAGTCAGTGACAGGGATTGAATCTCAGTCAGTGATAGGGATTGAATCTCAGTCAGTGACAGGGATTGAATCTCAGTCAGTGATAGGGATTGAACCTCAGTCAATGACTGGGATTGAGCCTCAGTCAGTGACAGGGATTGACCCTCAGTCAGTGATAGGGATTGAATCTCAGTCAGTGACAGGGATTGAATCTCAGTCAGTGACAGGGTTTGAATCTCAGTGAGTGACAGGGATTGACGCTCAGTCAGTGACAGGGATTGAATCTCAGTCAGTGACAGGGATTGAATCTCAGTCAGTGACAGGGTTTGAATCTCAGTGAGTGACAGGGATTGACGCTCAGTCAGTGACAGGGACTGAATCTCAGTCAGTGACAGGGATTGAATCTCAGTCAGTGACAGGGATTGAATCTCAGTCAGTGACAGGGATTGATCCTAAGTCAGTGACAGAGATTGACCCTCAGTCAGTGACAGGGATTGATCCTCAGACAGTGACAGGGATTGACCCTCAGTCACTGACAGGGTTTGATCCTCAGTCAGTGACAGGGATTGAATCTCAGTCAGTGACAGGGATTGAATCTCAGTCAGTGACAGGGATTGAGCCTCAGTCAGTGACAGGGATTGAATCTCAGTCAATGACAGGGATTGACCCTCAGTCAGTGACAGGGATTGAATCTCAGACAGTGACAGGAGTTGAGCCTTTGTCAGTGACAGGGATTGATCCTCAGTCAGTGACACGGATTGGCCCTCAGTCTGTGACAGGGATGAATCTCAGTCAGTGACAGGGATTGAATCTCAGTCAGTGACAGGGATTGACCCTCAGCCAGTGACAGGGATTTAATCTCAATCAGTGACAGGGATTGAGCTTCAGTCAGTGACAGGGATTGAATCTCAGTCAGTGACAGGGATTGAATCTGAGTCAGTGACAGGGATTGAGCTTCAGTCAGTGACAGGGATTGAATCTCAGTCAGTGACAGGGATTGAAACTTAGTTAGTGACAGGGATTGAATCTCAGTCATGACAGGGATTGAACCACAGTCAGTGACAGGGAATGAATCTCAGTCAGTGACAGGGATTGAACCTCGGGCAGTGACAGGGATTGAGCTTCAGTCAGTGACAGGGATAGAATCTCAGTAAGTGAGAGGAATTGAATCTCAGACAGTGACAGGGATTGACTCTCAGCCAGTGACAGGGATAGAATCGCAGTCAGTGACAGGGATCGACCCTCAGTCAGTGACAGGGATTGATCCTCAGTCAGTGACAGGGATTGACGCTCAGTCAGTGACAGGGATTGATCCTCAGTCAGTGACAGGGATTGAATCTCAGTCAGTGACAGGGATTGAACCTCAGTTAGTGACAGGAGTTGAATCTCAGTCAGTGACAGGGATTGAATCTCAGTCAGTGACAGGGATCGACCCTCAGTCAGTGACAGGGATTGATTCTCAGTCAGTGACAGGGATTGAATCTCAGTCAGTGACAGGGATTGAACCTCAGTCAGTGACAGGCATTGATCCTCAGTCAGTGACAGGGATTAACCCTCAGTCAGTGACAGGGATTGATCCTCAGTCTGTGACAGGGATTGAATCTCAGTCAGTGACAGAGATTGAATCTCATTCAGTGACAGCGATTGAATCTCAATCAGTGACAGGCTTTGAATCTCAGTCAGTGAAAGGGATTGGATCTCAGTCAGAGACCGGGATTGAATCTCAATCAGTGACAGGAACTGAATCTTAGTCAGTGACAGGGATTGAATCTCATTCAGTGACAGCAATTTGAATCTCAATCAGTGAAAGGGATTGAATCTCAGTCAGTGACAGGGATTGAATCTAAGTCAGTGACAGGGATTGAATCTCAGTCAGTGACAGGGATTGATCCTCAGTCAGTGACAGAGATTTACCCTCAGTCAGTGACAGGGATTGATCCTCAGACAGTGACAGGGATTGACCCTCAGTCACTGACAGGGTTTGATCCTCAGTCAGTGACAGGGATTGAATCACAGTCAGTGACAGGGATTGAACCTCAGTTAGTGACAGGGATTGAATCGCAATCAGTGACAGGCTTTGAATCTCAGTCAGTGAAATGGATTGAATCTCAGTCAGTGACAGGGATTGAACCTCGGTGAGTGACAGGGATTGAGCTTCAGTCAGTGACAGGGATAGAATCTCAGTAAGTGAGAGGGATTGAATCTCAGACAGTGACAGGGATTGACTCTCAGCCAGTGACAGGGATTGAGCCTCAGTCAGTGACAGGGATTGAATCTCAGTCAGTGACAGGGATCGACCCTCAGTCAGTGACAGGGATTGATTCTCAGTCAGTGACAGGGATTGAATCTCAGTCAGTGACAGGGATTGAACCTCAGTCAGTGACAGGCATTGATCCTCAGTCAGAGACAGGGATTGACCCTCAGTCAGTGACAGGGATTGATCCTCAGTCAGTGACAGGGATTGAATCTCAGTCAGTGACAGGGATTGATCCTCAGTCAGTGACAGGGATTGATCCTCAGTCAGTGACAGGGATTGAACCTCAGTTAGTGACAGAAGTTGAATCTCAGTCAGTGACAGGGATTGACCCACAGACAGTGACAGGGATTGATCCTCAGTCAGTGACAGGGATTGAATCTAGGTCAGTGACAGGGATTGAATCTCAGTCAATGACAGGGACTGAACCTCAGTCAGTGACAGGATTGACCCTCAGTCAGTGACAGGGATTGAATCTCAGTCAGTGACAGGAATTGAATCTCAGTCAGTGACAGGGATTGACGCTCAGTCAGTGACAGGGATTGAATCTCTGTCAATGACAGGGATTGAGCCTCAGTCAATGACAGGGATTGACCCTCAGTCAGTGATAGGGATTGAATCTCAGTCAGTGACAGGGTTTGAATCTCAGTCTGTGACAGGGATTGACGCTCAGTCAGTGACAGGGATTGAATCGCTGTCAATGACAGGATTGAATCTCAGTCATTGACAGGGATTGAACCACATTCAGTGACAGGGACTGAATCTCAGTCAGTGACAGGGATTGAATCTCAGTCAGTGACAGGGATTGAATCTCAGTCAGTGACAGGGATTGATCCTCAGTCAGTGACAGAGATTGACCCTCAGTCAGTGACAGGGATTGATCCTCAGACAGTGACAGGGATTGACCCTCAGTCACTGACAGGGTTTGATCCTCAGTCAGTGACAGGGATTGAATCTCAGTCAGTGACAGGGATTGAGCCTCAGTCAGTGACAGGGATTGAATCTCAGTCAATGACAGGGACTGTACCTCACTCAGTGACAGTGGTTGAACCTCAGTCAATGACAGGGATTGAATCTCAGTCAGTGACAGGGATTGAATCTCAGTCAGTGACAGGGGTTGAACCTCAGTCATGACAGGGATTGAACCGCAGTCAGTGACAGGGAATGAATCTCAGTCATTGACAGGGATTGAACCGCATTCAGTGACAGGGACTGAATCTCAGTCAGTGACAGGGATTGAATCTCAGTCAGTGACAGAGATTGAATCTCAGTCAGTGACAGGGATTGATCCTCAGTCAGTGACAGAGATTGACCCTCAGTCAGTGACAGGGATTGATCCTCAGACAGTGACAGGGATTGACCCTCAGTCACTGACAGGGTTTGATCCTCAGTCAGTGACAGGGATTGAATCTCAGTCAGTGACAGGGATTGAATCTCAGTCAGTGACAGGGGTTGAGCCTTTGTCAGTGACAGGGATTGATCCTCATGCAGTGACACGCATTGGCCCTCAGTCTGTGACAGGGATGAATCTCAGTCAGTGACAGGGATTGAATCTCAGTCAGTGACAGTGATTGACCCTCAGCCAGTGACAGGGATTTAATCTCAATCAGTGACAGGGATTGAGCTTCAGTCAGTGACAGGGATTGACCCTCAGTCAGTGACAGGGATTGATCCACAGTCAGTGACAGGGACTAAACCTCAGTCAGTGACAGGGTTTGATCGTCAGTCAGTGACTGGGATTGAACCTCAGTCAGTGACAGGGATTGACCTTCAGTCAGTGACAGGGATTGACCTTCAGTCAGTGACAGAAACTGAATCTCATTCAGAGAAAGGGATTGACCCTGTCAGTGACAGGGATTGAACCTCAGTCAGTGACAGGGATTGAGCCTCAGTCATTGACAGGGATTGAGCCTCAGTCAGTGACAGGGATTGACCTTCAGTCAGTGACAGAAACTGAATCTCATTCAGAGAAAGGGATTGACCCTGTCAGTGACAGGGATTGAACCTCAGTCAGTGACAGGGATTGACCTTCAGTCAGTGACAGAAACTGAATCTCATTCAGAGAAAGGGATTGACCCTGTCAGTGACAGGGATTGAACCTCAGTCAGTGACAGGGATTGAGCCTCAGTCATTGACAGGGATTGAGCCTCAGTCAGTGACAGGGATTGATCCTCAGCCAGTGACAGGGATTGAGCCTCAGTCAGTGACAGGGATTGAACATCAGTCAGTGACAGGGATTGAACCTCAGTCAGAGAAACGGATTGAACCTCAGTCTGTGACAGAGATTCAATCTCAGTCAGTGACAGAGATTGAACCTCAGTCAGTCACAGGTATTGAACCTCAGTCAGTGACAGGAATTGAATCTCAGTCAGTAACAGGGATTTAGCCTCAATCAGTGACAGGGATTGAATCTCAGTCACTGAAAGGGATTGAACCTCAGTCAGTGACAGGGATTGAATCTCTGTCAGTGACAGGGATCGTCCCTCACTCAGTGACAGGGATTGAACCTCAGTCAGTGACAGGGATTGAATCTTAGTCAGTGACAGTGATTGAACCTCAGTCAGTGACAGGGATTGACCCTCGGTCAGTGACAGGGATTGAACCTCAGTCAGTGACAGGTATTGAGCCTCAGTCAGTGACAGGGATTGATCCTCAGTCAGTGAAAGGGATTGAATCTCAGTCAGTGACAGGGATTGACCCTCAGTCAGTGACAGGGATGGAGCCTCAGTCAGTGACAGGGATTGAATCTCAGTCAGTGACATTGATTGATCCTTGTTCAGAGATTGGGATTGACCCTCAGTCTGTAACAGGGATTCATCCTCTGTCAGTGACAGGGATTGACCCTCAGTCAGTGACAGGGATTGATCCTCAGTCAGTGACAGGGATTTAATCTCAGTCAGTGACAGGGATTGACCCTCAGCCAGTGACAGCGAATGAATCTCAGTCAGTGACAGGGATTCAATCTCAGTCAGTGACAGGGATTGAATCTAAGTCAGTGACAGGGATTGACCCTCAGTCAGTGACAGGGATTGAATCTCAGTCTGTGACAGTGATTGACCCTCAGTCAGTGACAGGGATTGAACCTCAGTAAGTGACAGGGATGGAATCTCAGTCAGTGACATGGATTGATCCTTTGTCAGTGATAGGGATTGACACTCAGTCAGTGACAGGGATTGAGCCTCAGTCAGTGACATGGATTGACCCTCAGTCAGTGACAGGAATTGATACTCAGGCAGTGACAGGGATTGAACCTTAGTTAGTGTCAGAGATTGAATCTCAGTCAGTGACAAGGATTGAGCCTCAGTCAGTGACAGGAATTGAATCTCAGTCAATGACAGGCCTTGAACCTCAGTCAGTGACAGGGATTGAACCTCAGTCAGTGACAGGGATTGAATCTCAGTCAGTGACAGGGATTGAACATCATTCAATGACAGGGAATGAACTCAGTCAGTGACAGGGATTGAACCTCAGTCAGTGACAGGGATTGTCCCTCAGTCAGTGACAGGGATTGAACCTCAGTCAGTGACAGGGATTGAATCTCATTCAGTGACAGAGATTGATCCTCAGTCAGTGACAGGGACTAAACCACAGTCAGTGAGAGGGGTTGACCCTCAGTCAGTGACAGGGATTGAACCTCAGTAAGTGAGAAAGCTTGAATCTCAGTCAGTGATAGGGATTCAATCACAGTCAGTGACAGGGATTCAATCTCAGTCAGTGACAGGGATTGATCCTCAGTCAGTGACAGGGATTGACCCTCAGTCATTGACAGGGATTGATCCACAGTCAGTGACAGGGACTAAACCTCAGTCAGTGACAGGGTTTGAGCCTCAGTCAGTTACTGGGATTGAACCTCAGTCAGTGACAGGGATTTAATCTCAGTCAGTGACAGGGATTGACCCTCAGCCAGTGACAGCGAATGAATCTCAGTCAGTGACAGGGATTCAATCTCAGTCAGTGACAGGGATTGAATCTAAGTCAGTGACAGGGATTGAACCTCAGTCAGTGACAGGGATTGATCCTCAGTCAGTGACAGGGATTTAATCTCAGTCAGTGACAGGGATTGACCCTCAGCCAGTGACAGCGAATGAATCTCAGTCAGTGACAGGGATTTAATCTCAGTCAGTGACAGGGATTGACCCTCAGTCAGTGACAGGGATTGAACCTCAGTCTGTGACAGAGATTCAATCTCAGTCAGTGACAGGGATTGAACCTCAGTCAGTGACAGGGATTGAACCTCAGTCAGTGACAGGTATTGTCCCTCAGTCAGTGACAGGGATTGAACCTCAGTCAGTGACTGGGATTGAATCTCAGTCAGTGACAGGGATTGAACCTCAGTCAGTGACAGAGATTGAAACTCAGTCAGTGACAGGGGTTGACCCTCAGTTAGTGACGGGGATTCAATCTCAGTCAGTGACAGGGATTCAATCTCAGTCAGTGACAGGGATTGAATCTCAGTCAGTGCCAGGGATTGACCCTCAGTCAGTGACAGGGATTGAATCTCAGTCAGTGACAGGGATTGAACCTCAGTCAGTGACAGGGATTGAACCTCAGTCAGTGACAGGGATTGTCCCTCAGTCAGTGACTGGGATTGAACCTCAGTCAGTGACAGGGATTGAATCTCAGTCAGTGACAGGGATTGATCCTCAGTCAGTGACAGGGATTGAACCTCAGTCAGTGACAGGGATTGTCCCTCAGTCAGTGACAGGGATTGAACCTCAGTCAGCGAAAGGGATTCAAACTCAGTCAGTGAAATGGATTGACCCTATCAGTGTCAGGGATTGAGCCTCAATCAGTGACAGAGATTGAACCTCAGTCAGTGACAGGGTCTGAACCTCAGTCAGTGACAGGGATGGAATCCCAGTCAGTGACAGGGATTGACCCTCAGTCAGTGACAGGGATTGAAACTCAGTCAGTGACAGGGATTGATCCTCAATCAGTGACAGGGATTGAATCTCAGTCAGTGACAGGGATTGACCCTCAGACAGTGACAGGGATTGAACCTCAGTCAGTGAGAGGGATTGAATCTCAGTCAGTGACAGGGATTGAATCTCAATCAGTGACAGGGATTGAGTCTCAGTCAGTGACAGGGATTGAGCTTCAGTCAGGGATAGGGATTGAATCTCAGTCAGTGACAGGGATTGACCCTCAGTCAGTGACAGGGATTGACCCTCAGTCAGTGACAGGGATTGAATCTCTGTCAGTGACAGGGATTGAGCTTCAGTCTGTGACAGGGATTGAATCTCAGTTCGTGACAGGGATTAAACTTTAGTTAGTGACAGGGATTGATCCTCAGTCAGTGACAGGGATTGAATCTCAGTTAGTGACAGGGATTGAAACTTAGTTAGTGACAGGGATTGAATCTCAGTCAGTGATAGGGATTGAACCTCAGTCAGTGACAGGGATTGAATCACAGTCATTGACAGGGATTGAACCTCAGTCAATGCAGGGATTGAATCTCAGTCAGTGACAGGGATTGAATCTCAGTCTGTGACAGTGATTGACCCTCAGTCAGTGACAGGGATTGAACCTCAGTAAGTGACAGGGATGGAATCTCAGTCAGTGACATGGATTGATCCTTTGTCAGTGATAGGGATTGACCCTCAGTCAGTGACAGGGATTGAGCCTCAGTCAGTGACATGGATTGACCCTCAGTCAGTGACAGGAATTGATACTCAGGCAGTGACAGGGATTGAACCTTAGTTAGTGTCAGAGATTGAATCTCAGTCAGTGACAAGGATTGAGCCTCAGTCAGTGACAGGAATTGAATCTCAGTCAATGACAGGCCTTGAACCTCAGTCAGTGACAGGGATTGAACCTCAGTCAGTGACAGGGATTGAATCTCAGTCAGTGACAGGGATTGAACATCATTCAATGACAGGGAATGAACTCAGTCAGTGACAGGGATTGAACCTCAGTCAGTGACAGGGATTGTCCCTCAGTCAGTGACAGGGATTGAACCTCAGTCAGTGACAGGGATTGAATCTCATTCAGTGACAGAGATTGATCCTCAGTCAGTGACAGGGACTAAACCACAGTCAGTGAGAGGGGTTGACCCTCAGTCAGTGACAGGGATTGAACCTCAGTAAGTGAGAAAGCTTGAATCTCAGTCAGTGATAGGGATTCAATCACAGTCAGTGACAGGGATTCAATCTCAGTCAGTGACAGGGATTGATCCTCAGTCAGTGACAGGGATTGACCCTCAGTCATTGACAGGGATTGATCCACAGTCAGTGACAGGGACTAAACCTCAGTCAGTGACAGGGTTTGAGCCTCAGTCAGTTACTGGGATTGAACCTCAGTCAGTGACAGGGATTTAATCTCAGTCAGTGACAGGGATTAAATCT
The DNA here is from genome assembly GCF_037043375.1 of Chiloscyllium plagiosum. Lineage (NCBI taxonomy): Eukaryota > Metazoa > Chordata > Chondrichthyes > Orectolobiformes > Hemiscylliidae > Chiloscyllium > Chiloscyllium plagiosum. The sequence continues at coordinate 98,782,304 of NW_028270167.1, forward strand.
CAGTCAGTGACAGGGGTTGAGCCTTTGTCAGTGACAGGGATTGATCCTCATGCAGTGACACGCATTGGCCCTCAGTCTGTGACAGGGATGAATCTCAGTCAGTGACAGGGATTGAATCTCAGTCAGTGACAGGGATTGACCCTCAGCCAGTGACAGGGATTTAATCTCAATCAGTGACAGGGATTGAGCTTCAGTCAGTGACAGGGATTGACCCTCAGTCAGTGACAGGGATTGATCCACAGTCAGTGACAGGGACTAAACCTCAGTCAGTGACAGGGTTTGATCGTCAGTCAGTGACTGGGATTGAACCTCAGTCAGTGACAGGGATTGACCCTCAGTCAGTGACAGGGATTGAATCTCGGTCAGTGACAGGGATTGAACCTCAGTCAGTGACAGGGATTGACCTTCAGTCAGTGACAGAAACTGAATCTCATTCAGAGAAAGGGATTGACCCTGTCAGTGACAGGGATTGAACCTCAGTCAGTGACAGGGATTGAGCCTCAGTCATTGACAGGGATTGAGCCTCAGTCAGTGACAGGGATTGATCCTCAGCCAGTGACAGGGATTGAGCCTCAGTCAGTGACAGGGATTGAACATCAGTCAGTGACAGGGATTGAACCTCAGTCAGAGAAAGGGATTGAACCTCAGTCTGTGACAGAGATTCAATCTCAGTCAGTGACAGAGATTGAACCTCAGTCAGTCACAGGTATTGAACCTCAGTCAGTGACAGGAATTGAATCTCAGTCAGTAACAGGGATTTAGCCTCAATCAGTGACAGGGATTGAATCTCAGTCACTGAAAGGGATTGAACCTCAGTCAGTGACAGGGATTGAATCTCAGTCAGTGACAGGGATCGTCCCTCACTCAGTGACAGGGATTGAACCTCAGTCAGTGACAGGGATTGAATCTTAGTCAGTGACAGTGATTGAACCTCAGTCAGTGACAGGGATTGACCCTCGGTCAGTGACAGGGATTGAACCTCAGTCAGTGACAGGTATTGAGCCTCAGTCAGTGACAGGGATTGATCCTCAGTCAGTGAAAGGGATTGAATCTCAGTCAGTGACAGGGAATGACCCTCAGTCAGTGACAGGGATGGAGCCTCAGTCAGTGACAGGGATTGAATCTCAGTCAGTGACAGTGATTGATCCTTGTTCAGAGATTGGGATTGACCCTCAGTCTGTAACAGGGATTCATCCTCTGTCAGTGACAGGGATTGACACTCAGTCAGTGACAGGGATTGATCCTCAGTCAGTGACAGGGATTTAATCTCAGTCAGTGACAGGGATTGACCCTCAGCCAGTGACAGCGAATGAATCTCAGTCAGTGACAGGGATTCAATCTCAGTCAGTGACAGGGATTGAATCTAAGTCAGTGACAGGGATTGACCCTCAGTCAGTGACAGGGATTGAATCTCAGTCTGTGACAGTGATTGACCCTCAGTCAGTGACAGGGATTGAACCTCAGTAAGTGACAGGGATGGAATCTCAGTCAGTGACATGGATTGATCCTTTGTCAGTGATAGGGATTGACCCTCAGTCAGTGACAGGGATTGAGCCTCAGTCAGTGACATGGATTGACCCTCAGTCAGTGACAGGAATTGATACTCAGGCAGTGACAGGGATTGAACCTTAGTTAGTGTCAGAGATTGAATCTCAGTCAGTGACAAGGATTGAGCCTCAGTCAGTGACAGGAATTGAATCTCAGTCAATGACAGGCCTTGAACCTCAGTCAGTGACAGGGATTGAACCTCAGTCAGTGACAGGGATTGAATCTCAGTCAGTGACAGGGATTGAACATCATTCAATGACAGGGAATGAACTCAGTCAGTGACAGGGATTGAACCTCAGTCAGTGACAGGGATTGTCCCTCAGTCAGTGACAGGGATTGAACCTCAGTCAGTGACAGGGATTGAATCTCATTCAGTGACAGAGATTGATCCTCAGTCAGTGACAGGGACTAAACCACAGTCAGTGAGAGGGGTTGACCCTCAGTCAGTGACAGGGATTGAACCTCAGTAAGTGAGAAAGCTTGAATCTCAGTCAGTGATAGGGATTCAATCACAGTCAGTGACAGGGATTCAATCTCAGTCAGTGACAGGGATTGATCCTCAGTCAGTGACAGGGATTGACCCTCAGTCATTGACAGGGATTGATCCACAGTCAGTGACAGGGACTAAACCTCAGTCAGTGACAGGGTTTGAGCCTCAGTCAGTTACTGGGATTGAACCTCAGTCAGTGACAGGGATTTAATCTCAGTCAGTGACAGGGATTAAATCTCAGTCAGTGACAGGGGTTGAGCCTTTGTCAGTGACAGGGATTGATCCTCATGCAGTGACACGCATTGGCCCTCAGTCTGTGACAGGGATGAATCTCAGTCAGTGACAGGGATTGAATCTCAGTCAGTGACAGGGATTGACCCTCAGCCAGTGACAGGGATTTAATCTCAATCAGTGACAGGGATTGAGCTTCAGTCAGTGACAGGGATTGACCCTCAGTCAGTGACAGGGATTGATCCACAGTCAGTGACAGGGACTAAACCTCAGTCAGTGACAGGGTTTGATCGTCAGTCAGTGACTGGGATTGAACCTCAGTCAGTGACAGGGATTGACCCTCAGTCAGTGACAGGGATTGAATCTCGGTCAGTGACAGGGATTGAACCTCAGTCAGTGACAGGGATTGACCTTCAGTCAGTGACAGAAACTGAATCTCATTCAGAGAAAGGGATTGACCCTGTCAGTGACAGGGATTGAACCTCAGTCAGTGACAGGGATTGAGCCTCAGTCATTGACAGGGATTGAGCCTCAGTCAGTGACAGGGATTGATCCTCAGCCAGTGACAGGGATTGAGCCTCAGTCAGTGACAGGGATTGAACATCAGTCAGTGACAGGGATTGAACCTCAGTCAGAGAAAGGGATTGAACCTCAGTCTGTGACAGAGATTCAATCTCAGTCAGTGACAGAGATTGAACCTCAGTCAGTCACAGGTATTGAACCTCAGTCAGTGACAGGAATTGAATCTCAGTCAGTAACAGGGATTTAGCCTCAATCAGTGACAGGGATTGAATCTCAGTCACTGAAAGGGATTGAACCTCAGTCAGTGACAGGGATTGAATCTCTGTCAGTGACAGGGATCGTCCCTCACTCAGTGACAGGGATTGAACCTCAGTCAGTGACAGGGATTGAATCTTAGTCAGTGACAGTGATTGAACCTCAGTCAGTGACAGGGATTGACCCTCGGTCAGTGACAGGGATTGAACCTCAGTCAGTGACAGGTATTGAGCCTCAGTCAGTGACAGGGATTGATCCTCAGTCAGTGAAAGGGATTGAATCTCAGTCAGTGACAGGGATTGACCCTCAGTCAGTGACAGGGATGGAGCCTCAGTCAGTGACAGGGATTGAATCTCAGTCAGTGACAGTGATTGATCCTTGTTCAGAGATTGGGATTGACCCTCAGTCTGTAACAGGGATTCATCCTCTGTCAGTGACAGGGATTGACCCTCAGTCAGTGACAGGGATTGATCCTCAGTCAGTGACAGGGATTTAATCTCAGTCAGTGACAGGGATTGACCCTCAGCCAGTGACAGCGAATGAATCTCAGTCAGTGACAGGGATTCAATCTCAGTCAGTGACAGGGATTGAATCTAAGTCAGTGACAGGGATTGACCCTCAGTCAGTGACAGGGATTGAATCTCAGTCTGTGACAGTGATTGACCCTCAGTCAGTGACAGGGATTGAACCTCAGTAAGTGACAGGGATGGAATCTCAGTCAGTGACATGGATTGATCCTTTGTCAGTGATAGGGATTGACCCTCAGTCAGTGACAGGGATTGAGCCTCAGTCAGTGACATGGATTGACCCTCAGTCAGTGACAGGAATTGATACTCAGGCAGTGACAGGGATTGAACCTTAGTTAGTGTCAGAGATTGAATCTCAGTCAGTGACAAGGATTGAGCCTCAGTCAGTGACAGGAATTGAATCTCAGTCAATGACAGGCCTTGAACCTCAGTCAGTGACAGGGATTGAACCTCAGTCAGTGACAGGGATTGAATCTCAGTCAGTGACAGGGATTGAACATCATTCAATGACAGGGAATGAACTCAGTCAGTGACAGGGATTGAACCTCAGTCAGTGACAGGGATTGTCCCTCAGTCAGTGACAGGGATTGAACCTCAGTCAGTGACAGGGATTGAATCTCATTCAGTGACAGAGATTGATCCTCAGTCAGTGACAGGGACTAAACCACAGTCAGTGAGAGGGGTTGACCCTCAGTCAGTGACAGGGATTGAACCTCAGTAAGTGAGAAAGCTTGAATCTCAGTCAGTGATAGGGATTCAATCACAGTCAGTGACAGGGATTCAATCTCAGTCAGTGACAGGGATTGATCCTCAGTCAGTGACAGGGATTGACCCTCAGTCATTGACAGGGATTGATCCACAGTCAGTGACAGGGACTAAACCTCAGTCAGTGACAGGGTTTGAGCCTCAGTCAGTTACTGGGATTGAACCTCAGTCAGTGACAGGGATTTAATCTCAGTCAGTGACAGGGATTGACCCTCAGCCAGTGACAGCGAATGAATCTCAGTCAGTGACAGGGATTCAATCTCAGTCAGTGACAGGGATTGAATCTAAGTCAGTGACAGGGATTGAACCTCAGTCAGTGACAGGGATTGATCCTCAGTCAGTGACAGGGATTTAATCTCAGTCAGTGACAGGGATTGACCCTCAGCCAGTGACAGCGAATGAATCTCAGTCAGTGACAGGGATTCAATCTCAGTCAGTGACAGGGATTGAATCTAAGTCAGTGACAGGGATTGACCCTCAGTCAGTGACAGGGATTGAACCTCAGTCTGTGACAGAGATTCAATCTCAGTCAGTGACAGGGATTGAACCTCAGTCAGTGACAGGGATTGAACCTCAGTCAGTGACAGGTATTGTCCCTCAGTCAGTGACAGGGATTGAACCTCAGTCAGTGACTGGGATTGAATCTCAGTCAGTGACAGGGATTGAACCTCAGTCAGTGACAGAGATTGAAACTCAGTCAGTGACAGGGGTTGACCCTCAGTTAGTGACGGGGATTCAATCTCAGTCAGTGACAGGGATTCAATCTCAGTCAGTGACAGGGATTGAATCTCAGTCAGTGCCAGGGATTGACCCTCAGTCAGTGACAGGGATTGAATCTCAGTCAGTGACAGGGATTGAACCTCAGTCAGTGACAGGGATTGAACCTCAGTCAGTGACAGGGATTGTCCCTCAGTCAGTGACTGGGATTGAACCTCAGTCAGTGACAGGGATTGAATCTCAGTCAGTGACAGGGATTGATCCTCAGTCAGTGACAGGGATTGAACCTCAGTCAGTGACAGGGATTGTCCCTCAGTCAGTGACAGGGATTGAATCTCTGTCAGTGACAGGGATTGATCCTCAGTCAGTGACAGGGATTGACCCTCAGTCAGTGACAGGGATTGACCCTCAGTCAGTGACAGGGATTGAATCTCTGTCAGTGACAGGGATTGAGCTTCAGTCTGTGACAGGGATTGAATCTCAGTTCGTGACAGGGATTAAACTTTAGTTAGTGACAGGGATTGATCCTCAGTCAGTGACAGGGATTGAATCTCAGTTAGTGACAGGGATTGAAACTTAGTTAGTGACAGGGATTGAATCTCAGTCAGTGATAGGGATTGAACCTCAGTCAGTGACAGGGATTGAATCACAGTCATTGACAGGGATTGAACCTCAGTCAATGCAGGGATTGAATCTCAGTTAGTGACAGGGATTGAATCTCAGTCAGTAACAGGGATTTAGCCTCAATCAGTGACAGGGATTGAATCTCAGTCACTGAAAGGGATTGAACCTCAGTCAGTGACAGGGATTGAATCTCTGTCAGTGACAGGGATCGTCCCTCACTCAGTGACAGGGATTGAACCTCAGTCAGTGACAGGGATTGAATCTTAGTCAGTGACAGTGATTGAACCTCAGTCAGTGACAGGGATTGACCCTCGGTCAGTGACAGGGATTGAACCTCAGTCAGTGACAGGTATTGAGCCTCAGTCAGTGACAGGGATTGATCCTCAGTCAGTGAAAGGGATTGAATCTCAGTCAGTGACAGGGATTGACCCTCAGTCAGTGACAGGGATGGAGCCTCAGTCAGTGACAGGGATTGAATCTCAGTCAGTGACAGTGATTGATCCTTGTTCAGAGATTGGGATTGACCCTCAGTCTGTAACAGGGATTCATCCTCTGTCAGTGACAGGGATTGACCCTCAGTCAGTGACAGGGATTGATCCTCAGTCAGTGACAGGGATTTAATCTCAGTCAGTGACAGGGATTGACCCTCAGCCAGTGACAGCGAATGAATCTCAGTCAGTGACAGGGATTCAATCTCAGTCAGTGACAGGGATTGAATCTAAGTCAGTGACAGGGATTGACCCTCAGTCAGTGACAGGGATTGAATCTCAGTCTGTGACAGTGATTGACCCTCAGTCAGTGACAGGGATTGAACCTCAGTAAGTGACAGGGATGGAATCTCAGTCAGTGACATGGATTGATCCTTTGTCAGTGATAGGGATTGACCCTCAGTCAGTGACAGGGATTGAGCCTCAGTCAGTGACATGGATTGACCCTCAGTCAGTGACAGGAATTGATACTCAGGCAGTGACAGGGATTGAACCTTAGTTAGTGTCAGAGATTGAATCTCAGTCAGTGACAAGGATTGAGCCTCAGTCAGTGACAGGAATTGAATCTCAGTCAATGACAGGCCTTGAACCTCAGTCAGTGACAGGGATTGAACCTCAGTCAGTGACAGGGATTGAATCTCAGTCAGTGACAGGGATTGAACATCATTCAATGACAGGGAATGAACTCAGTCAGTGACAGGGATTGAACCTCAGTCAGTGACAGGGATTGTCCCTCAGTCAGTGACAGGGATTGAACCTCAGTCAGTGACAGGGATTGAATCTCATTCAGTGACAGAGATTGATCCTCAGTCAGTGACAGGGACTAAACCACAGTCAGTGACAGGGGTTGACCCTCAGTTAGTGACGGGGATTCAATCTCAGTCAGTGACAGGGATTCAATCTCAGTCAGTGACAGGGATTGAATCTCAGTCAGTGCCAGGGATTGACCCTCAGTCAGTGACAGGGATTGAATCTCAGTCAGTGACAGGGATTGAACCTCAGTCAGTGACAGGGATTGAACCTCAGTCAGTGACAGGGATTGTCCCTCAGTCAGTGACTGGGATTGAACCTCAGTCAGTGACAGGGATTGAATCTCAGTCAGTGACAGGGATTGATCCTCAGTCAGTGACAGGGATTGAACCTCAGTCAGTGACAGGGATTGTCCCTCAGTCAGTGACAGGGATTGAATCTCTGTCAGTGACAGGGATTGATCCTCAGTCAGTGACAGGGATTGACCCTCAGTCAGTGACAGGGATTGACCCTCAGTCAGTGACAGGGATTGAATCTCTGTCAGTGACAGGGATTGAGCTTCAGTCTGTGACAGGGATTGAATCTCAGTTCGTGACAGGGATTAAACTTTAGTTAGTGACAGGGATTGATCCTCAGTCAGTGACAGGGATTGAATCTCAGTTAGTGACAGGGATTGAAACTTAGTTAGTGACAGGGATTGAATCTCAGTCAGTGATAGGGATTGAACCTCAGTCAGTGACAGGGATTGAATCACAGTCATTGACAGGGATTGAACCTCAGTCAATGCAGGGATTGAATCTCAGTTAGTGACAGGGATTGAATCTCAGTCAGTAACAGGGATTTAGCCTCAATCAGTGACAGGGATTGAATCTCAGTCACTGAAAGGGATTGAACCTCAGTCAGTGACAGGGATTGAATCTCTGTCAGTGACAGGGATCGTCCCTCACTCAGTGACAGGGATTGAACCTCGGTCAGTGACAGGGATTGAATCTTAGTCAGTGACAGTGATTGAACCTCAGTCAGTGACAGGGATTGACCCTCGGTCAGTGACAGGGATTGAACCTCAGTCAGTGACAGGTATTGAGCCTCAGTCAGTGACAGGGATTGATCCTCAGTCAGTGAAAGGGATTGAATCTCAGTCAGTGACAGGGATTGACCCTCAGTCAGTGACAGGGATGGAGCCTCAGTCAGTGACAGGGATTGAATCTCAGTCAGTGACAGTGATTGATCCTTGTTCAGAGATTGGGATTGACCCTCAGTCTGTAACAGGGATTCATCCTCTGTCAGTGACAGGGATTGACCCTCAGTCAGTGACAGGGATTGATCCTCAGTCAGTGACAGGGATTTAATCTCAGTCAGTGACAGGGATTGACCCTCAGCCAGTGACAGCGAATGAATCTCAGTCAGTGACAGGGATTCAATCTCAGTCAGTGACAGGGATTGAATCTAAGTCAGTGACAGGGATTGACCCTCAGTCAGTGACAGGGATTGAATCTCAGTCTGTGACAGTGATTGACCCTCAGTCAGTGACAGGGATTGAACCTCAGTAAGTGACAGGGATGGAATCTCAGTCAGTGACATGGATTGATCCTTTGTCAGTGATAGGGATTGACCCTCAGTCAGTGACAGGGATTGAGCCTCAGTCAGTGACATGGATTGACCCTCAGTCAGTGACAGGAATTGATACTCAGGCAGTGACAGGGATTGAACCTTAGTTAGTGTCAGAGATTGAATCTCAGTCAGTGACAAGGATTGAGCCTCAGTCAGTGACAGGAATTGAATCTCAGTCAATGACAGGCCTTGAACCTCAGTCAGTGACAGGGATTGAACCTCAGTCAGTGACAGGGATTGAATCTCAGTCAGTGACAGGGATTGAACATCATTCAATGACAGGGAATGAACTCAGTCAGTGACAGGGATTGAACCTCAGTCAGTGACAGGGATTGTCCCTCAGTCAGTGACAGGGATTGAACCTCAGTCAGTGACAGGGATTGAATCTCATTCAGTGACAGAGATTGATCCTCAGTCAGTGACAGGGACTAAACCACAGTCAGTGAGAGGGGTTGACCCTCAGTCAGTGACAGGGATTGAACCTCAGTAAGTGAGAAAGCTTGAATCTCAGTCAGTGATAGGGATTCAATCACAGTCAGTGACAGGGATTCAATCTCAGTCAGTGACAGGGATTGATCCTCAGTCAGTGACAGGGATTGACCCTCAGTCATTGACAGGGATTGATCCACAGTCAGTGACAGGGACTAAACCTCAGTCAGTGACAGGGTTTGAGCCTCAGTCAGTTACTGGGATTGAACCTCAGTCAGTGACAGGGATTTAATCTCAGTCAGTGACAGGGATTGACCCTCAGCCAGTGACAGCGAATGAATCTCAGTCAGTGACAGGGATTCAATCTCAGTCAGTGACAGGGATTGAATCTAAGTCAGTGACAGGGATTGAACCTCAGTCAGTGACAGGGATTGATCCTCAGTCAGTGACAGGGATTTAATCTCAGTCAGTGACAGGGATTGACCCTCAGCCAGTGACAGCGAATGAATCTCAGTCAGTGACAGGGATTCAATCTCAGTCAGTGACAGGGATTGAATCTAAGTCAGTGACAGGGATTGACCCTCAGTCAGTGACAGGGATTGAACCTCAGTCTGTGACAGAGATTCAATCTCAGTCAGTGACAGGGATTGAACCTCAGTCAGTGACAGGGATTGAACCTCAGTCAGTGACAGGTATTGTCCCTCAGTCAGTGACAGGGATTGAACCTCAGTCAGTGACTGGGATTGAATCTCAGTCAGTGACAGGGATTGAACCTCAGTCAGTGACAGAGATTGAAACTCAGTCAGTGACAGGGGTTGACCCTCAGTTAGTGACGGGGATTCAATCTCAGTCAGTGACAGGGATTCAATCTCAGTCAGTGACAGGGATTGAATCTCAGTCAGTGCCAGGGATTGACCCTCAGTCAGTGACAGGGATTGAATCTCAGTCAGTGACAGGGATTGAACCTCAGTCAGTGACAGGGATTGAACCTCAGTCAGTGACAGGGATTGTCCCTCAGTCAGTGACTGGGATTGAACCTCAGTCAGTGACAGGGATTGAATCTCAGTCAGTGACAGGGATTGATCCTCAGTCAGTGACAGGGATTGAACCTCAGTCAGTGACAGGGATTGTCCCTCAGTCAGTGACAGGGATTGAATCTCTGTCAGTGACAGGGATTGATCCTCAGTCAGTGACAGGGATTGACCCTCAGTCAGTGACAGGGATTGACCCTCAGTCAGTGACAGGGATTGAATCTCTGTCAGTGACAGGGATTGAGCTTCAGTCTGTGACAGGGATTGAATCTCAGTTCGTGACAGGGATTAAACTTTAGTTAGTGACAGGGATTGATCCTCAGTCAGTGACAGGGATTGAATCTCAGTTAGTGACAGGGATTGAAACTTAGTTAGTGACAGGGATTGAATCTCAGTCAGTGATAGGGATTGAACCTCAGTCAGTGACAGGGATTGAATCACAGTCATTGACAGGGATTGAACCTCAGTCAATGCAGGGATTGAATCTCAGTTAGTGACAGGGATTGAATCTCAGTTAGTGACAGGGATTGAACCTCAGTCAGTGACAGGGAATTAATCTCAGTCAGTGACAGGGATTCAATCTCAGTCAGTGACAGGGATTCAATCTCAGTCAGTGACAGGGAATGAATCTCATTCAGTGACAGGGATTGACCCTCAGTCAGTGACAGGGATTGAATCTCAGTCAGTGACAGGGATTGACCCTCAGTCAGTGACCGGGATTGAACCTCAGTAAGTGAGAGGGATTGAATCTCAGTCAGTGACAGGGATTGAATCTCAATCAGTGACAGGGATTGAATATCAGTCAGTGACAGGGATTGAACCTCAGTCAGTGACAGGGATTGATCCTCAGTCAGTGACAGGGATTCAATCTCAGTTAGTGACAGGGATTGAACCTTAGTTAGTGACAGGGATTGAATCTCAGTCAGTGATAGGAATTGAGCCTCAGTCAGTGACAGGGATTGAATCTCTGTCAGTGACAGGGATTGAACCTCAATCAATGACAGGGATTGACTCTCAGTCAGTGACAGGGATTGAATCTCAGTCAGTGCCAGGGATTGACCCTCAGTCAGTGACAGAGATTGAATTTCAGTCAGTGACAGGGATTGAACCTCAGTCAGTGACAGGGATTGAACCTCAGTCAGTGACAGGGATTGTCCCTCAGTCAGTGACAGGGGTTGACCCTCAGTTAGTGACGGGGATTCAATCTCAGTCAGTGACAGGGATTCAATCTCAGTCAGTGACAGGGATTGAATCTCAGTCAGTGCCAGGGATTGACCCTCAGTCAGTGACAGGGATTGAATCTCAGTCAGTGACAGGGATTGAACCTCAGTCAGTGACAGGGATTGAACCTCAGTCAGTGACAGGGATTGTCCCTCAGTCAGTGACTGGGATTGAACCTCAGTCAGTGACAGGGATTGAATCTCAGTCAGTGACAGGGATTGATCCTCAGTCAGTGACAGGGATTGAACCTCAGTCAGTGACAGGAATTGTCCCTCAGTCAGTGACAGGGATTGAACCTCAGTCAGCGACAGGGATTCAATCTCAGTCAGTGAAATGGATTGACCCTATCAGTGTCAGGGATTGAGCCTCAATCAGTGACAGAGATTGAACCTCAGTCAGTGACAGGGTCTGAACCTCAGTCAGTGACAGGGATGGAATCCCAGTCAGTGACAGGGATTGACCCTCAGTCAGTGACAGGGATTGAAACTCAGTCAGTGACAGGGATTGATCCTCAATCAGTGACAGGGATTGAATCTCAGTCAGTGACAGGGATTGACCCTCAGACAGTGACAGGGATTGAACCTCAGTCAGTGAGAGGGATTGAATCTCAGTCAGTGACAGGGATTGAATCTCAATCAGTGACAGGAATTGAGTCTCAGTCAGTGACAGGGATTGAGCTTCAGTCAGGGATAGGGATTGAATCTCAGTCAGTGACAGGGATTGACCCTCAGTCAGTGACAGGGATTGACCCTCAGTCAGTGACAGGGATTGAATCTCTGTCAGTTACAGGGATTTAACCTCAATCAATGACAGGGATTCACTCTCAGTCCGTGACAGGAATTCAATCTCAATCATTGACAGTGATTGACCCTCAGTCAGTGACAGGGATTGAGCCTCAGTCAGTGACAGGGATTGATCCTCAGTCAGTGACAGGGATTGAGCTTCAGTCTGTGACAGGGATTGAATCTCAGTTCGTGACAGGGATTAAACTTTAGTTAGTGACAGGGATTGATCCTCAGTCAGTGACAGGGATTGAATCTCAGTTAGTGACAGGGATTGAAACTTAGTTAGTGACAGGGATTGAATCTCAGTCAGTGATAGGGATTGAACCTCAGTCAGTGACAGGGATTGAATCTCAGTCATTGACAGGGATTGAACCTCAGTCAATGCAGGGATTGAATCTCAGTTAGTGACAGTTATTGAATCTCAGTTAGTGACAGGGATTGAACCTCAGTCAGTGACAGGGAATTAATCTCAGTCAGTGACAGGGTTTCAATCTCAGTCAGTGACAGGGATTCAATCTCAGTCAGTGACAGGGAATGAATCTCATTCAGTGACAGGGATTGACCCTCAGTCAGTGACAGGGATTGAATCTCAGTCAGTGACAGGGATTGAATCTCAATCAGTGACAGGGATTGAATATCAGTCAGTGACAGGGATTGAACCTCAGTCAGTGACAGGGATTGATCCTCAGTCAGTGACAGGAATTGAATGTCAGTCAGTGACAGGGATTGACCCTCAGTCAGTGACAGCGAATGAATCTCAGTCAGTGACAGGGATTCAATCTCAGTCAGTGACAGGGATTGAATCTCATTCAGTGACAGGGATTGACCCTCAGTCTGTGACAGGGATTGAACCTCAGTCAGTGACTGGGATTGAATCTCAGTCAGTGACAGGGATTGAACATCAGTCAGTGACAGGGATTGAACCTCAGTCAGTGACAGGGATTGACCCTCAGTCATGGACAGGGATTCAATCTCAGTCAGTGACAGGGATTCAATCTCAGTCAGTGACAGGGATTGAATCTCAGTCAGTGCCAGGGATTGACCCTCAGTCAGTGTCCGGGATTGAATCTCAGTCAGTGACAGGGATTGAACGTCAGTCAGTGACAGGGATTGAACCTCAGTCAGTGACAGGGATTGGCCCTCAGTCAGTGACAGGGATTGATCCTCAGTCAGTGTGAGGGATTGAATCTCAGTCACTGACAGGGATTGAATCTCAATCAATGACAGGGATTGAATCTCAGTCAGTGACAGGGGTTGAGCCTCAGTCAGTGAGAGGGATTGAATCTCAGTCACTGACAGGGATTGAATCTCAATCAATGACAGGGATTGAATCTCAGTCAGTGACAGGGATTGAACCTCATTCAGTGACAGGGATTGAATCTTAGTCAGTGACAGGGATTGACCCTCAGTCAGTGACAGGGATTGAATCTTAGTCAGTGACAGGGATTGATCCTCGTCAGTGACAGGGTATAAACCTCAGTCAGTGACAGATGTTGATCCACAGTCAGTGACAGGGATTGATCCTCAGTCAGTGACAGGGATTGACCCTCAGTCAGTGACAGGGATTGACCCTCAGTCAGTGACAGGGACTGAATCGCAGTCAGTGACAGGGATTGAAACTTAGTTAGTGACAGGGATTGAATCTCAGTAAATGACAGGTTCTGAACCTCAGTCAGTGACAGGGATTGAACCTCAGTCAGTGACAGGGATTGAATCTCAGTCAGAGACAGGGATTGAACCTCAGTCAATGACAGGGATTGAATCTCAGTCAGTGACAGGGATTGAATCTCAGTCAGTGACAGGGATTTACCCTCAGTCACTGACAGCGAATGAATTTCAGTCAGTGACAGGGATTCAATCTCAGTCAGTGACAGGGATTGAATCTCAGTCAGTGACAGGGATTGACCCTCAGTCAGTGACAGGGATTGAATCTCAGTCAGTGAAATGGATTGACCCTATCAGTGACAGGGATTGAGCCTCAATCAGTGACAGAGATTGAACCTCAGTCAGTGACAGGGGCTGAACCTCAGTCAGTGACAGGGATTGAATCTCAGTCAGCGACAGGGATTGACCCTCAGTCAGTGACAAGGAATGAATCTCAGTCAGTGTCAGGGATTGATCCTCAGTCAGTGACAGGGATTCAACCTCAGTCAGTGACAGGGATTGAATCTCAGTCAGTGACAGGGATTGACCCTCAGTCAGTGACAGGGATTGAATCTCAGTCAGCGAAATGGATTGACCCTATCAGTGACAGGGATTGAGCCTCAATCAGTGACAGAGATTGAACCTCAGTCAGTGACAGGGATTGAATCTCAGTCAGCGACAGGGATTGACCCACAGTCAGTGACAAGGATTGAATCTCAGTCAGTGACAGGGATTGATCCTCAGTCAGTGACAGGGACTAAACCTCACTCAGTGACAGGGGTTGATCCTCAGTCAGTGACAGGGATTGATCCTCAGTCAGTGACAGGGACTGAATCTCACTCAGTGACAGGGATTGAACCTCAGTCAGTGACAGGGATTGACTCTCAGTCAGTGACAGGGATTGAACCTCAGTCAGTTTCAGGGATTGTCCCTCAGTCAGTGACAGGGATTGAAACTCAGTCAGTGACAGGGATTGAATCTGATTCAGTGACAGCGATTGACCCTCAGTCAGTGACGGGGATTCAATCTCAGTCAGTGACAGGGATTCAATCTCAGTCAGTGACGGGGATTGAATCTCAGTCAGTGCCAGGGATTGACCCTCAGTCAGTGACAGGGATTGAATCTCAGTCAGTGACAGGGATTGAACCTCAGTCAGTGACAGGGATTGAACCTCAGTCACTGACAGGGATTGAATCTCAATCAATGACAGGGATTGAATCTCAGTCAGTGACAGGGATTGAACCTCATTCAGTGACAGGGATTGAGCTTCAGTCAGGGATAGGGATTGAATCTCAGTTAGTGACAGGGATTGAACCTTAGTTAGTGACAGGTATTGAATCTCAGTCAGTGACAGGGATTGAATCTCAGTTAGTGACAGGGATTGAACCTTAGTTAGTGACAGGGATTGAATCTTAGTCAGTGATAGGGATTGAACCTCAGTCAGTGACAGGGATTGAATCTCAGTCAGTGACAGGGATTGAACCTCAGTCAATGACAGGGATTGAATCTCAGTCAGTGACAGGGAGTGACCCTCAGTCAGTGACAGGGATTGAACCTCAGTCAGTGACAGGGATTGAACCTCAGTCAGTGACAGGGATTGATCCTGAGTCAGTGACAGGGATTAAACCTCAGTCAGTGACAGGGGGTGAGCCTCAGTCAGTGACAAGAATTGAATCTCAGTAAGTGACAGGGATTGACCCTCAGTCAGTGACAGGGATTGACCCTCAGTCAGTGACAGGGATTGAATCTCAGTTAGTGACAGGGATTGAACCTCAGTCAGTGACAGGGAATGAATCTCAGTCAGTGAGAGGGATTCAATCTCAGTCAGCGACAGGGATTCAATCTCAGTCAGTTACAGGGAATGAATCTTAGTCAGTGACAGGGATTGAACCTCAGTCAGTGACAGGGATTGAACCTCAGTCTGGGACAGGGATTGATCCTGAGTCAGTGACAGGGACTAAACCTCAGTCAGTGACAGGGGGTGAGCCTCAGTCAGTGACAAGAATTGAATCTCAGTAAGTGACAGGGATTGACCCTCAGTCAGTGACAGGGATTGACCCTCAGTCAGTGACAGGGACTGAATCTCAGTCAGTGACAGGGATTGAACCTAAGTTAGTGACAGGGATTGAATCTCAGGAAATGACTGGTACTGAACCTCAATCAGTGACAGGGATTGACCCTCAGTCAGTGACAGGGATTGAATCTCAGTCAGTGACAGGGATTGATCCTCAGTCAGTGACAGGGATTGAATCTTAGTCAGTGACAGGGATTGAACCTCAGCCAGTGAGAGGGATTGAACCTCAGTCACTGACAGGGATTGAATCTCAATCAATGACAGGGATTGAATCTCAGTCAGTGACAGGGATTGAACCTCATTCAGTGACAGGGATTGAGCTTCAGTCAGTGACAGGGATTGAACCTCAGTCAGTTTCAGGGATTGTCCCTCAGTCAGTGACAGGGATTGAATCTCAGTCAGTGACAGGGATTGAATCTGATTCAGTGACAGCGATTGACCCTCAGTCAGTGACGGGGATTCAATCTCAGTCAGTGACAGGGATTCAATCTCAGTCAGTGACGGGGATTGAATCTCAGTCAGTGCCAGGGATTGACCCTCAGTCAGTGACAGGGATTGAATCTCAGTCAGTGACAGGGATTGTCCCTCAGTCAGTGACAGGGATTGAACCTCAGTCAGTGACAGGGATTGAATCTCAGTCAGTGACAGGGATTGACCCTCAGTCAGTGACAGGGATTGAACCTCAGTCAGTTTCAGGGATTGTCCCTCAGTCAGTGACAGGGATTGAAACTCAGTCTGTGACAGGGATTGAATCTCAGTCAGTGACAGGGATTGAACCTCAGTCAGTGACAGAGATTGAACCTCAGTCAGTGACAGGGATTGACCCTCAGTCAGTGACAGGGATTGATCCTCAGTAAGTGAGAAGGATTGAATCTCAGTCAGTGACAGGGATTGAATCTCAGTCAGTGACAGGGACTGAATCTCAGTCAGTGACAGAGATTCAACCTCAATCAGTGACAGGGATTGATCCTCAGTCAGTGACAGGGATTGAATCTCAGTTTGTGACAGGGATTGAACCTTAGTTAGTGACAGGGATTGAATCTCAGTCAGTGATAGGGATTGAACCTCAGTCAGTGACAGGGATTGAATCTCTGTCAGTGACAGGGATTGAACCTCAATCAATGACAGGGATTGACTCTCAGTCAGTGACAGGGATTGAATCTCAGTCAGTGACAGGGATTGACCCTCAGTCAGTGACAGGGATTGATCCTCCGTCAGTGACAGGGATTGAATCTCAGTCAGTGACAGGGATTGACTCTCAGTCAGTGACAGCGAATGAATCTCAGTCTGTGACAGGGATTCAATCTCAGTCAGTGACAGGGATTGAATCTCATTCAGTGACAGGGATTGACCCTCAGTCAGTGACAGGGATTGAACCTCAATCAATGACAGGGATTGACTCTCAGTCAGTGACAGGGATTGAACCTCAGTCAGTGACAGGTATTGTCCCTCAGTCAGTGACAGGGATTGAACCTCAGTCAGTGACTGATATTGAATCTCAGTCAGTAACAGGGATTGAACCTCAGTCAGTGACAGGGATTGAGCCTCAGTCAGTGACAGGGATTCAATCTCAGTCAGTGACAGGGATTCAATCTCAGTCAGTGACAGGGATTGAATCTCAGTCAGTGCCAGGGATTGACCCTCAGTCAGTGACAGGGAATGAATCTCAGTCAGTGACAGTGATTGAACCTCAGTCAGTGACAGGGATTGAACCTCAGTCAGTGACTGGGATTGTCCCTCAGTCAGTGACAGGGATTGAACCTCAGTCAGTGACAGGGATTGAATCTCATTCAGTGACAGGGATTGATCCTCAGTCAGTGACAGGGACTAAACCACAGTCAGTGACAGGGGTTGAGCCTCAGTCAGTGACAGTGATTGACCCTCAGTCAGTGACAGGGATTGAACCTCAGTAAGTGAGAGGGCTTGAATCTCAGTCAGTGATAGGGATTCAATCACAGTCAGTGACAGGGATTCAATCTCTGTCAGTGACAGGGATTGATCCTCAGTCAGTGACAGGGATTGATCCACAGTAAGTGACAGGGACTAAACCTCAGTCAGTGACAGGGTTTGAGCCTCAGTCAGTTACTGGGATTGAACCTCAGTCAGTGACAGGGATTGACCCTCAGTCAGTGACAGGGATTGAATCTCGGTCAGTTACAGGGATTGACCTTCAGTCAGTGACAGGGATTGAATCTCAATCAGTGACAGTAATTGTCCCGAAGTCAGTGACAGGGATTGAACCTTAGTTAGTGACAGGGATTGAATCTTAGTCAGTGATAGGGATTGAACCTCAGTCAGTGACAGGGATTGAATCTCAGTCAGTGACAGGGATTGAACCTCAGTCAATGACAGGGATTGAATCTCAGTCAGTGACAGGGATTGATCCTCAGTCAGTGACAGGGATTCATCCTCAGTCAGTGACAGGGACTGAATCTCACTCAGTGACAGGGATTGAACCTCAGTCAGTGACAGGGATTGACTCTCAGTCAGTGACAGGGATTGAACCTCAGTCAGTTTCAGGGATTGAACCTCAGTCAGTGACAGGGATTGAACCTCAGTCAGTGACAGGGATTGATCCTGAGTCAGTGACAGCGATTGACCCTCAGTCAGTGACGGGGATTCAATCTCAGTCAGTGACAGGGATTCAATCTCAGTCAGTGACGGGGATTGAATCTCAGTCAGTGCCAGGGATTGACCCTCAGTCAGTGACAGGGACTGAATCTCAGTCAGTGACAGGGATTGAACCTAAGTTAGTGACAGGGATTGAATCTCAGTAAATGACTGGTACTGAACCTCAATCAGTGACAGGGATTGACCCTCAGTCAGTGACAGGGATTGAATCTCAGTCAGTGACAGGGATTGAACCTCAGTCAGTGACAGGGTATAAACCTCAGTCAGTGACAGATGTTGATCCACAGTCAGTGACAGGGATTGATCCTCAGTCAGTGACAGGGATTGACCCTCAGTCAGTGACAGGGATTGACCCTCAGTCAGTGACAGGGACTGAATCGCAGTCAGTGACAGGGATTGAAACTTAGTTAGTGACAGGGATTGAATCTCAGTAAATGACAGGTTCTGAACCTCAGTCAGTGACAGGGATTGAACCTCAGTCAGTGACAGGGATTGAATCTCAGTCAGAGACAGGGATTGAACCTCAGTCAATGACAGGGATTGAATCTCAGTCAGTGACAGGGATTGAATCTCAGTCAGTGACAGGGATTTACCCTCAGTAACTGACAGCGAATGAATTTCAGTCAGTGACAGGGATTCAATCTCAGTCAGTGACAGGGATTGAATCTCAGTCAGTGACAGGGATTGACCCTCAGTCAGTGACAGAGATTGAATCTCAGTCAGTGAAATGGATTGACCCTATCAGTGACAGGGATTGAGCCTCAATCAGTGACAGAGATTGAACCTCAGTCAGTGACAGGGGCTGAACCTCAGTCAGTGACAGGGATTGAATCTCAGTCAGCGACAGAGATTGACCCTCAGTCAGTGACAAGGAATGAATCTCAGTCAGTGTCAGGGATTGATCCTCAGTCAGTGACAGGGATTCAACCTCAGTCAGTGACAGGGATTGAATCTCAGTCAGTGACAGGGATTGACCCTCAGTCAGTGACAGGGATTGAATCTCAGTCAGCGAAATGGATTGACCCTATCAGTGACAGGGATTGAGCCTCAATCAGTGACAGAGATTGAACCTCAGTCAGTGACAGGGATTGAATCTCAGTCAGCGACAGGGATGGACCCACAGTCAGTGACAAGGATTGAATCTCAGTCAGTGACAGGGATTGATCCTCAGTCAGTGACAGGGACTAAACCTCAGTCAGTGACAGGGGTTGATCCTCAGTCAGTGACAGGGATTGATCCTCAGTCAGTGACAGGGACTGAATCTCACTCAGTGACAGGGATTGAACCTCAGTCAGTGACAGGGATTGACTCTCAGTCAGTGACAGGGATTGAACCTCAGTCAGTTTCAGGGATTGTCCCTCAGTCAGTGACAGGGATTGAAACTCAGTCAGTGACAGGGATTGAATCTGATTCAGTGACAGCGATTGACCCTCAGTCAGTGACGGGGATTCAATCTCAGTCAGTGACAGGGATTCAATCTCAGTCAGTGACGGGGATTGAATCTCAGTCAGTGCCAGGGATTGACCCTCAGTCAGTGACAGGGATTGAATCTCAGTCAGTGACAGGGATTGTCCCTCAGTCAGTGACAGGGATTGAACCTCAGTCAGTGACAGGGATTGAATCTCAGTCAGTGACAGGGATTGACTCTCAGTCAGTGACAGGGATTGAACCTCAGTCAGTTTCAGGGATTGTCCCTCAGTCAGTGACAGGGATTGAAACTCAGTCAGTGACAGGGATTGAATCTCAGTCAGTGACAGGGATTGAACCTCAGTCAGTGACAGAGATTGAACCTCAGTCAGTGACAGGGATTGACCCTCAGTCAGTGACAGGGATTGATCCTCAGTAAGTGAGAAGGATTGAATCTCAGTCAGTGACAGGGATTGAATCTCAGTCAGTGACAGGGACTGAATCTCAGTCAGTGACAGAGATTGAACCTCAATCAGTGACAGGGATTGATCCTCAGTCAGTGACAGGGATTGAATCTCAGTTTGTGACAGGGATTGAACCTTAGTTAGTGACAGGGATTGAATCTCAGTCAGTGATAGGGATTGAACCTCAGTCAGTGACAGGGATTGAATCTCTGTCAGTGACAGGGATTGAACCTCAATCAATGACAGGGATTGACTCTCAGTCAGTGACAGGGATTGAATCTCAGTCAGTGACAGGGATTGACCCTCAGTCAGTGACAGGGATTGATCCTCCGTCAGTGACAGGGATTGAATCTCAGTCAGTGACAGGGATTGACTCTCAGTCAGTGACAGCGAATGAATCTCAGTCTGTGACAGGGATTCAATCTCAGTCAGTGACAGGGATTGAATCTCATTCAGTGACAGGGATTGACCCTCAGTCAGTGACAGGGATTGAACCTCAATCAATGA
Organism: Chiloscyllium plagiosum; assembly: GCF_037043375.1. Lineage (NCBI taxonomy): Eukaryota > Metazoa > Chordata > Chondrichthyes > Orectolobiformes > Hemiscylliidae > Chiloscyllium > Chiloscyllium plagiosum. Next base: position 98,803,025 of record NW_028270167.1, read on the forward strand.
CAGGGATTGACTCTCAGTCAGTGACAGGGATTGAACCTCAGTCAGTGACAGGTATTGTCCCTCAGTCAGTGACAGGGATTGAACCTCAGTCAGTGACTGATATTGAATCTCAGTCAGTAACAGGGATTGAACCTCAGTCAGTGACAGGGATTGAGCCTCAGTCAGTGACAGGGATTCAATCTCAGTCAGTGACAGGGATTCAATCTCAGTCAGTGACAGGGATTGAATCTCAGTCAGTGCCAGGGATTGACCCTCAGTCAGTGACAGGGAATGAATCTCAGTCAGTGACAGTGATTGAACCTCAGTCAGTGACAGGGATTGAACCTCAGTCAGTGACTGGGATTGTCCCTCAGTCAGTGACAGGGATTGAACCTCAGTCAGTGACAGGGATTGAATCTCATTCAGTGACAGGGATTGATCCTCAGTCAGTGACAGGGACTAAACCACAGTCAGTGACAGGGGTTGAGCCTCAGTCAGTGACAGTGATTGACCCTCAGTCAGTGACAGGGATTGAACCTCAATAAGTGAGAGGGCTTGAATCTCAGTCAGTGATAGGGATTCAATCACAGTCAGTGACAGGGATTCAATCTCTGTCAGTGACAGGGATTGATCCTCAGTCAGTGACAGGGATTGATCCACAGTAAGTGACAGGGACTAAACCTCAGTCAGTGACAGGGTTTGAGCCTCAGTCAGTTACTGGGATTGAACCTCAGTCAGTGACAGGGATTGACCCTCAGTCAGTGACAGGGATTGAATCTCGGTCAGTTACAGGGATTGACCTTCAGTCAGTGACAGGGATTGAATCTCAATCAGTGACAGTAATTGTCCCGAAGTCAGTGACAGGGATTGAGCCTCAGTCAGTGACAGGGATTGATCCTCAGTCAGTGACAGGGATATAATCTCAGTCAGTGACAGGGATTGACCCTCAGCCAGTGACAGCGAAAGAATCTCAGTCAGTGACAGGGATTCAATCTCAGTCAGTGACAGGGATTGAATCTAAGTCAGTGACAGGGATTGACCCTCAGTCAGTGACAGGGATTGAACCTCAGTCTGTGACAGAGATTCAATCTCAGTCAGTGACAGGGATTGAACCTCAGTCAGTGACAGGGACTGAACCTCAGTCAGTGACAGGGATTTAATATCACTCAGTGACAGAGATGGTCCCTCAGTCAGTGACAGGGAATGATTCTTAATCAGTGACAGGGATTGACCCTCAAACAGTGACAGAGATTGAATCTCAGTCAGTGACAGGGATTGATCCTCAGTCAGTGACAGGGATTGACCCTCAGTCAGTGACAGGGATTGATCCACAGTCAGTGACAGGGACTAAACCTCAGTCAGTGACAGTGTTTGAGCCTCAGTCAGTGACTGGGATTGACCCTCAGTCAGTGACAGGGATTGACCCTCAGTCAGTGACAGGGATTGAATCTTAGTCAGTGACAGTGATTGAACCTCAGTCAGTGACAGGGATTGACCCTCGGTCAGTGACAGGGATTGAACCTCAGTCAGTGACAGGTACTGAGCCTCAGACAGTGACAGGGATTGATCCTCAGTCAGTGAAAGGGATTGAATCTCAGTCAGTGACAGGGATTGACCCTCAGTCAGTGACAGGGATGGAGCCTCAGTCAGTGACAGGGATTGAATCTCAGTCAGTGACAGTTATTGAATCTCAGTTAGTGACAGGGATTGAATCTCAGTCAGTGACAGGGATTGACCCTCAGTCAGTGACAGGGATTGATCCTCCGTCAGTGACAGGGATTGAATCTCAGTCAGTGACAGGGATTGACTCTCAGTCAGTGACAGCGAATGAATCTCAGTCTGTGACAGGGATTCAATCTCAGTCAGTGACAGGGATTGAATCTCATTCAGTGACAGGGATTGACCCTCAGTCAGTGACAGGGATTGAACCTCAATCAATGACAGGGATTGACTCTCAGTCAGTGACAGGGATTGAACCTCAGTCAGTGACAGGTATTGTCCCTCAGTCAGTGACAGGGATTGAACCTCAGTCAGTGACTGATATTGAATCTCAGTCAGTAACAGGGATTGAGCCTCAGTCAGTGACAGGGATTCAATCTCAGTCAGTGACAGGGATTCAATCTCAGTCAGTGACAGGGATTGAATCTCAGTCAGTGCCAGGGATTGACCCTCAGTCAGTGACAGGGAATGAATCTCAGTCAGTGACAGTGATTGAACCTCAGTCAGTGACAGGGATTGAACCTCAGTCAGTGACTGGGATTGTCCCTCAGTCAGTGACAGGGATTGAACCTCAGTCAGTGACAGGGATTGAATCTCATTCAGTGACAGGGATTGATCCTCAGTCAGTGACAGGGACTAAACCACAGTCAGTGACAGGGGTTGAGCCTCAGTCAGTGACAGTGATTGACCCTCAGTCAGTGACAGGGATTGAACCTCAATAAGTGAGAGGGCTTGAATCTCAGTCAGTGATAGGGATTCAATCACAGTCAGTGACAGGGATTCAATCTCTGTCAGTGACAGGGATTGATCCTCAGTCAGTGACAGGGATTGATCCACAGTAAGTGACAGGGACTAAACCTCAGTCAGTGACAGGGTTTGAGCCTCAGTCAGTTACTGGGATTGAACCTCAGTCAGTGACAGGGATTGACCCTCAGTCAGTGACAGGGATTGAATCTCGGTCAGTTACAGGGATTGACCTTCAGTCAGTGACAGGGATTGAATCTCAATCAGTGACAGTAATTGTCCCGAAGTCAGTGACAGGGATTGAGCCTCAGTCAGTGACAGGGATTGATCCTCAGTCAGTGACAGGGATATAATCTCAGTCAGTGACAGGGATTGACCCTCAGCCAGTGACAGCGAAAGAATCTCAGTCAGTGACAGGGATTCAATCTCAGTCAGTGACAGGGATTGAATCTAAGTCAGTGACAGGGATTGACCCTCAGTCAGTGACAGGGATTGAACCTCAGTCTGTGACAGAGATTCAATCTCAGTCAGTGACAGGGATTGAACCTCAGTCATGACAGGGACTGAACCTCAGTCAGTGACAGGGATTTAATATCACTCAGTGACAGAGATGGTCCCTCAGTCAGTGACAGGGAATGATTCTTAATCAGTGACAGGGATTGACCCTCAAACAGTGACAGAGATTGAATCTCAGTCAGTGACAGGGATTGATCCTCAGTCAGTGACAGGGATTGACCCTCAGTCAGTGACAGGGATTGATCCACAGTCAGTGACAGGGACTAAACCTCAGTCAGTGACAGTGTTTGAGCCTCAGTCAGTGACTGGGATTGACCCTCAGTCAGTGACAGGGATTGACCCTCAGTCAGTGACAGGGATTGAATCTTAGTCAGTGACAGTGATTGAACCTCAGTCAGTGACAGGGATTGACCCTCGGTCAGTGACAGGGATTGAACCTCAGTCAGTGACAGGTACTGAGCCTCAGACAGTGACAGGGATTGATCCTCAGTCAGTGAAAGGGATTGAATCTCAGTCAGTGACAGGGATTGACCCTCAGTCAGTGACAGGGATGGAGCCTCAGTCAGTGACAGGGATTGAATCTCAGTCAGTGACAGTTATTGAATCTCAGTTAGTGACAGGGATTGAACCTCAGTCAGTGACAGGGAATTAATCTCAGTCAGTGACAGGGTTTCAATCTCAGTCAGTGACAGGGATTCAATCTCAGTCAGTGACAGGGAATGAATCTCATTCAGTGACAGGGATTGACCCTCAGTCAGTGACAGGGATTGAATCTCAGTCAGTGACAGGGATTGAATCTCAATCAGTGACAGGGATTGAATATCAGTCAGTGACAGGGATTGAACCTCAGTCAGTGACAGGGATTGATCCTCAGTCAGTGACAGGAATTGAATGTCAGTCAGTGACAGGGATTGACCCTCAGTCAGTGACAGCGAATGAATCTTAGTCAGTGACAGGGATTCAATCTCAGTCAGTGACAGGGATTGAATCTCATTCAGTGACAGGGATTGACCCTCAGTCTGTGACAAGGATTGAACCTCAGTCAGTGACTGGGATTGAATCTCAGTCAGTGACAGGGATTGAACATCAGTCAGTGACAGGGATTGAACCTCAGTCAGTGACAGGGATTGACCCTCAGTCAGTGACAGGGATTCAATCTCAGTCAGTGACAGGGATTCAATCTCAGTCAGTGACAGGGATTGAATCTCAGTCAGTGCCAGGGATTGACCCTCAGTCAGTGTCCGGGATTGAATCTCAGTCAGTGACAGGGATTGACCCTCAGTCAGTGACAGCGAATGAATCTCAGTCAGTGACAGGGATTGATCCTCAGTCAGTGTGAGGGATTGAATCTCAGTCACTGACAGGGATTGAATCTCAATCAATGACAGGGATTGAATCTCAGTCAGTGACAGGGGTTGAGCCTCAGTCAGTGAGAGGGATTGAATCTCAGTCACTGACAGGGATTGAATCTCAATCAATGACAGGGATTGAATCTCAGTCAGTGACAGGGATTGAACCTCATTCAGTGACAGGGATTGAATCTTAGTCAGTGACAGGGATTGACCCTCAGTCAGTGACAGGGATTGAATCTTAGTCAGTGACAGGGATTGATCCTCGTCAGTGACAGGGTATAAACCTCAGTCAGTGACAGATGTTGATCCACAGTCAGTGACAGGGATTGATCCTCAGTCAGTGACAGGGATTGACCCTCAGTCAGTGACAGGGATTGACCCTCAGTCAGTGACAGGGACTGAATCGCAGTCAGTGACAGGGATTGAAACTTAGTTAGTGACAGGGATTGAATCTCAGTAAATGACAGGTTCTGAACCTCAGTCAGTGACAGGGATTGAACCTCAGTCAGTGACAGGGATTGAATCTCAGTCAGAGACAGGGATTGAACCTCAGTCAATGACAGGGATTGAATCTCAGTCAGTGACAGGGATTGAATCTCAGTCAGTGACAGGGATTTACCCTCAGTCACTGACAGCGAATGAATTTCAGTCAGTGACAGGGATTCAATCTCAGTCAGTGACAGGGATTGAATCTCAGTCAGTGACAGGGATTGACCCTCAGTCAGTGACAGGGATTGAATCTCAGTCAGTGAAATGGATTGACCCTATCAGTGACAGGGATTGAGCCTCAATCAGTGACAGAGATTGAACCTCAGTCAGTGACAGGGGCTGAACCTCAGTCAGTGACAGGGATTGAATCTCAGTCAGCGACAGGGATTGACCCTCAGTCAGTGACAAGGAATGAATCTCAGTCAGTGTCAGGGATTGATCCTCAGTCAGTGACAGGGATTCAATCTCAGTCAGTGACAGGGATTGAATCTCAGTCAGTGACAGGGATTGACCCTCAGTCAGTGACAGGGATTGAATCTCAGTCAGCGAAATGGATTGACCCTATCAGTGACAGGGATTGAGCCTCAATCAGTGACAGAGATTGAACCTCAGTCAGTGACAGGGATTGAATCTCAGTCAGCGACAGGGATTGACCCACAGTCAGTGACAAGGATTGAATCTCAGTCAGTGACAGGGATTGATCCTCAGTCAGTGACAGGGACTAAACCTCAGTCAGTGACAGGGGTTGATCCTCAGTCAGTGACAGGGATTGATCCTCAGTCAGTGACAGGGACTGAATCTCACTCAGTGACAGGGATTGAACCTCAGTCAGTGACAGGGATTGACTCTCAGTCAGTGACAGGGATTGAACCTCAGTCAGTTTCAGGGATTGTCCCTCAGTCAGCGACAGGGATTGAAACTCAGTCAGTGACAGGGATTGAATCTGATTCAGTGACAGCGATTGACCCTCAGTCAGTGACGGGGATTCAATCTCAGTCAGTGACAGGGATTCAATCTCAGTCAGTGACGGGGATTGAATCTCAGTCAGTGCCAGGGATTGACCCTCAGTCAGTGACAGGGATTGAATCTCAGTCAGTGACAGGGATTGAACCTCAGTCAGTGAGAGGGATTGAACCTCAGTCACTGACAGGGATTGAATCTCAATCAATGACAGGGATTGAATCTCAGTCAGTGACAGGGATTGAACCTCATTCAGTGACAGGGATTGAGCTTCAGTCAGGGATAGGGATTGAATCTCAGTTAGTGACAGGGATTGAACCTTAGTTAGTGACAGGTATTGAATCTCAGTCAGTGACAGGGATTGAATCTCAGTTAGTGACAGGGATTGAACCTTAGTTAGTGACAGGGATTGAATCTTAGTCAGTGATAGGGATTGAACCTCAGTCAGTGACAGGGATTGAATCTCAGTCAGTGACAGGGATTGAACCTCAGTCAATGACAGGGATTGAATCTCAGTCAGTGACAGGGAGTGAATCTCAGTTAGTGACAGGGATTAAACCTCAGTCAGTGATAGGGAATGAATCTCAGTCAGTGACAGGGATTCAATCTCAGTCAGCGACAGGGATTCAATCTCAGTCAGTTACAGGGAATGAATCTTAGTCAGTGACAGGGATTGAACCTCAGTCAGTGACAGGGATTGAACCTCAGTCAGTGACAGGGATTGATCCTGAGTCAGTGACAAGGACTAAACCTCAGTCAGTGACAGGGGGTGAGCCTCAGTCAGTGACAAGAATTGAATCTCAGTAAGTGACAGGGATTGACCCTCAGTCAGTGACAGGGATTGACCCTCAGTCAGTGACAGGGATTGAATCTCAGTCAGTGAAATGGATTGACCCTATCAGTGACAGGGATTGAGCCTCAATCAGTGACAGAGATTGAACCTCAGTCAGTGACAGGGGCTGAACCTCAGTCAGTGACAGGGATTGAATCTCAGTCAGCGACAGGGATTGACCCTCAGTCAGTGACAAGGAATGAATCTCAGTCAGTGTCAGGGATTGATCCTCAGTCAGTGACAGGGATTCAACCTCAGTCAGTGACAGGGATTGAATCTCAGTCAGTGACAGGGATTGACCCTCAGTCAGTGACAGGGATTGAATCTCAGTCAGCGAAATGGATTGACCCTATCAGTGACAGGGATTGAGCCTCAATCAGTGACAGAGATTGAACCTCAGTCAGTGACAGGGATTGAATCTCAGTCAGCGACAGGGATTGACCCACAGTCAGTGACAAGGATTGAATCTCAGTCAGTGACAGGGATTGATCCTCAGTCAGTGACAGGGACTAAACCTCAGTCAGTGACAGGGGTTGATCCTCAGTCAGTGGCAGGGATTGATCCTCAGTCAGTGACAGGGACTGAATCTCACTCAGTGACAGGGATTGAACCTCAGTCAGTGACAGGGATTGACTCTCAGTCAGTGACAGGGATTGAAACTCAGTCAGTGACAGGGATTGAATCTGATTCAGTGACAGCGATTGACCCTCAGTCAGTGACGGGGATTCAATCTCAGTCAGTGACAGGGATTCAATCTCAGTCAGTGACGGGGATTGAATCTCAGTCAGTGCCAGGGATTGACCCTCAGTCAGTGACAGGGATTGAATCTCAGTCAGTGACAGGGATTGAACCTCAGTCAGTGAGAGGGATTGAACCTCAGTCACTGACAGGGATTGAATCTCAATCAATGACAGGGATTGAATCTCAGTCAGTGACAGGGATTGAACCTCATTCAGTGACAGGGATTGAGCTTCAGTCAGGGATAGGGATTGAATCTCAGTTAGTGACAGGGATTGAACCTTAGTTAGTGACAGGTATTGAATCTCAGTCAGTGACAGGGATTGAATCTCAGTTAGTGACAGGGATTGAACCTTAGTTAGTGACAGGGATTGAATCTTAGTCAGTGATAGGGATTGAACCTCAGTCAGTGACAGGGATTGAATCTCAGTCAGTGACAGGGATTGAACCTCAGTCAATGACAGGGATTGAATCTCAGTCAGTGACAGGGAGTGAATCTCAGTTAGTGACAGGGATTGAACCTCAGTCAGTGACAGGGAATGAATCTCAGTCAGTGACAGGGATTCAATCTCAGTCAGCGACAGGGATTCAATCTCAGTCAGTTACAGGGAATGAATCTTAGTCAGTGACAGGGATTGAACCTCAGTCAGTGACAGGGATTGAACCTCAGTCAGTGACAGGGATTGATCCTGAGTCAGTGACAGGGACTAAACCTCAGTCAGTGACAGGGGGTGAGCCTCAGTCAGTGACAAGAATTGAATCTCAGTAATTGACAGGGATTGACCCTCAGTCAGTGACAGGGATTGACCCTCAGTCAGTGACAGGGATTGAATCTCAGTTAGTGACAGGGATTGAACCTCAGTCAGTGACAGGGAATGAATCTCAGTCAGTGACAGGGATTCAATCTCAGTCAGCGACAGGGATTCAATCTCAGTCAGTTACAGGGAATGAATCTTAGTCAGTGACAGGGATTGAACCTCAGTCAGTGACAGGGATTGAACCTCAGTCTGGGACAGGGATTGATCCTGAGTCAGTGACAGGGACTAAACCTCAGTCAGTGACAGGGGGTGAGCCTCAGTCAGTGACAAGAATTGAATCTCAGTAAGTGACAGGGATTGACCCTCAGTCAGTGACAGGGATTGACCCTCAGTCAGTGACAGGGACTGAATCTCAGTCAGTGACAGGGATTGAACCTAAGTTAGTGACAGGGATTGAATCTCAGGAAATGACTGGTACTGAACCTCAATCAGTGACAGGGATTGACCCTCAGTCAGTGACAGGGATTGAATCTCAGTCAGTGACAGGGATTGATCCTCAGTCAGTGACAGGGATTGAATCTTAGTCAGTGACAGGGATTGAACCTCAGTCAGTGAGAGGGATTGAACCTCAGTCACTGACAGGGATTGAATCTCAATCAATGACAGGGATTGAATCTCAGTCAGTGGCAGGGATTGAACCTCATTCAGTGACAGGGATTGAGCTTCAGTCAGGGATAGGGATTGAATCTCAGTTAGTGACAGGGATTGAACCTTAGTTAGTGACAGGTATTGAATCTCAGTCAGTGACAGGGATTGAATCTCAGTTAGTGACAGGGATTGAACCTTAGTTAGTGACAGGGATTGAATCTTAGTCAGTGATAGGGATTGAACCTCAGTCAGTGACAGGGATTGAATCTCAGTCAGTGACAGGGATTGAACCTCAGTCAATGACAGGGATTGAATCTCAGTCAGTGACAGGGATTGAATCTCAGTTAGTGACAGGGATTGAACCTCAGTCAGTGACAGGGAATGAATCTCAGTCAGTGACAGGGATTCAATCTCAGTCAGCGACAGGGATTCAATCTCAGTCAGTTACAGGGAATGAATCTTAGTCAGTGACAGGGATTGAACCTCAGTCAGTGACAGGGATTGAACCTCAGTCAGTGACAGGGATTGATCCTGAGTCAGTGACAGGGACTAAACCTCAGTCAGTGACAGGGGGTGAGCCTCAGTCAGTGACAAGAATTGAATCTCAGTAAGTGACAGGGATTGACCCTCAGTCAGTGACAGGGATTGACCCTCAGTCAGTGACAGGGACTGAATCTCAGTCAGTGACAGGGATTGAACCTAAGTTAGTGACAGGGATTGAATCTCAGTAAATGACTGGTACTGAACCTCAATCAGTGACAGGGATTGACCCTCAGTCAGTGACAGGGATTGAATCTCAGTCAGTGACAGGGATTGATCCTCGTCAGTGACAGGGTATAAACCTCAGTCAGTGACAGATGTTGATCCACAGTCAGTGACAGGGATTGATCCTCAGTCAGTGACAGGGATTGACCCTCAGTCAGTGACAGGGATTGACCCTCAGTCAGTGACAGGGGCTGAATCGCAGTCAGTGACAGGGATTGAAACTTAGTTAGTGACAGGGATTGAATCTCAGTAAATGACAGGTTCTGAACCTCAGTCAGTGACAGGGATTGAACCTCAGTCAGTGACAGGGATTGAATCTCAGTCAGAGACAGGGATTGAACCTCAGTCAATGACAGGGATTGAATCTCAGTCAGTGACAGGGATTGAATCTCAGTCAGTGACAGGGATTTACCCTCAGTAACTGACAGCGAATGAATTTCAGTCAGTGACAGGGATTCAATCTCAGTCAGTGACAGGGATTGAATCTCAGTCAGTGACAGGGATTGACCCTCAGTCAGTGACAGGGATTGAATCTCAGTCAGTGAAATGGATTGACCCTATCAGTGACAGGGATTGAGCCTCAATCAGTGACAGAGATTGAACCTCAGTCAGTGACAGGGGCTGAACCTCAGTCAGTGACAGGGATTGAATCTCAGTCAGCGACAGGGATTGACCCTCAGTCAGTGACAAGGAATGAATCTCAGTCAGTGTCAGGGATTGATCCTCAGTCAGTGACAGGGATTCAACCTCAGTCAGTGACAGGGATTGAATCTCAGTCAGTGACAGGGATTGACCCTCAGTCAGTGACAGGGATTGAATCTCAGTCAGCGAAATGGATTGACCCTATCAGTGACAGGGATTGAGCCTCAATCAGTGACAGAGATTGAACCTCAGTCAGTGACAGGGATTGAATCTCAGTCAGCGACAGGGATTGACCCACAGTCAGTGACAAGGATTGAATCTCAGTCAGTGACAGGGATTGATCCTCAGTCAGTGACAGGGACTAAACCTCAGTCAGTGACAGGGGTTGATCCTCAGTCAGTGACAGGGATTGATCCTCAGTCAGTGACAGGGACTGAATCTCACTCAGTGACAGGGATTGAACCTCAGTCAGTGACAGGGATTGACTCTCAGTCAGTGACAGGGATTGAACCTCAGTCAGTTTCAGGGATTGTCCCTCAGTCAGTGACAGGGATTGAAACTCAGTCAGTGACAGTGATTGAATCTGATTCAGTGACAGCGATTGACCCTCAGTCAGTGACGTGGATTCAATCTCAGTCAGTGACAGGGATTCAATCTCAGTCAGTGACGGGGATTGAATCTCAGTCAGTGCCAGGGATTGACCCTCAGTCAGTGACAGGGATTGAATCTCAGTCAGTGACAGGGATTGTCCCTCAGTCAGTGACAGGGATTGAACCTCAGTCAGTGACAGGGATTGAATCTCAGTCAGTGACAGGGATTGACTCTCAGTCAGTGACAGGGATTGAACCTCAGTCAGTTTCAGGGATTGTCCCTCAGTCAGTGACAGGGATTGAAACTCAGTCAGTGACAGGGATTGAATCTCAGTCAGTGACAGGGATTGAACCTCAGTCAGTGACAGAGATTGAACCTCAGTCAGTGACAGGGATTGACCCTCAGTCAGTGACAGGGATTGATCCTCAGTAAGTGAGAAGGATTGAATCTCAGTCAGTGACAGGGATTGAATCTCAGTCAGTGACAGGGACTGAATCTCAGTCAGTGACAGAGATTGAACCTCAATCAGTGACAGGGATTGATCCTCAGTCAGTGACAGGGATTGAATCTCAGTTTGTGACAGGGATTGAACCTTAGTTAGTGACAGGGATTGAATCTCAGTCAGTGATAGGGATTGAGGCTCAGTCAGTGACAGGGATTGAATCTCTGTCAGTGACAGGGATTGAACCTCAATCAATGACAGGGATTGACTCTCAGTCAGTGACAGGGATTGAATCTCAGTCAGTGACAGGGATTGACCCTCAGTCAGTGACAGGGATTGATCCTCCGTCAGTGACAGGGATTGAATCTCAGTCAGTGACAGGGATTGACTCTCAGTCAGTGACAGCGAATGAATCTCAGTCTGTGACAGGGATTCAATCTCAGTCAGTGACAGGGATTGAATCTCATTCAGTGACAGGGATTGACCCTCAGTCAGTGACAGGGATTGAACCTCAATCAATGACAGGGATTGACTCTCAGTCAGTGACAGGGATTGAACCTCAGTCAGTGACAGGTATTGTCCCTCAGTCAGTGACAGGGATTGAACCTCAGTCAGTGACTGATATTGAATCTCAGTCAGTAACAGGGATTGAACCTCAGTCAGTGACAGGGATTGAGCCTCAGTCAGTGACAGGGATTCAATCTCAGTCAGTGACAGGGATTCAATCTCAGTCAGTGACAGGGATTGAATCTCAGTCAGTGCCAGGGATTGACCCTCAGTCAGTGACAGGGAATGAATCTCAGTCAGTGACAGTGATTGAACCTCAGTCAGTGACAGGGATTGAACCTCAGTCAGTGACTGGGATTGTCCCTCAGTCAGTGACAGGGATTGAACCTCAGTCAGTGACAGGGATTGAATCTCATTCAGTGACAGGGATTGATCCTCAGTCAGTGACAGGGACTAAACCACAGTCAGTGACAGGGGTTGAGCCTCAGTCAGTGACAGTGATTGACCCTCAGTCAGTGACAGGGATTGAACCTCAGTAAGTGAGAGGGCTTGAATCTCAGTCAGTGATAGGGATTCAATCACAGTCAGTGACAGGGATTGATCCTCAGTCAGTGACAGGGATTGATCCACAGTAAGTGACAGGGACTAAACCTCAGTCAGTGACAGGGTTTGAGCCTCAGTCAGTTACTGGGATTGAACCTCAGTCAGTGACAGGGATTGACCCTCAGTCAGTGACAGGGATTGAATCTCGGTCAGTTACAGGGATTGACCTTCAGTCAGTGACAGGGATTGAATCTCAATCAGTGACAGTAATTGTCCCGAAGTCAGTGACAGGGATTGAGCCTCAGTCAGTGACAGGGATTGATCCTCAGTCAGTGACAGGGATATAATCTCAGTCAGTGACAGGGATTGACCCTCAGCCAGTGACAGCGAAAGAATCTCAGTCAGTGACAGGGATTCAATCTCAGTCAGTGACAGGGATTGAATCTAAGTCAGTGACAGGGATTGACCCTCAGTCAGTGACAGGGATTGAACCTCAGTCTGTGACAGAGATTCAATCTCAGTCAGTGACAGGGATTGAACCTCAGTCAGTAACAGGGACTGAATCTCAGTCAGTGACAGGGATTTAATATCACTCAGTGACAGAGATGGTCCCTCAGTCAGTGACAGGGAATGATTCTTAATCAGTGACAGGGATTGACCCTCAAACAGTGACAGAGATTGAATCTCAGTCAGTGACAGGGATTGATCCTCAGTCAGTGACAGGGATTGACCCTCAGTCAGTGACAGGGATTGATCCACAGTCAGTGACAGGGACTAAACCTCAGTCAGTGACAGGGTTTGAGCCTCAGTCAGTGACTGGGATTGACCCTCAGTCAGTGACAGGGATTGACCCTCAGTCAGTGACAGGGATTGAATCTCGGTCAGTGACAGGGATTGAACCTCAGTCAGTGACAGGGATTGACATTCAGTCAGTGACAGAAACTGAATCTCACTCAGAGAAAGGGATTGACCCTGTCAGTGACAGGGATTGAACCTCAGTCAGTGACAGGGATTGAGCCTCAGTCATTGACAGGGATTGAGCCTCAGTCAGTGACAGGGATTGATCCTCAGCCAGTGACAGGGATTGAGCCTCAGTCAGTGACAGGGATTGAACATCAGTCAGTGACAGGGATTGAATCTCAGTCTGTGACAGAGATTCAATCTCAGTCAGTGACAGGGATTGAACCTCAGTCAGAGAAAGGGATTGAACCTCAGTCTGAGACAGAGATTCAATCTCAGTCAGTGACAGGAATTGAATCTCACTCAGTGACAGGGATTTAGCCTCAATCAGTGACAGGGATTGAATCTCAGTCACTGAAAGGGATTGAACCTCAGTCAGTGACAGGGATTGAATCTCTGTCAGTGACAGGGATCGACCCTCACTCAGTGACAGGGATTGAACCTCAGTCAGTGACAGGGATTGAATCTTAGTCAGTGACAGTGATTGAACCTCAGTCAGTGACAGGGATTGACCCTCGGTCAGTGACAGGGATTGAACCTCAGTCAGTGACAGGTATTGAGCCTCAGACAGTGACAGGGATTGATCCTCAGTCAGTGAAAGGGATTGAATCTCAGTCAGTGACAGGGATTGACCCTCAGTCAGTGACAGGGATGGAGCCTCAGTCAGTGACAGGGATTGAATCTCAGTCAGTGACAGTGATTGATCCTTGTTCAGAGATAGGGATTGATCCTCAGTCAGTGAAAGGGATTGAATCTCAGTCAGTGACAGAGATTGACCCTCAGTCAGTGACAGGGATGGAGCCTCAGTCAGTGACAGGGATTGAATCTCAGTCAGTGACAGTGATTGATCCTTGTTCAGAGATAGGGATTGATCCTCAGTCAGTGACAGGGATTGAATCTCAGTCAGTGACAGTGATTGATCCTTGTTCAGAGATAGGGATTGATCCTCAGTCAGTGAAAGGGATTGAATCTCAGTCAGTGACAGGGATTGACCCTCAGTCAGTGACAGGGATGGAGCCTCAGTCAGTGACAGGGATTGAATCTCAGTCAGTGACAGTGATTGATCCTTGTTCAGAGATAGGGATTGATCCTCAGTCAGTGAAAGGGATTGAATCTCAGTCAGTGACAGAGATTGACCCTCAGTCAGTGACAGGGATGGAGCCTCAGTCAGTGACAGGGATTGAATCTCAGTCAGTGACAGTGATTGATCCTTGTTCAGAGATAGGGATTGATCCTCAGTCAGTGACAGGGATTGAACCTCAGTCTGTGACAGTGATTGACCCTCAGTCAGTGACAGGGATTGAACCTCAGTCAGTGACAGGGATGGAATCTCAGTCAGTGACATGGATTGATCCTTTGTCAGTGATAGGGATTGAACCTCAGTCAGTGACAGGGATTGATCCTCAGTCAGTGACATGGATTGACCCTCAGTCAGTGACAGGAATTGATCCTCAGGCAGTGACAGGGATTGAATGTCAGTCAGTGACAGGGATTGAGCCTCAGTCATTGACAGGGATTGAATCTCAGTCAGTGACAGGAATTGAGCCTCAGTCATTGACAGGGATTGAATCTCAGTCAATGACAGGCCTTGAACCTCAGTCAGTGACAGGGATTGAACCTCAGTCAGTGACAGGGATTGAATCTCAGTCAGTGACAGGGATTCAATCTCAGTCAGTGACAGGAATTGAATCTAAGTCTGTGACAGTGATTGACCCTCAGTCAGTGACAGGGATTGAACCTCAGTCAGTGACAGGGATGGAATCTCAGTCAGTGACATGGATTGATCCTTTGTCAGTGATAGGGAATGAATCTCAGTCAGTGACAGGGATTCAATCTCAGTCAGTGACAGGGATTGAATCTCAGTCAGTGACAGGGATTGACCCTCAGTCAGTGACAGGGAATGAATCTCAGTCAGTGACAGGGATTCAATCTCAGTCAGTGACAGGGATTCAATCTCAGTCAGTGACAGGGATTGAATCTCAGTCAGTGACAGGGATTGACCCTCAGTCATTGACAGGGTTTGAATCTCAGTCAGTGACAGGGATGGAATCTCAGTCAGTGACATGGATTGATCCTTTGTCAGTGACAGGGATTGACCCTCAGTCAGTGACAGGGAATGAATCTCAGTCAGTGACAGGGATTCAATCTCAGTCAGTGACAGGGATTCAATCTCAGTCAGTGACAGGGATTGAACCTCAGTCTGTGACAGTGATTGACCCTCAGTCAGTGACAGGGATTGAACCTCAGTCAGTGACAGGGATGGAATCTCAGTCAGTGACATGGATTGATGCTTTGTCAGTGATAGGGATTGACCCTCAGTCAGTGACAGGGATTGAGCCTCAGTCATTGACAGGGATTGAATCTCTTTCAGTGACAGGAATTGAGCCTCAGTCATTGACAGGGATTGAATCTCAGTCAATGACAGGCCTTGAACCTCAGTCAGTGACAGGGATTGAACCTCAGTCAGTGACAGGGATTGAATCTCAGTCAGTGACAGGGATTCAATCTCAGTCAGTGACAGGGATTGAATCTAAGTCTGTGACAGTGATTGACCCTCAGTCAGTGACAGGGATTGAACCTCAGTCAGTGACAGGGATGGAATCTCAGTCAGTGACATGGATTGATCCTTTGTCAGTGATAGGGAATGAATCTCAGTCAGTGACAGGGATTCAATCTCAGTCAGTGACAGGGATTGAATCTCAGTCAGTGACAGGGATTGACCCTCAGTCAGTGACAGGGAATGAATCTCAGTCAGTGACAGGGATTCAATCTCAGTCAGTGACAGGGATTCAATCTCAGTCAGTGACAGGGATTGAATCTCAGTCAGTGACAGGGATTGACCCTCAGTCAGTGACAGGGATTGAATCTCAGTTAGTGACGGGGATTGAATCTCACTCAGAGAAAGAGATTGACCCTGTCAGTGACAGGGATTGAACCTCAGTCAGTGACAGGGATTGAGCCTCAGACATTGACAGGGATTGATCGTCAGTCAGTGACAGGGATTGAGCCTCAGTCAGTGACAGGGATTGAAAATCAGTCAGTGACAGGGATTGAATCTCAGTCTGTGAGAGAGATTCAATCTCAGTCAGTGACAGGGATTGAACCTCAGTCAGTGACAGGGATTGAACCTCAGTCAGTCACAGGTATTGAACCTCAGTCAGTGACAGGGATTGAATCTCAGTCAGTGACAGGGACTGACTCTCTGTCAGTGACAGGGATTGATATTCAGGGAGTGACAGGAATTGAGCCTCATTCAGTGACATGGATTGATCCTCAGTCAGTGACAGGGATTGAATCTCCGTCAGTGACATGGATTGACCCTCAGTCAGTGACAGGGATTGAATGTCAGTCAGTGACAGGGATTGAACCTTAGTTAGTGTCAGAGATTGAATCTCAGTCAGTGACAAGGATTGAGCCTCAGTCATTGACAGGGATTGAATCTCAGTCAATGACAGGCCTTGAACCTCAGTCAGTGACAGGGATTGAACCTCAGTCAGTGACAGGGATTGAATCTCAGTCAGTGACAGGGATTGAACATCAGTCAATGACAGGGAATGAACTCCGTCAGTGACATGGATTGAATCTCAGTCAGTGACAGGGATTGACCCTCAGTCAGTGACAGGGAATGAATCTCAGTCAGTGACAGGGATTCAATCTCAGTCAGTGACAGGGATTCAATCTCAGTCAGTGACAGGGATTGAATCTCAGTCAGTGACAGGGATTGACCCTCAGTCAGTGACAGGGATTGAATCTCAGTCAGTGACGGGGATTGAACCTCAGTCAGTGACAGGGACTGAATCTCACTCAGAGAAAGAGATTGACCCTGTCAGTGACAGGGATTGAACCTCAGTCAGTGACAGAGATTGAGCCTCAGACATTGACAGGGATTGAGCCTCAGTCAGTGACAGGGATTGAACATCAGTCAGTGACAGGGATTGAATCTCAGTATGTGACAGAGATTCAATCTCAGTCAGTGACAGGGATTGAACCTCAGTCAGTGACAGGGATTGAACCTCAGTCAGTCACAGGTATTGAACCTCAGTCAGTGACAGGGATTGAATCTCAGTCAGTGACAGGGACTGACTCTCTGTCAGTGACAGGGATTGATCGTCAGGGAGTGACAGGAATTGAGCCTCATTCAGTGACAGGGATTGATCCTCAGTCAGTGACAGGGATTGAATCTCCGTCAGTGACAGGGATTGACCCTCAGTCAGTGACAGGGATTGAGCCTCAGTCAGTGACAGGGATTGATCCTCAGTCAGTGACAGGGATTGAATCTGCGTCAGTGACAGGGATTGACCCTCAGTCAGTGACAGGGTTTGAGCCTCAGTCAGTGACAGGGATTGATCCTCAGTCAGTGACAGGGAATGAATCTCAGTCAGTGACAGGGATTCAATCTCAGTCAGTGACAGGGATTGAATCTCAGTCAGTGTCAGGGATTGAATCTCAGTCAGTGACAGGAATTGAATCTCAGTCAGTGACAGGGATTGATCCTCAGTCAGTGACAGGGATTGAACATCAGTCAGTGACAGGGATTGTCCCTCAGTCAGTGACAGGGATTGAACCTCAGTCAGTGACAGGGATTGAATCTCAGTCAGTGACATGGATTGATCCTCTGTCAGTGACAGGGATTGAACCTCAGTCAGTGACAGGGTCTGAACCTCAGCCAGTGACAGGGATTGAACCTCAGTCAGTGACAGGGATTGAATCTCAGTCAGTGACGGGGATTGAACCTCAGTCAGTGACAGGGACTGAATCTCACTCAGAGAAAGAGATTGACCCTGTCAGTGACAGGGATTGAACCTCAGTCAGTGACAGAGATTGAGCCTCAGACATTGACAGGGATTGATCCTCAGTCAGTGACAGGGATTGAGCCTCAGTCAGTGACAGGGATTGAACATCAGTCAGTGACAGGGATTGAATCTCAGTATGTGACAGAGATTCAATCTCAGTCAGTGACAGGGATTGAACCTCAGTCAGTGACAGGGATTGAACCTCAGTCAGTCACAGGTATTGAACCTCAGTCAGTGACAGGGATTGAATCTCAGTCAGTGACAGGGACTGACTCTCTGTCAGTGACAGGGATTGATCGTCAGGGAGTGACAGGAATTGAGCCTCATTCAGTGACAGGGATTGATCCTCAGTCAGTGACAGGGATTGAATCTCCGTCAGTGACAGGGATTGACCCTCAGTCAGTGACAGGGATTGAGCCTCAGTCAGTGACAGGGATTGATCCTCAGTCAGTGACAGGGATTGAATCTGCGTCAGTGACAGGGATTGACCCTCAGTCAGTGACAGGGTTTGAGCCTCAGTCAGTGACAGGGATTGATCCTCAGTCAGTGACAGGGAATGAATCTCAGTCAGTGACAGGGATTCAATCTCAGTCAGTGACAGGGATTGAATCTCAGTCAGTGTCAGGGATTGAATCTCAGTCAGTGACAGGAATTGAATCTCAGTCAGTGACAGGGATTGATCCTCAGTCAGTGACAGGGATTGAACATCAGTCAGTGACAGGGATTGTCCCTCAGTCAGTGACAGGGATTGAACCTCAGTCAGTGACAGGGATTGAATCTCAGTCAGTGACATGGATTGATCCTCTGTCAGTGACAGGGATTGAACCTCAGTCAGTGACAGGGTCTGAACCTCAGCCAGTGACAGGGATTGAACCTCAGTCAGTGACAGGGATTGAACCTCAGTCAGTGACAGGGTCTGAACCTCAGCCAGTGACAGGGATTGAACCTCAGTCAGTGACAGGGATTGATCCTCAGTCAGTGACAGGGACTAAACCTCAGTCAGTGACAGGGTTTGAGCCTCAGTCAGTGACAGGGATTGATCCTCAGTCGGTGACAGGGATTGAATCTCAGTCAGTGACAGGGATTAACCCTCAGTCAGTGACAGGGATTGAACCTCAGTAAATGAGAGGGATTGAATCTGATTCAGTGACAGGGATTGAATCTCTGTCAGTGACAGGGATTGAACCTCAGTCAGTGACAGGGATTGAGCTTCAGTCAGTGAGAGAGATTGAATCTCTGTCAGTGACAGGGTTTGAACAACATTCAATGACAGGGATTCAATCTCAGTCAGTGACAGGGATTGAATCTCAGTCAGTGACAGGGATGGACCCTCAGTCAGTGACAGGGAATGAATCTTAATCAGTGACAGGGATTGAACCTCAATCAGTGACAAGGATTGGATCTCAGTCAGTGACAGGGACTAAACCTCAGTCAGTGACAGGGATTGACCCTCAGTCGGTGACAGGTTTTGAGACTCAGTCAGTGACAGGGATTGAACCTCAGTCAGTGACAGGGATTGACCCTCAGTCAGTGACAGGGATTGAATCTCAGTCAGTGACAGGGATTGAATCTCAGTCAGTGACAGTGATTGACCCTCAGTCAGTGACAGGGATTGAATCTCTGTCAGTGACAGGGATTGACCCTCACTCAGTGACAGGGATTGACCCTCACTCAGTGACAGGGATTGAACCTCAGTTAGTGACAGGTATTGAGCCTCAGTCAGTGACAGGGATTGATCCTCAGTCAGTGAAAGGGATTGAATCTCAGTCAGTGACAGGGATTGTCCCTCAGTCAGTGACAGGGATGGAGCCTCAGTCAGTGACAGGGATTGAATCTCAGTCAGTGACAGTGATTGATCCTTGTTCAGAGATAGGGATTGACCCTCAGTCAGTGACAGGGATTCATCCCCTGTCAGTGACAGGGATTGACCCTCAGTCAATGACAGGGATTGATCCTCAGTCAGTGACAGTGATTTAATCTCAGTCAGTGACAGGGATTGACCCTCAGCCAGTGACCGCGAATGAATCTCAGTCAGTGACAGGGATTCAATCTCAGTCAGTGACAGGGATTGAATCTAAGTCAGTGACAGGGATTGACCCTCAGTCAGTGACAGGGATTGAAACTCAGTCTGTGACAGTTATTGACCCTCAGTCAGTGACAGGGATTGAACCTCAGTCAGTGACAGGGATTGATCCTTTGTCAGTGATAGGGATTGACCCTCAGTCAGTGACAGGGATTGAGCCTCAGTCAGTGACATGGATTGACCCTCAGTCAGTGACAGGAATTGATCCTCAGGCAGTGACAGGGATTGAATCTCAGTCAGTGACAGGGATTGAACCTTAGTTAGTGTCAGAGATTGAATCTCAGTCAGTGACAAGGATTGAGCCTCAGTCATTGACAGGGATTGAATCTCAGTCAATGACAGGCCTTGAACCTCAGTCAGTGACAGGGATTGAACCTCAGTCAGTGACAGGGATTGAATCTCAGTCAGTGACAGGGATTGAACATAAGTCAATGACAGGGAATGAACTCAGTCAGTGACAGGGATTGAATCTCAGTCAGTGACAGGGATTGACCCTCAGTCAGTGACAGGGAATGAATCTCAGTCAGTGACAGGGATTCAATCTCAGTCAGTGACAGGGATTCAATCTCAGTCAGTGACAGGGATTGAATCTCAGTCAGTGACAGGGATTGACCCTCAGTCAGTGACAGGGATTGAATCTCAGTCAGTGACGGGGATTGAACCTCAGTCAGTGACAGGGACTGAATCTCACTCAGAGAAAGAGATTGACCCTTTGAGTGACAGGGATTGAACCTCAGTCAGTGACAGGGATTGAGCCTCAGACATTGACAGGGATTGATCCTCAGTCAGTGTGAGGGATTGAGCCTCGGTCAGTGACAGGGATTGAACATCAGTCAGTGACAGGGATTGAATCTCAGTCTGTGACAGAGATTCAATCTCAGTCAGTGACAGGGATTGAACCTCAGTCAGTGACAGGGATTGAACCTCAGTCAGTCACAGGTATTGAACCTCAGTCAGTGACAGGGATTGCATCTCAGTCAGTGACAGGGACTGACTCTCTGTCAGTGACAGGGATTGATCCTCAGGGAGTGACAGGAATTGAGCCTCATTCAGTGACAGGGATTGATCCTCAGTCAGTGACAGGGATTGAGCCTCAGTCAGTGACAGGGATTGATCCTCAGTCAGTGACAGGGATTGAATCTCAGTCAGTGACAGGGATTGATCCTCAGTCAGTGACAGGGATTGAATCTCAGTCAGTGACAGGGACTGATCCTTAGTCAGTGATAGGGATTGACCCTCAGTCAGTGATTGGGATTGATCCTCAGTCAGTGACAGGGATTGACCCTCAGTCAATAACAGGGTTAGATCCACAGTCAGTGACATGGATTGACCCTCAGTCAGTGACAGGGATTGAGCCTCAGTCAGTGACAGGGATTGATCCTCCGTCAGTGACAGGGATTGAATCGCAGTCAGTGACAGGGACTGATCCTTAGTCAGTGACAGTGATTGAAACTCAGTCAGTGACAGGGATTGATCCTCCGTCAGTGACAGTGATTGACCCTCAGTCAGTGACAGGGATTCAATCTCAGTCAGTGACAGGGATTGAATCTCAGTCAGTGTCAGGGATTGAATCTCAGTCAGTGACAGGAATTGAATCTCAGTCAGTGACAGGGATTGATCCTCAGTCAGTGACAGGGATTGAACATCAGTCAGTGACAGGGATTGTCCCTCAGTCAGTGACAGGGATTGAACCTCAGTCAGTGACAGGGATTGACCCTCAGTCAGTGACAGGGATTGAACATCAGTCAGTGACAGGGATTTATCCTCAGTCAGTGACAGGGACTAAACCTCAGTCAGTGACAGGGGTTGAGCCTCAGTCAGTGACAGGGATTGAACATCAGTCAGTGACAGGGATTGTCCCTCAGTCAGTGACAGGGATTGAATCTCAGTCAGTGACAGGGATTGAACCTCAGTCAGTGACAGGGTCTGAACCTCAGCCAGTGACAGGGATTGAACCTCAGTCAGTGACAGGGATTGAATCTCAGTCAGAGACAGGGATTGAACCTCAGTCAGTGACAGGGATTGATCCTCAGTCAGTGACAGGGATTGAATCTCAGTCAGTGACAGGGATTAACCCTCAGTCAGAGACAGGGATTGAACCTGAGTAAATGAGAGGGATTGAATCTGATTCAGTGACAGGGATTGAATCTCTGTCAGTGACAGGGATTGAACCTCAGTCAGTGACAGGGATTGAGCTTCAGTCAGTGACAGAGATTGAATCTCTGTCAGTGACAGGGTTTGAACATCAATCAATGACAGGGATTCAATCTCAGTCAGTGACAGGGATTGAATCTCAGTCAGTGACAGGGATGGACCCTCAGTCAGTGACAGGGAATGAATCTTAATCAGTGACAGGGATTGAACCTCAATCAGTGACAAGGATTGAATCTCAGTCTGTGACAGGGACTAAACCTCAGTCGGTGACAGGTTTTGAGCCTCAGTCAGTGACAGGGATTGAACCTCAGTCAGTGACAGGGATTGACCCTCAGTCAGTGACAGGGATTGAGTCTCAGTCAGTGACAGGGATTGAATCTCAGTCAGTGACAGGGTCTGAACCTCAGCCAGTGACAGGGATTGAACCTGAGTCAGTGACAGGGACTAAACCTCAGTCAGTGACAGGGGTTGAGCCTCAGTCAGTGACAGGGATTGATCCTCAGTCGGTGACAGGGATTGAATCTCAGTCAGTGACAGGGATTAACCCTCAGTCAGAGACAGGGATTGAACCTGAGTAAATGAGAGGGATTGAATCTGATTCAGTGACAGGGATTGAATCTCTGTCAGTGACAGGGATTGAACCTCAGTCAGTGACAGGGATTGAGCTTCAGTCAGTGACAGAGATTGAATCTCTGTCAGTGACAGGGTTTGAACATCAATCAATGACAGGGATTCAATCTCAGTCAGTGACAGGGATTGAATCTCAGTCAGTGACAGGGATGGACCCTCAGTCAGTGACAGGGAATGAATCTTAATCAGTGACAGGGATTGAACCTCAATCAGTGACAAGGATTGAATCTCAGTCAGTGACAGGGACTAAACCTCAGTCGGTGACAGGTTTTGAGCCTCAGTCAGTGACAGGGATTGACCCTCAGTCAGTGACAGGGATTGAGTCTCAGTCAGTGACAGGGATTGAATCTCAGTCAGTGACAGGGATTGACCCTCAGTCAGTGACAGGGATTGAATCTCTGTCAGTGACAGGGATTGACCAACTCTCAGTGACAGGGATTGACCCTCACTCAGTGACAGGGATTGAACCTCAGTCAGTGACAGGTATTGAGCCTCAGTCAGTGACAGGGATTGATCCTCAGTCAGTGAAAGGGATTGAATCTCAGTCAGTGACAGGGATTGACCCTCAGTCAGTGACAGGGATGGAGCCGCAGTCAGTGACAGGGTTTGAATCTCAGTCAGTGACAGTGATTGATCCTTGTTCAGAGATAGGGATTGACCCTCAGTCAGTGACAGGGATTCATCCTCTGTCAGTGACAGGGATTGACCCTCGGACAGTGACAGGGATTGATCCTCAGTCAGTGACAGGGATTGAATCTCAGTCAGTGACAGGGATTGACCCTCAGTGTGTGACAGAGATTCAATCTCAGTCAGTGACAGAGATTGAATCTCAGTCAGTGACTGGGATTGAATCTCAGTCACTGAAAGGGATTGCACCTCAGTCAGTGACAGGGATTGACCCTCACTCAGTGACAGGGATTGAACCTCAGTCAATGATAGGGATTGACCCTCAGTCAGTGACAGTGATTGATCCTCAGTCAGTGACCGGGATTGACCCTCAGTCAGTGACAGGGATTGAACCTCAGTCAGTGACAGGGATTGAATCTCAATCAGTGATAGGGATTGAATCTCAGTCAGTGACAGGTATTGAACCTCAGTCAGTGAGAGGGATTGAGCTTCAGTCAGTGACAGGTATTGAATCTCAGTCAGTGACAGGGATTGACAGACAGTCAGTGACAGGGATTGAACCTCAGTCAGTGACAGGGATTGAATCTCTGTCAGAGACAGGGATTGACCCTCAATCAGTGACAGGGATTGAACCTCAATCAATGACAGGGATTGACTCTCAGTCAGTGACAATGATTGAAACTCAATCAGTGACAGTGATTGACCCTCAGTCAGTGACAGGGATTGACCCTCAGTCAGTGAAAGGGATTGATCCTCAGTCAGTGACAGGGATTGAGCTTCAGTCAGTGACGGGGATTGAATCTGAGTCAGTGACAGGGATTGACCCTCAGTCAGTGACAGGGATTGACCATCAGTCAGTGACAGGGATTGAATCTCAGTCAGTGACAGGGATCGAACCTCAGTCAGTGACAGGGATTGAACCTCAGTCAGTGACAGGGAATGAATCTCTGTCACTGACAGGGATTGAACCTCAGTCGATGACAGGGATTGACTCTCAGTCAGTGACAGGGATTCAATCTCAATCAGTGACAGTGATTGACCCTCAGTCAGTGACAGGGATTGAGCCTCAGTCAGTGACAGGGATTGATCGTCAGTCAGTGACAGGGATTGAGCTTCAGTCAGTGACAGGGATTGAATCTCAGTCAGTGACAGGGATTGACCCTAGGTCAGTGACAGGGATTTACCCACAGTCAGTGACAGGGATTGAATCTCTGTCAGTGACAGGGATTGAACCTCAATCAATGACAGGGATTGACTCTCAGTCAGTGACAGGGTTTGAATCCCAATCAGTGACAGTGATTGACCCTCAGTCAGTGACAGGGATTGAGCCTCAGTCAGTGACAGGGATTGATCCTCAGTCAGTGAAAGGGATTGATCTTCAGTCAGTGACAGGGATTGACCCTCAGCCAGTGACAGCGAATCAATCTCAGTCAGTGACCGGGATTCAATCTCAGTCATTGACAGGGATTGAATCTCAGTAAGTGACAGCGATTGACCCTCAATCAGTGACAGTGATTGACCCTCAGTCAGTGACAGGGATTGAGACTTAGTCAGTGACAGGGATTGATCCTCAGTCAGTGACAGGGATTTAATCTCAGTCAGGGACAGGGATTCAATCTCAGTCAGTGACAGGGATTGAATCTCAGTCAGGGACAGGGATTGACCCTCAGTCAGTGACAGGGATTGAACCTCAGTCTGTGACAGAGATTCAATCTCAGTCAGTGACAGGGATTGATTATCAGTCAGTGACAGGGATGGACCCTCAGTCAGTGACAGGGAATGAATTTTAATCACTGACACGGATTGACCCTCAATCAGTGACAAGGATTGAATCTCAGTCAGTGACAGGGATTGATCCTCAGTCAGTGACAGGGACTAAACCTCAGTCGGTGACAGGGTTTGAGCATCAGTCAGTGACAGGGATTGAAACTCAGTCAGTGACAGGGATTGAACCTCAGTCAGTGACAGGGATTGACCCTCAGTCAGTGACAGGGATTGACTCTCAGTCAGTGACAGGGATTGAAACTCAATCAGTGACAGTGATTGAGCCTCACTCAGTGACAGGGATTGAGCCTCAGTCATTGACAGGGATTGATCCTCAGTCAGTGACAGGGATTGAGCTTCAGTCTGTGACAGGGATTGAATCTCTTTCAGTGACTGGGATTGACCCTCATTCAGTGACAGGGATTGACCCTCAGTCAGTGACAGGGATTGAATATCTGTCAGTGACAGGGTTTGAACCGCAATCAATGACAGGGATTGACTCTCAGTCAGTGACAGGGATTGACCCTCAGTCAGTGACAGGGATTGATCCTCAGTCAGTGACAGGGATTGATCCTCAGTCAGTGACAGGGTTTGACACTCAGCCAGTGACAGTGAATGAATCTCAGTCAGTGACAGAGATTCAATCTCAGTCATTGACAGGGATTGAATCTCAGTCAGTGACAGCGATTGACCCTCAATCAGTGACAGTGATTGACCCTCAGTCAGTGACCGGGATTGAGCCTCAATCAGTGACAGGGATTGATCCTCAGTCAGGGACAGGGATTTAATCTCCGTCAGTGACAAGGATTGACCCTCAGCCAGTGACAGCGAATGAATCTCAGTCAGTGACTGGGATTGAACCTCATTCAGTGACAGGGATTGACCCTCAGTCAGTGACAGGGAATGAATCTCAGTCAGTGACAGGGATGGACCCTCAGTCAGTGACAGGGAATGAATCTTAATCAGTGACAAGGATTGAATCTCAGTCAGTGACAGGGACTAAACCTCAGTCGGTGACAGGGTTTGAGCCTCAGTCAGAGACATGGATTGAACTTCAGCCTGTGACAGGGATTGACCCTCAGTCAGTGACAGGGATTGAATCTTAGTCAGTGACAAGGATTGACCCTCAGTCAGTGTCAGGGATTGACCCTCAGTCAGTGACAGGGATTGAATCTCAGTCAGTGAAAGGGATTGAGCCTCAGTCATTGACAAGGATTGATCCTTAGTCAGTGACAGGGATTGTGCCTCAGTCAGTGACAGGGATTGAACATCAGTCAGTGACAGGGATTGAATCTCAGTCTGTGACAGAGATTCAATCACAGTCAGTGAAAGGGATTGAACCTCAGTCAGTGACAGGGTTTGAACCTCAGTCTGTGACAGAGATTCAATCTCAGTCAGTGACAGAGATTGAAACTCAGTCAGTCACAGGTATTGAACGTCAGTCAGTGACAGGGACTGAATCTCAGTCAGTGACAGGGATTGAGCCTCAGTCAGTGACAGGGTTTGACCCTCAGCCAGTGACAGGGATTGAATCTCAGTCACTGAAAGGGATTGAACCTCAGTCAGTGACAGGGATTGAATCTCTGTCAGTGACAGGGATTGACCCTCACTCAGTGACAGGGATTAACCCTCACTCAGTGACAGGGATTGATCCTCAGTCAGTGACAGGGATTGACCCTCAGTCAGTGACATGGATTGACCCTCAGTCAGTGATATGAATTGAGCCTCAGTCAGTGACAGGGATTGAATCTCAATCAATGACAGGGATTGAATCTCAGTCAGTGACAGGTATTGAACCTCAGTCAGTGACAGGGATTGAGCTTCAGTCAGTGACAGGGATTGAATCTCAGTCAGTGACAGGGATTGACCCTCAGTCAGTGACAGGGATTGACCCTCAGTCAGTGACAGGGATTGAATCTCTGTCAGTGACAGGGATTGAACCTCAATCAATGACAGGGATTGACTCTCAGTCAGTGACAGGGATTGAAACTCAATCAGTGACAGTGATTGACCCTCAGTCAGTGATAGGGATTGATCGTCAGTCAGTGACAGGGATTGAGCTTCAGTCTGTGACAGGGATTGAATCTCATTCAGTGACTGGGATTGACCCTCATTCAGTGACAGGGATTGACCCTCAGTCAGTGACAGGGATTGAATCTCTGTCAGTGACAGGGTTTGAACCTCAATCAATGACAGGGATTGACTCTCAGTCAGTGACAGGGATTGAATCTCAATCAGTGACAGTGATTGACCCTCAGTCAGTGACAGCGATTGATCCTCAGTCAGTGACAGGGATTGATCCTCAGTCAGTGACAGGACTTGACCCTCAGCCAGTGACAGCGAATGAATCTCAGTCAGTGACAGGGATTCAATCTCAGTCATTGACAGGGATTGAATCTCAGTCAGTGACAGCGATTGCCCCTCAATCAGTGACAGTGATTGACCCTCAGTCAGTGACAGGCATTGATCCTCAGTCAGTGACAGGGTTTGACACTCAGCCAGTGACAGTGAATGAATCTCAGTCAGTGACAGGCATTGACCCTGAGCCAGTGACAGCGAATGAATCTCAGTGAGTGACTGGGATTGACCCTCATTCAGTGACAGGGATTGACCCTCAGTCAGTGACAGGGATTGAATCTCTGTCAGTGACAGGGTTTGAACCTCAATCAATGACACGGATTCAATCTCAGTCAGTGACAGGGAATGAATCTTAATCAGTGACAGGGATTGAACTTCAATCAGTGACAGGGATTGATCCTCAGTCAGTGACAGGGATTGAATCTCAATCAGTGACAGTGATTGACCCTCAGTCAGTGACAGGGATTGAGCCTCAGTCAGTGACAGAGATTGAGCCTCAGTCAGTGACAGGGATTGAATATCAGTCAGTGACAGGGATTGACCCTCATTCAGTGACAGGCATTGAATCTCTGTCAGTGACAGGGTTTGACCCTCAGTCAGTGACAGGGATTGAATCTCTGTCACTGACCGGGATTGAACCTCAATCAATGACAGGGATTGACTCTCAGTCAGTGACAGGGATTCAATCTCAATCAGTGACAGTGATTGACCCTCAGTCAGTGACAGGGATTGAGCCTCAGTCAGTGACAGGGATTGATCGTCAGTCAGTGACAGGGATTGAGCTTCAGTCAGTGACAGGGATTGAATCTCAGTCAGTGACAGGGATTGACCCTCAGTCAGTGACAGGGATTGACCCTCAGTCAGTGACAGGGATTGAATCTCTGTCAGTGACAAGGATTGAACCTCAATCAATGACAGGGATTGACTCTCAGTCAGTGACAGGGATTGAATCCCAATCAGTGACAGTGATTGACCCTCAATCTGTGACAGTGATTGACCCTCAGTCAGTGACCGGGATTGAGCCTCAATCAGTGACAGGGATTGATCCTCAGTCAGGGACAGGGATTTAATCTCCGTCAGTGACAAGGATTGACCCTCAGCCAGTGACAGCGAATGAATCTCAGTCAGTGACTGGGATTGAACCTCATTCAGTGACAGGGATTGACCCTCAGTCAGTGACAGGGAATGAATCTCAGTCAGTGACAGGGATGGACCCTCAGTCAGTGACAGGGAATGAATCTTAATCAGTGACAAGGTTTGAATCTCAGTCAGTGACAGGGACTAAACCTCAGTCGGTGACAGGGTTTGAGCCTCAGTCAAAGACATGGATTGAACTTCAGCCTGTGACAGGGATTGACCCTCAGTCAGTGACAGGGATTGAATCTTAGTCAGTGACAAGGATTGACCCTCAGTCAGTGTCAGGGATTGACCCTCAGTCAGTGACAGGGATTGAATCTCAGTCAGTGAAAGGGATTGAGCCTCAGTCATTGACAAGGATTGATCCTTAGTCAGTGACAGGGATTGTGCCTCAGTCAGTGACAGGGATTGAACATCAGTCAGTGACAGGGATTGAATCTCAGTCTGTGACAGAGATTCAATCACAGTCAGTGAAAGGGATTGAACCTCAGTCAGTGACAGGGTTTGAACCTCAGTCTGTGACAGAGATTCAATCTCAGTCAGTGACAGAGATTGAAACTCAGTCAGTCACAGGTATTGAACGTCAGTCAGTGACAGGGACTGAATCTCAGTCAGTGACAGGGATTGAGCCTCAGTCAGTGACAGGGTTTGACCCTCAGCCAGTGACAGGGATTGAATCTCAGTCACTGAAAGGGATTGAACCTCAGTCAGTGACAGGGATTGAATCTCTGTCAGTGACAGGGATTGACCCTCACTCAGTGACAGGGATTAACCCTCACTCAGTGACAGGGATTGATCCTCAGTCAGTGACAGGGATTGACCCTCAGTCAGTGACATGGATTGACCCTCAGTCAGTGACAGGGATTGAATCTCAATCAATGACAGGGATTGAATCTCAGTCAGTGACAGGTATTGAACCTCAGTCAGTGACAGGGATTGAGCTTCAGTCAGTGACAGGGATTGAATCTCAGTCAGTGACAGGGATTGACCCTCAGTCAGTGACAGGGATTGACCCTCAGTCAGTGACAGGGATTGAATCTCTGTCAATGACAGGGATTGAACCTCAATCAATGACAGGGATTGACTCTCAGTCAGTGACAGGGATTGAAACTCAATCAGTGACAGTGATTGACCCTCAGTCAGTGACAGGGATTGATCGTCAGTCAGTGACAGGGATTGAGCTTCAGTCTGTGACAGGGATTGAATCTCATTCAGTGACTGGGATTGACCCTCATTCAGTGACAGGGATTGACCCTCAGTCAGTGACAGGGATTGAATCTCTGTCAGTGACAGGGTTTGAACCTCAATCAATGACAGGGATTGACTCTCAGTCAGTGACAGGGATTGAATCTCAATCAGTGACAGTGATTGACCCTCAGTCAGTGACAGCGATTGATCCTCAGTCAGTGACAGGGATTGATCCTCAGTCAGTGACAGGGCTTGACCCTCAGCCAGTGACAGCGAATGAATCTCAGTCAGTGACAGGGATTCAATCTCAGTCATTGACAGGGATTGAATCTCAGTCAGTGACAGCGATTGCCCCTCAATCAGTGACAGTGATTGACCCTCAGTCAGTGACAGGCATTGATCCTCAGTCAGTGACAGGGTTTGACACTCAGCCAGTGACAGTGAATGAATCTCAGTCAGTGACAGGCATTGACCCTGAGCCAGTGACAGCGAATGAATCTCAGTGAGTGACTGGGATTGACCCTCATTCAGTGACAGGGATTGACCCTCAGTCAGTGACAGGGATTGAATCTCTGTCAGTGACAGGGTTTGAACCTCAATCAATGACACGGATTCAATCTCAGTCAGTGACAGGGAATGAATCTTAATCAGTGACAGGGATTGAACTTCAATCAGTGACAGGGATTGATCCTCAGTCAGTGACAGGGATTGAATCTCAATCAGTGACAGTGATTGACCCTCAGTCAGTGACAGGGATTGAGCCTCAGTCAGTGACAGAGATTGAGCCTCAGTCAGTGACAGGGATTGAATATCAGTCAGTGACAGGGATTGACCCTCATTCAGTGACAGGCATTGAATCTCTGTCAGTGACAGGGTTTGACCCTCAGTCAGTGACAGGGATTGAATCTCTGTCACTGACCGGGATTGAACCTCAATCAATGACAGGGATTGACTCTCAGTCAGTGACAGGGATTCAATCTCAATCAGTGACAGTGATTGACCCTCAGTCAGTGACAGGGATTGAGCCTCAGTCAGTGACAGGGATTGATCGTCAGTCAGTGACAGGGATTGAGCTTCAGTCAGTGACAGGGATTGAATCTCAGTCAGTGACAGGGATTGACCCTCAGTCAGTGACAGGGATTGACCCTCAGTCAGTGACAGGGAGTGAATCTCTGTCAGTGACAGGGATTGAACCTCAATCAATGACAGGGATTGACTCTCAGTCAGTGACAGGGATTGAATCCCAATCAGTGACAGTGAGTGACCCTCAGTCAGTGACAGGGATTGAGCCTCAGTCAGTGACAGGGATTGATCCTCAGTCAGTGAAAGGGATTGATCCTCAGTCAGTGACAGGGATTGACCCTCAGCCTGTGACAGCGAATGTATCTCAGTCAGTGACAGGGATTCAATCTCAGTCATTGACAGGGATTGAATCTCAGTAAGTGACGGCAATTGACCCTCAATCAGTGACAGTGATTGACCCTCAGTCAGTGACAGGGATTGAGACATAGTCAGTGACAGTGATTGACCCTCAGACAGTGACAGGGATTGAGACATAGTCAGTGACAGGGATTGATCCTCAGTCAGTGACAGGGATTTAATCTCAGTCAGGGACAGGGATTCAATCTCAGTCAGTGACAGGGATTGAATCTCAGTCAGGGACAGGGATTGACCCTCAGTCAGTGACAAGGATTGAACCTCAGTCTGTGACAGAGATTCAATCTCAGTCAGTGACAGGGATTGAATATCAGTCAGTGACAGGGATGGACCCTCAGTCAGTGACAGGGATTGATCCTCAGTCAGTGACAGGGATTGATCCTCAGTCAGTGACAGGGTTTGAGCCTCAGTCAGTGACAGGGATTGATCCTCAGTCAGGGACAGGGATTTAATCTCCGTCAGTGACAGGGATTGACCCTCAGCCAGTGACAGCGAATGAATCTCAGTCAGTGACTGGGATTGAACCTCATTCAGTGACAAGGATTGAATCTCAGTCAGTGTCAGGGATAGACCCTCAGTCAGTGACAGAGATTGACCCTCAGTCAGTGACAGGGATTGACCCTCAGTCAGTGACAGGGATTGAATCGCAATCAGTGACAGTGATTGACCCTCAGTCAGTGACAGGGATTGAGCCTCAGTCAGTGACAGGGATTGATCCTCAGTCAGTGAAAGGGATTGATCCTCAGTCAGTGACAGGGATTGACCCTCAGCCAGTGACAGGGAATGAATCTTAATCAGTGACAAGGATTGAATCTCAGTCAGTGACAGGGCTTCAATCTCAGTCATTGACAGGGATTGAATCTCAGTAAGTGACAGCGATTGACCCTCAATCAGTGACAGTGATTGACCCTCAGTCAGTGACAGGGATTGAGACATAGTCAGTGGCAGGGATTGAATCTCAGTCAGGGACAGGGATTGACCCTCAGTCAGTGACAGGGATTGACACTCAGCCAGTGACAGCGAATGAATCTCAGTCAGTGACTGGGATTGAACCTCATTCAGTGACAGGGATTGACCCTCAGTCAGTGACAGGGAATGAATCTCAGTCAGTGACAGGGATGGACCCTCAGTCAGTGACAGGGAA
The DNA here is from genome assembly GCF_037043375.1 of Chiloscyllium plagiosum. NCBI lineage: Eukaryota > Metazoa > Chordata > Chondrichthyes > Orectolobiformes > Hemiscylliidae > Chiloscyllium > Chiloscyllium plagiosum. The sequence continues at coordinate 98,835,525 of NW_028270167.1, forward strand.
TGAATCTTAATCAGTGACAAGGATTGAACCTCAGTCAGTGACAGGGATTGACCCTCAGTCAGTGACAGGGATTGAATCTCAGTCAGTGACAGGGATTGAATCTCAGTCAGTGAAAGGGATTGAGCCTCAGTCATTGACAAGGATTGATCCTTAGTCAGTGACAGGGATTGAGCCTCAGTCAGTGACAGGGATTGAACATCAGTCAGTGACAGGGATTCAATCTCAGTCAGTGAAAGGGATTGAACCTCAGTCAGTGACAGGGTTTGAACCTCAGTCTGTGACAGAGATTCAATCTCAGTCAGTGACAGGGATTGAACCTCAGTCAGTCACAGGTATTGAACGTCAGTCAGTGACAGGGAGTGAATCTCAGTCAGTGACAGGGATTGAGCCTCAGTCAGTGACATGGATTGAGCCTCAGCCAGTGACAGGGATTGAATCTCAGTCACTGAAAGGGATTGAACCTCAGTCAGTGACAGGGATTGAATCTCTGTCAGTGACAGGTGTTGACCCGCAGTCAGTGACAGTGATTGATCCTCAGTCAGTGACAGGGATTGACCCTCAGTCAGTGACATGGAATGACCCTCAGTCAGTGATATGAATTGAGCCTCAGTCAGTGACTGGGATTGATCCTCAGTCAGTGACAGGGATTGAATCTCAATCAATGACAGGGATTGAATCTCAGTCAGTGACAGGGATTGAGCCTCAGTCAGTGACAGGGATTGATCCTCAGTCAGTGACAGGGATTGAACTTCAGTCTGTGACAGGGATTGAATCTCATTCAGTGACTGGGATTGACCCTCATTCAGTGACAGGGATTGACCCTCAGTCAGTGACAGGGATTGAATCTCTGTCAGTGACAGGGTTTGAACCTCAATCAATGACAGGGATTGACTCTCAGTCAGTGACAGGGATTGAATCTCAATCAGTGACAGTGATTGACCCTCAGTCAGTGACAGGGATTGATCGTCAGTCAGTGACAGGGATTGATCCTCAGTCTGTGACAGGCATTGACCCTCAGCCAGTGACAGCGAATGAATCTCAGCCAGTGACTGGGATTGACCCTCATTCAGTGACAGGGATTGACCCTCAGTCAGTGACAGGGATTGAATCTCTGTCAGTGACAGGGTTTGAACCTCAATCAATGACAAGGATTCAATCTCAGTCAGTGACAGGGAATGAATCTTAATCAGTGACAGGGATTGAACCTCAATCAGTGACAGGGATTGACTCTCAGTCAGTGACAGGGATTCAATCTCAATCAGTGACAGTGATTGACCCTCAGTCAGTGACAGGGATTGAGCCTCAGTCAGTGACAGGGATTGAGCCTCAGTCAGTGACAGGGATTGAATCTCAGCCAGTGACAGGGATTGACCCTCATTCAGTGACAGGGATTGACCCTCAGTCAGTGACAGGGATTGAATCTCTGTCAGTGACAGGGATTGAACCTCAATCAATGACAGGGATTGACTCTCAGTCAGTGACAGGGATTGAATCCCAATCAGTGACAGTGATTGACCCTCAGTCAGTGACAGGGATTGAGCCTCAGTCAGTGACAGGGATTGATCCACAGTCAGTGAAAGGGATTGATCCTCAGTCAGTGACAGGGATTGACCCTCAGCCAGTGACAGCGAATGAATCTCAGTCAGTGACAGGGATTCAATCTCAGTCATTGACAGTGATTGAATCTTAGTAAGTGACAGCGATTGACCCTCAATCAGTGACAGTGATTGACCCTGAGTCAGTGACAGGGATTGAGACTTAGTCAGTGACAGGGATTGATCCTCAGTCAGTGACAGGGATTTAATCTCAGTCAGGGACAGGGATTCAATCTCAGTCAGTGACAGGGATTGAATCTCAGTCAGGGACAGGGATTGACCCTCAGTCAGTGACAGGGATTGAACCTCAGTCTGTGACAGAGATTCAATCTCAGTCAGTGACAGGGATTGAGCCTCAGTCAGTGACAGGGATTGAGCCTCAGTCAGTGACAGGGATTGATCCTCAGTCAGTGACAGGGATTGAATCTCATTCAGTGACTGGGATTGACCCTCATTCAGTGACAGGGATTGACCCTCAGTCAGTGACAGGGATTGAATCTCTGTCAGTGACAGGGTTTGAAACTCAATCAATGACAGGGATTGACTCTCAGTCAGTGACAGGGATTGATCCTCAGTCAGTGACAGGGATTGAGCCTCAGTCAGTGACAGGGATTGATCCTCAGTCAGTGACAGGGATTGACACTCAGCCATTGACAGTAAATGAATCTCAGTCAGTGACAGGGATTCAATCTCAGTCATTGACAGGGATTGAATCTCAGTCAGTGACAGCGATTGACCCTCAATCAGTGACAGTGATTGACCCTCAGTCAGTGACAGGGATTGAGCCTCAGTCAGTGACAGGGATTGATCCTCAGTCAGTGACAGGGATTTAATCTCCGTCAGTGACAGGGATTGACCCTCAGCCAGTGAGAGCGAATGAATCTCAATCAGTGACTGGGATTGAACCTCATTCAGTGACAGGGATTGATCCTCACTCAGTGACAGGGATTGATCCTCAGTCAGTGACAGGGATTGACACTCAGCCAGTGACAGTGAATGAATCTCAGTCAGTGACAGGGATTCAATCTCCGTCATTGACAGGGATTGAATCTCAGTCAGTGACAGCGATTGAATCTCAGTCAGTGACAGGGATGGACCCTCAGTCAGTGACAGGGAATGAATCTTAATCAGTGACAGGGATTGAACCTTAATCAGTGACAAGGATTGAATCTCAGTCAGTGACAGGGACTAAACCAAAGTCGGTGACAGGGTTTGAGCCTCAGTCAGAGACATGGATTGAACCTCAGTCAGTGACAGGGATTGACCCTCAGTCAGTGACAGGGATTGAATCTCAGTCAGTGACAGGGATTGAGCCTCAGTCAGTGACAGGGATTGAACATCAGTCAGTGACAGAGATCCAATCTCCGTCAGTGACAGAGATTGAACCTCAGTCAGTCACAGGTTTTGAACGTCAGTCAGTGACAGGGATTGAGACTCAGCCAGTGACAGTGAATGAATCTCAATCAGTGACATGGATTCAATCTCAGTCATTGACAGGGATTGAATCTCAGTGAGTGACAGCGATTGACCCTCAATCAGTGACAGTGATTGACCCTCAGTCAGTGACAGGGATTGAGCCTCTGTCAGTGACAGGGATTGATCCTCAGTCAGGGACAGTGATTTAATTTCCGTCAGTGACAGGGATTGACCCTCAGCCAGTGACAGCGAATGAATCTCAGTCAGTGACTGGGATTGAACCTCATTCAGTGACAGGGATGGACCCTCAGTCAGTGACAGGGAATGAATCTTAATCAGTGACAGGGATCGAACCTCAATCAGTGACAAGGATTGAATCTCAGTCAGTGACAGGGACTAAACCAAAGTCGGTGACAGGGTTTGAGCCTCAGTCAGAGACATGGATTGAACCTCAGTCAGTGACAGGGATTGACCCTCAGTCAGTGACAGGGATTGAATCTTCGTCAGTGACAAGGATTGACCCTCAGTCAGTGACAGGGATTGAACATCAGTCAGTGACAGGGATTGAATCTCAGTCAGTGACAGGGATTGAGCCTCAGTCAGTGACAGGGATTGAGCTTCAGTCAGTGACAGGGATTGAATCTCAGTCACTGAAAGGGATTGAACCTCAGTCAGTGACAGGGATTGATTCTCTGTCAGTGACAGGGATTGATTCTCTGTCAGTGACAGGGATTGACCCTCACTCAGTGACAGGGATTGACCCTCACTCAGTGACAGGGATTGAACCTCAGTCAGTGACAGGTGTTGGCCCTCAGTCAGTGACGGTGATTGATCCTCAGTCAGTGACAGGGATTGACCCTCAGTCAGTGACATGGATTGATCCTCAGTCAGTGACAGGGATTGAACCTCAATCAGTGACAGGGATTGACCCTCAGTCAGTGACAGGGATTCAATCTCAGTCAGTGACAGGTATTGAACCTCAGTCAGTGACAGGGATTGAGCCTCAGTCAGTGACAGGGATTGAATCTCTGTCAGTGACAGGGATTGACCCTCACTCAGTAACAGGGATTGAACCTCAGTCAGTGACAGGGATTGACCCTCAGTCAGTGACAGTGATTGAACCTCAGTCAGTGACAGGGATTGAATCTCACTCAGTGACAGGGATTGAGCCTCAGTCAGTGACAGTGATTGACCCTCAGTCAGTGACAGGGATTGAGCCTCACTCAGTGACAGGGATTGAACCTCAGTCAGTGACAGGGATTGACCCTCAGTCAGTGACAGTGATTGAACCTCAGTCAGTGACAGGGATTGAACCTCACTCAGTGACAGGGATTGAGCCTCAGTCAGTGACAGTGATTGACCCTCAGTCAGTGACAGGGATTGAGCTTCAGTCAGTGACAGGGATTGAATCTCAGTCAGTGACAGGGATTGAATCTCTGTCACTGACAGGGATTGAACCTCAGTCAGTGACAGGGATTGAGCTTCATTCAGTGACAGGGATTGAATCTCAGTCAGTGACAGGGATTGACCCCCAGTCCGTGACAGGGATTGACCCTCAGTCAGTGACAGGGATTGAATCTCTGTCACTGACAGGGATTGAACCTCAATCAATGACAGGGATTGACTCTCAGTCAGTGACAGGGATTCAATCTCAATCAGTGACAGTGATTGACCCTCAGTCAGTGACAGGGACTAAACCTCAGTCGGTGACAGGGTTTGAGCATCAGTCAGTGACAGGGACTAAACCTCAGTCGGTGACAGGGTTTGAGCATCAGTCAGTGACAGGGATTGAACCTCAGTCAGTGACAGGGATTGTCCCTCAGTCAGTGACAGGGATTATATCTCTGTCAGTGACAGGGATTGAACCTCAATCAATGACAGGGATTGACTCTCAGTCAGTCCCAGGGATTGAAACTCAATCAGTGACAGTGATTGACCCTCAGTCAGTGACAGGGATTGAATCTCAGTCTGTGACAGAGATTCAATCCCTGTCAGTGACAGGGATTGAACCTCAGTCAGTGATAGGGTTTGAACCTCAGTCTGTGACAGAGATTCAATCTCAGTCAGTGACAGAGATTGAACCTCAGTCTGTGACAGAGATTCAATCTCAGTCAGTGACAGAGATTGAACCTCAGTCAGTCACAGGTATTGAACGTCAGTCAGTGACAGGGATTGAATCTCAGTCACTGACAGGGATTGAGCCTCAGTCAGTGACAGGGATTGACCCTCATTCAGTGACAGGGATTGACCCTCAGTCAGTGACAGGGATTGAATCTCTGTCAGTGACAGGGATTGAATCTCAGTCACTGAAAGGGATTGAACCTCAGTCAGTGACAGGGATTGAATCTCTGTCAGTGACAGGGATTGACGCTCACTCAGTGACAGGGATTGAGCCTCACTCAGTGACAGGGATTGAACCTCAGTCAGTGACAGGGATTGACCCTCAGTCAGTGACAGTGATTGATCCTCAGTCAGTGACAGGGATTGAGCTTCAGTCTGTGACAGGGATTCAATCTCATTCAGTGACTGGGATTGACCCTCATTCAGTGACAGGGATTGACCCTCAGTCAGTGACAGTGATTGAATCTCTGTCAGTGACAGGGTTTGAACCTCAATCAATGACAGGGATTGACTCTCAGTCAGTGACAGGGATTGATCCTCAGTCAGTGACAGGGATTGATCCTCAGTCAGTGACAGGGATCGACCCTCTGCCAGTGACAGTGAATGAATCTCAGTCAGTGACAGGGATTCAATCTCAGTCATTGACAGGGATTGAATCTCAGTCAGTGACAGCGATTGACCCTCAATCAGTGACAGTGATTGACCCTCAGTCAGTGACAGGGATTGAGCCTCAGTCAGTGACAGGGATTGATCCTCAGCCAGTGACAGCGAATGAATCTCAGTCAGTGACTGGGATTGACCCTCATTCAGTGACAGGGATTGACCCTCAGTCAGTGACAGTGATTGAATCTCAGTCAGTGACAGGGTTTGAACCTCAATCAATGACACGGATTCAATCTCAGTCAGTGACAGGGATTGAAACTCAGTCAGTGACAGGGATGGACCCTCAGTCAGTGACAGGGAATGAATCTTAATCAGTGATAGAGATTGAACCTCATTCAGTGACAGGGACTAAACCTCAGTCGGTGACAGTGTTTGAGCCTCAGTCAGTGACAGGGATTGAACCTCAGTCAGTGACAGGGATTGACCCTCAGTCAGTGACAGGGATTGAATCTCAGTCAGTGACAGGGAATGAACATCAGTCAGTGACAGGGTTTGAACCTCAGTCTGTGACAGAGATTCAATCTCAGTCAGTGACAGAGATTGAACCTCAGTCAGTCACAGGTATTGAACGTCAGTCAGTGACAGGGAATGAATCTCAGTCAGTGACAGGGATTGAGCCTCAGTCAGTGACAGGGATTGACCCTCAGCCAGTGACAGGGATTGAATCTCAGTCACTGAAAGGGATTGAACCTCAGTCAGTGACAGGGATTGATTCTCTGTCAGTGACAGGGATTGATTCTCTGTCAGTGACAGGGATTGACCCTCACTCAGTGACAGGGATTGACCCTCACTCAGTGACAGGGATTGAACCTCAGTCAGTGACAGGTGTTGGCCCTCAGTCAGTGACAGTGATTGATCCTCAGTCAGTGACAGGGATTGACCCTCAGTCAGTGACATGGATTGATCCTCAGTCAGTGACAGGGATTGAACCTCAGTCAGTGACAGGGATTCAATCTCAGTCAGTGACAGGTATTGAACCTCAGTCAGTGACAGGGATTGAGCCTCAGTCAGTGACAGGGATTGAATCTCTGTCAGTGACAGGGATTGACCCTCACTCAGTGACAGGGATTGAACCTCAGTCAGTGACAGGGATTGACCCTCAGTCAGTGACAGTGATTGAACCTCAGTCAGTGACAGGGATTGAACCTCACTCAGTGACAGGGATTGAGCCTCAGTCAGTGACAGTGATTGACCCTCAGTCAGTGACAGGGATTGAGCCTCACTCAGTGACAGGGATTGAACCTCAGTCAGTGACAGGGATTGACCTTCAGTCAGTGACAGTGATTGAACCTCAGTCAGTGACAGGGATTGAACCTCACTCAGTGACAGGGATTGAGCCTCAGTCAGTGACAGTGATTGACCCTCAGTCAGTGACAGGGATTGAACCTCACTCAGTGACAGGGATTGAGCCTCAGTCAGTGACAGTGATTGACCCTCAGTCAGTGACAGGGATTGAGCTTCAGTCAGTGACAGGGATTGAATCTCAGTCAGTGACAGGGATTGAATCTCTGTCACTGACAGGGATTGAAACTCAGTCAGTGACAGGGATTGAGCTTCATTCAGTGACAGGGATTGAATCTCAGTCAGTGACAGGGATTGACCCCCAGTCCGTGACAGGGATTGACCCTCAGTCAGTGACAGGGATTGAATCTCTGTCACTGACAGGGATTGAACCTCAATCAATGACAGGGATTGACTCTCAGTCAGTGACAGGGATTCAATCTCAATCAGTGACAGTGATTGACCCTCAGTCAGTGACAGGGATTGATCGTCAGTCAGTGACAGGGATTGATCGTCAGTCAGTGACAGGGATTGAGCTTCAGTCAGTGACAGGGATTGAATCTCAGTCAGTGACAGGGATTGACCCTCAGTCAGTGACAGGGATTGACCCTCAGTCAGTGACAGGGATTGAATCCCAATCAGTGACAGTGATTGACCCTCAGTCAGTGACAGGGATTGAGCCTCAGTCAGTGACAGGGATTGATCCTCAGTCAGTGACAGGGATTGAACCTCAGTCAGTGACAGGTGTTGGCCTTCAGTCAGTGACAGTGATTGATCCTCAGTCAGTGACAGGGATTGACCCTCAGTCAGTGACATGGATTGATCCTCAGTCAGTGACAGGGATTGAACCTCAGTCAGTGACAGGGATTGACCCTCAGTCAGTGACAGGGATTCAATCTCAGTCAGTGACAGGTATTGAACCTCAGTCAGTGACACGGATTGAGCCTCAGTCAGTGACAGGGATTGAATCTCTGTCAGTGACAGGGATTGACCCTCACTCAGTGACAGGGATTGAACCTCAGTCAGTGACAGGGATTGACCCTCAGTCAATGACAGTGATTGAACCTCAGTCAGTGACATGGATTGAACCTCACTCAGTGACAGGGATTGAGCCTCAGTCAGTGACAGTGATTGACCCTCAGTCAGTGACAGGGATTGAGCCTCACTCAGTGACAGGGATTGAACCTCAGTCAGTGACAGGGATTGACCCTCAGTCAGTGACAGTGATTGAACCTCAGTCAGTGACAGGGATTGAACCTCACTCAGTGACAGGGATTGAGCCTCAGTCAGTGACAGTGATTGACCCTCAGTCAGTGACAGGGATTGAACCTCACTCAGTGACAGGGATTGAGCCTCAGTCAGTGACAGTGATTGACCCTCAGTCAGTGACAGGGATTGAGCTTCAGTCAGTGACAGGGATTGAATCTCAGTCAGTGACAGGGATTGAATCTCTGTCACTGACAGGGATTGAACCTCAGTCAGTGACAGGGATTGAGCTTCATTCAGTGACAGGGATTGAATCTCAGTCAGTGACAGGGATTGACCCCCAGTCCGTGACAGGAATTGACCCTCAGTCAGTGACAGGGATTGAATCTCTGTCACTGACAGGGATTGAACCTCAATCAATGACAGGGATTGACTCTCAGTCAGTGACAGGGATTCAATCTCAATCAGTGACAGTGATTGACCCTCAGTCAGTGACAGGGATTGATCGTCAGTCAGTGACAGGGATTGATCGTCAGTCAGTGACAGGGATTGAGCTTCAGTCAGTGACAGGGATTGAATCTCAGTCAGTGACAGGGATTGACCCTCAGTCAGTGACAGGGATTGACCCTCAGTCAGTGACAGGGATTGAATCCCAATCAGTGACAGTGATTGACCCTCACTCAGTGACAGGGATTGAGCCTCAGTCAGTGACAGGGATTGATCCTCAGTCAGTGACAGGGATTGATCCTCAGTCAGTGACAGGGATTGAGACTTAGTCAGTGACAGGGATTGATCCTCAGTCAGTGACAGGAATTTAATCTCAGTCAGGGACAGGGATTGATCCTCAGTCAGTGACAGGGATTGAATCTCAGTCAGGGACAGGGATTGACCCTCAGTCAGTGACAGGGATTGAACCTCAGTCTGTGACAGAGATTCAATCTCAGTCAGTGACAGGGATTGAATTTCAGTCAGTGACAGGGATGGACCCTCAGTCAGTGACAGGGAATGAATCTTAATCAGTGACAGGGATTGACCCTCAATCAGTGACAAGGATTGAATCTCAGTCAGTGAGAGGGATTGATCCTCAGTCAGTCACAGGGACTAAACCTCAGTCGGTGACAGGGTTTGAGCATCAGTCAGTGACAGGGATTGAACCTCAGTCAGTGACAGGGATTGTCCCTCAGTCAGTGACAGGGATTGAATCTCTGTCAGTGACAGGGATTGAACCTCAATCAATGACAGGGATTGACTCTCAGTCAGTCCCAGGGATTGAAACTCAATCAGTGACAGTGATTGACCCTCAGTCAGTGACAGGGATTGAATCTCAGTCTGTGACAGAGATTCAATCCCTGTCAGTGACAGGGATTGAACCTCAGTCAGTGATAGGGTTTGAACCTCAGTCTGTGACAGAGATTCAATCTCAGTCAGTGACAGAGATTGAACCTCAGTCAGTCACAGGTATTGAACGTCAGTCAGTGACAGGGATTGAATCTCAGTCAGGGACAGGGATTGAGCCTCAGTCAGTGACAGGGATTGACCCTCATTCAGTGACAGGGATTGACCCTCAGTCAGTGACAGGGATTGAATCTCTGTCAGTGACAGGGATTGAATCTCAGTCACTGAAAGGGATTGAACCTCAGTCAGTGACAGGGATTGAATCTCTGTCAGTGACAGGGATTGACGCTCACTCAGTGACAGGGATTGAGCCTCACTCAGTGACAGGGATTGAACCTCAGTCAGTGACAGGGATTGACCCTCAGTCAGTGACAGTGATTGATCCTCAGTCAGTGACAGGGATTGAGCTTCAGTCTGTGACAGGGATTCAATCTCATTCAGTGACTGGGATTGACCCTCATTCAGTGACAGGGATTGACCCTCAGTCAGAGACAGGGATTGAATCTCTGTCAGTGACAGGGTTTGAACCTCAATCAATGACAGTGATTGACCCTCAGTCAGTGACAGGGATTGATCCTCAGTCAGTGACAGGGATTGATCCTCAGTCAGTGACAGGGATTGACCCTCTGCCAGTGACAGTGAATGAATCTCAGTCAGTGACAGGGATTCAATCTCAGTCATTGACAGGGATTGAATCTCAGTCAGTGACAGCGATTGACCCTCAATCAGTGACAGTGATTGACCCTCAGTCAGTGACAGGGATTGAGCCTCAGTCAGTGACAGGGATTGATCCTCAGTCAGGGACAGGGATTTTATCTCCGTCAGTGACAGGGATTGATCCTCAGCCAGTGACAGCGAATGAATCTCAGTCAGTGACTGGGATTGACCCTCATTCAGTGACAGGGATTGACCCTCATTCAGTGACAGGGATTGAAACTCAGTCAGTGACAGGGATGGACCCTCAGTCAGTGACAGGGAATGAATCTTAATCAGTGATAGAGATTGAACCTCATTCAGTGACAGGGACTAAACCTCAGTCGGTGACAGGGTTTGAGCCTCAGTCAGTGACAGGGATTGAACCTCAGTCAGTGACAGGGATTGACCCTCAGTCAGTGACAGGGATTGAATCTCAGTCAGTGACAGGGAATGAACATCAGTCAGTGACAGGGTTTGAACCTCAGTCTGTGACAGAGATTCAATCTCAGTCAGTGACAGAGATTGAACCTCAGTCAGTCACAGGTATTGAACGTCAGTCAGTGACAGGGAATGAATCTCAGTCAGTGACAGGGATTGAGGCTCAGTCAGTGACAGGGATTGACCCTCAGCCAGTGACAGGGATTGAATCTCAGTCACTGAAAGGGATTGAACCTCAGTCAGTGACAGGGATTGATTCTCTGTCAGTGACAGGGATTGATTCTCTGTCAGTGACAGGGATTGACCCTCACTCAGTGACAGGGATTGACCCTCACTCAGTGACAGGGATTGAACCTCAGTCAGTGACAGGTGTTGGCCCTCAGTCAGTGACAGTGATTGATCCTCAGTCAGTGACAGGGATTGACCCTCAGTCAGTGACATGGATTGATCCTCAGTCAGTGACAGGGATTGACCCTCAGTCAGTGACAGGGATTGACCCTCAGTCAGTGACAGGGATTCAATCTCAGTCAGTGACAGGTATTGAACCTGAGTCAGTGACAGGGATTGAGCCTCAGTCAGTGACAGGGATTGAATCTCTGTCAGTGACAGGGATTGACCCTCACTCAGTGACAGGGATTGAACCTCAGTCAGTGACAGGGATTGACCCTCAGTCAGTGACAGTGATTGAACCTCAGTCAGTGACAGGGATTGAACCTCACTCAGTGACAGGGATTGAGCCTCAGTCAGTGACAGTGATTGACCCTCAGTCAGTGACAGGGATTGAGCCTCACTCAGTGACAGGGATTGAACCTCAGTCAGTGACAGGGATTGACCCTCAGTCAGTGACAGTGATTGAACCTCAGTCAGTGACAGGGATTGAACCTCACTCAGTGACAGGGATTGAGCCTCAGTCAGTGACAGTGATTGACCCTCAGTCAGTGACAGGGATTGAACCTCAGTCAGTGACAGGGATTGAGCCTCAGTCAGTGACAGTGATTGACCCTCAGTCAGTGACAGGGATTGAGCTTCAGTCAGTGACAGGGATTGAATCTCAGTCAGTGACAGGGATTGAATCTCTGTCACTGACAGGGATTGAACCTCAGTCAGTGACAGGGATTGAGCTTCATTCAGTGACAGGGATTGAATCTCAGTCAGTGACAGGGATTGACCCTCAGTCAGTGACAGGGATTGATCGTCAGTCAGTGACAGGGATTGAGCTTCAGTCAGTGACAGGGATTGATCCTCAGTCAGTGACAGGAATTTCATCTCAGTCAGGGACAGGGATTGATCCTCAGTCAGTGACAGGGATTGAATCTCAGTCAGGGACAGGGATTGACCCTCAGTCAGTGACAGGGATTGAACCTCAGTCTGTGACAGAGATTCAATCTCAGTCAGTGACAGGGATTGAATTTCAGTCAGTGACAGGGATGGACCCTCAGTCAGTGACAGGGAATGAATCTTAATCAGTGACAGGGATTGACCCTCAATCAGTGACAAGGATTGAATCTCAGTCAGTGAGAGGGATTGATCCTCAGTCAGTGACAGGGACTAAACCTCAGTCGGTGACAGGGTTTGAGCATCAGTCAGTGACAGGGATTGAACCTCAGTCAGTGACAGGGATTGTCCCTCAGTCAGTGACAGGGATTGAATCTCTGTCAGTGACAGGGATTGAACCTCAATCAATGACAGGGATTGACTCTCAGTCAGTCTCAGTCGGTGACAGGGTTTGAGCATCAGTCAGTGACTGTGATTGACCCTCAGTCAGTGACAGGGATTGAATCTCAGTCTGTGACAGAGATTCAATCCCTGTCAGTGACAGGGATTGAACCTCAGTCAGTGATAGGGTTTGAACCTCAGTCTGTGACAGAGATTCAATCTCAGTCAGTGACAGAGATTGAACCTCAGTCAGTCACAGGTATTGAACGTCAGTCAGTGACAGGGATTGAATCTCAGTCAGTGACAGGGATTGAGCCTCAGTCAGTGACAGGGATTGACCCTCATTCAGTGACAGGGATTGACCCTCAGTCAGTGACAGGGATTGAATCTCTGTCAGTGACAGGGATTGAATCTCAGTCACTGAAAGGGATTGAACCTCAGTCAGTGACAGGGATTGAGCCTCACTCAGTGACAGGGATTGAACCTCAGTCAGTGACAGGGATTGTCCCTCAGTCAGTGACAGTGATTGATCCTCAGTCAGTGACAGGGATTGAGCTTCAGTCTGTGACAGGGATTCAATCTCATTCAGTGACTGGGATTGACCCTCATTCAGTGACAGGGATTGACCCTCTGTCAGTGACAGGGATTGAATCTCTGTCAGTGACAGGGTTTGAACCTCAATCAATGACAGTGATTGACCCTCAGTCAGTGACAGGGATTGATCCTCAGTCAGTGACAGGGATTGATCCTCAGTCAGTGACAGGGATTGACCCTCTGCCAGTGACAGTGAATGAATCTCAGTCAGTGACAGGGATTCAATCTCAGTCATTGACAGGGATTGAATCTCAGTCAGTGACAGCGATTGACCCTCAATCAGTGACAGTGATTGACCCTCAGTCAGTGACAGGGATTGAGCCTCAGTCAGTGACAGGGATTGATCCTCAGTCAGGGACAGGGATTTAATCTCCGTCAGTGACAGGGATCGATCCTCAGCCAGTGACAGCGAATGAATCTCAGTCAGTGACTGGGATTGACCCTCATTCTGTGACAGGGATTGACCCTCAGTCAGTGACTGGGATTGAATCTCAGTCAGTGACAGGCATGGACACTCAGTCAGTGACAGGGATTGAGCTTCAGTCTGTGACAGGGATTGAATCTCATTCAGTAACTGGGATTGACCCTCATTCAGTGACAGGGATAGACCCTCAGTCAGTGACAGGGATTGAATCTCTGTCAGTGACAGGGTTTGAACCTCAATCAATGACAGGGATTGACTCTCAGTCAGTGACACGGATTGAATCTCAATCAGTGACATTGATTGACCCTCAGTCAGTGACAGGGATTGATGCTCAGTCAGTGACAGGGATTGATCCTCAATCAGTGACAGGGATTGACCCTCAGCCAGTGACAGGGATTGAATCTCTGTCAGTGACAGGGTTTGAACCTCAATCAATGACAGGGATTGACTCAGTCAGTGACAGGGATTGAATCTCAATCAGTGACATTGATTGACCCTCAGTCAGTGACATTGATTGAACCTCAGTCAGTGACAGGGATGGACCCTCAGTCAGTGACAGGGTATGAATCTAAATCAGTGACAGGGATTGAACCTCAATCAGAGACAAGGATTGAATCTCAGTCAGTGACAGGGACTAATCCTCAGTTGGTGACAGGGATTGAGCCTCAGTCAGTGACAGGGATTGAACCTCAGTCAGTGACAGGGATTGACCCTCAGTCAGTGACAGGAATTGAATCTCAGTCAGTGACAGGGATTGACCCTCAGTCAGTGACAGGGATTGACCCTCAGTCAGTGACAGGGATTGACCCTCAGTCAGTGACAGTGATTGATCCTCAGTCAGTGATATGAATTGAGCCTCAGTCAGTGACAGGGATTGATCCTCAGTCAGTGAGAGGAATTGAATCTCAATCAATGACAGGGATTGAATCTCAGTCAGTGACAGGTATTGAACCTCAGTCAGTGACAGGGATTGAGCTTCAGTCAGTGACAGGGATTGACCCTCAGTCGGTAACAGGGATTGAATCACTGTCAGTGACAGGGATTGAACCTCAATCAATGACAGGGATTGACTCTCAGTCAGTGACAGGGATTGAAACTCAATCGGTGACAGTGATTGACCCTCAGTCAGTGACAGGGATTGATCCTCAGTCAGTGACAGGGATTGAATGTCAGTCAGTGACAGGGATTGAGCCTCAGTCAGTGACAGGGATCGATCCTCAGTCAGTGACAGGGATTGAGCCTCAGTCAGTGACAGGGATTGATCCTCAGTCAGTGACAGGGTTTTTGAGCTTCAGTCTGTGACAGGGATTAAATCTCATTCAGTGACTGGGATTGACCCTCATTCAGTGACAGGGATTGAGCCTCAGTCAGTGACAGGGATTCAATCTCTGTCAGTGACAGGGTTTGAACCTCAATTAATGACAGGGATTGACTCTCAGACAGTGACAGGGATTGAATCTCAATCAGTGACATTGCTTGACCCTCAGTCAGTGACAGGGATTGATCCTCAGTCAGTGACAGGGATTGTTCCTCAGTCAGTGACAGGGATTGACCCTCAGTCAGTGACAGGGATTGAATCTCTGTCAGTGACAGGGTTTGTCCCTCAATCAATGACAGGGATTGACTCTCAGTCAGTGACAGGGATTGAATCTCAATCAGTGACATTGATTGACCCTCAGTCAGTGACAGGGATGGACCCTCAGTCAGTGACAGGGAAAGAATCTAAATCAGTGACAGGGATTGAACCTCAATCAGTGACAAGGATTTAATCTCAGTCAGTGACAGGGACTAATCCTCAGTCGGTGACAGGGTTTGAGCCTCAGTCAGTGACAGGGATTGAACCTCAGTCAGTGACAGGGATTGACCCTCAGTCAGTGACAGGGATTGAATCTCAGTCAGTGACAGGGATTGACCCTCAGTCAGTGACAGGGATTTACCCTCAGTCAGTGACAGGGATTGAATCTCAGTCAGTGAAAGGGATTGAGCCTCAGTCATTGACAAGAATTGATCCTTAGTCAGTGACAGGGATTGAGCCACAGTCAGTGACCGGGATTGAACATCAGTCAGTGACAGGGATTGAATCTCAGTCTGTGACAGAGATTCAATCTCAGTCAGTGACAGGGATTGAACCTCAGTCAGTGACAGGGTTTGAACCTCAGTCTGTGACAGAGATTCAATCTCAGTCAGTGACAGAGATTGAACCTCAGTCAGTCACAGGTATTGAACGTCAGTCAGTGACAGGGATTGAATCTCAGTCAGTGACAGGCATTGAGCCTCAGTCAGTGACAGGGATTGACCCTCAGCCAGTGACAGGGATTGAATCTCAGTCACTGAAAGGGATTGGACCTCAGTCAGTGACAGAGATTGAATCTCTGTCAGTGACAGGGATTGACCCTCACTCAGTGACAGGGATTGACCCTCAGTCAGTGACAGTGATTGAACCTCAGTCAGTGACAGGGATTGACCCTCAGTCAGTGACAGGGATTGAATCTCAGTCAGTGACAGGGATTGACCCTCAGTCAGTGACAGTGATTGAACCTCAGTCAGTGACAGGGATTAACGCTCAGTCAGAAACAGGGATTGAACATCAGTCAGTGACAGGGATTGACCCTCAGTCAGTGACAGGGATTGAGCCTCAGTCAGTGACAGGGATTGATCCTCAGTCAGTGACAGGGATTGAATCTCAGTCAGTGACAGGGATTGACCCTCAGTCAGTGACAGGGATTGAGCCTCAGTCAGTGACAGGGATTGATCCTCAGTCAGTGACAGGGATTGATCCTCAGTCAGTGACAGGGATTGACCCTCAGTCAATGACAGGGATTAAATCTCAGTCAGTGACAGGGTTTGACCCTCAGCCAGTGACAGCGAATGAATCTCAGTCAGTGACAGGGATTCAATCTCAATCAGTGACAGTGATTGAACCTCAGTCAGTGACAGGGATTGACCCTCAGTCAGTGACATGGATTGACCCTCAGTCAGTAACAGGGATTGATCCTCAGGCAGTGATTGGGATTGAATCTCAGTCAGTGACAGGGATTGAGCTTCAGTCAGTGACAGGGAATGAATCTCAGTCAGTGACAGGGATTGACCCTCAGTCAGTGAGAGGGATTGAATCTCAGTCAGTGACAGGGATTGAGCCTCAGTCAGAGACAGGAATTGAACCTCAGTCAGTGACAGGGATTAAATCTCATTCAGTGACAGGGTTTGACCCTCAGCCAGTGACAGCGAATGAATCTCAGTCAGTGACAGGGATTCAATCTCAATCAGTGACAGTGATTGAACCTCAGTCAGTGACAGGGATTGAGCCTCAGTCAGAGACAGGAATTGATCCTTAGTCAGTGACAGGGATTAAATCTCAGTCAGTGACAGGGTTTGACCCTCAGCCTTTTGACAGCGAATGAATCTGAGTCAGTGACAGAGATTCAATCTCAGTCAGTGACAGGGATTGAATCTCAGTCAGTGACAGGGATGGACCCTCAGTCAGTGAACGGGAATGAATCTTAATCAGTGACAAGGATTGACCCTCAATCAGTGACAGGGATTGAATCTCAGTGAGTGACAGGGATTGATCCTCAGTCAGTGACAGGGACTAAACCTCAGTCAGTGACAGGGTTTGAGCCTCAGTCAGTGACAGGGATCGAATCTCAGTCAGTGACAGGGATTGACCCTCAGTCAGTGACAGGGATTGAATCTCAGTCAGTGACAGGGATTGACCCTCAGTCAGTGACAGGGATTGAGCTTCAGTCTGTGACAGGGATTGAATCTCATTCAGTGACTGGGATTGACCCTCATTCAGTGACAGGGATAGACCCTCAGTCAGTGACAGGGATTGAATCTCTGTCAGTGACAGGGTTTGAACCTCAATCAATGACAGGGATTGACTCTCAGTCAGTGACAGGGATTGAATCTCAATCAGTGACATTGATTGACCCTCAGTCAGTGACAGGGATTGATCCTCAGTCAGTGACAGGGATTGATCCTCAATCAGTGACAGGGATTGACCCTCAGCCAGTGACAGGGATTGAATCTCTGTCAGTGACAGGGTTTGAACCTCAATCAATGACAGGGATTGACTCTCAGTCAGTGACAGGGATTGAATCTCAATCAGTGACATTGATTGACCCTCAGTCAGTGACATTGATTGACCCTCAGTCAGTGACAGGGATGGACCCTCAGTCAGTGACAGGGAACGAATCTAAATCAGTGACAGGGATTGAACCTCAATCAGAGACAAGGATTGAATCTCAGTCAGTGACAGGGACTAATCCTCAGTTGGTGACAGGGATTGAGCCTCAGTCAGTGACAGGGATTGAACCTCAGTCAGTGACAGGGATTGACCCTCAGTCAGTGACAGGAATTGAATCTCAGTCAGTGACAGGGATTGACCCTCAGTCAGTGACAGGGATTGACCCTCAGTCAGTGACAGTGATTGATCCTCAGTCAGTGACAGGGATTGACCCTCAGTCAGTGACATGGATTGAACCTCAGTCAGTGATATGAATTGAGCCTCAGTCAGTGACAGGGATTGATCCTCAGTCAGTGAAAGGAATTGAATCTCAATCAATGACAGGGATTGAATCTCAGTCAGTGACAGGTATTGAACCTCAGTCAGTGACAGGGATTGAGCTTCAGTCAGTGACAGGGATTGACCCTCAGTCGGTAACAGGGATTGAATCTCTGTCAGTGACAGGGATTGAACCTCAATCAATGACAGGGATTGACTCTCTGTCAGTGACAGGGATTGAAACTCAGTCAGTGACAGTGATTGACCCTCAGTCAGTGACCGGGATTGATCCTCAGTCAGTGACAGGGATTGAATGTCAGTCAGTGACAGGGATTGAGCCTCAGTCAGTGACAGGGATCGATCCTCAGTCAGTGACAGGGATTGAGCCTCAGTCAGTGACAGGGATTGATCCTCAGTCAGTGACAGGGTTTTTGAGCTTCAGTCTGTGACAGGGATTAAATCTCATTCAGTGACTGGGATTGACCATCATTCAGTGACAGGGATTGACCCTCAGTCAGTGACAGGGATTCAATCTCTGTCAGTGACAGGGTTTGAACCTCAATTAATGACAGGGATTGACTCTCAGACAGTGACAGGGATTGAATCTCAATCAGTGACATTGCTTGACCCTCAGTCAGTGACAGGGATTGTTCCTCAGTCAGTGACAGGGATTGACCCTCAGTCAGTGACAGGGATTGAATCTCTGTCAGTGACAGGATTTGTCCCTCAATCAATGACAGGGATTGACTCTCAGAGAGAATTGTAAGGGATAGGATTTATGCACATCTCGATAGGAATAATGTGATCAAGGATAGTCAGCATGGTTTTGTGAAGGGCAAGTCGTGCCTCACAAACCTTATTGAATTCTTTGAAAAGGTGACGAAGGAGGTTGATGAGGGGAAAGCGGTAGATGTGGTATATATGGATTTTAGTAAGGCGTTTGATAAGGTTCCCCATGGTAGGCTACTGCAGAAAATACGGAGATATGGCATTGAGGGTGAGTTAGAGGTTTGGATTAGGAATTGGCTGGATGGAAGAAGACAGAGGGTAGTAGTTGATGGCAAAGTTTCTTCATGGAGTGCCGTCACTAGCGGTGTTCCGCAAGGATCTGTTTTGGGACCATTGCTGTTTGTCATTTTTATAAATGACCTGGAAGAGGGGTTAGAAGGTTGGGTGAGCAAGTTTGCGGATGATACGAAAGTCGGAGGAGTTGTTGACAGTGAGGAAGCATGTGGCAGGTTACAGCAGGATATAGAGAAGCTGCAGAGCTGGGCAGAAAGGTGGCAGATGGAATTAAATGTAGCTAAGTGCGAGGTGATTCACTTTGGGAAGAATAACAAAAAGATGGGGTACTGGGCTAATGGTCGGATACTTGGTAGTGTGGATGAGCAGAGGGATCTTGGTGTCCATGTACACAGATCTCTGAAAGTTGCCACCCAGGTAAATAGTGCGGTGAGGAAGGCATATGGCGTACTGGCTTTTATTGGTAGAGGAATTGAGTTCCGGAGTCCTGAGGTCATGATGCAGTTGTATAAGACTCTGGTACGGCCGCATCTGGAATATTGTGTGCAGTTTTGGTCGCCATACTATAGGAAGGATGTGGAGGCATTGGAACGGGTGCAGAGGAGGTTTACCAGGATGTTGCCTGGTATGGAAGGAAAACTGTATGAGGAAAGACTGAGGCACTTGGGGCTGTTTTCACTAGAGAAAAGAAGGTTTAGGGGTGACTTGATTGAGGTGTACAAGATGATTAGGGGGTTAGATAGGGTCGACAGTATGAACCTTTTCCCGCGTATTGAGTCGGGTATTACAAGGGGGCATAGCTTTAAATTAAGGGGGGGTAGATATAGGACTGATGTTAGGGGTAGGTTCTTCACTCAGCGAGTTGTTAGTTCATGGAATGCCCTGCCAGTAACAGTGGTGGACTCTCCCTCTTTATGGGCATTTAAGAGGGCATTGGATAGGTATATGGAGGATAGTGGGTTAGTGTAGTTTAGGTGGGCTTGGATCGGCGCAACATCGAGGGCCCAAGGGCCTGTACTGCGCTGTATTCTTCTATGTTCTATGTTCTATGTTCTATGAATCTCAATCAGTGACATTGATTGACCCTCAGTCAGTGACAGGGATGGACCCTCAGTCAGTGACAGGGAAAGAATCTAAATCAGTGACAGGGATTGACCCTCAGTCAGTGACAGGGATTGAGCCTCAGTCAGAGACAGGAATTGATCCTCAGTCAGTGACAGGGATTAAATCTCAGTCAGTGACAGGGTTTGACCCTCAGCCAGTGAC
Organism: Chiloscyllium plagiosum; assembly: GCF_037043375.1. Taxonomy (NCBI): domain Eukaryota; kingdom Metazoa; phylum Chordata; class Chondrichthyes; order Orectolobiformes; family Hemiscylliidae; genus Chiloscyllium; species Chiloscyllium plagiosum. Next base: position 98,855,803 of record NW_028270167.1, read on the forward strand.
AGCGAATGAATCTCAGTCAGTGACAGGGATTCAATCTCAATCAGTGACAGTGATTGAACCTCAGTCAGTGACAGGGATTGAGGCTCAGTCAGAGACAGGAATTGATCCTTAGTCAGTGACAGGGATTAAATCTCAGTCAGTGACAGGGTTTGACCCTCAGCCTTTTGACAGCGAATGAATCTGAGTCAGTGACAGAGATTCAATCTCAGTCAGTGACAGGGATTGAATCTCAGTCAGTGACAGGGATGGACCCTCAGTCAGTGAAAGGGAATGAATCTTAATCAGTGACAAGGATTGACCCTCAATCAGTGACAGGGATTGAATCTCAGTGAGTGACAGGGATTGATCCTCAGTCAGTGACAGGGACTAAACCTCAGTCAGTGACAGGGTTTGAGCCTCAGTCAGTGACAGGGATTGAATCTCAGTGAGTGACAGGGATTGATCCTCAGTCAGTGACAGGGACTAAACCTCAGTCAGTGACAGGGTTTGAGCCTCAGTCAGTGACAGGGATCGAATCTCAGTCAGTGACAGGGATTGACCCTCAGTCAGTGACAGGGATTGAATCTCAGTCAGTGACATGGATTAACCCTCAGTCAGTGACAGGGACTGAATCTCACTCAGAGAAAGGGATTGACCCTGTCAGTGACAGGGATTGAACCTCAGTCAGTGACAAGGATTGACCCTCAGTCAGTGACAGGGATTCAATCTCAGTCAGTGACAGGGATTGACCCTCAGTCAGTGACAGGGACTGAACCTCACTCAGAGGAAGGGATTGACCCTGTCAGTGACAGGGATTGAACCTCAGTCTGTGACAGGGATTGAGCCTCAGTCATTGACAGGGATTGATCCCCAGTCAGTGACAGGGATTGAACCTCAGTCAGTGACAGGGATTGAACCTCAGTCTGTGACAGAGATTCAATCTCAGTCAGTGACAGAGATTGAACCGCAGTCAGTGACAGGGATTGAACGTCAGTCAGTGACAGGGATTGAATCTCTGTCAGTGACAGGGATTGATCCTCACTCAGTGACAGGGATTGAACCTCAGTCAGTGACAGGGATTGACCCTCAGTCAGTGACAGTGATTGAACCTCAATCAATGACAGGGATTGAGCCTCAGTCAGTGACAGGGATTGATCCTCAGTCAGTGACAGGGTATGAATCTCAGCCAGTGACAGGGATTGACCCTCAGTCAGTGACAGGGATTGAGCCACAGTCAGTGACAGGGATTGATCCTCAGTCAGTGACAGGGATTGAATCTCAGTCAGTGACAGGGATTGATCCTTAGTCAGTGATAGGGATTGACCCTCAGTCAGTGAAAGGGATTGATCCACAGTCAGTGATAGGGATTGACCCTCAGTCAGTGACAGGGATTGACACTGAGTCAATGACAGGGATTGATCCTCAGTCAGTGACAGGGAATGAATCTCAGTCAGTGACAGGGATTGAATCTCAGTCAGTGACAGGTATTCAATCTCAGTCAGTGACAGAGATTGAACCTCAGTCAGTGACAGGGATTGAACGTCAGTCAGGGACAGGGATTGAATCTCAGTCAGTGACAGGGATTGAGCCTCAGTCAGTGACAGGGATTGACCCTCAGCCAGTGACAGGGATTGAATCGCAGTCACTGAAACGGATTGACCCTCAGTCAGTGACAGGGATTGACCCTCACTCAGTGACAGGGATTGAACCACAGACAGTGACAGGGATTGACCCTCAGTCAGTGACAGTAATTGAACCTCAGTCAGTGACAGGGATTGAGCCTCAGTCAGTGACAGGGATTGATCCTCAGTCAGTGACAGGGATTGAAACTCAGTCAGTGACAGGGATTGACCCTCAGTCAGTGACAGGGATTGAGCTTCGGTCAGTGACAGGGAATAATCCTCAGTCAGCGACAGGGATTGAATCTCAGTCAGTGACAGGGATTGATCCTTAGTCAGTGATAGGGATTGACCCTCTGTCAGTGACAGGGATTGATCCTCAGTCAGTGACAGGGATTGACACTGAGTCAATGACAGGGATTGATCATCAGTCAATGACATGGATTGACCCTCAGTCAGTGACAGGGATTGATCCTCAGTCAGTGACTGGGATTGAATCTCAGTCAGTGACAGGGATTGAGCCTCAGTCATTGACAGGGATTGACCCTCAGCCAGTGACAGGGATTGAATCTCAGTCACTGAAAGGGATTGACCCTCAGTCAGTGACAGGGATTGACCCTCACTCAGTGACAGGGATTGAACCTCAGTCAGTGACAGGGATTGAATCTCAGTCAGTGACAGGGATTGACCCTCAGTCAGTGACAGGGATTGCGCCTCGGTCAGTGTCAGGGATTGATCCTTAGTCAGTGATAGGGATTGACCCTCTGTCAATGACAGGGATTGATCCTCAGTCAGTGACAGGGATTGAGCCTCAGTCAGTGACAGGGATTGATCCTCAGTCAGTGACAGGTATTGGGCCTCAGTCAGTGACAGGGATTGAATCTCTGTCAGAGACAGAGATTGACCCTCACACAGTGACAGGGATTGACCCTCAGTCAGTGACAGTGATTGAACCTCAGTCAGTGACAGGGATTGATCCTCAGTCAGTGACAGGGATTGACTCTCAATCAGTGACAGGGATTGATCCTCAGTCAGTGACAGGGATTGAGCCTCAGTCAGTGACAGGGATTGATCCTCAGTCAGTGACAGGGATTGAATCTCAGTCAGTGTCAGGGATTGACCCTCAGTCAGTGACAGGGATTGAGCCTCAGTCAGTGACAGGGATTGATCTCAGTCAGTGACAGGGATTGAATCTCAGTCAGTGACAGGGATTGAATCTCAGTCACTGAAAGGGATTGACCCTCAGTCAGTGACAGGGATTGACCCTCACTCAGTGACAGGGATTGAACCTCAGTCAGTGACAGGGATTGAATCTCAGTCAGTGACAGGGATTGAATCTCAGTCAGTGACAGGGATTGAGCTTCGGTCAGTGACAGGGAATAATCCTCAGTCAGTGACAGGGATTGACACTGAATCAATGACAGGGATTGATCATCAGTCAGTGACATGGATTGACCCTCAGTCAGTGACAGGGATTGATCCTCAGGCAGTGACTGGGATTGAATCTCAGTCAGTGACAGGGATTGAGCCTCAGTCAGTGACAGGGACTGACCTCAGCCAGTGACAGGGATTGAATCTCAGTCACTGAAAGGGATTGACCCTCAGTCAGTGACAGGGATTGACCCTCAGTCAGTGACAGGGATTGAATCTCAGTCAGTGAAAGAGATTGAGCCACAGTCATTGACAAGGATTGATCCTTAGTCAGTGACAGGGATTGAGCCTCAGTCTGTGACAGGGAATGAACATCAGTCAGTGACAGAGATTGAACCTCAGTCAGTCACAGGTATTGAACGTCAGTCAGTGACAGGGATTGAATCTCAGTCAGTGACAGGGATTGAGCCTCAGTCAGTGACAGGGATTGAATCTCAGTCTGTGACAGAGATTCAATCTCAGTCAGTGACAGGGATTGAACCTCAGTCAGTGATAGGGGTTGAACCTCAGTCTGTGAAAGAGATTCAATCTCAGTCTGTGACAGAGATTGAACCTCAGTCAGTCACAGGTATTGAACGTCAGTCAGTGACAGGGATTGAATCTCAGTCAGTGACAGGGATTGAGCCTCAGTCAGTGACAGGGATTGACCCTCAGCCAGTGACAGGGATTGAATCTCAGTCACTGAAAGGGATTGAACCTCAGTCAGTGACAGGGATTGAATCTCTCTCAGTGACAGGGATTGACCCTCACTCAGTGACAGGGATTGAGCCTCACTCAGTGACAGGGATTGAACCTCAGTCAGTGACAGGGATTGACCCTCAGTCAGTGACAGTGCATGATCCTCAGTCTGTGACAGGGATTGACCCTCAGTCAGTGACAGGGATTTACCCTCAGTCAGTGACAGGGATTGAATCTCAGTCAGTGAAAGGGTTTGAGCCTCAGTCATTGACAAGAATTGATCCTTAGTCAGTGACAGGGATTGAGCCACAGTCAGTGACCGGGATTGAACATCAGTCAGTGACAGGGATTGAATCTCAGTCTGTGACAGAGATTCAATCTCAGTCAGTGACAGGGATTGAACCTCAGTCAGTGACAAGGATTGACCCTCAGTCAGTGACAGGGATTCAATCTCAGTCAGTGACAGGGATTGACCCTCAGTCAGTGACAGGGACTGAACCTCACTCAGAGGAAGGGATTGACCCTGTCAGTGACAGGGATTGAACCTCAGACTGTGACAGGGATTGAGCCTCAGTCATTGACAGGGATTGATCCCCAGTCAGTGACAGGGATTGAACCTCAGTCAGTGACAGGGATTGAACCTCAGTCTGTGACAGAGATTCAATCTCAGTCAGTGACAGAGATTGAACCGCAGTCAGTGACAGGGATTGAACGTCAGTCAGTGACAGGGATTGAATCTCTGTCAGTGACAGGGATTGATCCTCACTCAGTGACAGGGATTGAACCTCACTCAGTGACAGGGATTGACCCTCAGTCAGTGACAGTGATTGAACCTCAATCAATGACAGGGATTGAGCCTCAGTCAGTGACAGGGATTGATCCTCAGTCAGTGACAGGGTATGAATCTCAGCCAGTGACAGGGATTGACCCTCAGTCAGTGACAGGGATTGAGCCACAGTCAGTGACAGGGATTGATCCTCAGTCAGTGACAGGGATTGAATCTCAGTCAGTGACAGGGATTGATCCTTAGTCAGTGATAGGGATTGACCCTCAGTCAGTGAAAGGGATTGATCCACAGTCAGTGATAGGGATTGACCCTCAGTCAGTGACAGGGATTGACACTGAGTCAATGACAGGGATTGATCCTCAGTCAGTGACAGGGAATGAATCTCAGTCAGTGACAGGGATTGAATCTCAGTCAGTGACAGGTATACAATCTCAGTCAGTGACAGAGATTGAACCTCAGTCAGTGACAGGGATTGAACGTCAGTCAGGGACAGGGATTGAATCTCAGTCAGTGACAGGGATTGAACGTCAGTCAGGGACAGGGATTGAATCTCAGTCAGTGACAGGGATTGACCCTCAGCCAGTGACAGGGATTGAATCGCAGTCACTGAAACGGATTGACCCTCAGTCAGTGACAGGGATTGACCCTCACTCAGTGACAGGGATTGAACCACAGACAGTGACAGGGATTGACCCTCAGTCAGTGACAGTAATTGAACCTCAGTCAGTGACAGGGATTGAGCCTCAGTCAGTGACAGGGATTGATCCTCAGTCAGTGACAGGGATTGAAACTCAGTCAGTGACAGGGATTGACCCTCAGTCAGTGACAGGGATTGAGCTTCGGTCAGTGACAGGGAATAATCCTCAGTCAGTGACAGGGATTGAATCTCAGTCAGTGACAGGGATTGATCCTTATTCAGTGATAGGGATTGACCCTCTGTCAGTGACAGGGATTGATCCTCAGTCAGTGACAGGGATTGACACTGAGTCAATGACAGGGATTGATCATCAGTCAATGACATGGATTGACCCTCAGTCAGTGACAGGGATTGATCCTCAGTCAGTGACTGGGATTGAATCTCAGTCAGTGACAGGGATTGAGCCTCAGTCATTGACAGGGATTGACCCTCAGCCAGTGACAGGGATTGAATCTCAGTCACTGAAAGGGATTGACCCTCAGTCAGTGACAGGGATTGACCCTCACTCAGTGACAGGGATTGAACCTCAGTCAGTGACAGGGATTGAATCTCAGTCAGTGACAGGGATTGACCCTCAGTCAGTGACAGGGATTGCGCCTCGGTCAGTGTCAGGGATTGATCCTTAGTCAGTGATAGGGATTGACCCTCTGTCAATGACAGGGATTGATCCTCAGTCAGTGACAGGGATTGAGCCTCAGTCAGTGACAGGGATTGATCCTCAGTCAGTGACAGGTATTGGGCCTCAGTCAGTGACAGGGATTGAATCTCTGTCAGAGACAGAGATTGACCCTCACACAGTGACAGGGATTGACCCTCAGTCAGTGACAGTGATTGAACCTCAGTCAGTGACAGGGATTGATCCTCAGTCAGTGACAGGGATTGACTCTCAATCAGTGACAGGGATTGATCCTCAGTCAGTGACAGGGAATTGAGCCTCAGTCAGTGACAGGGATTGATCCTCAGTCAGTGACAGGGATTGAATCTCAGTCAGTGTCAGGGATTGACCCTCAGTCAGTGACAGGGATTGAGCCTCAGTCAGTGACAGGGATTGATCTCAGTCAGTGACAGGGATTGAATCTCAGTCAGTGACAGGGATTGAATCTCAGTCACTGAAAGGGATTGACCCTCAGTCAGTGACAGGGATTGACCCTCACTCAGTGACAGGGATAGAACCTCAGTCAGTGACAGGGATTGAATCTCAGTCAGTGACAGGGATTGAATCTCAGTCAGTGACAGGGATTGAGCTTCGGTCAGTGACAGGGAATAATCCTCAGTCAGTGACAGGGATTGACACTGAGTCAATGACAGGGATTGATCATCAGTCAGTGACATGGATTGACCCTCAGTCAGTGACAGGGATTGATCCTCAGGCAGTGACTGGGATTGAATCTCAGTCAGTGACAGGGATTGAGCCTCAGTCAGTGACAGGGATTGACCCTCAGCCAGTGACAGGGATTGAATCTCAGTCACTGAAAGGGATTGACCCTCAGTCAGTGACAGGGATTGACCCTCAGTCAGTGACAGGGATTGAATCTCAGTCAGTGAAAGAGAATGAGCCACAGTCATTGACAAGGATTGATCCTTAGTCAGTGACAGGGATTGAGCCTCAGTCTGTGACAGGGAATGAACATCAGTCAGTGACAGAGATTGAACCTCAGTCAGTCACAGGTATTGAACGTCAGTCAGTGACAGGGATTGAATCTCAGTCAGTGACAGGGATTGAGCCTCAGTCAGTGACAGGGATTGAATCTCAGTCTGTGACAGAGATTCAATCTCAGTCAGTGACAGGGATTGAACCTCAGTCAGTGATAGGGGTTGAACCTCAGTCTGTGAAAGAGATTCAATCTCAGTCTGTGACAGAGATTGAACCTCAGTCAGTCACAGGTATTGAACGTCAGTCAGTGACAGGGATTGAATCTCAGTCAGTGACAGGGATTGACCCTCAGCCAGTGACAGGGATTGAATCTCAGTCACTGTAAGGGATTGAACCTCAGTCAGTGACAGGGATTGAATTCCTGTCAGTGACAGGGATTGACCCTCACTCAGTGACAGGGATTGACCCTCAGTCAGTGACAGTGATTGAACCTCAGTCAGTGACAGGGATTGACCCTCAGTCAGTGACAGTGCTTGATCCTCAGTCAGTGACAGGGATTGACCCTCAGTCAGTGACAGTGATTGAACCTCAGTCAGTGACAGGGATTGACCCTCAGTCAGTGACAGGGATTTACCCTCAGTCAGTGACAGGGATTGAATCTCAGTCAGTGAAAGGGATTGAGCCTCAGTCATTGACAAGAATTGATCCTTAGTCAGTGACAGGGATTGAGCCACAGTCAGTGACCGGGATTGAACATCAGTTAGTGACAGGGATTGAATCTCAGTCTGTGACAGAGATTCAATCTCAGTCAGTGACAGGGATTGAACCTCAGTCAGTGACAGGGTTTGAACCTCAGTCTGTGACAGAGATTCAATCTCAGTCAGTGACAGAGATTGAACCTCAGTCAGTCACAGGTATTGAACGTCAGTCAGTGACAGGGATTGAATCTCAGTCAGTGACAGGCATTGAGCCTCAGTCAGTGACAGGGATTGACCCTCAGCCAGTGACAGGGATTGAATCTCAGTCACTGAAAGGGATTGGACCTCAGTCAGTGACAGAGATTGAATCTCTGTCAGTGACAGGGATTGACCCTCACTCAGTGACAGGGATTGACCCTCAGTCAGTGACAGTGATTGAACCTCAGTCAGTGACAGGGATTGACCCTCAGTCAGTGACAGGGATTGAATCTGAGTCAGTGACATTGATTGACCCTCAGTCAGTGACAGGGATTGAGCCTCAGTCAGTGACAGGGATTGACCCTCAGCCAGTGACAGGGATTGAATCTCAGTCACTGAAAGGGATTGACCCTCGGTCAGTGACAGGGATTGACCCTCAGTCAGTGACAGGGATTGAATCTCAGTCAGTGACAGGGATTGAGCCTCAGTCTGTGACAGGGAATGAACATCAGTCAGTGACAGAGATTGAACCTCAGTCAGTCACAGGTATTGAACGTCAGTCAGTGACAGGGATTGAATCTCAGTCAGTGACAGGGATTGAGCCTCAGTCAGTGACAGGGATTGAATCTCAGTCTGTGACAGAGATTCAATCTCAGTCAGTGAAAGGGATTGAACCTCAGTCAGTGATAGGGGTTGAACCTCAGTCTGTGAAAGAGATTCAATCTCAGTCTGTGACAGAGATTGAACCTCAGTCAGTCACAGGTATTGAACGTCAGTCAGTGACAGGGATTGAATCTCAGTCAGTGACAGGGATTGAGCCTCAGTCAGTGACAGGGATTGACCCTCAGCCAGTGACAGGGATTGAATCTCAGTCACTGTAAGGGATTGAACCTCAGTCAGTGACAGGGATTGAATCCCTGTCAGTGACAGGGATTGACCCTCACTCAGTGACAGGGATTGAGCCTCACTCAGTGACAGGGATTGAACCTCAGTCAGTGACAGGGATTGACCCTCAGTCAGTGACAGTGCTTGATCCTCAGTCAGTGACAGGGATTGACCCTCAGTCAGTGACAGTGATTGAACCTCAGTCAGTGACAGGGATTGACCCTCAGTCAGTGACAGGGATTTACCCTCAGTCAGTGACAGGGATTGAATCTCAGTCAGTGAAAGGGATTGAGCCTCAGTCATTGACAAGAATTGATCCTTAGTCAGTGACAGGGATTGAGCCACAGTCAGTGACCGGGATTGAACATCAGTTAGTGACAGGGATTGAATCTCAGTCTGTGACAGAGATTCAATCTCAGTCAGTGACAGGGATTGAACCTCAGTCAGTGACAGGGTTTGAACCTCAGTCTGTGACAGAGATTCAATTTCAGTCAGTGACAGAGATTGAACCTCAGTCAGTCACAGGTATTGAACGTCAGTCAGTGACAGGGATTGAATCTCAGTCAGTGACAGGCATTGAGCCTCAGTCAGTGACAGGGATTGACCCTCAGCCAGTGACAGGGATTGAATCTCAGTCACTGAAAGGGATTGGACCTCAGTCAGTGACAGAGATTGAATCTCTGTCAGTGACAGGGATTGACCCTCACTCAGTGACAGGGATTGACCCTCAGTCAGTGACAGTGATTGAACCTCAGTCAGTGACAGGGATTGACCATCAGTCAGTGACAGGGATTGAATCTCAGTCAGTGACATTGATTGACCCTCAGTCAGTGACAGTGATTGAACCTCAGTCATTGACAGGGATTAACCATCAGTCAGTGACAGGGATTGAACATCAGTCAGTGACAGGGATTGACCCTCAGTCAGTGACAGGGATTGAGCCTCAGTCAGTGACAGGGATTGATCCTCAGTCAGTGACAGGGATTGAATCTCAGTCAGTGACAGGGATTGAGCCTCAGTCAGTGACAGGGATTGATCCTCAGTCAGTGACAGGGATTGATCCTCAGTCAGTGACAGGGATTGACCCTCAGTCAATGACAGGGATTGATCCTCAGTCAGTGACATGGATTGACCCTCAGTCAGTAACAGGGATTGATCCTCAGGCAGTGATTGGGATTGAATCTCAGTCAGTGACAGGGATTGAGCTTCAGTCAGTGACAGGGAATGAATCTCAGTCAGTGACAGGGATTGACCCTCAGTCAGTGAGAGGGATTGAATCTCAGTCAGTGACAGGGATTTAGCCTCAGTCAGAGACAGGAATTGATCCTCAGTCAGTGACAGGGATTAAATCTCAGTCAGTGACAGGGTTTGACCCTCAGCCAGTGACAGCGAATGAATCTCAGTCAGTGACAGGGATTCAATCTCAATCAGTGACAGTGATTGAACCTCAGTCAGTGACAGGGATTGAGCCTCAGTCAGAGACAGGAATTGATCCTTAGTCAGTGACAGGGATTAAATCTCAGTCAGTGACAGGGTTTGACCCTCAGCCTTTTGACAGCGAATGAATCTGAGTCAGTGACAGAGATTCAATCTCAGTCAGTGACAGGGATTGAATCTCTGTCAGTGACAGGGATGGACCCTCAGTCAGTGAACGGGAATGAATCTTAATCAGTGACAAGGATTGACCCTCAATCAGTGACAGGGATTGAATCTCAGTGAGTGACAGGGATTGATCCTCAGTCAGTGACAGGGACTGAACCTCAGTCAGTGACAGGGTTTGAGCCTCAGTCAGTGACAGGGATCGAATCTCAGTCAGTGACAGGGATTGACCCTCAGTCAGTGACAGGGATTGAATCTCAGTCAGTGACAAGGATTGACCCTCAGTCAGTGACAGGGATTCAATCTCAGTCAGTGACAGGGATTGACCCTCAGTCAGTGACAGGGACTGAACCTCACTCAGAGGAAGGGATTGACCCTGTCAGTGACAGGGATTGAACCTCAGTCTGTGACAGGGATTGAGCCTCAGTCATTGACAGGGATTGATCCCCAGTCAGTGACAGGGATTGAACCTCAGTCAGTGACAGGGATTGAAGCTCAGTCTGTGACAGAGATTCAATCTCAGTCAGTGACAGAGATTGAACCGCAGTCAGTGACAGGGATTGAACGTCAGTCAGTGACAGGGATTGAATCTCTGTCAGTGACAGGGATTGATCCTCACTCAGTGACAGGGATTGAACCTCAGTCAGTGACAGGGATTGACCCTCAGTCAGTGACAGTGATTGAACATCAATCAATGACAGGGATTGAGCCTCAGTCAGTGACAGGGATTGATCCTCAGTCAGTGACAGGGTATGAATCTCAGCCAGTGACAGGGATTGACCCTCAGTCAGTGACAGGGATTGAGCCACAGTCAGTGACATAGATTGATCCTCAGTCAGTGACAGGGATTGAATCTCAGTCAGTGACAGGGATTGATCCTTAGTCAGTGATAGGGATGGACCCTCAGTCAGTGAAAGGGATTGATCCTTAGTCAGTGACAGGGATTGACACTGAGTCAATGACAGGGATTGATCCTCAGTCAGTGACAGGGAATGAATCTCAGTCAGTGACAGGGATTGAATCTCAGTCAGTGACAGGTATTCAATCTCAGTCAGTGACAGAGATTGAACCTCAGTCAGTGACAGGATTGAACGTCAGTCAGTGACAGGGATTGAATCTCAGTCAGTGACAGGGATTGACCCTCAGCCAGTGACAGGGATTGAATCGCAGTCACTGAAACGGATTGACCCTCAGTCAGTGACAGGGATTGACCCTCACTCAGTGACAGGGATTGAACCACAGACAGTGACAGGGATTGACCCTCAGTCAGTGACAGTAATTGAACCTCAGTCAGTGACAGGGATTGAGCCTCAGTCAGTGACAGGGATTGATCCTCAGTCAGTGACAGGGATTGAGCTTCGGTCAGTGACAGGGAATAATCCTCAGTCAGTGACAGGGATTGAATCTCAGTCAGTGACAGGGATTGATCCTTAGTCAGTGATAGGGATTGACCCTCTGTCAGTGACAGGGATTGATCCTCAGTCAGTGACAGGGATTGACACTGAGTCAATGACAGGGATTGATCATCAGTCAATGACATGGATTGACCCTCAGTCAGTGACAGGGATTGATCCTCAGTCAGTGACTGGGATTGAATCTCAGTCAGTGACAGGGATTGAGCCTCAGTCAGTGACAGGGATTGACCCTCAGCCAGTGACAGGGATTGAATCTCAGTCACTGAAAGGGATTGACCCTCAGTCAGTGACAGGGATTGACCCTCACTCAGTGACAGGGATTGAACCTCAGTCAGTGACAGGGATTGAATCTCAGTCAGTGACAGGGATTGAGCCTCAGTCAGTGACAGGGATTGATCCTCAGTCAGTGACAGGGATTGAGCCTCAGTCAGTGACAGGGATTGATCCTCAGTCAGTGACAGGTATTGGGCCTCAGTCAGTGACAGGGATTGAATCTCTGTCAGAGACAGAGATTGACCCTCACACAGTGACAGGGATTGACCCTCAGTCAGTGACAGTGATTGAACCTCAGTCAGTGACAGGGATTGATCCTCAGTCAGTGACAGGGATTGACTCTCAATCAGTGACAGGGATTGATCCTCAGTCAGTGACAGGGATTGAGCCTCAGTCAGTGACAGGGATTGATCCTCAGTCAGTGACAGGGATTGAATCTCAGTCAGTGTCAGGAATTGACCCTCAGTCAGTGACAGGGATTGAGCCTCAGTCAGTGACAGTGATTGAACCTCAGTCAGTGACAGGGATTGATCCTCAGTCAGTGACAGGGATTGACTCTCAATCAGTGACAGGGATTGATCCTCAGTCAGTGACAGGGATTGAGCCTCAGTCAGTGACAGGGATTGATCTCAGTCAGTGACAGGGATTGAATCTCAGTCAGTGACAGGGATTGAGCCTCAGTCAGTGACAGGGATTGATCCTCAGTCAGTGACAGGGATTGAGCCTCAGTCAGTGACAGGGATTGATCCTCAGTCAGTGACAGGGATTGAATCTCAGTCAGTGTCAGGAATTGACCCTCAGTCAGTGACAGGGATTGACCCTCAGTCAGTGACAGTGATTGAACCTCAGTCAGTGACAGGGATTGATCCTCAGTCAGTGACAGGGATTGACTCTCAATCAGTGACAGGGATTGATCCTCAGTCAGTGACAGGGATTGAGCCTCAGTCAGTGACAGGGATTGATCTCAGTCAGTGACAGGGATTGAATCTCAGTCAGTGACAGGGATTGAATCTCAGTCACTGAAAGGGATTGACCCTCAGTCAGTGACAGGGATTGACCCTCACTCAGTGACAGGGATTGAACCTCAGTCAGTGACAGGGATTGAATCTCAGTCAGTGACAGGGATTGAATCTCAGTCAGTGACAGGGATTGAGCTTCGGTCAGTGACAGGGAATAATCCTCAGTCAGTGACAGGGATTGACACCGAGTCAATGACAGGGATTGATCATCAGTCAGTGACATGGATTGACCCTCAGTCAGTGACAGGGATTGATCCTCAGGCAGTGACTGGGATTGAATCTCAGTCAGTGACAGGGATTGAGCCTCAGTCAGTGACAGGGATTGACCCTCAGCCAGTGACAGGGATTGAATCTCAGTCACTGAAAGGGATTGAGCCTCAGTCAGTGACAGGAATTGACCCTCACTCAGTGACAGGGATTGAACATCAGTCAGTGACAGGGATTGAATCTCAGTCAGTGACAGGGATTGACCCTCAGTCAGTGACAGGGATTTCGCCTCGGTCAGTGTCAGGGATTGATCCTTAGTCAGTGATAGGGATTGACCCTCTGTCAATGACAGGGATTGATCCTCAGTCAGTGACAGGGATTGAGCCTCAGTCAGTGACAGGGATTGATCCTCAGTCAGTGACAGGGATTGGGCCTCAGTCAGTGACAGGGATTGATTCTCAGTCAGTGACAGGGAATGAATCTCAGTCAGTGACAGGGATTGATCCTTAGTCAGTGATAGGGATTGACCCTCAGTCAGTGACAGGGATTGATCCTCAGTCAGTGACGGAGATTGAACCTCAGTCAATGACAGGGATTGAACGTCAGTCAGTGACAGGGATTGAATCTCAGTCAGTGACAGGGATTGAGCCTCAGTCAGTGACAGGGATTGACCCTCAGCCAATGACAGGGATTGAATCTCAGTCACTGAAAGAGATTGACCCTCAGTCAGTGACAGGGATTGAATCTCTGTCAGAGACAGAGATTGACCCTCACACAGTGACAGGGATTGAACCTCAGTCAGTGACAGGGATTGACCCTCAGTCAGTGACAGTGATTGAACCTCAGTCAGTGACAGGGATTGATCCTCAGTCAGTGACAGGGATTGAGTCTCAATTAGTGACAGGGATTGATCCTCAGTCAGTGACAGGGATTGAGCCTCAGTCAGTGACAGGGATTGATCCTCAGTCAGTGACAGGGATTGAATCTCAGTCAGTGACAGGGATTGACCCTCAGTCAGTGACAGGGATTGAGCCTCAGTCAGTGACAGGGATTGATCTCAGTCAGTGACAGTATTTGAATCTCAGTCAGTGACAGGGATTGAATCTCAGTCACTGAAAGGGATTGACCCTCAGTCAGTGACAGGGATTGACCCTCACTCAGTGACAGGGATTGAACCTCAGTCAGTGACAGGGATTTAATCTCAGTCAGTGACAGGGACTAATCCTCAGTCGGTGACAGGGTTTGAGCCTCAGTCAGTGACAGGGATTGAACCTCAGTCAGTGACAGGGATTGACCCTCAGTCAGTGACAGGGATTGCATCTCAGTCAGTGACAGGGATTGACCCTCAGTCAGTGACAGGGATTTACCCTCAGTCAGTGACAGGGATTGAATCTCAGTCAGTGAAAGGGATTGAGCCTCAGTCATTGACAAGAATTGATCCTTAGTCAGTGACAGGGATTGAGCCACAGTCAGTGACCGGGATTGAACATCAGTCAGTGACAGGGATTGAATCTCAGTCTGTGACAGAGATTCAATCTCAGTCAGTGACAGGGATTGAACCTCAGTCATGGACAGGGTTTGAACCTCAGTCTGTGACAGAGATTCAATCTCAGTCAGTGACAGAGATTGAACCTCAGTCAGTCACAGGTATTGAACGTCAGTCAGTGACAGGGATTGAATCTCAGTCAGTGACAGGCATTGAGCCTCAGTCAGTGACAGGGATTGACCCTCAGCCAGTGACAGGGATTGAATCTCAGTCACTGAAAGGGATTGGACCTCAGTCAGTGACAGAGATTGAATCTCTGTCAGTGACAGGGATTGACCCTCACTCAGTGACAGGGATTCACCCTCAGTCAGTGACAGTGATTGAACCTCAGTCAGTGACAGGGATTGACCCTCAGTCAGTGACAGGGATTGAATCTCAGTCAGTGACAGGGATTGACCCTCAGTCAGTGACAGTGATTGAACCTCAGTCAGTGACAGGGATTAACCCTCAGTCAGTGACAGGGATTGATTCTCAGTCAGTGACAGGGATTGACCCTCAGTCAGTGACAGGGATTGAGCCTCAGTCAGTGACAGGGATTGATCCTCAGTCAGTGACAGGGATTGAATCTCAGTCAGTGACAGGGATTGACCCTCAGTCAGTGACAGGGATTGAGCCTCAGTCAGTGACAGGGATTGATCCTCAGTCAGTGACAGGGATTGATCCTCAGTCAGTGACAGGGATTGACCCTCAGTCAATGACAGGGATTGATCCTCAGTCAGTGACATGGATTGACCCTCAGTCAGTAACAGGGATTGATCCTCAGGCAGTGACTGGGATTGAATCTCAGTCAGTGACAGGGATTGAGCCTCAGTCAGTGACAGGGATTGACCCTCAGCCAGTGACAGGGATTGAATCTCAGTCACTGAAAGGGATTGACCCTCAGTCAGTGACAGAGATTGACCCTCACTCAGTGACAGGGATTGAACCTCAGTCAGTGACAGGGATTGAATCTCAGTCAGTGACAGGGATTGACCCTCAGTCAGTGACAGGGATTGCGCCTCGCTCAGTGTCAGGGATTGATCCTTAGTCAGTGATAGGGATTGACCCTCTGTCAATGACAGGGATTGATCCTCAGTCAGTGACAGGGATTGAGCCTCAGTCAGTGACAGGGATTGATCCTCAGTCAGTGACAGGGATTGGGCCTCAGTCAGTGACAGGGATTGATTCTCAGTCAGTGACAGGGAATGAATCTCAGTCAGTGACAGGGATTGATCCTTAGTCAGTGATAGGGATTGACCCTCAGTCAGTGACAGGGATTGATCCTCAGTCAGTGACGGAGATTGAACCTCAGTCAATGACAGGGATTGAACGTCAGTCAGTGACAGGGATTGAATCTCAGTCAGTGACAGGGATTGAGCCTCAGTCAGTGACAGGGATTGACCCTCATCCAATGACAGGGATTGAATCTCAGTCACTGAAAGGGATTGACCCTCAGTCAGTGACAGGGATTGAATCTCTGTCAGAGACAGAGATTGACCCTCACACAGTGACAGGGATTGAACCTCAGTCAGTGACAGGGATTGACCCTCAGTCAGTGACAGTGATTGAACCTCAGTCAGTGACAGGGATTGATCCTCAGTCAGTGACAGGGATTGAGTCTCAATTAGTGACAGGGATTGATCCTCAGTCAGTGACAGGGATTGAGCCTCAGTCAGTGACAGGGATTGATCCTCAGTCAGTGACAGGGATTGAATCTCAGTCAGTGACAGGGATTGACCCTCAGTCAGTGACAGGGACTGAGCCTCAGTCAGTGACAGGGATTGATCTCAGTCAGTGACAGTATTTGAATCTCAGTCAGTGACAGGGATTGAATCTCAGTCACTGAAAGGGATTGACCCTCAGTCAGTGACAGGGATTGACCCTCACTCAGTGACAGGGATTGAACCTCAGTCAGTGACAGGGATTTAATCTCAGTCAGTGACAGGGACTAATCCTCAGTCGGTGACAGGGTTTGAGCCTCAGTCAGTGACAGGGATTGAACCTCAGTCAGTGACAGGGATTGACCCTCAGTCAGTGACAGGGATTGAATCTCAATCAGTGACAGGGATTGACCCTCAGTCAGTGACAGGGATTTACCCTCAGTCAGTGACAGGGATTGAATCTCAGTCAGTGAAAGGGATTGAGCCTCAGTCATTGACAAGAATTGATCCTTAGTCAGTGACAGGGATTGAGCCACAGTCAGTGACCGGGATTGAACATCAGTCAGTGACAGGGATTGAACCTCAGTCAGTGACAGGGTTTGAACCTCAGTCTGTGACAGAGATTCAATCTCAGTCAGTGACAGAGATTGAACCTCAGTCAGTCACAGGTATTGAACGTCAGTCAGTGACAGGGATTGAATCTCAGTCAGTGACAGGCATTGAGCCTCAGTCAGTGACAGGGATTGACCCTCAGTCAGTGACGGAGATTGAACCTCAGTCAATGACAGGGATTGAACGTCAGTCAGTGACAGGGATTGAATCTCAGTCAGTGACAGGGATTGAGCCTCAGTCAGTGACAGGGATTGACCCTCAGCCAATGACAGGGATTGAATCTCAGTCACTGAAAGAGATTGACCCTCAGTCAGTGACAGGGATTGAATCTCTGCCAGAGACAGAGATTGACCCTCACACAGTGACAGGGATTGACCCTCAGTCAGTGACAGGGATTGAGCCTCAGTCAGTGACAGGGATTGATCTCAGTCAGTGACAGTATTTGAATCTCAGTCAGTGACAGGGATTGAATCTCAGTCACTGAAAGGGATTGACCCTCAGTCAGTGACAGGGATTGACCCTCACTCAGTGACAGGGATTGAACCTCAGTCAGTGACAGGGATTTAATCTCAGTCAGTGACAGGGACTAATCCTCAGTCGGTGACAGGGTTTGAGCCTCAGTCAGTGACAGGGATTGAACCTCAGTCAGTGACAGGGATTGACCCTCAGTCAGTGACAGGGATTGCATCTCAGTCAGTGACAGGGATTGACCCTCAGTCAGTGACAGGGATTTACCCTCAGTCAGTGACAGGGATTGAATCTCAGTCAGTGAAAGGGATTGAGCCTCAGTCATTGACAAGAATTGATCCTTAGTCAGTGACAGGGATTGAGCCACAGTCAGTGACCGGGATTGAACATCAGTCAGTGACAGGGATTGAATCTCAGTCTGTGACAGAGATTCAATCTCAGTCAGTGACAGGGATTGAACCTCAATCAGTGACAGGGTTTGAACCTCAGTCTGTGACAGAGATTCAATCTCAGTCAGTGACAGAGATTGAACCTCAGTCAGTCACAGGTATTGAACGTCAGTCAGTGACAGGGATTGAATCTCAGTCAGTGACAGGCATTGAGCCTCAGTCAGTGACAGGGATTGACCCTCAGCCAGTGACAGGGATTGAATCTCAGTCACTGAAAGGGATTGGACCTCAGTCAGAGACAGAGATTGAATCTCTGTCAGTGACAGGGATTGACCCTCACTCAGTGACAGGGATTCACCCTCAGTCAGTGACAGTGATTGAACCTCAGTCAGTGACAGGGATTGACCCTCAGTCAGTGACAGGGATTGAATCTCAGTCAGTGACAGGGATTGACCCTCAGTCAGTGACAGTGATTGAACCTCAGTCAGTGACAGGGATTAACCCTCAGTCAGTGACAGGGATTGATTCTCAGTCAGTGACAGGGATTGACCCTCAGTCAGTGACAGGGATTGAGCCTCAGTCAGTGACAGGGATTGATCCTCAGTCAGTGACAGGGATTGAATCTCAGTCAGTGACAGGGATTGACCCTCAGTCAGTGACAGGGATTGAGCCTCAGTCAGTGACAGGGATTGATCCTCAGTCAGTGACAGGGATTGATCCTCAGTCAGTGACAGGGATTGAGTCTCAATTAGTGACAGGGATTGATCCTCAGTCAGTGACAGGGATTGAGCCTCAGTCAGTGACAGGGATTGATCCTCAGTCAGTGACAGGGATTGAATCTCAGTCAGTGACAGGGATTGACCCTCAGTCAGTGACAGGGATTGAGCCTCAGTCAGTGACAGGGATTGATCTCAGTCAGTGACAGTATTTGAATCTCAGTCAGTGACAGGGATTGAATCTCAGTCACTGAAAGGGATTGACCCTCAGTCAGTGACAGGGATTGACCCTCACTCAGTGACAGGGATTGAACCTCAGTCAGTGACAGGGATTTAATCTCATTCAGTGACAGGGACTAATCCTCAGTCGGTGACAGGGTTTGAGCCTCAGTCAGTGACAGGGATTGAACCTCAGTCAGTGACAGGGATTGACCCTCAGTCAGTGACAGGGATTGCATCTCAGTCAGTGACAGGGATTGACCCTCAGTCAGTGACAGGGATTTACCCTCAGTCAGTGACAGGGATTGAATCTCAGTCAGTGAAAGGGATTGAGCCTCAGTCATTGACAAGAATTGATCCTTAGTCAGTGACAGGGATTGTGCCACAGTCAGTGACCGGGATTGAACATCAGTCAGTGACAGGGATTGAATCTCAGTCTGTGACAGAGATTCAATCTCAGTCAGTGACAGGGATTGAACCTCAGTCAGTGACAGGGTTTGAACCTCAGTCTGTGACAGAGATTCAATCTCAGTCAGTGACAGAGATTGAACCTCAGTCAGTCACAGGTATTGAACGTCAGTCAGTGACAGGGATTGAATCTCAGTCAGTGACAGGCATTGAGCCTCAGTCAGTGACAGGGATTGACCCTCAGCCAGTGACAGGGATTGAATCTCAGTCACTGAAAGGGATTGGACCTCAGTCAGTGACAGAGATTGAATCTCTGTCAGTGACAGGGATTGACCCTCACTCAGTGACAGGGATTCACCCTCAGTCAGTGACAGTGATTGAACCTCAGTCAGTGACAGGGATTGACCCTCAGTCAGTGACAGGGATTGAATCTCAGTCAGTGACAGGGATTGACCCTCAGTCAGTGACAGTGATTGAACCTCAGTCAGTGACAGGGATTAACCCTCAGTCAGTGACAGGGATTGATTCTCAGTCAGTGACAGGGATTGACCCTCAGTCAGTGACAGGGATTGAGCCTCAGTCAGTGACAGGGATTGATCCTCAGTCAGTGACAGGGATTGAATCTCAGTCAGTGACAGGGATTGACCCTCAGTCAGTGACAGGGATTGAGACTCAGTCAGTGACAGGGATTGATCCTCAGTCAGTGACAGGGATTGATCCTCAGTCAGTGACAGGGATTGACCCTCAGTCAATGACAGGGATTGATCCTCAGTCAGTGACATGGATTGACCCTCAGTCAGTAACAGGGATTGATCCTCAGGCAGTGACTGGGATTGAATCTCAGTCAGTGACAGGGATTGAGCCTCAGTCAGTGACAGGGATTGACCCTCAGCCAGTGACAGGGATTGAATCTCAGTCACTGAAAGGGATTGACCCTCAGTCAGTGACAGAGATTGACCCTCACTCAGTGACAGGGATTGAACCTCAGTCAGTGACAGGGATTGAATCTCAGTCAGTGACAGGGATTGACCCTCAGTCAGTGACAGGGATTGCGCCTCGCTCAGTGTCAGGGATTGATCCTTAGTCAGTGATAGGGATTGACCCTCTGTCAATGACAGGGATTGATCCTCAGTCAGTGACAGGGATTGAGCCTCAGTCAGTGACAGGGATTGATCCTCAGTCAGTGACAGGGATTGGGCCTCAGTCAGTGACAGGGATTGATTCTCAGTCAGTGACAGGGAATGAATCTCAGTCAGTGACAGGGATTGATCCTTAGTCAGTGATAGGGATTGACCCTCAGTCAGTGACAGGGATTGATCCTCAGTCAGTGACGGAGATTGAACCTCAGTCAATGACAGGGATTGAACGTCAGTCAGTGACAGGGATTGAATCTCAGTCAGTGACAGGGATTGAGCCTCAGTCAGTGACAGGGATTGACCCTCAGCCAATGACAGGGATTGAATCTCAGTCACTGAAAGGGATTGACCCTCAGTCAGTGACAGGGATTGAATCTCTGTCAGAGACAGAGATTGACCCTCACACAGTGACAGGGATTGAACCTCAGTCAGTGACAGGGATTGACCCTCAGTCAGTGACAGTGATTGAACCTCAGTCAGTGACAGGGATTGATCCTCAGTCAGTGACAGGGATTGAGTCTCAATTAGTGACAGGGATTGATCCTCAGTCAGTGACAGGGATTGAGCCTCAGTCAGTGACAGGGATTGATCCTCAGTCAGTGACAGGGATTGAATCTCAGTCAGTGACAGGGATTGACCCTCAGTCAGTGACAGGGATTGAGCCTCAGTCAGTGACAGGGATTGATCTCAGTCAGTGACAGTATTTGAATCTCAGTCAGTGACAGGGATTGAATCTCAGTCACTGAAAGGGATTGACCCTCAGTCAGTGACAGGGATTGACCCTCACTCAGTGACAGGGATTGAACCTCAGTCAGTGACAGGGATTTAATCTCATTCAGTGACAGGGACTAATCCTCAGTCGGTGACAGGGTTTGAGCCTCAGTCAGTGACAGGGATTGAACCTCAGTCAGTGACAGGGATTGACCCTCAGTCAGTGACAGGGATTGCATCTCAGTCAGTGACAGGGATTGACCCTCAGTCAGTGACAGGGATTTACCCTCAGTCAGTGACAGGGATTGAATCTCAGTCAGTGAAAGGGATTGAGCCTCAGTCATTGACAAGAATTGATCCTTAGTCAGTGACAGGGATTGAGCCACAGTCAGTGACCGGGATTGAACATCAGTCAGTGACAGGGATTGAAACTCAGTCTGTGACAGAGATTCAATCTCAGTCAGTGACAGGGATTGAACCTCAGTCAGTGACAGGGTTTGAACCTCAGTCTGTGACAGAGATTCAATCTCAGTCAGTGACAGAGATTGAACCTCAGTCAGTCACAGGTATTGAACGTCAGTCAGTGACAGGGATTGAATCTCAGTCAGTGACAGGGATTGACCCTCAGTCAGTGACAGGGATTGAGCCTCAGTCAGTGACAGGGATTGATCCTCAGTCAGTGACAGGGATTGATCCTCAGTCAGTGACAGGGATTGACCCTCAGTCAATGACAGGGATTGATCCTCAGTCAGTGACATGGATTGACCCTCAGTCAGTAACAGGGATTGATCCTCAGGCAGTGACTGGGATTGAATCTCAGTCAGTGACAGGGATTGAGCCTCAGTCAGTGACAGGGATTGACCCTCAGCCAGTGACAGGGATTGAATCTCAGTCACTGAAAGGGATTGACCCTCAGTCAGTGACAGAGATTGACCCTCACTCAGTGACAGGGATTGAACCTCAGTCAGTGACAGGGATTGAATCTCAGTCAGTGACAGGGATTGACCCTCAGTCAGTGACAGGGATTGCGCCTCGCTCAGTGTCAGGGATTGATCCTTAGTCAGTGATAGGGATTGACCCTCTGTCAATGACAGGGATTGATCCTCAGTCAGTGACAGGGATTGAGCCTCAGTCAGTGACAGGGATTGATCCTCAGTCAGTGACAGGGATTGGGCCTCAGTCAGTGACAGGGATTGATTCTCAGTCAGTGACAGGGAATGAATCTCAGTCAGTGACAGGGATTGATCCTTAGTCAGTGATAGGGATTGACCCTCAGTCAGTGACAGGGATTGATCCTCAGTCAGTGACGGAGATTGAACCTCAGTCAATGACAGGGATTGAACGTCAGTCAGTGACAGGGATTGAATCTCAGTCAGTGACAGGGATTGAGCCTCAGTCAGTGACAGGGATTGACCCTCAGCCAATGACAGGGATTGAATCTCAGTCACTGAAAGGGATTGACCCTCAGTCAGTGACAGGGATTGAATCTCTGTCAGAGACAGAGATTGACCCTCACACAGTGACAGGGATTGAACCTCAGTCAGTGACAGGGATTGACCCTCAGTCAGTGACAGTGATTGAACCTCAGTCAGTGACAGGGATTGATCCTCAGTCAGTGACAGGGATTGAGTCTCAATTAGTGACAGGGATTGATCCTCAGTCAGTGACAGGGATTGAGCCTCAGTCAGTGACAGGGATTGATCCTCAGTCAGTGACAGGGATTGAATCTCAGTCAGTGACAGGGATTGACCCTCAGTCAGTGACAGGGATTGAGCCTCAGTCAGTGACAGGGATTGATCTCAGTCAGTGACAGTATTTGAATCTCAGTCAGTGACAGGGATTGAATCTCAGTCACTGAAAGGGATTGACCCTCAGTCAGTGACAGGGATTGACCCTCACTCAGTGACAGGGATTGAACCTCAGTCAGTGACAGGGATTTAATCTCATTCAGTGACAGGGACTAATCCTCAGTCGGTGACAGGGTTTGAGCCTCAGTCAGTGACAGGGATTGAACCTCAGTCAGTGACAGGGATTGACCCTCAGTCAGTGACAGGGATTGCATCTCAGTCAGTGACAGGGATTGACCCTCAGTCAGTGACAGGGATTTACCCTCAGTCAGTGACAGGGATTGAATCTCAGTCAGTGAAAGGGATTGAGCCTCAGTCATTGACAAGAATTGATCCTTAGTCAGTGACAGGGATTGAGCCACAGTCAGTGACCGGGATTGAACATCAGTCAGTGACAGGGATTGAAACTCAGTCTGTGACAGAGATTCAATCTCAGTCAGTGACAGGGATTGAACCTCAGTCAGTGACAGGGTTTGAACCTCAGTCTGTGACAGAGATTCAATCTCAGTCAGTGACAGAGATTGAACCTCAGTCAGTCACAGGTATTGAACGTCAGTCAGTGACAGGGATTGAATCTCAGTCAGTGACAGGCATTGAGCCTCAGTCAGTGACAGGGATTGACCCTCAGCCAGTGACAGGGATTGAATCTCAGTCACTGAAAGGGATTGGACCTCAGTCAGTGACAGAGATTGAATCTCTGTCAGTGACAGGGATTGACCCTCACTCAGTGACAGGGATTCACCCTCAGTCAGTGACAGTGATTGAACCTCAGTCAGTGACAGGGATTGACCCTCAGTCAGTGACAGGGATTGAATCTCAGTCAGTGACAGGGATTGACCCTCAGTCAGTGACAGTGATTGAACCTCAGTCAGTGACAGGGATTAACCCTCAGTCAGTGACAGGGATTGATTCTCAGTCAGTGACAGGGATTGACCCTCAGTCAGTGACAGGGATTGAGCCTCAGTCAGTGACAGGGATTGATCCTCAGTCAGTGACAGGGATTGAATCTCAGTCAGTGACAGGGATTGACCCTCAGTCAGTGACAGGGATTGAGCCTCAGTCAGTGACAGGGATTGATCCTCAGTCAGTGACAGGGATTGATCCTCAGTCAGTGACAGGGATTGACCCTCAGTCAATGACAGGGATTGATCCTCAGTCAGTGACATGGATTGACCCTCAGTCAGTAACAGGGATTGATCCTCAGGCAGTGACTGGGATTGAATCTCAGTCAGTGACAGGGATTGAGCCTCAGTCAGTGACAGGGATTGACCCTCAGCCAGTGACAGGGATTGAATCTCAGTCACTGAAAGGGATTGACCCTCAGTCAGTGACAGAGATTGACCCTCACTCAGTGACAGGGATTGAACCTCAGTCAGTGACAGGGATTGAATCTCAGTCAGTGACAGGGATTGACCCTCAGTCAGTGACAGGGATTGCGCCTCGCTCAGTGTCAGGGATTGATCCTTAGTCAGTGATAGGGATTGACCCTCTGTCAATGACAGGGATTGATCCTCAGTCAGTGACAGGGATTGAGCCTCAGTCAGTGACAGGGATTGAGCCTCAGTCAGTGACAGGGATTGACCCTCAGCCAATGACAGGGATTGAATCTCAGTCACTGAAAGGGATTGACCCTCAGTCAGTGACAGGGATTGAATCTCTGTCAGAGACAGAGATTGACCCTCACACAGTGACAGGGATTGAACCTCAGTCAGTGACAGGGATTGACCCTCAGTCAGTGACAGTGATTGAACCTCAGTCAGTGACAGGGATTGATCCTCAGTCAGTGACAGGGATTGAGTCTCAATTAGTGACAGGGATTGATCCTCAGTCAGTGACAGGGATTGAGCCTCAGTCAGTGACAGGGATTGATCCTCAGTCAGTGACAGGGATTGAATCTCAGTCAGTGACAGGGATTGACCCTCAGTCAGTGACAGGGATTGAGCCTCAGTCAGTGACAGGGATTGATCTCAGTCAGTGACAGTATTTGAATCTCAGTCAGTGACAGGGATTGAATCTCAGTCACTGAAAGGGATTGACCCTCAGTCAGTGACAGGGATTGACCCTCACTCAGTGACAGGGATTGAACCTCAGTCAGTGACAGGGATTTAATCTCAGTCAGTGACAGGGACTAATCCTCAGTCGGTGACAGGGTTTGAGCCTCAGTCAGTGACAGGGATTGAACCTCAGTCAGTGACAGGGATTGAATCTCAATCAGTGACAGGGATTGACCCTCAGTCAGTGACAGGGATTTACCCTCAGTCAGTGACAGGGATTGAATCTCAGTCAGTGAAAGGGATTGAGCCTCAGTCATTGACAAGAATTGATCCTTAGTCAGTGACAGGGATTGAGCCACAGTCAGTGACCGGGATTGAACATCAGTCAGTGACAGGGATTGAATCTCAGTCTGTG
This sequence comes from Chiloscyllium plagiosum, assembly GCF_037043375.1. Classification (NCBI taxonomy): domain Eukaryota; kingdom Metazoa; phylum Chordata; class Chondrichthyes; order Orectolobiformes; family Hemiscylliidae; genus Chiloscyllium; species Chiloscyllium plagiosum. The sequence goes on from NW_028270167.1 coordinate 98,880,983, forward strand.
ACAGAGATTCAATCTCAGTCAGTGACAGGGATTGAACCTCAGTCAGTGACAGGGTTTGAACCTCAGTCTGTGACAGAGATTCAATCTCAGTCAGTGACAGAGATTGAACCTCAGTCAGTCACAGGTATTGAACGTCAGTCAGTGACAGGGATTGAATCTCAGTCAGTGACAGGCATTGAGCCTCAGTCAGTGACAGGGATTGACCCTCAGTCAGTGACGGAGATTGAACCTCAGTCAATGACAGGGATTGAACGTCAGTCAGTGACAGGGATTGAATCTCAGTCAGTGACAGGGATTGAGCCTCAGTCAGTGACAGGGATTGACCCTCAGCCAATGACAGGGATTGAATCTCAGTCACTGAAAGGGATTGACCCTCAGTCAGTGACAGGGATTGAATCTCTGTCAGAGACAGAGATTGACCCTCACACAGTGACAGGGATTGAACCTCAGTCAGTGACAGGGATTGACCCTCAGTCAGTGACAGTGATTGAACCTCAGTCAGTGACAGGGATTGATCCTCAGTCAGTGACAGGGATTGAGTCTCAATTAGTGACAGGGATTGATCCTCAGTCAGTGACAGGGATTGAGCCTCAGTCAGTGACAGGGATTGATCCTCAGTCAGTGACATGGATTGACCCTCAGTCAGTAACAGGGATTGATCCTCAGGCAGTGATTGGGATTGAATCTCAGTCAGTGACAGGGATTGAACCTCAGTCACTGACAGGGATTGAGCTTCAGTCAGTGACAGGGAATGAATCTCAGTCAGTGACAGGGATTGAATCTCAGTCATTGAGAGGGATTGAATCTCAGTCAGTGACAGGGATTGAGCCTCAGTCAGAGACAGGAATTGATCCTCAGTCAGTGACAGGGATTAAATCTCAGTCAGTGACAGGGTGTGACCCTCAGCCAGTGACAGCGAATGAATCTCAGTCAGTGACAGGGATTCAATCTCAATCAGTGACAGTGATTGAACCTCAGTCAGTGACAGGGATTGAGCCTCAGTCAGTGACAGGGATTGATCCTCAGTCAGTGACGGAGATTGAACCTCAGTCAATGACAGGGATTGAACGTCAGTCAGTGACAGGGATTGAATCTCAGTCAGTGACAGGGATTGAGCCTCAGTCAGTGACAGGGATTGACCCTCAGCCAATGACAGGGATTGAATCTCAGTCACTGAAAGGGATTGACCCTCAGTCAGTGACAGGGATTGAATCTCTGTCAGAGACAGAGATTGACCCTCACACAGTGACAGGGATTGAACCTCAGTCAGTGACAGGGATTGACCCTCAGTCAGTGACAGTGATTGAACCTCAGTCAGTGACAGGGATTGATCCTCAGTCAGTGACAGGGATTGAGTCTCAATTAGTGACAGGGATTGATCCTCAGTCAGTGACAGGGATTGAGCCTCAGTCAGTGACAGGGATTGATCCTCAGTCAGTGACATGGATTGACCCTCAGTCAGTAACAGGGATTGATCCTCAGGCAGTGATTGGGATTGAATCTCAGTCAGTGACAGGGATTGAACCTCAGTCAGTGACAGGGATTGAGCTTCAGTCAGTGACAGGGAATGAATCTCAGTCAGTGACAGGGATTGAATCTCAGTCAGTGAGAGGGATTGAATCTCAGTCAGTGACAGGGATTGAGCCTCAGTCAGAGACAGGAATTGATCCTCAGTCAGTGACAGGGATTAAATCTCAGTCAGTGACAGGGTTTGACCCTCAGCCAGTGACAGCGAATGAATCTCAGTCAGTGACAGGGAGTCAATCTCAATCAGTGACAGTGATTGAAACTCAGTCAGTGACAGGGATTGAGCCTCAGTCAGAGACAGGAATTGATCCTTAGTCAGTGACAGGGATTAAATGTCAGTCAGTGACAGGGTTTGACCCTCAGCCTTTTGACAGCGAATGAATCTGAGTCAGTGACAGAGATTCAATCTCAGTCAGTGGCAGGAATTGAACATCAGTCAGTGACAGGGATTGAATCTCAGTCAGTGACAGGGATTGAATCTCAGTGAGTGACAGGGATTGATCCTCATTCAGTGACAGGGACTAAACCTCTGTCAGTGACAGGGTTTGATTCTCAGTCAGTGACATGGATTAACCCTCAGTCAGTGACAGGGATTGAATCTCAGTCAGTGACATGGATTAACCCTCAGTCAGTGACAGGGATTGACCCTCAGCCAGTGACAGGGATTGAATCTCAGTCACTGAAAGGGATTGACCCTCAGTCAGTGACAGGGATTGACCCTCACTCAGTGACAGGGATTGAACCTCAGTCAGTGACAGGGATTGAATCTCAGTCAGTGACAGGGATTGACCCTCAGTCAGTGAAAGGGATTGCGCCTCGGTCAGTGTCAGGGATTGATCCTTAGTCAGTGATAGGGATTGACCCTCTGTCAATGACAGGGATTGATCCTCAGTCAGTGACAGGGATTGAGCCTCAGTCAGTGAAAGGGATTGATCCTCAGTCAGTGACAGGGATTGGGCCTCAGTCAGTGACAGGGATTGAATCTCTGTCAGAGACAGAGATTGACCCTCACACAGTGACAGGGATTGAACCTCAGTCAGTGACAGGGATTGACACTCAGTCAGTGACAGTGATTGAACCTCAGTCAGTGACAGGGATTGATCCTCAGTCAGTGACAGGGATTGACTCTCAGTCAGTGACAGGGATTGACCCTCAGTTAGTGACAGGGATTGAGCCTCAGTCAGTGACAGGGATTGATCTCAGTCAGTGACAGGGATTGAATCTCAGTCAGTGACAGGGATTGAATCTCAGTCACTGAAAGGGATTGACCCTCAGTCAGTGACAGGGATTGACCCTCACTCAGTGACAGGGATTGAACCTCAGTCAGTGACAGCGATTGAATCTCAGTCAGTGACAGGGATTGAATCTCAGTCAGTGACAGGGATTGAGCTTCGGTCAGTGACAGGGAATAATCCTCAGTCAGTGACAGGGATTGACACTGAGTCAATGACAGGGATTGATCATCAGTCAGTGACATGGATTGACCCTCAGTCAGTGACAGGGATTGATCCTCAGGCAGTGACTGGGATTGAATCTCAGTCAGTGACAGGGATTGAGCCTCAGTCAGTGACAGGGATTGACCCTCCGCCAGTGACAGGGATTGAATCTCAGTCACTGAAAGGGATTGACCCTCAGTCAGTGACAGCGATTGAACCTCAGTCAGTGACAGGGATTAACCCTCAGTCAGTGACAGGGATTGATTCTCAGTCAGTGACAGGGATTGACCCTCAGTCAGTGACAGGGATTGACCCTCAGTCAGTGACAGGGATTGCGCCTCGGTCAGTGTCAGGGATTGATCCTTAGTCAGTGATAGGGATTGACCCTCTGTCAATGACAGGGATTGATCCTCAGTCAGTGACAGGGATTGAGCCTCAGTCAGTGACAGGGATTGATCCTCAGTCAGTGACAGGGATTGGGCCTCAGTCAGTGACAGGGATTGATCCTCAGTCAGTGACAGGGAATGAATCTCAGTCAGTGACAGGGATTGATCCTTAGTCAGTGATAGGGATTGACCGTCAGTCAGTGACAGGGATTGATCCTCAGTCAGTGACGGAGATTGAACCACAGTCAATGACAGGGATTGAACGTCAGTCAGTGACAGGGATTGAATCTCAGTCAGTGACACGTATTGAGCCTCAGTCAGTGACAGGGACTGACCCTCAGCCAATGACAGGGATTGAATCTCAGTCACTGAAAGGGATTGACCCTCAGTCAGTGACAGGGATTGAATCTCAGTCAGTGACAGGGATTGACCCTCAGTCAGTGACAGTGATTGAACCTCAGTCAGTGACAGGGATTGATCCTCAGTCAGTGACAGGGATTGAGTCTCAATTAGTGACAGGGATTGATCCTCAGTCAGTGACAGGGATTGAGCCTCAGTCAGTGACAGGGATTGATCCTCAGTCAGTGACAGGGTTTGAATCTCAGTCAGTGACAGGGATTGATCTCTGTCAAAGACAGGGATTGAATCTCAGTCAGTGACAGGGATTGAATCTCAGTCACTGAAAGGGATTGACCCTCAGTCAGTGACAGGGATTGCGCCTCGGTCAGTGTCAGGGATTAATCCTTAGTCAGTGACAGGGATTGACCCTCTGTCAATGACAGGGATTGATCCTCAGTCAGTGACAGGGATTGAGCCTCAGTCAGTGACAGGGATTGATCCTCAGTCAGTGACAGGGATTGGGCCTCAGTCAGTGACAGGGATTGATTCTCAGTCAGTGACAGGGAATGAATCTCAGTCAGTGACAGGGATTGATCCTTAGTCAGTGATAGGGATTGACCCTCAGTCAGTGACAGGGATTGATCCTCAGTCAGTGACGGAGATTGAACCTCAGTCAATGACAGGGATTGAACGTCAGTCAGTGACAGGGATTGAATCTCAGTCAGTGACAGGGATTGAGCCTCAGTCAGTGACAGGGATTGACCCTCAGCCAGTGACAGGGGTTGAATCTCAGTCACTGAAAGGGATTGATCCTCAGTCAGTGACAGGGATTGAATCTCAGTCAGTGACTGGGATTGATCCTTAGTCAGTGAAAGGGATTGACCCTCAGTCAGTGACAGGGATTGATCCTGAGTCAGTGACAGGGATTGACCCTCAGTCAGTGACAGGGATTGAGCCTCAGTCAGTGACAGGGATTGATCCTCAGTCAGTGACAGGGTTTGAATCTCAGTCAGTGACAGGGATTCATCCTCAGTCAGTGACAGGGATTGACCCTCACTCAGTGACAGGGATTGAACCTCAGTCAGTGACAGGGATTGACCCTCGGTCAGTGACAGTGATTGAGCCTCAGTCAGTGACAGGGATTGATCCTCAGTCAGTGACAGGGATTGAGCCTCAGTCAGTGACAGGGATTGATCCTCAGTCAGTGACAGGGAGTAATCCTCAGTCAGTGACAGGGATTGATCCTCAGTCAGTGACTGGGATTGAATCTCAGTCAGTGGCAGGGATTGAGCCTCAGTCAGTGACAGGGATTGACCCTCAGCCAATGACAGGGATTGAATCTCAGTCACTGAAAGGGATTGACCCTCACACAGTGACAGGGATTGAACCTCAGTCAGTGACAGGGATTGACCCTCAGTCAGTGACAGTGATTGAACCTCAGTCAGTGACAGGGATTGATCCTCAGTCAGTGACAGGGATTGAGTCTCAATTAGTGACAGGGATTGATCCTCAGTCAGTGACAGGGATTGAGCCTCAGTCAGTGACAGGGATTGATCCTCAGTCAGTGACATCGATTGACCCTCAGTCAGTAACAGGGATTGATCCTCAGGCAGTGATTGGGATTGAATCTCAGTCAGTGACAGGGATTGAACCTCAGTCAGTGACAGGGATTGAGCTTCAGTCAGTGACAGGGAATGAATCTCAGTCAGTGACAGGGATTGAATCTCAGTCATTGAGAGGGATTGAATCTCAGTCAGTGACAGGGATTGAGCCTCAGTCAGAGACAGGAATTGATCCTCAGTCAGTGACAGGGATTAAATCTCAGTCAGTGACAGGGTTTGACCCTCAGCCAGTGACAGCGAATGAATCTCAGTCAGTGACAGGGATTCAATCTCAATCAGTGACAGTGATTGAACCTCAGTCAGTGACAGGGATTGAGCCTCAGTCAGTGACAGGGATTGATCCTCAGTCAGTGACGGAGATTGAACCTCAGTCAATGACAGGGATTGAACGTCAGTCAGTGACAGGGATTGAATCTCAGTCAGTGACAGGGATTGAGCCTCAGTCAGTGACAGGGATTGACCCTCAGCCAATGACAGGGATTGAATCTCAGTCACTGAAAGGGATTGACCCTCAGTCAGTGACAGGGATTGAATCTCTGTCAGAGACAGAGATTGACCCTCACACAGTGACAGGGATTGAACCTCAGTCAGTGACAGGGATTGACCCTCAGTCAGTGACAGTGATTGAACCTCAGTCAGTGACAGGGATTGTTCCTCAGTCAGTGACAGGGATTGAGTCTCAATTAGTGACAGGGATTGATCCTCAGTCAGTGACAGGGATTGAGCCTCAGTCAGTGACAGGGATTGATCCTCAGTCAGTGACATGGATTGACCCTCAGTCAGTAACAGGGATTGATCCTCAGGCAGTGATTGGGATTGAATCTCAGTCAGTGACAGGGATTGAACCTCAGTCAGTGACAGGGATTGAGCTTCAGTCAGTGACAGGGAATGAATCTCAGTCAGTGACAGGGATTGAATCTCAGTCAGTGAGAGGGATTGAATCTCAGTCAGTGACAGGGATTGAGCCTCAGTCAGAGACAGGAATTGATCCTCAGTCAGTGACAGGGATTAAATCTCAGTCAGTGACAGGGTTTGACCCTCAGCCAGTGACAGCGAATGAATCTCAGTCAGTGACAGAGATTGAGCCTCAGTCAGAGACAGGAATTGATCCTTAGTCAGTGACAGGGATTAAATGTCAGTCAGTGACAGGGTTTGACCCTCAGCCTTTTGACAGCGAATGAATCTGAGTCAGTGACAGAGATTCAATCTCAGTCAGTGGCAGGAATTGAACATCAGTCAGTGACAGGGATTGAATCTCAGTCAGTGACAGGGAAGGACCCTCAGTCAGTGAACGGGAATGAATCTTAATCAGTGACAAGGATTGACCCTCAATCAGTGACAGGGATTGAATCTCAGTGAGTGACAGGGATTGATCCTCATTCAGTGACAGGGACTAAACCTCAGTCAGTGACAGGTTTTGATTCTCAGTCAGTGACATGGATTAACCCTCAGTCAGTGACAGGGATTGAATCTCAGTCAGTGACATGGATTAACCCTCAGTCAGTGACAGGGATTGACCCTCAGTCAGTGACAGGGATTGAATCTCAGTCACTGAAAGGGATTGACCCTCAGTCAGTGACAGGGATTGACCCTCACTCAGTGACAGGGATTGAACCTCAGTCAGTGACAGGGATTGAATCTCAGTCAGTGACAGGGATTGACCCTCAGTCAGTGAAAGGGATTGCGCCTCGGTCAGTGTCAGGGATTGATCCTTAGTCAGTGATAGGGATTGACCCTCTGTCAATGACAGGGATTGATCCTCAGTCAGTGACAGGGATTGAGCCTCAGTCAGTGACAGGGATTGATCCTCAGTCAGTGACAGGGATTGGGCCTCAGTCAGTGACAGGGATTGAATCTCTGTCAGAGACAGAGATTGACCCTCACACAGTGACAGGGATTGAACCTCAGTCAGTGACAGGGATTGACACTCAGTCAGTGACAGTGATTGAACCTCAGTCAGTGACAGGGATTGATCCTCAGTCAGTGACAGGGATTGACTCTCAGTCAGTGACAGGGATTGACCCTCAGTTAGTGACAGGGATTGAGCCTCAGTCAGTGACAGGGATTGATCTCAGTCAGTGACAGGGATTGAATCTCAGTCAGTGACAGGGATTGAATCTCAGTCACTGAAAGGGATTGACCCTCAGTCAGTGACAGGGATTGACCCTCACTCAGTGACAGGGATTGAACCTCAGTCAGTGACAGCGATTGAATCTCAGTCAGTGACAGGGATTGAATCTCAGTCAGTGACAGGGATTGAGCTTCGGTCAGTGACAGGGAATAATCCTCAGTCAGTGACAGGGATTGACACTGAGTCAATGACAGGGATTGATCATCAGTCAGTGACATGGATTGACCCTCAGTCAGTGACAGGGATTGATCATCAGGCAGTGACTGGGATTGAATCTCAGTCAGTGACAGGGATTGAGCCTCAGTCAGTGACAGGGATTGACCCTCAGCCAGTGACAGGGATTGAATCTCAGTCACTGAAAGGGATTGACACTCAGTCAGTGACAGCGATTGAACCTCAGTCAGTGACAGGGATTAACCCTCAGTCAGTGACAGGGATTGATTCTCAGTCAGTGACAGGGATTGACCCTCAGTCAGTGACAGGGATTGACCCTCAGTCAGTGACAGGGATTGCGCCTCGGTCAGTGTCAGGGATTGATCCTTAGTCAGTGATAGGGATTGACCCTCTGTCAATGACAGGGATTGATCCTCAGTCAGTGACAGGGATTGAGCCTCAGTCAGTGACAGGGATTGATCCTCAGTCAGTGACAGGGATTGGGCCTCAGTCAGTGACAGGGATTGATCCTCAGTCAGTGACAGGGAATGAATCTCAGTCAGTGACAGGGATTGATCCTTAGTCAGTGATAGGGATTGACCCTCAGTCAGTGACAGGGATTGATCCTCAGTCAGTGACGGAGATTGAACCTCAGTCAATGACAGGGATTGAACGTCAGTCAGTGACAGGGATTGAATCTCAGTCAGTGACACGTATTGAGCCTCAGTCAGTGACAGGGACTGACCCTCAGCCAATGACAGGGATTGAATCTCAGTCACTGAAAGGGATTGACCCTCAGTCAGTGACAGGGATTGAATCTCAGTCAGTGACAGGGATTGACCCTCAGTCAGTGACAGTGATTGAACCTCAGTCAGTGACAGGGATTGATCCTCAGTCAGTGACAGGGATTGAGTCTCAATTAGTGACAGGGATTGATCCTCAGTCAGTGACAGGGATTGAGCCTCAGTCAGTGACAGGGATTGATCCTCAGTCAGTGACAGGGATTGAATCTCAGTCAGTGACAGGGATTGATCTCTGTCAAAGACAGGGATTGAATCTCAGTCAGTGACAGGGATTGAATCTCAGTCACTGAAAGGGATTGACCCTCAGTCAGTGACAGGGATTGCGCCTCGGTCAGTGTCAGGGATTAATCCTTAGTCAGTGACAGGGATTGACCCTCTGTCAATGACAGGGATTGATCCTCAGTCAGTGACAGGGATTGAGCCTCAGTCAGTGACAGGGATTGATCCTCAGTCAGTGACAGGGATTGGGCCTCAGTCAGTGACAGGGATTGATTCTCAGTCAGTGACAGGGAATGAATCTCAGTCAGTGACAGGGATTGATCCTTAGTCAGTGATAGGGATTGATCCTCAGTCAGTGACAGGGATTGATCCTCAGTCAGTGACGGAGATTGAACCTCAGTCAATGACAGGGATTGAACGTCAGTCAGTGACAGGGATTGAATCTCAGTCAGTGACCGGGATTGAGCCTCAGTCAGTGACAGGGATTGACCCTCAGCCAGTGACAGGGATTGAATCTCAGTCACTGAAAGGGATTGATCCTCAGTCAGTGACAGGGATTGAATCTCAGTCAGTGACTGGGATTGATCCTTAGTCAGTGATAGGGATTGACCCTCAGTCAGTGACAGGGATTGATCCTCAGTCAGTGACAGGGATTGACCCTCAGTCAGTGACAGGGATTGAGCCTCAGTCAGTGACAGGGATTGATCCTCAGTCAGTGACAGGGATTGAATCTCAGTCAGTGACAGGGATTCATCCTCAGTCAGTGACAGGGATTGACCCTCACTCAGTGACAGGGATTGAACCTCAGTCAGTGACAGGGATTGACCCTCGGTCAGTGACAGTGATTGAGCCTCAGTCAGTGACAGGGATTGATCCTCAGTCAGTGACAGGGATTGAGCCTCAGTCAGTGACAGGGATTGATCCTCAGTCAGTGACAGGGATTAATCCTCAGTCAGTGACAGGGATTGATCCTCAGTCAGTGACTGGGATTGAATCTCAGTCAGTGGCAGGGATTGAGCCTCAGTCAGTGACAGGGATTGACCCTCAGCCAGTGACAGGGATTGAATCTCAGTCACTGAAAGAGATTGACCCTCAGTCAGTGACAGGGATTGACCCTCACTCAGTGACAGGGATTGAACCTCAGTCAGTGACAGGGATTGAATCTCAGTCAGTGACAGGGATTGAACCTCAGTCAGTGACAGGGATTGCGCCTCGGTCAGTGTCAGGGATTGATCCTTAGTCAGTGATAGGGATTGACCCTCTGTCAATGACAGGGATTGATCCTCAGTCAGTGACAGGGCTTGAGCCTCAGTCAGTGACAGGGATTGATCCTCAGTCAGTGACAGGGTTTGGGCCTCAGTCAGTGACAGGGATTGATTCTCAGTCAGTGACAGGGAATGAATCTCAGTCAGTGACAGGGATTGATCCTTAGTCAGTGATAGGGATTGACCCTCAGTCAGTGACAGGGATTGATCCTCAGTCAGTGACGGAGATTGAACCTCAGTCAATGACAGGGATTGAACGTCAGTCAGTGACAGGGATTGACCCTCAGTCAGTGACAGGGATTGACCCTCAGTCAGTGACAGGGATTGCGCCTCGGTCAGTGTCAGGGATTGATTCTTAGTCAGTGATAGGGATTGACCCTCTGTCAATGACAGGGATTGATCCTAAGTCAGTGACAGGGCTTGAGCCTCAGTCAGTGACAGGGATTGATCCTCAGTCAGTGACAGGGATTGGGCCTCAGTCAGTGACAGGGATTGAATCTCAGTCAGTGACAGGGAATGAATCTCAGTCAGTGACAGGGATTGATCCTTAGTCAGTGATAGGGATTGACCCTCAGTCAGTGACAGGGATTGATCCTCAGTCAGTGACGGAGATTGAACCTCAGCCAATGACAGGGATTGAATCTCAGTCACTGAAAGGGATTGACCCTCAGTCAGTGACAGGGATTGAATCTCTGTCAGAGACAGAGATTGACCCTCACACAGTGACAGGGATTGAACCTCAGTCAGTGACAGGGATTGACCCTCAGTCAGTGACAGTGATTGAACCTCAGTCAGTGACAGGGATTGATCCTCAGTCAGTGACAGGGATTGAGTCTCAATCAGTGACAGGGATTGATCCTCAGTCAGTGACAGGGATTGAGCCTCAGTCAGTGACAGGGATTGATCCTTAGTCAGTGACAGGGATTGAATCTCAGTCAGTGACAGGGATTGACCCTCAGTCAGTGACAGGGATTGATCTCAGTCAGTGACAGGGATTGAATCTCAGTCAGTGACAGGGATTGAATCTCAGTCACCGAAAGGGATTGACCCTCAGTCAGTGACAGGGATTGACCCTCACTCAGTGACAGGGATTGAACCTCAGTCAGTGACAGCGATTGAATCTCAGTCAGTGACAGGGATTGAATCTCAGTCAGTGACAGGGATTGAGCTTCGGTCAGTGACAGGGAATAATCCTCAGTCAGTGACAGGGATTGACACTGAGTCAATGACAGGGATTGATCATCAGTCAGTGACATGGATTGACCCTCAGTCAGTGACAGGGATTGATCCTCAGGCAGTGACTGGGATTGAATCTCAGTCAGTGACAGGGATTGAGCCTCAGTCAGTGACAGGGATTGACCCTCAGCCAGTGACAGGGATTGAATCTCAGTCACTGAAAGGGATTGACCCTCAGTCAGTGACAGCGATTGAACCTCAGTCAGTGACAGGGATTAACCCTCAGTCAGTGACAGGGATTGATTCTCAGTCAGTGACAGGGATTGACCCTCAGTCAGTGACAGGGATTGACCCTCAGTCAGTGACAGGGATTGCGCCTCGGTCAGTGTCAGGGATTGATCCTTAGTCAGTGATAGGGATTGACCCTCTGTCAATGACAGGGATTGATCCTCAGTCAGTGACAGGGATTGAGCCTCAGTCAGTGACAGGGATTGATCCTCAGTCAGTGACAGGGATTGGGCCTCAGTCAGTGACAGGGATTGATCCTCAGTCAGTGACAGGGAATGAATCTCAGTCAGTGACAGGGATTGATCCTTAGTCAGTGATAGGGATTGACCCTCAGTCAGTGACAGGGATTGATCCTCAGTCAGTGACGGAGATTGAACCTCAGTCAATGACAGGGATTGAACGTCAGTCAGTGACAGGGATTGAATCTCAGTCAGTGACAGGGATTGAGCCTCAGTCAGTGACAGGGACTGACCCTCAGCCAATGACAGGGATTGAATCTCAGTCACTGAAAGGGATTGACCCTCAGTCAGTGACAGGGATTGAATCTCAGTCTGTGACAGGGATTGACCCTCAGTCAGTGACAGTGATTGAACCTCAGTCAGTGACAGGGATTGATCCTCAGTCAGTGACAGGGATTGAGTCTCAATTAGTGACAGGGATTGATCCTCAGTCAGTGACAGGGATTGAGCCTCAGTCAGTGACAGGGATTGATCCTCAGTCAGTGACAGGGATTGAATCTCAGTCAGTGACAGGGATTGATCTCTGTCAAAGACAGGGATTGAATCTCAGTCAGTGACAGGGATTGAATCTCAGTCAGTGACAGGGATTGACCCTCAGTCAGTGACAGGGATTGCGCCTCGGTCAGTGTCAGGGATTAATCCTTAGTCAGTGACAGGGATTGAACCTCAGTCAGTGACAGGGATTGATCCTCAGTCAGTGACAGGGATTGAGTCTCAATTAGTGACAGGGATTGACCCTCAGTCAGTGACAGCGATTGAACCTCAGTCAGTGACAGGAATTAACCCTCAGTCAGTGACAGGGATTGATTCTCAGTCAGTGACAGGGATTGACCCTCAGTCAGTGACAGGGATTGACCCTCAGTCAGTGACAGGGATTGCGCCTCGGTCAGTGTCAGGGATTGATCCTTAGTCAGTGATAGGGATTGACCCTCTGTCAATGACAGGGATTGATCCTCAGTCAGTGACAGGGATTGAGCCTCAGTCAGTGACAGGGATTGATCCTCAGTCAGTGACAGGGATTGGGCCTCAGTCAGTGACAGGGATTGATCCTCAGTCAGTGACAGGGAATGAATCTCAGTCAGTGACAGGGATTGATCCTTAGTCAGTGATAGGGATTGACCCTCAGTCAGTGACAGGGATTGATCCTCAGTCAGTGACGGAGATTGAACCTCAGTCAAAGACAGGGATTGAACTTCAGTCAGTGACAGGGATTGAATCTCAGTCAGTGACAGGGATTGAGCCTCAGTCAGTGACAGGGACTGACCCTCAGCCAATGACAGGGATTGAATCTCAGTCACTGAAAGGGATTGACCCTCAGTCAGTGACAGGGATTGAATCTCAGTCAGTGACAGGGATTGACCCTCAGTCAGTGACAGTGATTGAACCTCAGTCAGTGACAGGGATTGATCCTCAGTCAGTGACAGGGATTGAGTCTCAATTAGTGACAGGGATTGATCCTCAGTCAGTGACAGGGATTGAGCCTCAGTCAGTGACAGGGATTGATCCTCAGTCAGTGACAGGGATTGAATCTCAGTCAGTGACAGGGATTGATCTCTGTCAAAGACAGGGATTGAATCTCAGTCAGTGACAGGGATTGAATCTCAGTCACTGAAAGGGATTGACCCTCAGTCAGTGACAGGGATTGATCCTCAGTCAGTGACGGAGATTGAACCTCAGTCAATGACAGGGATTGAACGTCAGTCAGTGACAGGGATTGAATCTCAGTCAGTGACAGGGATTGAGCCTCAGTCAGTGACAGGGATTGACCCTCAGCCAGTGACAGGGATTGAATCTCAGTCACTGAAAGGGATTGATCCTCAGTCAGTGACAGGGATTGAATCTCAGTCAGTGACTGGGATTGATCCTTAGTCAGTGATAGGGATTGACCCTCAGTCAGTGACAGGGATTGACCCTCAGTCAGTGACAGGGATTGACCCTCAGTCAGTGACAGGGATTGCGCCTCGGTCAGTGTCAGGGATTGATCCTTAGTCAGTGATAGGGATTGACCCTCTGTCAATGACAGGGATTGATCCTCAGTCAGTGACAGGGATTGAGCCTCAGTCAGTGACAGGGATTGATCCTCAGTCAGTGACAGGGATTGGGCCTCAGTCAGTGACAGGGATTGATCCTCAGTCAGTGACAGGGAATGAATCTCAGTCAGTGACAGGGATTGATCCTTAGTCAGTGATAGGGATTGACCCTCAGTCAGTGACAGGGATTGATCCTCAGTCAGTGACGGAGATTGAACCTCAGTCAAAGACAGGGATTGAACTTCAGTCAGTGACAGGGATTGAATCTCAGTCAGTGACAGGGATTGAGCCTCAGTCAGTGACAGGGACTGACCCTCAGCCAATGACAGGGATTGAATCTCAGTCACTGAAAGGGATTGACCCTCAGTCAGTGACAGGGATTGAATCTCAGTCAGTGACAGGGATTGACCCTCAGTCAGTGACAGTGATTGAACCTCAGTCAGTGACAGGGATTGATCCTCAGTCAGTGACAGGGATTGAGTCTCAATTAGTGACAGGGATTGATCCTCAGTCAGTGACAGGGATTGAGCCTCAGTCAGTGACAGGGATTGATCCTCAGTCAGTGACAGGGATTGAATCTCAGTCAGTGACAGGGATTGATCTCTGTCAAAGACAGGGATTGAATCTCAGTCAGTGACAGGGATTGAATCTCAGTCACTGAAAGGGATTGACCCTCAGTCAGTGACAGGGATTGATCCTCAGTCAGTGACGGAGATTGAACCTCAGTCAATGACAGGGATTGAACGTCAGTCAGTGACAGGGATTGAATCTCAGTCAGTGACAGGGATTGAGCCTCAGTCAGTGACAGGGATTGACCCTCAGCCAGTGACAGGGATTGAATCTCAGTCACTGAAAGGGATTGATCCTCAGTCAGTGACAGGGATTGAATCTCAGTCAGTGACTGGGATTGATCCTTAGTCAGTGATAGGGATTGACCCTCAGTCAGTGACAGGGATTGATCCTGAGTCAGTGACAGGGATTGACCCTCAGTCAGTGACAGGGATTGAGCCTCAGTCAGTGACAGGGATTGATCCTCAGTCAGTGACAGGGATTGAATCTCAGTCAGTGACAGGGATTCATCCTCAGTCAGTGACAGGGATTGACCCTCACTCAGTGACAGGGATTGAACCTCAGTCAGTGACAGGGATTGACCCTCGGTCAGTGACAGTGATTGAGCCTCAGTCAGTGACAGGGATTGATCCTCAGTCAGTGACAGGGATTGAGCCTCAGTCAGTGACAGGGATTGATCCTCAGTCAGTGACAGGGGTTAATCCTCAGTCAGTGACAGGGATTGATCCTCAGTCAGTGACTGGGATTGAATCTCAGTCAGTGGCAGGGATTGAGCCTCAGTCAGTGACAGGGATTGACCCTCAGCCAGTGACTGGGATTGAATCTCAGTCACTGAAAGAGATTGACCCTCAGTCAGTGACAGGGATTGACCCTCACTCAGTGACAGGGATTGAACCTCAGTCAGTGACAGGGATTGAATCTCAGTCAGTGACAGGGATTGAACCTCAGTCAGTGACAGGGATTGCGCCTCGGTCA
Source organism: Chiloscyllium plagiosum (assembly GCF_037043375.1). Lineage (NCBI taxonomy): Eukaryota > Metazoa > Chordata > Chondrichthyes > Orectolobiformes > Hemiscylliidae > Chiloscyllium > Chiloscyllium plagiosum. The sequence continues at coordinate 98,896,142 of NW_028270167.1, forward strand.
GTGTCAGGGATTGATCCTTAGTCAGTGATAGGGATTGACCCTCTGTCAATGACAGGGATTGATCCTCAGTCAGTGACAGGGCTTGAGCCTCAGTCAGTGACAGGGATTGATCCTCAGTCAGTGACAGGGATTGGGCCTCAGTCAGTGACAGGGATTGATTCTCAGTCAGTGACAGGGAATGAATCTCAGTCAGTGACAGGGATTGATCCTTAGTCAGTGATAGGGATTGACCCTCAGTCAGTGACAGGGATTGATCCTCAGTCAGTGACGGAGATTGAACCTCAGTCAATGACAGGGATTGAACGTCAGTCAGTGACAGGGATTGACCCTCAGTCAGTGACAGGGATTGACCCTCAGTCAGTGACAGGGATTGCGCCTCGGTCAGTGTCAGGGATTGATTCTTAGTCAGTGATAGGGATTGACCCTCTGTCAATGACAGGGATTGATCCTAAGTCAGTGACAGGGCTTGAGCCTCAGTCAGTGACAGGGATTGATCCTCAGTCAGTGACAGGGATTGGGCCTCAGTCAGTGACAGGGATTGATTCTCAGTCAGTGACAGGGAATGAATCTCAGTCAGTGACAGGGATTGATCCTTAGTCAGTGATAGGGATTGACCGTCAGTCAGTGACAGGGATTGATCCTCAGTCAGTGACGGAGATTGAACCTCAGCCAATGACAGGGATTGAATCTCAGTCACTGAAAGGGATTGACCCTCAGTCAGTGACAGGGATTGAATCTCTGTCAGAGACAGAGATTGACCCTCACACAGTGACAGGGATTGAACCTCAGTCAGTGACAGGGATTGACCCTCAGTCAGTGACAGTGATTGAACCTCAGTCAGTGACAGGGATTGATCCTCAGTCAGTGACAGGGATTGAGTCTCAATCAGTGACAGGGATTGATCCTCAGTCAGTGACAGGGATTGAGCCTCAGTCAGTGACAGGGATTGATCCTTAGTCAGTGACAGGGATTGAATCTCAGTCAGTGACAGGGATTGACCCTCAGTCAGTGACAGGGATTGATCTCAGTCAGTGACAGGGATTGAATCTCAGTCAGTGACAGGGATTGAATCTCAGTCACTGAAAGGGATTGACCCTCAGTCAGTGACAGGGATTGACCCTCACTCAGTGACAGGGATTGAACCTCAGTCAGTGACAGCGATTGAATCTCAGTCAGTGACAGGGATTGAATCTCAGTCAGTGACAGGGATTGAGCTTCGGTCAGTGACAGGGAATAATCCTCAGTCAGTGACAGGGATTGACACTGAGTCAATGACAGGGATTGATCATCAGTCAGTGACATGGATTGACCCTCAGTCAGTGACAGGGATTGATCCTCAGGCAGTGACTGGGATTGAATCTCAGTCAGTGACAGGGATTGAGCCTCAGTCAGTGACAGGGATTGACCCTCAGCCAGTGACAGGGATTGAATCTCAGTCACTGAAAGGGATTGACCCTCAGTCAGTGACAGCGATTGAACCTCAGTCAGTGACAGGGATTAACCCTCAGTCAGTGACAGGGATTGATTCTCAGTCAGTGACAGGGATTGACCCTCAGTCAGTGACAGGGATTGACCCTCAGTCAGTGACAGGGATTGCGCCTCGGTCAGTGTCAGGGATTGATCCTTAGTCAGTGATAGGGATTGACCCTCTGTCAATGACAGGGATTGATCCTCAGTCAGTGACAGGGATTGAGCCTCAGTCAGTGACAGGGATTGATCCTCAGTCAGTGACAGGGATTGACCCTCAGCCAGTGACAGGGATTGAATCTCAGTCACTGAAAGGGATTGATCCTCAGTCAGTGACAGGGATTGAATCTCAGTCAGTGACTGGGATTGATCCTTAGTCAGTGATAGGGATTGACCCTCAGTCAGTGACAGGGATTGATCCTGAGTCAGTGACAGGGATTGACCCTCAGTCAGTGACAGGGATTGAGCCTCAGTCAGTGACAGGGATTGATCCTCAGTCAGTGACAGGGATTGAATCTCAGTCAGTGACAGGGATTCATCCTCAGTCAGTGACAGGGATTGACCCTCACTCAGTGACAGGGATTGAACCTCAGTCAGTGACAGGGATTGACCCTCGGTCAGTGACAGTGATTGAGCCTCAGTCAGTGACAGGGATTGATCCTCAGTCAGTGACAGGGATTGAGCCTCAGTCAGTGACAGGGATTGATCCTCAGTCAGTGACAGGGGTTAATCCTCAGTCAGTGACAGGGATTGATCCTCAGTCAGTGACTGGGATTGAATCTCAGTCAGTGGCAGGGATTGAGCCTCAGTCAGTGACAGGGATTGACCCTCAGCCAGTGACTGGGATTGAATCTCAGTCACTGAAAGAGATTGACCCTCAGTCAGTGACAGGGATTGACCCTCACTCAGTGACAGGGATTGAACCTCAGTCAGTGACAGGGATTGAATCTCAGTCAGTGACAGGGATTGAACCTCAGTCAGTGACAGGGATTGCGCCTCGGTCAGTGTCAGGGATTGATCCTTAGTCAGTGATAGGGATTGACCCTCTGTCAATGACAGGGATTGATCCTCAGTCAGTGACAGGGCTTGAGCCTCAGTCAGTGACAGGGATTGATCCTCAGTCAGTGACAGGGATTGGGCCTCAGTCAGTGACAGGGATTGATTCTCAGTCAGTGACAGGGAATGAATCTCAGTCAGTGACAGGGATTGATCCTTAGTCAGTGATAGGGATTGACCCTCAGTCAGTGACAGGGATTGATCCTCAGTCAGTGACGGAGATTGAACCTCAGTCAATGACAGGGATTGAACGTCAGTCAGTGACAGGGATTGACCCTCAGTCAGTGACAGGGATTGACCCTCAGTCAGTGACAGGGATTGCGCCTCGGTCAGTGTCAGGGATTGATTCTTAGTCAGTGATAGGGATTGACCCTCTGTCAATGACAGGGATTGATCCTAAGTCAGTGACAGGGCTTGAGCCTCAGTCAGTGACAGGGATTGATCCTCAGTCAGTGACAGGGATTGGGCCTCAGTCAGTGACAGGGATTGATTCTCAGTCAGTGACAGGGAATGAATCTCAGTCAGTGACAGGGATTGATCCTTAGTCAGTGATAGGGATTGACCCTCAGTCAGTGACAGGGATTGATCCTCAGTCAGTGACGGAGATTGAACCTCAGCCAATGACAGGGATTGAATCTCAGTCACTGAAAGGGATTGACCCTCAGTCAGTGACAGGGATTGAATCTCTGTCAGAGACAGAGATTGACCCTCACACAGTGACAGGGATTGAACCTCAGTCAGTGACAGGGATTGACCCTCAGTCAGTGACAGTGATTGAACCTCAGTCAGTGACAGGGATTGATCCTCAGTCAGTGACAGGGATTGAGTCTCAATCAGTGACAGGGATTGATCCTCAGTCAGTGACAGGGATTGAGCCTCAGTCAGTGACAGGGATTGATCCTTAGTCAGTGACAGGGATTGAATCTCAGTCAGTGACAGGGATTGACCCTCAGTCAGTGACAGGGATTGATCTCAGTCAGTGACAGGGATTGAATCTCAGTCAGTGACAGGGATTGAATCTCAGTCACTGAAAGGGATTGACCCTCAGTCAGTGACAGGGATTGACCCTCACTCAGTGACAGGGATTGAACCTCAGTCAGTGACAGCGATTGAATCTCAGTCAGTGACAGGGATTGAATCTCAGTCAGTGACAGGGATTGAGCTTCGGTCAGTGACAGGGAATAATCCTCAGTCAGTGACAGGGATTGACACTGAGTCAATGACAGGGATTGATCATCAGTCAGTGACATGGATTGACCCTCAGTCAGTGACAGGGATTGATCCTCAGGCAGTGACTGGGATTGAATCTCAGTCAGTGACAGGGATTGAGCCTCAGTCAGTGACAGGGATTGACCCTCAGCCAGTGACAGGGATTGAATCTCAGTCACTGAAAGGGATTGACCCTCAGTCAGTGACAGCGATTGAACCTCAGTCAGTGACAGGGATTAACCCTCAGTCAGTGACAGGGATTGATTCTCAGTCAGTGACAGGGATTGACCCTCAGTCAGTGACAGGGATTGACCCTCAGTCAGTGACAGGGATTGCGCCTCGGTCAGTGTCAGGGATTGATCCTTAGTCAGTGATAGGGATTGACCCTCTGTCAATGACAGGGATTGATCCTCAGTCAGTGACAGGGATTGAGCCTCAGTCAGTGACAGGGATTGATCCTCAGTCAGTGACAGGGATTGGGCCTCAGTCAGTGACAGGGATTGATCCTCAGTCAGTGACAGGGAATGAATCTCAGTCAGTGACAGGGATTGATCCTTAGTCAGTGATAGGGATTGACCCTCAGTCAGTGACAGGGATTGATCCTCAGTCAGTGACGGAGATTGAACCTCAGTCAATGACAGGGATTGAACGTCAGTCAGTGACAGGGATTGAATCTCAGTCAGTGACAGGGATTGAGCCTCAGTCAGTGACAGGGACTGACCCTCAGCCAATGACAGGGATTGAATCTCAGTCACTGAAAGGGATTGACCCTCAGTCAGTGACAGGGATTGAATCTCAGTCTGTGACAGGGATTGACCCTCAGTCAGTGACAGTGATTGATCCTCAGTCAGTGACGGAGATTGATCCTTAGTCAGTGATAGGGATTGACCCTCAGTCAGTGACAGGGATTGATCCTCAGTCAGTGACGGAGATTGAACCTCAGTCAAAGACAGGGATTGAACTTCAGTCAGTGACAGGGATTGAATCTCAGTCAGTGACAGGGATTGAGCCTCAGTCAGTGACAGGGACTGACCCTCAGCCAATGACAGGGATTGAATCTCAGTCACTGAAAGGGATTGACCCTCAGTCAGTGACAGGGATTGAATCTCAGTCAGTGACAGGGATTGACCCTCAGTCAGTGACAGTGATTGAACCTCAGTCAGTGACAGGGATTGATCCTCAGTCAGTGACAGGGATTGAGTCTCAATTAGTGACAGGGATTGATCCTCAGTCAGTGACAGGGATTGAGCCTCAGTCAGTGACAGGGATTGATCCTCAGTCAGTGACAGGGATTGAATCTCAGTCAGTGACAGGGATTGATCTCTGTCAAAGACAGGGATTGAATCTCAGTCAGTGACAGGGATTGAATCTCAGTCAGTGACAGGGATTGACCCTCAGTCAGTGACAGGGATTGCGCCTCGGTCAGTGTCAGGGATTAATCCTTAGTCAGTGACAGGGATTGAACCTCAGTCAGTGACAGGGATTGATCCTCAGTCAGTGACAGGGATTGAGTCTCAATTAGTGACAGGGATTGACCCTCAGTCAGTGACAGCGATTGAACCTCAGTCAGTGACAGGGATTAACCCTCAGTCAGTGACAGGGATTGATTCTCAGTCAGTGACAGGGATTGACCCTCAGTCAGTGACAGGGATTGACCCTCAGTCAGTGACAGGGATTGCGCCTCGGTCAGTGTCAGGGATTGATCCTTAGTCAGTGATAGGGATTGACCCTCTGTCAATGACAGGGATTGATCCTCAGTCAGTGACAGGGATTGAGCCTCAGTCAGTGACAGGGATTGATCCTCAGTCAGTGACAGGGATTGGGCCTCAGTCAGTGACAGGGATTGATCCTCAGTCAGTGACAGGGAATGAATCTCAGTCAGTGACAGGGATTGATCCTTAGTCAGTGATAGGGATTGACCCTCAGTCAGTGACAGGGATTGATCCTCAGTCAGTGACGGAGATTGAACCTCAGTCAAAGACAGGGATTGAACTTCAGTCAGTGACAGGGATTGAATCTCAGTCAGTGACAGGGATTGAGCCTCAGTCAGTGACAGGGACTGACCCTCAGCCAATGACAGGGATTGAATCTCAGTCACTGAAAGGGATTGACCCTCAGTCAGTGACAGGGATTGAATCTCAGTCAGTGACAGGGATTGACCCTCAGTCAGTGACAGTGATTGAACCTCAGTCAGTGACAGGGATTGATCCTCAGTCAGTGACAGGGATTGAGTCTCAATTAGTGACAGGGATTGATCCTCAGTCAGTGACAGGGATTGAGCCTCAGTCAGTGACAGGGATTGATCCTCAGTCAGTGACAGGGATTGAATCTCAGTCAGTGACAGGGATTGATCTCTGTCAAAGACAGGGATTGAATCTCAGTCAGTGACAGGGATTGAATCTCAGTCACTGAAAGGGATTGACCCTCAGTCAGTGACAGGGATTGCGCCTCGGTCAGTGTCAGGGATTAATCCTTAGTCAGTGACAGGGATTGACCCTCTGTCAATGACAGGGATTGATCCTCAGTCAGTGACAGGGATTGAGCCTCAGTCAGTGACAGGGATTGATCCTCAGTCAGTGACAGGGATTGGGCCTCAGTCAGTGACAGGGATTGATTCTCAGTCAGTGACAGGGAATGAATCTCAGTCAGTGACAGGGATTGATCCTTAGTCAGTGATAGGGATTGACCCTCAGTCAGTGACAGGGATTGATCCTCAGTCAGTGACGGAGATTGAACCTCAGTCAATGACAGGGATTGAACGTCAGTCAGTGACAGGGATTGAATCTCAGTCAGTGACAGGGATTGAGCCTCAGTCAGTGACAGGGATTGACCCTCAGCCAGTGACAGGGATTGAATCTCAGTCACTGAAAGGGATTGATCCTCAGTCAGTGACAGGGATTGAATCTCAGTCAGTGACTGGGATTGATCCTTAGTCAGTGATAGGGATTGACCCTCAGTCAGTGACAGGGATTGATCCTGAGTCAGTGACAGGGATTGACCCTCAGTCAGTGACAGGGATTGAGCCTCAGTCAGTGACAGGGATTGATCCTCAGTCAGTGACAGGGATTGAATCTCAGTCAGTGACAGGGATTCATCCTCAGTCAGTGACAGGGATTGACCCTCACTCAGTGACAGGGATTGAACCTCAGTCAGTGACAGGGATTGACCCTCGGTCAGTGACAGTGATTGAGCCTCAGTCAGTGACAGGGATTGATCCTCAGTCAGTGACAGGGATTGAGCCTCAGTCAGTGACAGGGATTGATCCTCAGTCAGTGACAGGGGTTAATCCTCAGTCAGTGACAGGGATTGATCCTCAGTCAGTGACTGGGATTGAATCTCAGTCAGTGGCAGGGATTGAGCCTCAGTCAGTGACAGGGATTGACCCTCAGCCAGTGACAGGGATTGAATCTCAGTCACTGAAAGAGATTGACCCTCAGTCAGTGACAGGGATTGACCCTCACTCAGTGACAGGGATTGAACCTCAGTCAGTGACAGGGATTGAATCTCAGTCAGTGACAGGGATTGAACCTCAGTCAGTGACAGGGATTGCGCCTCGGTCAGTGTCAGGGATTGATCCTTAGTCAGTGATAGGGATTGACCCTCTGTCAATGACAGGGATTGATCCTCAGTCAGTGACAGGGCTTGAGCCTCAGTCAGTGACAGGGATTGATCCTCAGTCAGTGACAGGGATTGACCCTCAGTCAGTGACAGGGATTGATCCTTAGTCAGTGATAGGGATTGACCCTCAGTCAGTGACAGGGATTGATCCTCAGTCAGTGACGGAGATTGAACCTCAGTCAATGACAGGGATTGAACGTCAGTCAGTGACAGGGATTGAGCCTCAGTCAGTGACAGGGATTGAGCCTCAGTCAGTGACAGGGATTGACCCTCAGCCAATGACAGGGATTGAATCTCAGTCACTGAAAGGGATTGACCCTCAGTCAGTGACAGGGATTGAATCTCTGTCAGAGACAGAGATTGACCCTCACACAGTGACAGGGATTGAACCTCAGTCAGTGACAGGGATTGACCCTCAGTCAGTGACAGTGATTGAACCTCAGTCAGTGACAGGGATTGATCCTCAGTCAGTGACAGTGATTGAGTCTCAATCAGTGACAGGGATTGATCCTCAGTCAGTGACAGGGATTGAGCCTCAGTCAGTGACAGGGATTGATCCTTAGTCAGTGACAGGGATTGAATCTCAGTCAGTGACAGGGATTGACCCTCAGTCAGTGACAGGGATTGAGCCTCAGTCAGTGACAGGGAATGATCTCAGTCAGTGACAGGGATTGAATCTCAGTCAGTGACAGGGATTGAATCTCAGTCACTGAAAGGGATTGACCCTCAGTCAGTGACATGGATTAACCCTCACTCAGTGACAGGGATTGAACCTCAGTCAGTGACAGGGATTGAATCTCAGTCAGTGACAGGGATTGGCCCTCAGTCAGTGACAGGGATTGCGCCTCGGTCAGTGACAGGGATTGATCCTCAGTCAGTGACAGGTATTGAATCTCAGTCAGTGACAGGGATTGATCCTTAGTCAGTGATAGGGATTGACCCTCTGTCAGTGACAGGGATTGATCCTCAGTCAGCGACAGAATTTGACACTGAGTCAATGACAGGGATTGATCCTCAGTCAGTGACAGGGATTGAGCCTCAGTCAGTGACAGGGATTGAACCTCAGTCAGTGACAGGGATTGATCCTCAGTCAGTGACAGGAATTGAGCCTCAGTCAGTGACAGGGATTGATCCTCAGTCAGTGACAGGGATTGAGCCTCAGTCAGTGACAGGGATTGATCCTCAGTCAGTGACAGGGATTAATCCTCAGTCAGTGACTGGGATTGAATCTCAGTCAGTGACAGGGATTGACCCTCAGTCAGTGACAGGGATTGCGCCTCGGTCAGTGTCAGGGATTAATCCTTAGTCAGTGACAGGGATTGACCCTCTGTCAATGACAGGGATTGATCCTCAGTCAGTGACAGGGATTGAACCTCAGTCAGTGACAGGGATTGATCCTCAGTCAGTGACAGGGATTGATCCTCAGTCAGTGACAGGGAATGAATCTCAGTCAGTGACAGGGATTGATCCTTAGTCAGTGATAGGGATTGACCCTCAGTCAGTGACAGGGATTGATCCTCAGTCAGTGACGGAGAATGAACCTCAGTCAATGACAGGGATTGAACGTCAGTCAGTGACAGGGATTGAATCTCAGTCAGTGACAGGGATTGAGCCTCAGTCAGTGACAGGGATTGACCCTCAGCCAGTGACAGGGATTGAATCTCAGTCACTGAAAGGGATTGATCCTCAGTCAGTGACAGGGATTGAATCTCAGTCAGAGACTGGGATTGATCCTTAGTCAGTGATAGGGATTGACCCTCAGTCAGTGACAGGGATTGATCCTGAGTCAGTGACAGGGATTGACCCTCAGTCAGTGACAGGGATTGAGCCTCAGTCAGTGAAAGGAATTGATCCTCAGTCAGTGACAGGGATTGAATCTCAGTCAGTGACAGGGATTCATCCTCAGTCAGTGACAGGGATTGACCCTCACTCAGTGACAGGGATTGAACCTCAGTCAGTGACAGGGATTGACCCTCGGTCAGTGACAGTGATTGAGCCTCAGTCAGTGACAGGGATTGATCCTCAGTCAGTGACAGGGATTGAGCCTCAGTCAGTGACAGGGATTGATCCTCAGTCAGTGACAGGGATTAATCCTCAGTCAGTGACAGGGATTGATCCTCAGTCAGTGACAGGGATTGAATCTCAGTCACTGAAAGAGATTGACCCTCAGTCAGTGACAGGGATTGACCCTCACTCAGTGACAGGGATTGAACCTCAGTCAGTGACAGGGATTGAATCTCAGTCAGTGACAGGGATTGAACCTCAGTCAGTGACAGGGATTGCGCCTCGGTCAGTGTCAGGGATTGATCCTTAGTCAGTGATAGGGATTGACCCTCTGTCAATGACAGGGATTGATCCTCAGTCAGTGACAGGGCTTGAGCCTCAGTCAGTGACAGGGATTGATCCTCAGTCAGTGACAGGGATTGGGCCTCAGTCAGTGACAGGGATTGATTCTCAGTCAGTGACAGGGAATGAATCTCAGTCAGTGACAGGGATTGATCCTTAGTCAGTGATAGGGATTGACCCTCAGTCAGTGACAGGGATTGATCCTCAGTCAGTGACGGAGATTGAACCTCAGTCAATGACAGGGATTGAACGTCAGTCAGTGACAGGGATTGAGCCTCAGTCAGTGACAGGGATTGAGCCTCAGTCAGTGACAGGGATTGACCCTCAGCCAATGACAGGGATTGAATCTCAGTCACTGAAAGGGATTGACCCTCAGTCAGTGACAGGGATTGAACCTCAGTCAGTGACAGGGATTGACCCTCAGTCAGTGACAGTGATTGAACCTCAGTCAGTGACAGGGATTGATCCTCAGTCAGTGACAGGGATTGAGTCTCAATCAGTGACAGGGATTGATCCTCAGTCAGTGACAGGGATTGTGCCTCAGTCAGTGACAGGGATTGATCCTCAGTCAGTGACAGGGATTGAATCTCAGTCAGTGACAGGGATTGACCCTCAGTCAGTGACAGGGATTGAGCCTCAGTCAGTGACAGGGAATGATCTCAGTCAGTGACAGGGATTGAATCTCAGTCAGTGACAGGGAATAATCTCAGTCACTGAAAGGGATTGACCCTCAGTCAGTGACATGGATTGACCCTCACTCAGTGACAGGGATTGAACCTCAGTCAGTGACAGGGATTGAATTTCAGTCAGTGACAGGGATTGACCCTCAGTCAGTGACAGGGATTGCGCCTCGGTCAGTGACAGGGATTGGTCCTCAGTCAGAGACAGGTATTGAATCTCAGTCAGTGACCGGGATTGATCCTTAGTCAGTGATAGGGATTGACCCTCTGTCAGTGACAGGGATTGATCCTCAGTCAGCGACAGGGATTGACACTGAGTCAATGACAGGGATTGATCCTCAGTCAGTGACAGGGATTGAGCCTCAGTCAGTGACAGGGATTGATCCTCAGTCAATGACAGGGATTGTGCCTCAGTCAGTGACAGGGATTGAACCTCAGTCAGTGACAGGGATTGATCCTCAGTCAGTGACAGGAATTGAGCCTCAGTCAGTGACAGGGATTGATCCTCAGTCAGTGACAGGGATTGAGCCTCAGTCAGTGACAGGGATTGATCCTCAGTCAGTGACAGGGATTAATCCTCAGTCAGTGACAGGGATTGATCCTCAGTCAGTGACTGGGATTGAATCTCAGTCAGTGACTGGGATTGAGCCTCAGTCAGTGACAGGGATTGACCCTCAGCCAGTGACAGGGATTGAATCTCAGTCACTGAAAGGGATTGACCCTCAGTCAGTGACATGTATTGACCCTCACTCAGTGACAGGAATTGATTCTCAGTCAGTGACAGGGATTGAATCGCAGTCAGTGACAGGGATTGACCCTCAGTCAGTGACAGGGATTGCGCCTCGGTCAGTGTCAGGGATTGATCCTTAGTCAGTGATAGGGATTGACCCTCTGTCAATGACAGGGATTGATCCTCAGTCAGTGACAGGGATTGAGCCTCAGTCAGTGACAGGGATTGATCCTCAGTCAGTGACAGGGATTGGGCCTCAGTCAGTGACAGGGATTGATTCTCAGTCAGTGACAGGGAATGAATCTCAATCAGTGACAGGGATTGATCCTTAGTCAGTGATAGGGATTGACCCTCAGTCAGTGACAGGGATTGATCCTCAGTCAGTGACGGAGATTGAACCTCAGTCAATGACAGGGATTGAACGTCAGTCAGTGACAGGGATTGAATCTCAGTCAGTGACAGGGATTGAGCCTCAGTCAGTGACAGGGATTGACCCTCAGCCAGTGACAGGGATTGAATCTCAGTCACTGAAAGGGATTGACCCTCAGTCAGTGACAGGGATTGAATCTCTGTCTGAGACAGAGATTGACCCTCACACAGTGACAGGGTTTGAACCTCAGTCAGTGACAGGGATTGACCCTCAGTCAGTGACAGGGATTGAGCCTCAGTCAGTGACAGGGAATGATCTCAGTCAGTGACAGGGATTGAATCTCAGTCAGTGACAGGGATTGAATCTCAGTCACTGAAAGGGATTGACCCTCAGTCAGTGACATGGATTAACCCTCACTCAGTGACAGGGATTGAACCTCAGTCAGTGACAGGGATTGAATCTCAGTCAGTGACAGGGATTGGCCCTCAGTCAGTGACAGGGATTGCGCCTCGGTCAGTGACAGGGATTGATCCTCAGTCAGTGACAGGTATTGAATCTCAGTCAGTGACAGGGATTGATCCTTAGTCAGTGATAGGGATTGACCCTCTGTCAGTGACAGGGATTGATCCTCAGTCAGCGACAGAATTTGACACTGAGTCAATGACAGGGATTGATCCTCAGTCAGTGACAGGGATTGAGCCTCAGTCAGTGACAGGGATTGAACCTCAGTCAGTGACAGGGATTGATCCTCAGTCAGTGACAGGAATTGAGCCTCAGTCAGTGACAGGGATTGATCCTCAGTCAGTGACAGGGATTGAGCCTCAGTCAGTGACAGGGATTGATCCTCAGTCAGTGACAGGGATTAATCCTCAGTCAGTGACTGGGATTGAATCTCAGTCAGTGACAGGGATTGACCCTCAGTCAGTGACAGGGATTGCGCCTCGGTCAGTGTCAGGGATTAATCCTTAGTCAGTGACAGGGATTGACCCTCTGTCAATGACAGGGATTGATCCTCAGTCAGTGACAGGGATTGAACCTCAGTCAGTGACAGGGATTGATCCTCAGTCAGTGACAGGGATTGATCCTCAGTCAGTGACAGGGAATGAATCTCAGTCAGTGACAGGGATTGATCCTTAGTCAGTGATAGGGATTGACCCTCAGTCAGTGACAGGGATTGATCCTCAGTCAGTGACGGAGAATGAACCTCAGTCAATGACAGGGATTGAACGTCAGTCAGTGACAGGGATTGAATCTCAGTCAGTGACAGGGATTGAGCCTCAGTCAGTGACAGGGATTGACCCTCAGCCAGTGACAGGGATTGAATCTCAGTCACTGAAAGGGATTGATCCTCAGTCAGTGACAGGGATTGAATCTCAGTCAGAGACTGGGATTGATCCTTAGTCAGTGATAGGGATTGACCCTCAGTCAGTGACAGGGATTGATCCTGAGTCAGTGACAGGGATTGACCCTCAGTCAGTGACAGGGATTGAGCCTCAGTCAGTGAAAGGAATTGATCCTCAGTCAGTGACAGGGATTGAATCTCAGTCAGTGACAGGGATTCATCCTCAGTCAGTGACAGGGATTGACCCTCACTCAGTGACAGGGATTGAACCTCAGTCAGTGACAGGGATTGACCCTCGGTCAGTGACAGTGATTGAGCCTCAGTCAGTGACAGGGATTGATCCTCAGTCAGTGACAGGGATTGAGCCTCAGTCAGTGACAGGGATTGATCCTCAGTCAGTGACAGGGATTAATCCTCAGTCAGTGACAGGGATTGATCCTCAGTCAGTGACAGGGATTGAATCTCAGTCACTGAAAGAGATTGACCCTCAGTCAGTGACAGGGATTGACCCTCACTCAGTGACAGGGATTGAACCTCAGTCAGTGACAGGGATTGAATCTCAGTCAGTGACAGGGATTGAACCTCAGTCAGTGACAGGGATTGACCCACAGTCAGTGACAGGGATTGACCCTCAGTCAGTGACAGGGATTGAGCCTCAGTCAGTGACAGGGATTGATCCTCAGTCAGTGACAGGGATTGAATCTCAGTCAGTGACTGGGATTGATCCTTAGTCAGTGATAGGGATTGACCCTCAGTCAGTGACAGGGATTGATCCTGAGTCAGTGACAGGGATTGACCCTCAGTCAGTGACAGGGATTGTCCCTTGGTCAGTGACAGGGATTGATCATCAGTCAGTGACAGGGATTGAATCTCAGGTAGTGACAGGGATTGAACCTCAGTCAGTGACAGGGATTGAATCTCAGTCAGTGACAGGGATTGACCCTCAGTCAGTGACAGGGATTGCGCCTCGGTCAGTGTCAGGGATTAATCCTTAGTCAGTGACAGGGATTGACACTCTGTCAATGACAGGGATTGATCCTCAGTCAGTGACAGGGATTGAGCCTCAGTCAGTGACAGGGATTGATCCTCAGTCAGTGACAGGGATTGGGCCTCAGTCAGTGACAGGGATTGATTCTCAGTCAGTGACAGGGAATGAATCTCAGTCAGTGACAGGGATTGATCCTTAGTCAGTGATAGGGATTGACCCTCAGTCAATGACAGGGATTGATCCTCAGTCAGTGACATGGATTGACCCTCAGTCAGTGACAGGGATTGCTTCTCAGTCAGTGACAGGGATTGAATCTCAGGTAGTGACAGGGATTGAACCTTAGTTAGTGACAGTGATTGAATCTCAGTCAGTGATAGGGATCGAATCTCAGTCAGTGACAGGGATTGAACCTCAGTCAATGAAAGGGATTGACCCTCAGTCAGTGACAGGGATTGAACCTCAGTAAGTGACAGGGATTGAATCTCAATCTGTGACAGGGATTGAATCTCAGTCAGTGACAGGGATTGATCCTCAGTCAGTGACAGGGATTGAATCTCAGTTAGAGGCAGGGATTGAACCTGAGTTAATGACAGGGATTGAACCTCAGTCAGTGAAAGGGATTGAATCTCAGTCAGTGACAGGGATTGAACCGCAGTCAGTGACAGGGAATGAATCACAGTCAGTGACAGGGATTCAATCTCAGTCAGTGACATTGATTCAATCTCAGTCAGTGACAGGGATTGACACTCAGTCAGTGACAGGGATTGACCCTCAGTCAGTGACAGGGATAGAATCTCAGTCAGTGACAGGGATTGAACCTCAGTCAGTGTCAGGGATTGAACCTCAGTCAGTAACAGGGATTGAACCTTAGTTAATGACAGGGATTGAACATCAGTCAGTGTCAGAGATTGAATCTGAGTCTGTGACAGTGATTCAATCTCAGTCAGTGACAGGGATTAAACCTCAGTCTGTGACAGAGATTCAAACTCAGTCAGTGACAGAGATTGAACCTCAGTCAGTGACAGGGATTGAACGTCATTCAGTGACAGGGATTGAATCTCAGTCAGTGACAGGGAATGAGCCTCAGTCAGTGACAGGGATTGACCCTCAGCCAGTGACAGGGATTGAATCTCAGTCACTGAAAGGGATTGACCCTCAGTCAGTGACAGGGATTGAATCTCTGTCAGTGACAGGGATTGACCCTCACTCAGTGACAGGGATTGAACCTCAGTCAGTGACAGGGATTGACCCTCAGTCAGTGACAGGGATTGAATCTCTGTCAGTGACAGGGATTGACCCTCAATCAGTGACAGGGATTGACCCACAGTCAGTGACAGGGATTGACCCTCAGTCAGTGACAGGGATTGAGCCTCAGTCAGTGACAGGGATTGATCCTCAGTCAGTGACAGGGATTGAATCTCAGCCAGTGACTGGGATTGATCCTTAGTCAGTGATAGGGATTGACCCTCAGTCAGTGACAGGGATTGATCCTGAGTCAGTGACAGGGATTGACCCTCAGTCAGTGACAGGGATTGAGCCTCAGTCAGAGACAGGGATCGATCCTCAGTCAGTGACAGGGATTGGACCTCAGTCAGTGACAGGGATTCATCCTCAGTCAGTGACAGGGATTGACCCTCACTCAGTGACAGGGATTGAACCTCAGTCAGTGACAGGGATTGACCCTCGGTCAGTGACAGTGATTGAACCTCAGTCAGTGACAGGGATTGAATCTCAGTCACTGAAAGGGATTGACCCTCAGCCAGTGACAGGGATTGAATCTCAGTCACTGAAAGGGATGACCCTCACTCAGTGACAGGGATTGACCCTAACTCCGTGACAGGGAATGAATCTCAGTCAGTGACAGGGATTCAATCTCAGTCAGTGACAGGGATTGAATCTCAGTCAGTGACAGTGATTAAATCTCAGTCCCTGAAAGGGATTGACCCTCTGTCAGTGACAGGGATTGAATCTCAGTCACTGAAAGGGATTGACCCTCACTCAGTGACAGGGATTGAACCTCAGTCAGTGACAGGGATTGACCCTCAGTCAGTGACAGTGATTGAACCTCAGTCAGTGACAGGGATTGAGCCTCAGTCAGTGACAGGGATTGATCCTCAGTCAGTGACAGGGATTGAATCTCAGTCGGTGACAGGAATTGATCCTTAGTCAGTGATAGCGATTGACCCTCAGTCTGTGACAGGGATTGATCCACAGTCATTGACAGGGCTTGACACTGAGTCAATGACAGGGATTGATCCTCAGTCAGTGACATGGATTGTCCCTTGGTCAGTGACAGGGATTGATCATCAGTCAGTGACAGGGATTGAATCTCAGGTAGTGACAGGGATTGAACCTCAGTCAGTGACAGGGATTGAATCTCAGTCAGTGACAGGGATTGACTCTCAGTCAGTGACAGGGATTGCGCCTCGGTCAGTGTCAGGGATTAATCCTTAGTCAGTGACAGGGATTGACCCTCTGTCAATGACAGGGATTGATCCTCAGTCAGTGACAGGGATTGAGCCTCAGTCAGTGACAGGGATTGATCCTCAGTCAGTGACAGGGATTGATCCTCAGTCAGTGACAGGGATTGATTCTCAGTCAGTGACAGGGAATGAATCTCAGTCAGTGACAGGGATTGAATCTTAGTCAGTGATAGGGATTGACCCTCAGTCAGTGACAGGGATTGATCCTCAGTCAGTGACGGAGATTGAACCTCAGTCAATGACAGGGATTGAACGTCAGTCAGTGACAGGGATTGATTCTCAGTCAGTGACAGGGATTGAGCCTCAGTCAGTGACAGGGATTGACCCTCAGCCAGTGACAGGGATTGAATCTCAGTCACTGAAAGGGATTGACCCTCAGTCAGTGACAGGGATTGAATCTCTGTCAGAGACAGAGATTGACCCTCACACAGTGACAGGGATTGATCCTCAGTCAGTGACAGGGATTGACCCTCAGTCAGTGACAGTGATTGAACCTCAGTCAGTGACAGGGATTGAGCCTCAGTCAGTGACAGGGATTGATCCTCATTCAGTGACAGGGATTGAATCTCAGTCAGTGACAGGGATTGATCCTCAGTCAGTGACAGTGATTGAGCCTCAGTCAGTGACAGGGATTGATCCTGAGTCAGTGACAGGGATTGAATCTCAGTCAGTGACAGGGATTGAATCTCAGTCACTGAAAGGGATTGACCCTCAGTCAGTGACAGGGATTGACCCTCACTCAGTGACAGGCATTGAACCTCAGTCAGTGACAGGGATTGAATCTCAGTCAGTGACAGGGATTGACCCTCAGTCAGTGACAGGGATTGCGCCTCGGTCAGTGACAGGGATTGATCCTCAGTCAGTGACACGTATTGAATCTCAGTCAGTGACAGGGATTGATCCTTAGTCAGTGATAGGGATTGACACTGAGTCAATGACAGGGATTGATCCTCAGTCAGTGACAGGGATTGAGCCTCAGTCAGTGACAGGGATTGATCCTCAGTCAGTGACAGGGAATGAATCTCAGTAAGTGACAGGGATTGACCCTTAGTCAGTGATAGGGATTGACCCTCAGTCAGTGACAGGGATTGATCCTCAGTCAGTGACGGAGATTGAACCTCAGTCAATGACAGGGATTGAACGTCAGTCAGTGATATGGATTGAGCCTCAGTCAGTGACAGGGATTGAATCTCAGTCAGTGATAGGGATCGAATCTCAGTCAGTGACAGGGATTGAACATCAGTCAATGACAGGGATTGACCCTCCGTCAGTGACAGGGATTGAACCTCAGTAAGTGACAGGGATTGAATCTCAATCTGTGACAGGGATTGAATCTCAGTCAGTGACAGGGATTGAACCTCAGTCAGTGACAGGGATTGATCCTTAGTCAGTGATAGGGATTGACCCTCTGTCAGTGACAGGGATTGATCCTCAGTCAGCGACAGGGATTGACACTGAGTCAATGACAGGGATTGACCCTCACTCAGTGACAGGGATTGAACCTCAGTCAGTGACAGGGATTGAATCTCAGTCAGTGACAGGGATTGACCCTCAGTCAGTGACAGGGATTGCGCGTCGGTCAGTGACAGGGATTGATCCTCAGTCAGTGACAGGTATTGAATCTCAGTCAGTGACAGGGTTTGATCCTTAGTCAGTGATAGGGATTGACCCTCTGTCAGTGACAGGGATTGATCCTCAGTCAGCGACAGGGATTGACACTGAGTCAATGACAGGGATTGATCCTCAGTCAGTGACAGTGATTGAGCCTCAGTCAGTGACAGGGATTGATCCTCAGTCAGTGACAGGGATTGGGCCTCAGTCAGTGACAGGGATTTATCCTCAGTCAGTGACAGGGAATGAATCTCAGTCAGTGACAGGGATTGATCCTTAGTCAGTGATAGGGATTGACCCTCAGTCAGTGACAGGGATTGAACCTCAGTCAGTGACAGGGATTGAATCTCAGTCAGTGACAGGGATTGACCCTCAGTCAATGACAGGGATTGAACGTCAGTCAATGACAGGGATTGAACGTCAGTCAGTGACAGGGATTGAATCTCAGTCAGTGACATGGATTGAGCCTCAGTCAGTGACAGGGATTGACCCTCAGCCAGTGACAGGGATTGAATCTCAGTCACTGAAAGGGATTGACCCTCAGTCAGTGACAGGGTTTAAATCTCTGTCAGAGACAGAGATTGACCCTCACACAGTGACAGGGATTGAACCTCAGTCAGTGACAGGGATTGACCCTCAGTCAGTGACAGTGATTGAACCTCAGTCAGTGACAGGGATTGATCCTCAGTCAGTGACAGGGATTGAGTCTCAGTCAGTGACAGGGATTGATCCTCAGTCAGTGACAGGGATTGAGCCTCAGTCAGTGACAGGGATTGATCCTCAGTCAGTGAAAGGGATTAATCCTCAGTCAGTGACAGGGATTGAATCTCAGTCAGTGACAGGGATTGACCCTTAGTCAGTGATAGGGATTGACCCTCAGTCAGTGACAGGGATTGATCCTTAGTCAGTGATAGGGATTGACCCTCAGTCAGTGACAGGGATTGATCCTCAGTCAGTGACATGGATTGACCCTCAGTCAGTGACAGGGATTGATTCTCAGTCAGTGACAGGGATTGAATCTCAGGTAGTGACAGGGATTGAACCTTAGTTAGTGACAGTGATTGAATCTCAGTCAGTGATAGGGATCGAATCTCAGTCAGTGACAGGGATTGAACCTCAGTCAATGACAGGGATTGACCCTCAGTCAGTGACAGGGATTGAACCTCAGTAAGTGACAGGGATTGAATCTCAATCTGTGACAGGGATTGAATCTCAGTCAGTGACAGGGATTGAACCTCATTCAGTGACAGGGATTGATCCTCAGTCAGTGACAGGGATTGAATCTCAGTTAGTGAAAGGGATTGAACCTTAGTTAATGACAGGGATTGAACCTCAGTCAGTGACAGGGATTGAATCTCAGTCAGTGACAGGGATTGAACCGCAGTCAGTGACAGGGAATGAATCTCAGTCAGTGACAGGGATTCAATCTCAGTCAGTGACAATGATTCAATCTCAGTCAGAGACAGGGATTGACACTCAGTCAGTGACAGGGATTGACCCTCAGTCAGTGACAGGGATTGAATCTCAGTCAGTAACAGGGATTGAACCTCAGTCAGTGTCAGGGATTGAACCTCAGTCAGTGACAGGGATTGAACCTTAGTTAATGACAGGGATTGAACATCAGTCAGTGTCAGAGATTGAATCTGAGTCTGTGACAGAGATTCAATCTCAGTCAGTGACAGGGATTAAACCTCAGTCTGTGACAGAGATTCAAACTCAGTCAGTGACAGAGATTGAACCTCAGTCAGTGACAGGGATTGAACGTCAGTCAGTGACAGGGATTGAATCTCAGTCAGTGACAGGGAATGAGCCTCAGTCAGTGACAGGGTTTGACCCTCAGCCAGTGACAGGGATTGAATCTCAGTCAGTGACAGGGATTGACCCTCAGTCAGTGACAGGGATTGAATCTCAGTCAGTGACAGGGATTGAACCTCAGTCAGTGTCAGGGATTGAACCTCAGTCAGTGACAGGGATTGAACCTTAGTTAATGACAGGGATTGAACATCAGTCAGTGTCAGAGATTGAATCTGAGTCTGTGACAGGGATTGAATCTCAGTCAGTGACAGGGAATGAGCCTCAGTCAGTGACAGGGATTGACCCTCAGCCAGTGACAGGGATTGAATCTCTGTCAGTGACAGGGATTGACCCACACTCAGTGACAGGGATTGAACCTCAGTCAGTGACAGGGATTGAACCTCAGTCAGTGACAGGGATTGAGCCTCAGTCACGGAAAGGGATTGACCCTCAGTCAGTGACAGGGATTGAATCTCTGTCAGTGACAGGGATTGACCCTCAATCAGTGACAGGGATTGACCCACAGTCAGTGACAGGGATTGAACCTCAGTCAGTGACAGGGATTGAGCCTCAGTCAGTGACAGGGATTGATCCTCAGTCAGTGACAGGGATTGAATCTCAGTCAGTGACTGGGATTGATCCTTAGTCAGTGATAGGGATTGACCCTCAGTCAGTGACAGGGATTGATCCTCAGTCAGTGACAGGGATTGACCCTCAGTCAGTGACAGGGATTGAGCCTCAGTCAGTGACAGGGATCGATCCTCAGTCAGTGACAGGGATTGGACCTCAGTCAGTGACAGGGATTCATCCTCAGTCAGTGACAGGGATTGACCCTCACTCAGTGACAGGGATTGAACCTCAGTCAGTGACAGTGATTGACCCTCGGTCAGTGACAGTGATTGAACCTCAGTCAGTGACAGGGATTGAATCTCAGTCACTGAAAGGGATTCATTCTCAGCCAGTGACAGGGATTGAATCTCAGTCACTGAAAGGGAATGACCCTCACTCAGTGACAGGGATTGACCTTAATTCAGTGACAGGGAATGAATCTCAGTCAGTGACAGGGGTTCAATCTCAGTCAGTGACAGGGATTGAATCTCAGTCAGTGACAGGGATTGAGCCTCAGTCAGTGACAGGGATTGATCCTCAGTCAGTGACAGGGATTGAGCCTCAGTCAGTGACAGGGATTGATCCTCAGTCAGTGAAAGGGATTAATCCTCAGTCAGTGACAGGGATTGAATCTCAGTCAGTGACAGGGATTGACCCTTAGTCAGTGATAGGGATTGACCCTCAGTCAGTGACAGGGATTGATCCTTAGTCAGTGATAGGGATTGACCCTCAGTCAGTGACAGGGATTGATCCTCAGTCAGTGACATGGATTGACCCTCAGTCAGTGACAGGGATTGATTCTCAGTCAGTGACAGGGATTGAATCTCAGGTAGTGACAGGGATTGAACCTTAGTTAGTGACAGTGATTGAATCTCAGTCAGTGATAGGGATCGAATCTCAGTCAGTGACAGGGATTGAACCTCAGTCAATGACAGGGATTGACCCTCAGTCAGTGACAGGGATTGAACCTCAGTAAGTGACAGGGATTGAATCTCAATCTGTGACAGGGATTGAATCTCAGTCAGTGACAGGGATTGAACCTCATTCAGTGACAGGGATTGATCCTCAGTCAGTGACAGGGATTGAATCTCAGTTAGTGAAAGGGATTGAACCTTAGTTAATGACAGGGATTGAACCTCAGTCAGTGACAGGGATTGAATCTCAGTCAGTGACAGGGATTGAACCGCAGTCAGTGACAGGGAATGAATCTCAGTCAGTGACAGGGATTCAATCTCAGTCAGTGACAATGATTCAATCTCAGTCAGAGACAGGGATTGACACTCAGTCAGTGACAGGGATTGACCCTCAGTCAGTGACAGGGATTGAATCTCAGTCAGTAACAGGGATTGAACCTCAGTCAGTGTCAGGGATTGAACCTCAGTCAGTGACAGGGATTGAACCTTAGTTAATGACAGGGATTGAACATCAGTCAGTGTCAGAGATTGAATCTGAGTCTGTGACAGAGATTCAATCTCAGTCAGTGACAGGGATTAAACCTCAGTCTGTGACAGAGATTCAAACTCAGTCAGTGACAGAGATTGAACCTCAGTCAGTGACAGGGATTGAACGTCAGTCAGTGACAGGGATTGAATCTCAGTCAGTGACAGGGAATGAGCCTCAGTCAGTGACAGGGTTTGACCCTCAGCCAGTGACAGGGATTGAATCTCAGTCAGTGACAGGGATTGACCCTCAGTCAGTGACAGGGATTGAATCTCAGTCAGTGACAGGGATTGAACCTCAGTCAGTGTCAGGGATTGAACCTCAGTCAGTGACAGGGATTGAACCTTAGTTAATGACAGGGATTGAACATCAGTCAGTGTCAGAGATTGAATCTGAGTCTGTGACAGGGATTGAATCTCAGTCAGTGACAGGGAATGAGCCTCAGTCAGTGACAGGGATTGACCCTCAGCCAGTGACAGGGATTGAATCTCTGTCAGTGACAGGGATTGACCCACACTCAGTGACAGGGATTGAACCTCAGTCAGTGACAGGGATTGAACCTCAGTCAGTGACAGGGATTGAGCCTCAGTCACGGAAAGGGATTGACCCTCAGTCAGTGACAGGGATTGAATCTCTGTCAGTGACAGGGATTGACCCTCAATCAGTGACAGGGATTGACCCACAGTCAGTGACAGGGATTGAACCTCAGTCAGTGACAGGGATTGAGCCTCAGTCAGTGACAGGGATTGATCCTCAGTCAGTGACAGGGATTGAATCTCAGTCAGTGACTGGGATTGATCCTTAGTCAGTGATAGGGATTGACCCTCAGTCAGTGACAGGGATTGATCCTCAGTCAGTGACAGGGATTGACCCTCAGTCAGTGACAGGGATTGAGCCTCAGTCAGTGACAGGGATCGATCCTCAGTCAGTGACAGGGATTGGACCTCAGTCAGTGACAGGGATTCATCCTCAGTCAGTGACAGGGATTGACCCTCACTCAGTGACAGGGATTGAACCTCAGTCAGTGACAGTGATTGACCCTCGGTCAGTGACAGTGATTGAACCTCAGTCAGTGACAGGGATTGAATCTCAGTCACTGAAAGGGATTCATTCTCAGCCAGTGACAGGGATTGAATCTCAGTCACTGAAAGGGAATGACCCTCACTCAGTGACAGGGATTGACCTTAATTCAGTGACAGGGAATGAATCTCAGTCAGTGACAGGGGTTCAATCTCAGTCAGTGACAGGGATTGAATCTCAGTCAGTGACAGGGATTGAATCTCAGTCCCTGAAAGGGATTGACCCTCAGCCAGTGACAGGGATTGAATCTCAGTCACTGAAAGGGATTGACCCTCACTCAGTGACAGGGATTGAACCTCAGTCAGTGACAGGGATTCACCCTCAGTCAGTGACAGTGATTGAACCTCAGTCAGTGACAGGGATTGAGCCTCAGTCAGTGATAGGGATTGATCCTCAGTCAGTGACAGGGATTGAATCTCAGTCGGTGACAGGAATTGATCCTTAGTCAGTGATAGGGATTGACCCTCAGTCTGTGGCAGGGATTGATCCACATTCAGTGACAGGGCTTGACACTGAGTCAATGACAGGGATTGATCCTCAGTCAGTGACATGGATTGACCCTTGGTCAGTGACAGGGATTGATCCTCAGTCAGTGACAGGGATTGATCCTCAGTCAGTGACAGGGATTGAGCCTCAGTCAGTGACAGGGATTGATCCTCAGTCAGTGAAAGGGATTAATCCTCAGTCAGTGACAGGGATTGAATCTCAGTCAGTGACAGGGATTGACCCTTAGTCAGTGATAGGGATTGACCCTCAGTCAGTGACAGGGATTGATCCTTAGTCAGTGATAGGGATTGACCCTCAGTCAGTGACAGGGATTGATCCTCAGTCAGTGACATGGATTGACCCTCAGTCAGTGACAGGGATTGATTCTCAGTCAGTGACAGGGATTGAATCTCAGGTAGTGACAGGGATTGAACCTTAGTTAGTGACAGTGATTGAATCTCAGTCAGTGATAGGGATCGAATCTCAGTCAGTGACAGGGATTGAACCTCAGTCAATGACAGGGATTGACCCTCAGTCAGTGACAGGGATTGAACCTCAGTAAGTGACAGGGATTGAATCTCAATCTGTGACAGGGATTGAATCTCAGTCAGTGACAGGGATTGAACCTCATTCAGTGACAGGGATTGATCCTCAGTCAGTGACAGGGATTGAATCTCAGTTAGTGAACGGGATTGAACCTTAGTTAATGACAGGGATTGAACCTCAGTCAGTGACAGGGATTGAATCTCAGTCAGTGACAGGGATTGAACCGCAGTCAGTGACAGGGAATGAATCTCAGTCAGTGACAGGGATTCAATCTCAGTCAGTGACAATGATTCAATCTCAGTCAGTGACAGGGATTGACACTCAGT
Organism: Chiloscyllium plagiosum; assembly: GCF_037043375.1. Lineage (NCBI taxonomy): Eukaryota > Metazoa > Chordata > Chondrichthyes > Orectolobiformes > Hemiscylliidae > Chiloscyllium > Chiloscyllium plagiosum. Next base: position 98,920,323 of record NW_028270167.1, read on the forward strand.
CAGTGACAGGGATTGACCCTCAGTCAGTGACAGGGATTGAATCTCAGTCAGTAACAGGGATTGAACCTCAGTCAGTGTCAGGGATTGAACCTCAGTCAGTGACAGGGATTGAACCTTAGTTAATGACAGGGATTGAACATCAGTCAGTGTCAGAGATTGAATCTGAGTCTGTGACAGAGATTCAATCTCAGTCAGTGACAGGGATTAAACCTCAGTCTGTGACAGAGATTCAAACTCAGTCAGTGACAGAGATTGAACCTCAGTCAGTGACAGGGATTGAACGTCAGTCAGTGACAGGGATTGAATCTCAGTCAGTGACAGGGAATGAGCCTCAGTCAGTGACAGGGATTGACCCTCAGCCAGTGACAGGGATTGAATCTCAGTCAGTGACAGGGATTGACCCTCAGTCAGTGACAGGGATTGAATCTCAGTCAGTGACAGGGATTGAACCTCAGTCAGTGTCAGGGATTGAACCTCAGTCAGTGACAGGGATTGAACCTTAGTTAATGACAGGGATTGAACATCAGTCAGTGTCAGAGATTGAATCTGAGTCTGTGACAGGGATTGAATCTCAGTCAGTGACAGGGAATGAGCCTCAGTCAGTGACAGGGATTGACCCTCAGCCAGTGACAGGGATTGAATCTCTGTCAGTGACAGGGATTGACCCTCACTCAGTGACAGGGATTGAACCTCAGTCAGTGACAGGGATTGAACCTCAGTCAGTGACAGGGATTGAGCCTCAGTCACGGAAAGGGATTGACCCTCAGTCAGTGACAGGGATTGAATCTCAGTAAGTGACTGGGATTGATCCTTAGTCAGTGATAGGGATTGACCCTCAGTCAGTGACAGGGATTGATCCTCAGTCAGTGACAGGGATTGACCCTCACTCAGTGACAGGGATTGAACCTCAGTCAGTGACAGTGATTGACCCTCGGTCAGTGACAGTGATTGAACCTCAGTCAGTGACAGGGATTGAATCTCAGTCACTGAAAGGGATTCATTCTCAGCCAGTGACAGGGATTGAATCTCAGTCACTGAAAGGGAATGACCCTCACTCAGTGACAGGGATTGACCTTAATTCAGTGACAGGGAATGAATCTCAGTCAGTGACAGGGATTCAATCTCAGTCAGTGACAGGGATTGAATCTCAGTCAGTGACAGGGATTGAATCTCAGTCCCTGAAAGGGATTGACCCTCAGCCAGTGACAGGGATTGAATCTCAGTCACTGAAAGGGATTGACCCTCACTCAGTGACAGGGATTGAACCTCAGTCAGTGACAGGGATTCACCCTCAGTCAGTGACAGTGATTGAACCTCAGTCAGTGACAGGGATTGAGCCTCAGTCAGTGACAGGGATTGATCCTCAGTCAGTGACAGGGATTGAATCTCAGTCGGTGACAGGAATTGATCCTTAGTCAGTGATAGGGATTGACCCTCAGTCTGTGGCAGGGATTGATCCACAGTCAGTGACAGGGCTTGACACTGAGTCAATGACAGGGATTGATCCTCAGTCAGTGACATGGATTGACCCTTGGTCAGTGACAGGGATTGATCCTCAGTCAGTGACAGGGATTGAATCTCAGGTAGTGACAGGGATTGAACCTCAGTCAGTGACTGGGATTGAATCTCAGTCAGTGACAGGGATTCAATCTCAGTCAGTGACAGGTATTGACCCTCAGTCAGTGACAGGGATTGACCCTCAGGCAGTGACAGGGATTGAATCTCAGTCAGTGACAGGGATTGAACCTCAGTCAGTGTCAGGGATTGATCCTCAGTCAGTGACAGGGATTGAATCTCAGTCAGTGACAGGGATTGACCCTCAGTCAGTGACAGGGATTGAATCTCTGTCAGTGACAGGGATTGAACCTCAATCAATGACAGGGATTGACTCTCAGTCAGTGACAGGGATTGAATCTCAGTCAGTGACAGAGATTGTCCCTCAGTCAGTGACAGCGAATGAATCTCAGTCAGTGACAGGGATTCAATCTCAGTCAGTGACAGGGATTGACCCTCAGTCAGTGACAGGGATTGAACCTCAGTCAGTGACAGGGATTGAACCTCAATCAATGTCATGGATTGACTCTCAGTCTGTGACAGAGATTCAATCTCAGTCAGTGACAGGGATTGAACCTCAGTCAGTGACAGGGGCTGAACCTCAGTCAGTGACAGGGATAGAATCTCAGTCAGTGACAGGGATTGACCCTCAGTCAGTGACAGGGAATGAATTTTAGTCAGTGACAGGGATTGAACCTCAGTCAGTGACAGGGATTGAATCTCAGTCAGTGACAGGGATTGATCCTCAGTCAGTGACAGGGACTAAACCTCAGTCAGTGACAGGGGTTGAGCCTCAGTCAGTGACAGGGATTGAATCTCAGTCAGTGACAGGGATTAACCCTCAGTCAGTGACAGGGACTGAATCTCACTCAGAGAAAGGGATTGACCCTGTCAGTCACAGTGATTGAACCTCAGTCAGTGACAGGGATTGACCCTCAGTCAGTGACAGGGATTGAGTCTCAGTCAGTGACAGGGATTGATCCTCAGTCAGTGACAGGGACTAAACCTCAGTCAGTGACAGGGGTTGAGCCTCAGTCAGTGACAGGGATTGAATCTCAGTCAGTGACAGGGATTAACCCTCAGTCAGTGACAGGGACTGAATCTCACTCAGAGAAAGGGATTGACCCTGTCAGTCACAGTGATTGAACCTCAGTCAGTGACAGGGATTGACCCTCAGTCAGTGACAGGGATTGAATCTCAGTCAGTGACAGGGATTGACCCTCAATCAGTGACAGGGACTGAATCTCACTCAGTGAAAGGGATTGACCCTGTCAGTGACACGGATTGAACCTCAGTCTGTGACAGTGATTGAGCCTCAGTCATTGACAGGGATTGATCCTCAGTCAGTGACAGGAATTGAGCCTCAATCAGTGATAGGGATTGAACATCAGTCAGTGTCAGAGATTGAATCTGAGTCTGTAACAGAGATTCAATCTCAGTCAGTGACAGGGATTGAACCTCAGTCAGTGACAGGTATTGAACCTCAGTCTGTGACAGAGATTCAATCTCAGTCAGTGACAGAGATTGAACCTCAATCAGTGACAGGGATTGAACGTCAGTCAGTGACAGGGATTGAATCTCTGTCAGTGACAGGGATTGACCCTCACTCAGTGGCAGGGATTGAACCTCAGTCAGTGACAGGGATTGACCCTCAGTCAGTGACAGTGATTGAACCTCAGTCAGTGACAGGGATTGACCCTCAGTCAGTGACAGGGATTGATCCTCAGTCAGTGACAGGGATTGATTCTCAATCATTGACAGGGATTGACCCTCAGTCAGTGACAGGGATTGAATCTCTGTCAGTGACAGGGATTGACCCTCACTCAGTGACAGGGATGGAACCTCAGTCAGTGACAGGGATTGACCCTCAGTCAGTGACAGTGATTGAACCTCAGTCAGTGACAGGGATTGACCCTCAGTCAGTGACAGGGATTGATCCTCAGTCAGTGACAGGGATTGAATCTCAATCAGTGACAGGGATTGACCCTCAGTCAGTGACAGGGATTGAGCCTCAGTCAGTGACAGGGATTGATCCTCAGTCAGTGACAGAGATTGGGCCTCAGTCAGTGACAGGGATTGATCCTCAGTCAGTGACAGGGAATGAATCTCAGTCAGTGACAGGGATTGATTCTCAATCATTGACAGGGATTGACCCTCAGTCAGTGACAGGGATTGAATCTCTGTCAGTGACAGGGATTGACCCTCACTCAGTGACAGGGATGGAACCTCAGTCAGTGACAGGGATTGACCCTCAGTCAGTGACAGTGATTGAACCTCAGTCAGTGACAGGGATTGACCCTCAGTCAGTGACAGGGTTTGAGCCTCAGTCAGTGACAGGGATTGAACCTCAGTCAGTGACAGGGATTGAATCTCAGTCACTGAAACGGATTGACCCTCACACAGTGACAGGGATTGAACCTCAGTCAGTGACAGGGATTGACCCTCAGTCAGTGACAGCGAATGAATCTCAGTCAGTGACAGGGATTCAATCTCAGTCAGTGACAGGGATTGACCCTCAGTCAGTGACAGAGATTGACTCTCAGTCAGTGACAGGGATTGAACCTCAATCAATGACAGTGATTGACTCTCAGTCAGTGACAGGGATTGAACCTCAGTCAGTGACAGGGATTGAACCTCAATCAATGACAGGGATTGACTCTCAGTCTGTGACAGAGATTCAATCTCAGTCAGTGACAGGGATTGAACCTCAGTCAGTGTCAGGGGCTGAACCTTAGTCAGTGACAGGGATAGAATCTCAGTCAGTGACAGGGATAGACCCTCACTCAGTGACAGGGAATGAATCTTAGTCAGTGACAGGGATTGACCCTCAGTCAGTGACAGGGATTGAATCTCAGTCAGTGACAGGGATTGATCCTCAGTCAGTGACAGGGACTAAACCTCAGTCAGTGACAGGGGTTGAGCCTCAGTCAGTGACAGGGATTGAATCTCAGTCAGTGACAGGGATTAACCCTCAGTCAGTGACAGGGACTGAATCTCACTCAGAGAAAGGGATTGACCCTGTCAGTGACAGGGATTGAACCTCAGTCAGTGACAGGGATTGACCCTCAGTCAGTGACAGTGATTGAATCTCAGTCAGTGACAGGGATTGACCCTCAGTCAGTGACAGGGACTGAATCTCACTCAGTGAAAGGGATTGACACTGTCAGTGACACGGATTGAACCTCAGTCTGTGACAGGGATTGAGCCTCAGTCATTGACAGGGATTGATCCTCAGTCGGTGACAGGGATTGAGCCTCAGTCAGTGACAGTGATTGAAAATCAGTCAGTGTCAGAGATTGAATCTGAGTCTGTAACAGAGATTCAATCTCAGTCAGTGACAGGGATTGAACCTCAGTCAGTGACAGGGATTGAATCTCAGTCAGTGACAGGGATTGACCCTCAGTCAGTGACACGGACTGCGCCTCGGTCAGTGTCAGGGATTGATACTTAGTCAGTGATAGGGATTGACCCTCTGTCAATGACAGGGATTGGTCCTCAGTCAGTGACAGGGATTGAGCCTCAGTCAGTGACAGGGATTGATCCTCAGTCAGTGACAGGGATTGGGCCTCAGTCAGTGACAGGGATTGAATCTCAGTCAGTGACAGGGATTGACCCTCAGTCAGTGACACGGACTGCGCCTCGGTCAGTGTCAGGGATTGATACTTAGTCAGTGATAGGGATTGACCCTCTGTCAATGACAGGGATTGGTCCTCAGTCAGTGACAGGGATTGAGCCTCAGTCAGTGACAGGGATTGATCCTCAGTCAGTGACAGGGATTGGGCCTCAGTCATTGACAGGGATTGATCCTCAGTCGGTGACACGGACTGCGCCTCGGTCAGTGTCAGGGATTGATCCTTCGTCAGTGATAGGGATTGACCCTCTGTCAATGACAGGGATTGATCCTCAGTCGGTGACAGGGATTGAGCCTCAGTCAGTGACAGTGATTGAAAATCAGTCAGTGTCAGAGATTGAATCTGAGTCTGTAACAGAGATTCAATCTCAGTCAGTGACAGGGATTGATCCTCAGTCAGTGACAGGGATTGGGCCTCAGTCAGTGACAGGGATTGATTCTCAGTCAGTGACAGGGAATGAATCTCAGTCAATGACAGGGATTGATCCTTAGTCAGTGATAGGGATTGACCCTCAGTCAGTGACAGGGATTGATCCTCAGTCAGTGACGGAGATTGAACCTCAGTCAATGACAGGGATTGAACGTCAGTCAGTGACAGGGATTGAATCTCAGTCAGTGACAGGGATTGAGCCTCAGTCAGTGACAGGGATTGACCCTCAGCCAGTGACAGGGATTGAATCTCAGTCACTGAAAGGGATTGACCCTCAGTCAGTGACAGGGATTGAATCTCTGTCAGAGACAGAGATTGACCCTCACACAGTGACAGGGATTGATCCTCAGTCAGTGACAGGGATTGACCCTCAGTCAGTGACAGTAATTGAACCTCAGTCAGTGACAGGGATTGAGCCTCAGTCAGTGACAGGGATTGATCCTCAATCAGTGACAGGGATTGAATCTCAGTCAGTGACAGGGATTGATCCTCAGTCAGTGACAGTGATTGAGCCTCAGTCAGTGACAGGGATTGATCCTCAGTCAGTGACACGTATTGAATCTCTGTCAGTGACAGGGATTGATCCTTAGTCAGTGATAGGGATTGACACTGAGTCAATGACAGGGATTGATCCTCAGTCAGTGATAGGGATTGAGCCTCAGTCAGGGACAGGGATTGATCCTCAGTCAGTGACAGGGAATGAATCTCAGTCAGTGACAGGGATTGATCCTTAGTCAGTGATAGGGATTGACCCTCAGTCAGTGACAGGGATTGATCCTCAGTCAGTGACGGAGATTGAACCTCAGTCAATGACAGGGATTGAACGTCAGTCAGTGACAGGGATTGAGCCTCAGTCAGTGACAGGGATTGACCCTCAGCCAGTGACAGGGATTGAATCTCAGTCACTGAAAGGGATAAACCCTCAGTCAGTGACAGGGTTTAAATCTCTGTCAGAGACAGAGATTGACCCTCACACAGTGACAGGGATTGAACCTGAGTCAGTGACAGGGATTGACCCTCAGTCAGTGACAGTGATTGAACCTCAGTCAGTGACAGGGATTGATCCTCAGTCAGTGACAGGGATTGAGCCTCAGTCAGTGACAGGGATTGATCCTCAGTCAGTGACAGGGATTGAGCCTCAGTCAGTGACAGGGATTGATCCTCAGTCAGTGAAAGGGATTAATCCTCAGTCAGTGACAGGGATTGAACCGCAGTCAGTGTCAGGGATTGATACTTAGTCAGTGATAGGGATTGACCCTCTGTCAATGACAGGGATTGGTCCTCAGTCAGTGACAGGGATTGAGCCTCAGTCAGTGACAGGGATTGATCCTCAGTCAGTGACAGGGATTGGGCCTCAGTCAGTGACAGGGATTGAATCTCAGTCAGTGACAGGGATTGACCCTCAGTCAGTGACACGGACTGCGCCTCGGTCAGTGTCAGGGATTGATACTTAGTCAGTGATAGGGATTGACCCTCTGTCAATGACAGGGATTGGTCCTCAGTCAGTGACAGGGATTGAGCCTCAGTCAGTGACAGGGATTGATCCTCAGTCAGTGACAGGGATTGGGCCTCAGTCATTGACAGGGATTGATCCTCAGTCGGTGACACGGACTGCGCCTCGGTCAGTGTCAGGGATTGATCCTTCGTCAGTGATAGGGATTGACCCTCTGTCAATGACAGGGATTGATCCTCAGACGGTGACAGGGATTGAGCCTCAGTCAGTGACAGTGATTGAAAATCAGTCAGTGTCAGAGATTGAATCTGAGTCTGTAACAGAGATTCAATCTCAGTCAGTGACAGGGATTGATCCTCAGTCAGTGACAGGGATTGGGCCTCAGTCAGTGACAGGGATTGATTCTCAGTCAGTGACAGGGAATGAATCTCAGTCAATGACAGGGATTGATCCTTAGTCAGTGATAGGGATTGACCCTCAGTCAGTGACAGGGATTGATCCTCAGTCAGTGACGGAGATTGAACCTCAGTCAATGACAGGGATTGAACGTCAGTCAGTGACAGGGATTGAATCTCAGTCAGTGACAGGGATTGAGCCTCAGTCAGTGACAGGGATTGACCCTCAGCCAGTGACAGGGATTGAATCTCAGTCACTGAAAGGGATTGACCCTCAGTCAGTGACAGGGATTGAATCTCTGTCAGAGACAGAGATTGACCCTCACACAGTGACAGGGATTGATCCTCAGTCAGTGACAGGGATTGACCCTCAGTCAGTGACAGTAATTGAACCTCAGTCAGTGACAGGGATTGAGCCTCAGTCAGTGACAGGGATTGATCCTCAGACAGTGACAGGGATTGAATCTCAGTCAGTGACAGGGATTGATCCTCAGTCAGTGACAGTGATTGAGCCTCAGTCATTGACAGGGATTGATCCTCAGTCAGTGACACGTATTGAATCTCTGTCAGTGACAGGGATTGATCCTTAGTCAGTGATAGGGATTGACACTGAGTCAATGACAGGGATTGATCCTCAGTCAGTGATAGGGATTGAGCCTCAGTCAGGGACAGGGATTGATCCTCAGTCAGTGACAGGGAATGAATCTCAGTCAGTGACAGGGATTGATCCTTAGTCAGTGATAGGGATTGACCCTCAGTCAGTGACAGGGATTGATCCTCAGTCAGTGACGGAGATTGAACCTCAGTCAATGACAGGGATTGAACGTCAGTCAGTGACAGGGATTGAGCCTCAGTCAGTGACAGGGATTGACCCTCAGCCAGTGACAGGGATTGAATCTCAGTCACTGAAAGGGATTGACCCTCAGTCAGTGACAGGGTTTAAATCTCTGTCAGAGACAGAGATTGACCCTCACACAGTGACAGGGATTGAACCTGAGTCAGTGACAGGGATTGACCCTCAGTCAGTGACAGTGATTGAACCTCAGTCAGTGACAGGGATTGATCCTCAGTCAGTGACAGGGATTGAGCCTCAGTCAGTGACAGGGATTGATCCTCAGTCAGTGACAGGGATTGAGCCTCAGTCAGTGACAGGGATTGATCCTCAGTCAGTGAAAGGGATTAATCCTCAGTCAGTGACAGGGATTGAACCGCAGTCAGTGACAGGGATTGATCCTTAGTCAGTGATAGGGATTGGCCCTCTGTCAGTGACAGGGATTGATCTTCAGTCAGCGACAGGGATTGACACTGAGTCAATGACAGGGATTGACCCTCACTCAGTGACAGGGATTGAACCTCAGTCAGTGACAGGGATTGAATCTCAGTCAGTGACAGGGATTGACCCTCAGTCAGTGACAGGGATTGCGCCTCGGTCAGTGACAGGGATTGATCCTCAGTCAGTGACAGGTATTGAATCTCAGTCAGTGACAGGGATTGATCCTTAGTCAGTGATAGGGATTGACCCTCAGTCAGTGACAGGGATTGATCCTCAGTCAGTGACGGAGATTGAACCTCAGTCAATGACAGGGATTGAACGTCAGTCAGTGACAGGGATTGATCCTCAGTCAGTGACAGGGATTGAGCCTCAGTCAGTGACAGGGATTGATCCTCAGTCAGTGACAGGGATTGGGCCTCAGTCAGTGACAGGGATTGATCCTCAGTCAGTGACAGGGAATGAATCTCAGTCAGTGACAGGGATTGATCCTTAGTCAGTGATAGGGATTGACCCTCAGTCAGTGACAGGGATTGATCCTCAGTCAGTGACGGAGATTGAACCTCAGTCAATGACAGGGATTGAACGTCACTCAGTGACAGGGATTGAATCTCAGTCAGTGACAGGGATTGAGCCTCAGTCAGTGACAGGGATTGACCCTCAGCCAGTGACAGGGATTGAATCTCAGTCACTGAAAGGGATTGACCCTCAGTCAGTGACAGGGTTTAAATCTCTGTCAGAGACAGAGATTGACCCTCACACAGTGACAGGGATTGAACCTCAGTCAGTGACAGGGATTGACCCTCAGTCAGGGACAGTGATTTAACCTCAGTCAGTGACAGGGATTGATCCTCAGTCAGTGACAGGGATTGAGTCTCAGTCAGTGACAGGGATTGATCCTCAGTCAGTGACAGGGATTGAGCCTCAGTCAGTGACAGGGATTGATCCTCAGTCAGTGAAAGGGATTAATCCTCAGTCAGTGACAGGGATTGAATCTCAGTCAGTGACAGGGATTGACCCTTAGTCAGTGATAGGGATTGACCCTCAGTCAGTGACAGGGATTGATCCTTAGTCAGTGATAGGGATTGACCCTCAGTCAGTGACAGGGATTGATCCTCAGTCAGTGACATGGATTGACCCTCAGTCAGTGACAGGGATTGATTCTCAGTCAGTGACAGGGATTGAATCTCAGGTAGTGACAGGGATTGAACCTTAGTTAGTGACAGTGTTTGAATCTCAGTCAGTGATAGGGATCGAATCTCAGTCAGTGACAGGGATTGAACCTCAGTCAATGACAGGGATTGACCCTCAGTCAGTGACAGGGATTGAACCTCAGTAAGTGACAGGGATTGAATCTCAATCTGTGACAGGGATTGAATCTCAGTCAGTGACAGGGATTGAACCTCAGTCAGTGACAGGGATTGATCCTCAGTCAGTGACAGGGATTGAATCTCAGTTAGTGAAAGGGATTGAACCTTAGTTAATGACAGGGATTGAACCTCAGTCAGTGACAGGGATTGAATCTCAGTCAGTGACAGGGATTGAACCGCAGTCAGTGACAGGGAATGAATCTCAGTCAGTGACAGGGATTCAATCTCAGTCAGTGACAATAATTCAATCTCAGTCAGTGACAGGGATTGACACTCAGTCAGTGACAGGGATTGACCCTCAGTCAGTGACAGGGATTGAATCTCAGTCAGTGACAGGGATTGATCCTTAGTCAGTGATAGGGATTGACCCTCAGTCAGTGACAGGGATTGATCCTCAGTCAGTGACGGAGATTGAACCTCAGTCAATGACAGGGATTGAACGTCAGTCAGTGACAGGGATTGAATCTCAGTCAGTGACAGGGATTGAGCCTCAGTCAGTGACAGGGATTGACCCTCAGCCAGTGACAGGGATTGAATCTCAGTCACTGAAAGGGATTGACCCTCAGTCAGTGACAGGGTTTAAATCTCTGTCAGAGACAGAGATTGACCCTCACACAGTGACAGGGATTGAACCTCAGTCAGTGACAGGGATTGACCCTCAGTCAGGGACAGTGATTTAACCTCAGTCAGTGACAGGGATTGATCCTCAGTCAGTGACAGGGATTGAGTCTCAGTCAGTGACAGGGATTGATCCTCAGTCAGTGACAGGGATTGAGCCTCAGTCAGTGACAGGGATTGATCCTCAGTCAGTGAAAGGGATTAATCCTCAGTCAGTGACAGGGATTGAATCTCAGTCAGTGACAGGGATTGACCCTTAGTCAGTGATAGGGATTGACCCTCAGTCAGTGACAGGGATTGATCCTTAGTCAGTGATAGGGATTGACCCTCAGTCAGTGACAGGGATTGATCCTCAGTCAGTGACATGGATTGACCCTCAGTCAGTGACAGGGATTGATTCTCAGTCAGTGACAGGGATTGAATCTCAGGTAGTGACAGGGATTGAACCTTAGTTAGTGACAGTGATTGAATCTCAGTCAGTGATAGGGATCGAATCTCAGTCAGTGACAGGGATTGAACCTCAGTCAATGACAGGGATTGACCCTCAGTCAGTGACAGGGATTGAACCTCAGTAAGTGACAGGGATTGAATCTCAATCTGTGACAGGGATTGAATCTCAGTCAGTGACAGGGATTGAACCTCAGTCAGTGACAGGGATTGATCCTCAGTCAGTGACAGGGATTGAATCTCAGTTAGTGAAAGGGATTGAACCTTAGTTAATGACAGGGATTGAACCTCAGTCAGTGACAGGGATTGAATCTCAGTCAGTGACAGGGATTGAACCGCAGTCAGTGACAGGGAATGAATCTCAGTCAGTGACAGGGATTCAATCTCAGTCAGTGACAATAATTCAATCTCAGTCAGTGACAGGAATTGACACTCAGTCAGTGACAGGGATTGACCCTCAGTCAGTGACAGGGATTGAATCTCAGTCAGTGACAGGGATTGAACCTCAGTCAGTGTCAGGGATTGAACCTCAGTCAGTGACAGGGATTGAACCCTAGTTAATGACAGGGATTGAACATCAGTCAGTGTCAGAGATTGAATCTGAGTCTGTGACAGAGATTCAATCTCAGTCAGTGACAGGGATTAAACCTCCGTCTGTGACAGAGATTCAAACTCAGTCAGTGACAGAGATTGAACCTCAGTCAGTGACAGGGATTGAACGTCAGTCAGTGACAGGGATTGAATCTCAGTCAGTGACAGGGAATGAGCCTCAGTCAGTGACAGGGATTGACCCTCAGCCAGTGACAGGGATTGAATCTCAGTCAGTGACAGGGATTGACCCTCAGTCAGTGACAGGGATTGAATCTCAGTCAGTGACAGGGATTGAACCTCAGTCAGTGTCAGGGATTGAACCTCAGTCAGTGACAGGGATTGAACCTTAGTTAATGACAGGGATTGAACATCAGTCAGTGTCAGAGATTGAATCTGAGTCTGTGACAGGGATTGAATCTCAGTCAGTGACAGGGATTGAGCCTCAGTCACTGAAAGGGATTGACCCTCAGTCAGTGACAGGGATTGAATCTCTGTCAGTGACAGGGATTGACCCTCAATCAGTGACAGGGATTCATCCTCAGTCAGTGACAGGGATTGACCCTCACTCAGTGACAGGGATTGAACCTCAGTCAGTGACATGGATTGACCCTCGGTCAGTGACAGTGATTGAACCTCAGTCAGTGACAGGGATTGAATCTCAGTCACTGAAAGGGATTCATTCTCAGCCAGTGACAGGGATTGAATCTCAGTCAGTGAAAGGGAATGACCCTCACTCAGTGACAGGGATTGACCTTAATTCAGTGACAGGGAATGAATCTCAGTCAGTGACAGGGATTCAATCTCAGTCAGTGACAGGGATTGAATCTCAGTCAGTGACAGGGATTGAATCTCAGTCCCTGAAAGGGATTGACCCTCAGCCAGTGACAGGGATTGAATCTCAGTCACTGAAAGGGATTGACCCTCACTCAGTGACAGGGATTGAACCTCAGTCAGTGACAGGGATTGACCCTCAGTCAGTGACAGTGATTGAACCTCAGTCAGTGACAGGAATTGAGCCTCAGTCAGTGACAGGGATTGATCCTCAGTCAGTGACAGGGATTGAATCTCAATCGGTGACAGGAATTGATCCTTAGTCAGTGATAGGGATTGACCCTCAGTCTGTGACAGGGATTGATCCACAGTCAGTGTCAGGGCTTGACACTGAGTCAATGACAGGGATTGATCCTCAGTCAGTGACATGGATTGACCCTTGGTCAGTGACAGGGATTGATCCTCAGTCAGTGACAGGGATTGAATCTCAGGTAGTGACAGGGATTGAACCTCAGTCAGTGACTGGGATTGAATCTCAGTCAGTGACAGGGATTCAATCTCAGTCAGTGACAGGTATTGACCCTCAGTCAGTGACAGGGATTGACCCTCAGGCAGTGACAGGGATTGAATCTCAGTCAGTGACAGGGATTAAACCTCAGTCAGTGTCAGGGATTGATCCTCAGTCAGTGACAGGGATTGAATCTCAGTCAGTGACAGGGATTGACCCTCAGTCAGTGACAGGGATTGATCCTCAGTCAGTGACAGGGATTGAATCTCAGTCAGTGACAGGGATTGACCCTCAGTCAGTGACAGGGATTGAATCTCAGTCAGTGACAGGGATTAAACCTCAGTCAGTGTCAGGGATTGATCCTCAGTCAGTGACAGGGATTGAATCTCAGTCAGTGACAGAGATTGACCCTCAGTCAGTGACAGCGAATGAATCTCAGTCAGTGACAGGGATTGAATCTCAGTCAGTGACAGGGATTGACCCTCAGTCAGTGACACGGACTGCGCCTCGGTCAGTGTCAGGGATTGATCCTTAGTCAGTGATAGGGATTGACCCTCTGTCAATGACAGGGATTGGTCCTCAGTCAGTGACAGGGATTGAGCCTCAGTCAGTGACAGGGATTGATCCTCAGTCAGTGACAGGGATTGGGCCTCAGTCAGTGACAGGGATGAATTCTCAGTCAGTGACAGGGAATGAATCTCAGTCAGTGACAGGGATTGACCCTCACTCAGTGACAGGGATTGAACCTCAGTCAGTGACAGGGATTGACCCTCAGTCAGTGACAGGGATTGAATCTCTGTCAGTGACAGGGATTGACCCTCAATCAGTGACAGGGATTGAGCCTCAGTCAGTGACAGGGATTGATCCTCAGTCAGTGACAGGGATTGAATCTCAGTCGGGTGACAGGAATTGATCCTTAGTCAGTGATTGGGATTGACCCTCAGTCTGTGACATGGATTGTCCCTTGGTCAGTGACAGGGATTGATCCTCAGTCAGTGACAGGGATTGAATCTCAGGTCGTGACAGGGATTGAACCTCAGTCAGTGAAAGGGATTGAATCTCAGTCAGTGACAGGGATTGACCCTCACTCAGTGACAGGAATTGCGCCTCGGTCAGTGTCAGGGATTAATCCTTAGTCAATGACAGGGATTGATCCTCAGTCAGTGACAGGGATTGAGCCTCAGTCAGTGACAGGGATTGATCCTCAGTCAGTGACAGGGATTGGGCCTCAGTCAGTGACAGGGATTGATTCTCAGTCAGTGACAGGGAATGAATCTCAGTCAGTGACAGGGATTGATCCTTAGTCAGTGATAGGGATTGACCCTCAGTCAGTGACAGGGATTGATCCTCAGTCAGTGACGGAGATTGAACCTCAGTCAATGACAGGGATTGAACGTCAGTCAGTGACAGGGATTGAATCTCAGTCAGTGACAGGGATTGAGCCTCAGTCAGTGACAGGGATTGACCCTCAGCCAGTGACAGGGATTGAATCTCAGTCACTGAAAGGGATTGACCCTCAGTCAGTGACAGGGATTGAATCTCTGTCAGAGACAGAGATTGACCCTCACACAGTGACAGGGATTGATCCTCAGTCAGTGACAGGGATTGACCCTCAGTCAGTGACAGTGATTGAACCTCAGTCAGTGACAGGGATTGAGCCTCAGTCAGTGACAGGGATTGATCCTCAGTCAGTGACAGGGATTGAATCTCAGTCAGTGACAGGGATTGATCCTCAGTCAGTGACAGGGATTGACCCTCAGTCAGTGACACGGACTGCGCCTCGGTCAGTGTCAGGGATTGATACTTAGTCAGTGATAGGGATTGACCCTCTGTCAATGACAGGGATTGATCCTCAGTCGGTGACAGGGATTGAGCCTCAGTCAGTGACAGTGATTGAAAATCAGTCAGTGTCAGAGATTGAATCTGAGTCTGTAACAGAGATTCAATCTCAGTCAGTGACAGGGATTGATCCTCAGTCAGTGACATGGATTGACCCTCAGTCAGTGACAGGGATTGATTCTCAGTCAGTGACAGGGATTGAATCTCAGGTAGTGACAGGGATTGAACCTTAGTTAGTGACAGTGATTGAATCTCAGTCAGTGATAGGGATCGAATCTCAGTCAGTGACAGGGATTGAACCTCAGTCAATGACAGGGATTGACCCTCAGTCAGTGACAGGGATTGAACCTCAGTAAGTGACAGGGATTGAATCTCAATCTGTGACAGGGATTGAATCTCAGTCAGTGACAGGGATTGAACCTCAGTCAGTGACAGGGATTGATCCTCAGTCAGTGACAGGGATTGAATCTCAGTTAGTGAAAGGGATTGAACCTTAGTTAATGACAGGGATTGAACCTCAGTCAGTGACAGGGATTGAATCTCAGTCAGTGACAGGGATTGAACCGCAGTCAGTGACAGGGAATGAATCTCAGTCAGTGACAGGGATTCAATCTCAGTCAGTGACAATAATTCAATCTCAGTCAGTGACAGGGATTGACACTCAGTCAGTGACAGGGATTGACCCTCAGTCAGTGACAGGGATTGAATCTCAGTCAGTGACAGGGATTGAACCTCAGTCAGTGTCAGGGATTGAACCTCAGTCAGTGACAGGGATTGAACCCTAGTTAATGACAGGGATTGAACATCAGTCAGTGTCAGAGATTGAATCTGAGTCTGTGACAGAGATTCAATCTCAGTCAGTGACAGGGATTAAACCTCCGTCTGTGACAGAGATTCAAACTCAGTCAGTGACAGAGATTGAACCTCAGTCAGTGACAGGGATTGAACGTCAGTCAGTGACAGGGATTGAATCTCAGTCAGTGACAGGGAATGAGCCTCAGTCAGTGACAGGGATTGACCCTCAGCCAGTGACAGGGATTGAATCTCAGTCAGTGACAGGGATTGACCCTCAGTCAGTGACAGGGATTGAATCTCAGTCAGTGACAGGGATTGAACCTCAGTCAGTGTCAGGGATTGAACCTCAGTCAGTGACAGGGATTGAACCTTAGTTAATGACAGGGATTGAACATCAGTCAGTGTCAGAGATTGAATCTGAGTCTGTGACAGGGATTGAATCTCAGTCAGTGACAGGGATTGAGCCTCAGTCACTGAAAGGGATTGACCCTCAGTCAGTGACAGGGATTGAATCTCTGTCAGTGACAGGGATTGACCCTCAATCAGTGACAGGGATTCATCCTCAGTCAGTGACAGGGATTGACCCTCACTCAGTGACAGGGATTGAACCTCAGTCAGTGACATGGATTGACCCTCGGTCAGTGACAGTGATTGAACCTCAGTCAGTGACAGGGATTGAATCTCAGTCACTGAAAGGGATTCATTCTCAGCCAGTGACAGGGATTGAATCTCAGTCAGTGAAAGGGAATGACCCTCACTCAGTGACAGGGATTGACCTTAATTCAGTGACAGGGAATGAATCTCAGTCAGTGACAGGGATTCAATCTCAGTCAGTGACAGGGATTGAATCTCAGTCAGTGACAGGGATTGAATCTCAGTCCCTGAAAGGGATTGACCCTCAGCCAGTGACAGGGATTGAATCTCAGTCACTGAAAGGGATTGACCCTCACTCAGTGACAGGGATTGAACCTCAGTCAGTGACAGGGATTGACCCTCAGTCAGTGACAGTGATTGAACCTCAGTCAGTGACAGGAATTGAGCCTCAGTCAGTGACAGGGATTGATCCTCAGTCAGTGACAGGGATTGAATCTCAATCGGTGACAGGAATTGATCCTTAGTCAGTGATAGGGATTGACCCTCAGTCTGTGACAGGGATTGATCCACAGTCAGTGTCAGGGCTTGACACTGAGTCAATGACAGGGATTGATCCTCAGTCAGTGACATGGATTGACCCTTGGTCAGTGACAGGGATTGATCCTCAGTCAGTGACAGGGATTGAATCTCAGGTAGTGACAGGGATTGAACCTCAGTCAGTGACTGGGATTGAATCTCAGTCAGTGACAGGGATTCAATCTCAGTCAGTGACAGGTATTGACCCTCAGTCAGTGACAGGGATTGACCCTCAGGCAGTGACAGGGATTGAATCTCAGTCAGTGACAGGGATTAAACCTCAGTCAGTGTCAGGGATTGATCCTCAGTCAGTGACAGGGATTGAATCTCAGTCAGTGACAGGGATTGACCCTCAGTCAGTGACAGGGATTGATCCTCAGTCAGTGACAGGGATTGAATCTCAGTCAGTGACAGGGATTGACCCTCAGTCAGTGACAGGGATTGAATCTCAGTCAGTGACAGGGATTAAACCTCAGTCAGTGTCAGGGATTGATCCTCAGTCAGTGACAGGGATTGAATCTCAGTCAGTGACAGAGATTGACCCTCAGTCAGTGACAGCGAATGAATCTCAGTCAGTGACAGGGATTGAATCTCAGTCAGTGACAGGGATTGACCCTCAGTCAGTGACACGGACTGCGCCTCGGTCAGTGTCAGGGATTGATCCTTAGTCAGTGATAGGGATTGACCCTCTGTCAATGACAGGGATTGGTCCTCAGTCAGTGACAGGGATTGAGCCTCAGTCAGTGACAGGGATTGATCCTCAGTCAGTGACAGGGATTGGGCCTCAGTCAGTGACAGGGATGAATTCTCAGTCAGTGACAGGGAATGAATCTCAGTCAGTGACAGGGATTGACCCTCACTCAGTGACAGGGATTGAACCTCAGTCAGTGACAGGGATTGACCCTCAGTCAGTGACAGGGATTGAATCTCTGTCAGTGACAGGGATTGACCCTCAATCAGTGACAGGGATTGAGCCTCAGTCAGTGACAGGGATTGATCCTCAGTCAGTGACAGGGATTGAATCTCAGTCGGGTGACAGGAATTGATCCTTAGTCAGTGATTGGGATTGACCCTCAGTCTGTGACATGGATTGTCCCTTGGTCAGTGACAGGGATTGATCCTCAGTCAGTGACAGGGATTGAATCTCAGGTCGTGACAGGGATTGAACCTCAGTCAGTGAAAGGGATTGAATCTCAGTCAGTGACAGGGATTGACCCTCACTCAGTGACAGGAATTGCGCCTCGGTCAGTGTCAGGGATTAATCCTTAGTCAATGACAGGGATTGATCCTCAGTCAGTGACAGGGATTGAGCCTCAGTCAGTGACAGGGATTGATCCTCAGTCAGTGACAGGGATTGGGCCTCAGTCAGTGACAGGGATTGATTCTCAGTCAGTGACAGGGAATGAATCTCAGTCAGTGACAGGGATTGATCCTTAGTCAGTGATAGGGATTGACCCTCAGTCAGTGACAGGGATTGATCCTCAGTCAGTGACGGAGATTGAACCTCAGTCAATGACAGGGATTGAACGTCAGTCAGTGACAGGGATTGAATCTCAGTCAGTGACAGGGATTGAGCCTCAGTCAGTGACAGGGATTGACCCTCAGCCAGTGACAGGGATTGAATCTCAGTCACTGAAAGGGATTGACCCTCAGTCAGTGACAGGGATTGAATCTCTGTCAGAGACAGAGATTGACCCTCACACAGTGACAGGGATTGATCCTCAGTCAGTGACAGGGATTGACCCTCAGTCAGTGACAGTGATTGAACCTCAGTCAGTGACAGGGATTGAGCCTCAGTCAGTGACAGGGATTGATCCTCAGTCAGTGACAGGGATTGAATCTCAGTCAGTGACAGGGATTGATCCTCAGTCAGTGACAGTGATTGAGCCTCAGTCAGTGACAGGGATTGATCCTCAGTCAGTGACACGTATTGAATCTCAGTCAGTGACAGGGATTGATCCTTAGTCAGTGATAGGGATTGACACTGAGTCAATGACAGGGATTGATCCTCAGTCAGTGACAGGGATTGAGCCTCAGTCAGGGACAGGGATTCATCCTCAGTCAGTGACAGGGAATGAATCTCAGTCAGTGACAGGGATTGATCCTTAGTCAGTGATAGGGATTGACCCTCAGTCAGTGACAGGGATTGAATCTCAGTCAGTGACAGAGATTGACCCTCAGTCAGTGACAGCGAATGAATCTCAGTCAGTGACAGGGATTGAATCTCAGTCAGTGACAGGGATTGACCCTCAGTCAGTGACACGGACTGCGCCTCGGTCAGTGTCAGGGATTGATCCTTAGTCAGTGATAGGGATTGACCCTCTGTCAATGACAGGGATTGGTCCTCAGTCAGTGACAGGGATTGAGCCTCAGTCAGTGACAGGGATTGATCCTCAGTCAGTGACAGGGATTGGGCCTCAGTCAGTGACAGGGATTGATTCTCAGTCAGTGACAGGGAATGAATCTCAGTCAGTGACAGGGACTGACCCTCACTCAGTGACAGGGATTGAACCTCAGTCAGTGACAGGGATTGACCCTCAGTCAGTGACAGGGATTGAATCTCTGTCAGTGACAGGGATTGACCCTCAATCAGTGACAGGGATTGAGCCTCAGTCAGTGACTGGGATTGATCCTCAGTCAGTGACAGGGATTGAATCTCAGTCGGGTGACAGGAATTGATCCTTAGTCAGTGATAGGGATTGACCCTCAGTCTGTGACATGGATTGTCCCTTGGTCAGTGACAGGGATTGATCCTCAGTCAGTGACAGGGATTGAATCTCAGGTCGTGACAGGGATTGAACCTCAGTCAGTGAAAGGGATTGAATCTCAGTCAGTGACAGGGATTGACCCTCAGTCAGTGACAGGGATTGCGCCTCGGTCAGTGTCAGGGATTAATCCTTAGTCAATGACAGGGATTGATCCTCAGTCAGTGACAGGGATTGAGCCTCAGTCAGTGACAGGGATTGATCCTCAGTCAGTGACAGGGATTGGGCCTCAGTCAGTGACAGGGATTGATTCTCAGTCAGTGACAGGGAATGAATCTCAGTCAGTGACAGGGATTGATCCTTAGTCAGTGATAGGGATTGACCCTCAGTCAGTGACAGGGATTGATCCTCAGTCAGTGACGGAGATTGAACCTCAGTCAATGACAGGGATTGAACGTCAGTCAGTGACAGGGATTGAATCTCAGTCAGTGACAGGGATTGAGCCTCAGTCAGTGACAGGGATTGACCCTCAGCCAGTGACAGGGATTGAATCTCAGTCACTGAAAGGGATTGACCCTCAGTCAGTGACAGGGATTGAATCTCTGTCAGAGACAGAGATTGACCCTCACACAGTGACAGGGATTGATCCTCAGTCAGTGACAGGGATTGACCCTCAGTCAGTGACAGTGATTGAACCTCAGTCAGTGACAGGGATTGAGCCTCAGTCAGTGACAGGGATTGATCCTCAGTCAGTGACAGGGATTGAATCTCAGTCAGTGACAGGGATTGATCCTCAGTCAGTGACAGTGATTGAGCCTCAGTCAGTGACAGGGATTGATCCTCAGTCAGTGACACGTATTGAATCTCAGTCAGTGACAGGGATTGATCCTTAGTCAGTGATAGGGATTGACACTGAGTCAATGACAGGGATTGATCCTCAGTCAGTGACAGGGATTGAGCCTCAGTCAGTGACAGGGAATGAATCTCAGTCAGTGACAGGGATTGATCCTTAGTCAGTGATAGGGATTGACCCTCAGTCAGTGACAGGGATTGATCCTCAGTCAGTGACGGAGATTGAACCTCAGTCAATGACAGGGATTGAACGTCAGTCAGTGACAGGGATTGAGCCTCAGTCAGTGACAGGGATTGACCTTCAGCCAGTGACAGGGATTGAATCTCAGTCACTGAAAGGGATTGACCCTCAGTCAGTGACAGGGTTTAAATCTCTGTCAGAGACAGAGATTGACCCTCACACAGTGAGAGGGATTGAACCTGAGTCAGTGACAGGGATTGACCCTCAGTCAGTGACAGTGATTGAACCTCAGTCAGTGACAGGGATTGATCCTCAGTCAGTGACAGGGATTGAGCCTCAGTCAGTGACAGGGATTGATCCTCAGTCAGTGACAGGGATTGAGCCTCAGTCAGTGACAGGGATTGATCCTCAGTCAGTGAAAGGGATTAATCCTCAGTCAGTGACAGGGATTGAATCTCAGTCAGTGACAGGGATTGACCCTTAGTCAGTGATAGGGATTGACCCTCAGTCAGTGACAGGGATTGATCCACAGTCAGTGACAGGGCTTGACACTGAGTCAATGACAGGGATTGATCCTCAGTCAGTGACATGGATTGACCCTCAGTCAGTGACAGGGATTGATTATCAGTCAGTGACAGGGATTGAATCTCAGGTAGTGACAGGGATTGATCCTTAGTCAGTGATAGGGATTGACCCTCAGTCTGTGACATGGATTGTCCCTTGGTCAGTGACAGGGATTGATCCTCAGTCAGTGACAGGGATTGAATCTCAGGTCGTGACAGGGATTGAACCTCAGTCAGTGACAGGGATTGAATCTCAGTCAGTGACAGGGATTGACCCTCAGTCAGTGACAGGGATTGCGCATCGGTCAGTGTCAGGGATTAATCCTTAGTCAATGACAGGGATTGATCCTCAGTCAGTGACAGGGATTGAGCCTCAGTCAGTGACAGGGATTGATCCTCAGTCAGTGACAGGGATTGGGCCTCAGTCAGTGACAGGGATTGATTCTCAGTCAGTGACAGGGAATGAATCTCAGTCAGTGACAGGGATTGATCCTTAGTCAGTGATAGGGATTGACCCTCAGTCAGTGACAGGGATTGATCCTCAGTCAGTGACGGAGATTGAACCTCTGTCAATGACAGGGATTGAACGTCAGTCAGTGACAGGGATTGAATCTCAGTCAGTGACAGGGATTGAGCCTCAGTCAGTGACAGGGATTGACCCTCAGCCAGTGACAGGGATTGAATCTCAGTCACTGAAAGGGATTGACCCTCAGTCAGTGACAGGGATTGAATCTCTGTCAGAGACAGAGATTGACCCTCACACAGTGACAGGGATTGATCCTCAGTCAGTGACAGGGATTGACCCTCAGTCAGTGACAGTGATTGAACCTCAGTCAGTGACAGGGATTGAGCCTCAGTCAGTGACAGGGATTGATCCTCAGTCAGTGACAGGGATTGAATCTCAGTCAGTGACAGGGATTGATCCTCAGTCAGTGACAGTGATTGAGCCTCAGTCAGTGACAGGGATTGATCCTCAGTCAGTGACAGGGATTGACCCTCAGTCAGTGACAGTGATTGAACCTCAGTCAGTGACAGGGATTGAGCCTCAGTCAGTGACAGGGATTGATCCTCAGTCAGTGACAGGGATTGACCCTCAGTCAGTGACAGTGATTGAACCTCAGTCAGTGACAGGGATTGAGCCTCAGTCAGTGACAGGGATTGATCCTCAGTCAGTGACAGGGATTGAATCTCAGTCAGTGACAGGGATTGAATCTCAGTCAGTGACAGGGATTGATCCTTAGTCAGTGATAGGGATTGACCCTCAGTCAGTGACAGGGATTGATCCTCAGTCAGTGACGGAGATTGAACCTCTGTCAATGACAGGGATTGAACGTCAGTCAGTGACAGGGATTGAATCTCAGTCAGTGACAGGGATTGAGCCTCAGTCAGTGACAGGGATTGACCCTCAGCCAGTGACAGGGATTGAATCTCAGTCACTGAAAGGGATTGACCCTCAGTCAGTGACAGGGATTGAATCTCTGTCAGAGACAGAGATTGACCCTCACACAGTGACAGGGATTGATCCTCAGTCAGTGACAGGGATTGACCCTCAGTCAGTGACAGTGATTGAACCTCAGTCAGTGACAGGGATTGAGCCTCAGTCAGTGACAGGGATTGATCCTCAGTCAGTGACAGGGATTGAATCTCAGTCAGTGACAGGGATTGATCCTCAGTCAGTGACAGTGATTGAGCCTCAGTCAGTGACAGGGATTGATCCTTAGTCAGTGATAGGGATTGACACTGAGTCAATGACAGGGATTGATCCTCAGTCAGTGACAGGGAATGAATCTCAGTCAGTGACAGGGATTGATCCTTAGTCAGTGATAGGGATTGACCCTCAGTCAGTGACAGGGATTGATCCTCAGTCAGTGACGGAGATTGAACCTCAGTCAATGACAGGGATTGACCCTCAGCCAGTGACAGGGATTGAATCTCAGTCACTGAAAGGGATTGACCCTCAGTCAGTGACAGGGTTTAAATCTCTGTCAGAGAGAGAGATTGACCCTCACACAGTGACAGGGATTGAACCTGAGTCAGTGACAGGGATTGACCCTCAGTCAGTGACAGTGATTGAACCTCAGTCAGTGACAGGGATTGATCCTCAGTCAGTGACAGGGATTGAGCCTCAGTCAGTGACAGGGATTGATCCTCAGTCAGTGACAGGGATTGAGCCTCAGTCAGTGACAGGGATTGATCCTCAGTCAGTGAAAGGGATTAATCCTCAGTCAGTGACAGGGATTGAATCTCAGTCAGTGACAGGGATTGACCCTTAGTCAGTGATAGGGATTGACCCTCAGTCAGTGACAGGGATTGATCCACAGTCAGTGACAGGGCTTGACACTGAGTCAATGACAGGGATTGATCCTCAGTCAGTGACATGGATTGACCCTCAGTCAGTGACAGGGATTGATTCTCAGTCAGTGACAGGGATTGAATCTCAGGTAGTGACAGGGATTGAACCTTAGTTAGTGATAGTGATTGAATCTCAGTCAGTGATAGGGATTGCTCCTTAGTCAGTGATAGGGATTGACCCTCAGTCAGTGACATGGATTGACCCTCAGTCAGTGACAGGGATTGACCCTCACTCAGTGACAGGGATTGAACCTCAGTCAGTGACAGGGATTGACCCTCGGTCAGTGACAGTGATTGAACCTCAGTCAGTGACAGGGATTGAATCTCAGTCACTGAAAGGGATTCATTCTCAGCCAGTGACAGGGATTGAATCTCAGTCAGTGAAAGGGAATGACCCTCACTCAGTGACAGGGATTGACCTTAATTCAGTGACAGGGAATGAATCTCAGTCAGTGACAGGGATTCAATCTCAGTCAGTGACAGGGATTGAATCTCAGTCAGTGACAGGGATTGAATCTCAGTCCCTGAAAGGGATTGACCCTCAGCCAGTGACAGGGATTGAATCTCAGTCACTGAAAGGGATTGACCCTCACTCAGTGACAGGGATTGAACCTCAGTCAGTGACAGGGATTGACCCTCAGTCAGTGACAGTGATTGAACCTCAGTCAGTGACAGGGATTGAGCCTCAGTCAGTGACAGGGATTGATCCTCAGTCAGTGACAGGGATTGAATCTCAATCGGTGACAGGAATTGATCCTTAGTCAGTGATAGGGATTGACCCTCAGTCTGTGACAGGGATTGATCCACAGTCAGTGTCAGGGCTTGACACTGAGTCAATGACAGGGATTGATCCTCAGTCAGTGACATGGATTGACCCTTGGTCAGTGACAGGGATTGATCCTCAGTCAGTGACAGGGATTGAATCTCAGGTAGTGACAGGGATTGAACCTCAGTCAGTGACTGGGATTGAATCTCAGTCAGTGACAGGGATTCAATCTCAGTCAGTGACAGGTATTGACCCTCAGTCAGTGACAGGGATTGACCCTCAGGCAGTGACAGGGATTGAATCTCAGTCAGTGACAGGGATTAAACCTCAGTCAGTGTCAGGGATTGATCCTCAGTCAGTGACAGGGATTGAATCTCAGTCAGTGACAGGGATTGACCCTCAGTCAGTGACAGGGATTGATCCTCAGTCAGTGACAGGGATTGAATCTCAGTCAGTGACAGGGATTGACCCTCAGTCAGTGACAGGGATTGAATCTCAGTCAGTGACAGGGATTAAACCTCAGTCAGTGTCAGGGATTGATCCTCAGTCAGTGACAGGGATTGAATCTCAGTCAGTGACAGAGATTGACCCTCAGTCAGTGACAGCGAATGAATCTCAGTCAGTGACAGGGATTGAATCTCAGTCAGTGACAGGGATTGACCCTCAGTCAGTGACACGGACTGCGCCTCGGTCAGTGTCAGGGATTGATCCTTAGTCAGTGATAGGGATTGACCCTCTGTCAATGACAGGGATTGGTCCTCAGTCAGTGACAGGGATTGAGCCTCAGTCAGTGACAGGGATTGATCCTCAGTCAGTGACAGGGATTGAGTCTCAGTCAGTGACAGGGAATGAATCTCAGTCAGTGACAGGGATTGACCCTCACTCAGTGACAGGGATTGAACCTCAGTCAGTGACAGGGATTGACCCTCAGTCAGTGACAGGGATTGAATCTCTGTCAGTGACAGGGATTGAGCCTCAGTCAGTGACAGGGATTGATCCTCAGTCAGTGACAGGGATTGGGCCTCAGTCAGTGACTGGGATTGATCCTCAGTCAGTGACAGGGATTGAATCTCAGTCGGGTGACAGGAATTGATCCTTAGTCAGTGATAGGGATTGACCCTCAGTCTGTGACATGGATTGTCCCTTGGTCAGTGACAGGGATTGATCCTCAGTCAGTGACAGGGATTGAATCTCAGGTCGTGACAGGGATTGAACCTCAGTCAGTGACAGGGATTGAATCTCAGTCAGTGACAGGGATTGACCCTCAGTCAGTGACAGGGATTGCGCCTCGGTCAGTGTCAGGGATTAATCCTTAGTCAATGACAGGGATTGATCCTCAGTCAGTGACAGGGATTGAGCCTCAGTCAGTGACAGGGATTGATCCTCAGTCAGTGACAGGGATTGGGCCTCAGTCAGTGACAGGGATTGATTCTCAGTCAGTGACAGGGAATGAATCTCAGTCAGTGACAGGGATTGATCCTTAGTCAGTGATAGGGATTGACCCTCAGTCAGTGACAGGGATTGATCCTCAGTCAGTGACGGAGATTGAACCTCAGTCAATGACAGGGATTGAACGTCAGTCAGTGACAGGGATTGAATCTCAGTCAGTGACAGGGATTGAGCCTCAGTCAGTGACAGGGATTGACCCTCAGCCAGTGACAGGGATTGAATCTCAGTCACTGAAAGGGATTGACCCTCAGTCAGTGACAGGGATTGAATCTCTGTCAGAGACAGAGATTGACCCTCACACAGTGACAGGGATTGATCCTCAGTCAGTGACAGGGATTGACCCTCAGTCAGTGACAGTGATTGAACCTCAGTCAGTGACAGGGATTGAGCCTCAGTCAGTGACAGGGATTGATCCTCAGTCAGTGACAGGGATTGAATCTCAGTCAGTGACAGGGATTGATCCTCAGTCAGTGACAGTGATTGAGCCTCAGTCAGTGACAGGGATTGATCCTCAGTCAGTGACACGTATTGAATCTCAGTCAGTGACAGGGATTGATCCTTAGTCAGTGATAGGGATTGACACTGAGTCAATGACAGGGATTGATCCTCAGTCAGTGACAGGGATTGAGCCTCAATCAGGGACAGGGATTGATCCTCAGTCAGTGACAGGGAATGAATCTCAGTCAGTGACAGGGATTGATCCTTAGTCAGTGATAGGGATTGACCCTCAGTCAGTGACAGGGATTGATCCTCAGTCAGTGACGGAGATTGAACCTCAGTCAATGACAGGGATTGAACGTCAGTCAGTGACAGGGATTGAGCCTCAGTCAGTGACAGGGATTGACCCTCAGCCAGTGACAGGGATTGAATCTCAGTCACTGAAAGGGATTGACCCTCAGTCAGTGACAGGGTTTAAATCTCTGTCAGAGACAGAGATTGACCCTCACACAGTGACAGGGATTGAACCTGAGTCAGTGACAGGGATTGACCCTCAGTCAGTGACAGTGATTGAACCTCAGTCAGTGACAGGGATTGATCCTCAGTCAGTGACAGGGATTGAGCCTCAGTCAGTGACAGGGATTGATCCTCAGTCAGTGACAGGGATTGATCCTCAGTCAGTGAAAGGGATTAATCCTCAGTCAGTGACAGGGATTGAATCTCAGTCAGTGACAGGGATTGACCCTTAGTCAGTGATAGGGATTGACCCTCAGTCAGTGACAGGGATTGATCCACAGTCAGTGACAGGGCTTGACACTGAGTCAATGACAGGGATTGATCCTCAGTCAGTGACATGGATTGACCCTCAGTCAGTGACAGGGATTGATTATCAGTCAGTGACAGGGATTGAATCTCAGGTAGTGACAGGGATTGATCCTTAGTCAGTGATAGGGATTGACCCTCAGTCTGTGACATGGATTGTCCCTTGGTCAGTGACAGGGATTGATCCTCAGTCAGTGACAGGGATTGAATCTCAGGTCGTGACAGGGATTGAACCTCAGTCAGTGACAGGGATTGAATCTCAGTCAGTGACAGGGATTGACCCTCAGTCAGTGACAGGGATTGCGCATCGGTCAGTGTCAGGGATTAATCCTTAGTCAATGACAGGGATTGATCCTCAGTCAGTGACAGGGATTGAGCCTCAGTCAGTGACAGGGATTGATCCTCAGTCAGTGACAGGGATTGGGCCTCAGTCAGTGACAGGGATTGATTCTCAGTCAGTGACAGGGAATGAATCTCAGTCAGTGACAGGGATTGATCCTTAGTCAGTGATAGGGATTGACCCTCAGTCAGTGACAGGGATTGATCCTCAGTCAGTGACGGAGATTGAACCTCTGTCAATGACAGGGATTGAACGTCAGTCAGTGACAGGGATTGAATCTCAGTCAGTGACAGGGATTGAGCCTCAGTCAGTGACAGGGATTGACCCTCAGCCAGTGACAGGGATTGAATCTCAGTCACTGAAAGGGATTGACCCTCAGTCAGTGACAGGGATTGATCTCTGTCAGAGACAGAGATTGACCCTCACACAGTGACAGGGATTGATCCTCAGTCAGTGACAGGGATTGACCCTCAGTCAGTGACAGTGATTGAACCTCAGTCAGTGACAGGGATTGAGCCTCAGTCAGTGACAGGGATTGATCCTCAGTCAGTGACAGGGATTGAATCTCAGTCAGTGACAGGGATTGATCCTCAGTCAGTGACAGTGATTGAGCCTCAGTCAGTGACAGGGATTGATCCTCAGTCAGTGACACGTATTGAATCTCAGTCAGTGACAGGGATTGATCCTTAGTCAGTGATAGGGATTGACACTGAGTCAATGACAGGGATTGATCCTCAGTCAGTGACAGGGATTGAGCCTCAGTCAGGGACAGGGATTGATCCTCAGTCAGTGACAGGGAATGAATCTCAGTCAGTGACAGGGATTGATCCTTAGGCAGTGATAGGGATTGACCCTCAGTCAGTGACAGGGATTGATCCTCAGTCAGTGACGGAGATTGAACCTCAGTCAATGACAGGGATTGAACGTCAGTCAGTGACAGGGATTGAGCCTCAGTCAGTGACAGGGATTGACCCTCAGCCAGTGACAGGGATTGAATCTCAGTCACTGAAAGGGATTGACCCTCAGTCAGTGACAGGGTTTAAATCTCTGTCAGAGACAGAGATTGACCCTCACACAGTGACAGGGATTGAACCTGAGTCAGTGACAGGGATTGACCCTCAGTCAGTGACAGTGATTGAACCTCAGTCAGTGACAGGGATTGATCCTCAGTCAGTGACAGGGATTGAGCCTCAGTCAGTGACAGGGATTGATCCTCAGTCAGTGACAGGGATTGAGCCTCAGTCAGTGACAGGGATTGATCCTCAGTCAGTGAAAGGGATTAATCCTCAGTCAGTGACAGGGATTGAATCTCAGTCAGTGACAGGGATTGACCCTTAGTCAGTGATAGGGATTGACCCTCAGTCAGTGACAGGGATTGATCCACAGTCAGTGACAGGGCTTGACACTGAGTCAATGACAGGGATTGATCCTCAGTCAGTGACATGGATTGACCCTCAGTCAGTGACAGGGATTGATTCTCAGTCAGTGACAGGGATTGAATCTCAGGTAGTGACAGGGATTGAACCTTAGTTAGTGATAGTGATTGAATCTCAGTCAGTGATAGGGATTGCTCCTTAGTCAGTGATAGGGATTGACCCTCAGTCAGTGACAGGGATTGACCCTCAGTCAGTGACAGGGATTGAACCTCAGTAAGTGACAGGGATTGAATCTCAATCTGTGACAGGGATTGAATCTCAGTCAGTGACAGGGATTGAACCTCAGTCAGTGACAGGGATTGATCCTTAGTCAGTGATAGGGATTGACCCTCTGTCAGTGACAGGGATTGATCCTCAGTCAGCGACAGGGATTGACACTGAGTCAATGACAGGGATTGACCCTCACTCAGTGACAGGGATTGAACCTCAGTCAGTGACAGGGATTGAATCTCAGTCAGTGACAGGGATTGACCCTCAGTCAGTGACAGGGATTGCGCCTCGGTCAGTGACAGGGATTGATCCTCAGTCAGTGACAGGTATTGAATCTCAGTCAATGACAGGGATTGAACGTCAGTCAGTGACAGGGATTGAGCCTCAGTCAGTGACAGGGATTGATCCTCAGTCAGTGACAGGGATTGGGCCTCAGTCAGTGACAGGGATTGATCCTCAGTCAGTGACAGGGAATGAATCTCAGTCAGTGACAGGGATTGATCCTTAGTCAGTGATAGGGATTGACCCTCAGTCAGTGACAGGGATTGATCCTCAGTCAGTGACGGAGATTGAACCTCAGTCAATGACAGGGATTGAACGTCAGTCAGTGACAGGGATTGAATCTCAGTCAGTGACAGGGATTGAGCCTCAGTCAGTGACAGGGATTGACCCTCAGCCAGTGACAGGGATTGAATCTCAGTCACTGAAAGGGATTGACCCTCAGTCAGTGACAGGGTTTAAATCTCTGTCAGAGACAGAGATTGACCCTCACACAGTGACAGGGATTGAACCTCAGTCAGTGACAGGGATTGACCCTCAGTCAGGGACAGTGATTGAACCTCAGTCAGTGACAGGGATTGATCCTCAGACAGTGACAGGGATTGAGTCTCAGTCAGTGACAGGGATTGATCCTCAGTCAGTGACAGGGATTGAGCCTTAGTCACTGACAGGAATTGATCCTCAGTCAGTGAAAGGGATTAATCCTCAGTCAGTGACAGGGATTGAATCTCAGTCAGTGACAGGGATTGACCCTTAGTCAGTGATAGGGATTGACCCTCAGTCAGTGACAGGGATTGATCCTCAGTCAGTGACATGGATTGACCCTCAGTCAGTGACAGGGATTGATTCTCAGTCAGTGACAGGGATTGAATCTCAGGTAGTGACAGGGATTGAACCTTAGTTAGTGACAGTGATTGAATCTCAGTCAGTGATAGGGATCGAATCTCAGTCAGTGACAGGGATTGAACCTCAGTCAATGACAGGGATTGACCCTCAGTCAGTGACAGGGATTGAACCTCAGTAAGTGACAGGGATTGAATCTCAATCTGTGACAGGGATTGAATCTCAGTCAGTGACAGGGATTGAACCTCAGTCAGTGACAGGGATTGATCCTCAGTCAGTGACAGGGATTGAATCTCAGTTAGTGAAAGGGATTGAACCTTAGTTAATGACAGGGATTGAACCTCAGTCAGTGACAGGGATTGAATCTCAGTCAGTGACAGGGATTGAACCGCAGTCAGTGACAGGGAATGAATCTCAGTCAGTGACAGGGATTCAATCTCAGTCAGTGACAATGATTCAATCTCAGTCAGTGACAGGGATTGACACTCAGTCAGTGA
This sequence comes from Chiloscyllium plagiosum, assembly GCF_037043375.1. NCBI lineage: Eukaryota > Metazoa > Chordata > Chondrichthyes > Orectolobiformes > Hemiscylliidae > Chiloscyllium > Chiloscyllium plagiosum. The sequence continues at coordinate 98,950,898 of NW_028270167.1, forward strand.
CAGGGATTGACCCTCAGTCAGTGACAGGGATTGAATCTCAGTCAGTGACAGGGATTGAACCTCAGTCAGTGTCAGCGATTGAACCTCAGTCAGTGACAGGGATTGAACCTTAGTTAATGACAGGGATTGAACATCAGCCAGTGTCAGAGATTGAGTCTGAGTCTGTGACAGAGATTCAATCTCAGTCAGTGACAGGGATTAAACCTCAGTCTGTGACAGAGATTCAAACTCAGTCAGTGACAGAGATTGAACCTCAGTCAGTGACAGGGATTGAACGTCAGTCAGTGACAGGGATTGAATCTCAGTCAGTGACAGGGAATGAGCCTCAGTCAGTGACAGGGATTGACCCTCAGCCAGTGGCAGGGATTGAATCTCAGTCAGTGACAGGGATTGACCCTCAGTCAGTGACAGGGATTGAATCTCAGTCAGTGACAGGGATTGAACCTCAGTCAGTGTCAGGGATTGAACCTCAGTCAGTGACAGGGATTGAACCTTAGTTAATGACAGGGATTGAACATCAGTCAGTGCCAGAGATTGAATCTGAGTCTGTGACAGGGATTGAATCTCAGTCAGTGACAGGGAATGAGCCTCAGTCAGTGACAGGGATTGACCCTCAGCCAGTGACAGGGATTGAATCTCTGTCAGTGACAGGGATTGACCCTCACTCAGTGACAGGGATTGAACCTCAGTCAGTGACAGGGATTGAACCTCAGTCAGTGACAGGGATTGAGCCTCAGTCACTGAAAGGGATTGACCCTCAGTCAGTGACAGGGATTGAATCTCTGTCAGTGACAGGGATTGACCCTCAATCAGTGACAGGGATTGACCCACAGTCAGTGACAGGGATTGACCCTCAGTCAGTGACAGGAATTGAGCCTCAGTCAGTGACAGGGATTGATCTTCAGTCAGTGACAGGGTTTGAATCTCAGAAAGTGACTGGGATTGATCCTTAGTCAGTGATAGGGATTGACCCTCAGTCAGTGACAGGGATTGATCCTCAGTCAGTGACAGGGATTGACCCTCAGTCAGTGACAGGGATTGAGCCTCAGTCAGTGACAGGGATCGATCCTCAGTCAGTGACAGGGATTGGAACTCAGTCAGTGACAGGGATTCATCCTCAGTCAGTGACAGGGATTGACCCTCACTCAGTGACAGGGATTGAACCTCAGTCAGTGACAGGGATTGACCCTCGGTCAGTGACAGTGATTGAACCTCAGTCAGTGACAGGGATTGAATCTCAGTCACTGAAAGAGATTCATTCTCAGCCAGTGACAGGGATTGAATCTCAGTCACTGAAAGGGAATGACCCTCACTCAGTGACAGGGATTGACCTTAATTCAGTCACAGGGAATGAATCTCAGTCAGTGACAGGGATTCAATCTCATTCAGTGACAGGGATTGAATCTCAGTCAGTGACAGGGATTGAATCTCAGTCCCTGAAAGGGATTGACCCTCAGCCAGTGACAGGGATTGAATCTCAGTCACTGAAAGGGATTGACCCTCACTCAGTGACAGGGATTGAACCTCAGTCAGTGACAGGGATTGACCCTCAGTCAGTGACAGTGATTGAACCTCAGTCAGTGACAGGGATTGAGCCTCAGTCAGTGACAGGGATTGATCCTCAGTCAGTGACAGGGATTGAATCTCAATCGGTGACAGGAATTGATCCTTAGTCAGTGATAGGGATTGACCCTCAGTCTGTGACAGGGATTGATCCTCAGTCAGTGACATGGATTGACCCTTGGTCAGTGACAGGGATTGATCCTCAGTCAGTGACAGGGATTGAATCTCAGGTAGTGACAGGGATTGAACCTCAGTCAGTGACTGGGATTGAATCTCAGTCAGTGACAGGGATTCAATCTCAGTCAGTGACAGGTATTGACCCTCAGTCAGTGACAGGGATTGACCCTCAGGCAGTGACAGGGATTGAATCTCAGTCAGTGACAGGGATTAAACCTCAGTCAGTGTCAGGGATTGATCCTTAGTCAGTGACAGGGATTGAATCTCAGTCAGTGACAGGGATTGACCCTCAGTCAGTGACAGGGATTGATCCTCAGTCAGTGACAGGGATTGAATCTCAGTCAGTGACAGGGATTGACCCTCAGTCAGTGACAGGGATTGAATCTCAGTCAGTGACAGGGATTAAACCTCAGTCAGTGTCAGGGATTGATCCTCAGTCAGTGACAGGGATTGAATCTCAGTCAGTGACAGAGATTGACCCTCAGTCAGTGACAGCGAATGAATCTCAGTCAGTGACAGGGATTGAATCTCAGTCAGTGACAGGGATTGACCCTCAGTCAGTGACACGGACTGCGCCTCGGTCAGTGTCACGGATTGATCCTTAGTCAGTGATAGGGATTGACCCTCTGTCAATGACAGGGATTGGTCCTCAGTCAGTGACAGGGATTGAGCCTCAGTCAGTGACAGGGATTGATCCTCAGTCAGTGACAGGGATTGGGCCTCAGTCAGTGACAGGGATTGATTCTCAGTCAGTGACAGGGAATGAATCTCAGTCAGTGACAGGGATTGACCCTCACTCAGTGACAGGGATTGAACCTCAGTCAGTGACAGGGATTGACCCTCAGTCAGTGACAGGGATTGAATCTCTGTCAGTGACAGGGATTGACCCTCAATCAGTGACAGGGATTGAGCCTCAGTCAGTGATAGGGATTGATCCTCAGTCAGTGACAGGGATTGAATCTCAGTCGGGTGACAGGAATTGATCCTTAGTCAGTGATAGGGATTGACCCTCAGTCTGTGACATGGATTGTCCCTTGGTCAGTGACAGGGATTGATCCTCAGTCAGTGACAGGGATTGAATCTCAGGTCGTGACAGGGATTGAACCTCAGTCAGTGACAGGGATTGAATCTCAGTCAGTGACAGGGATTGACCCTCAGTCAGTGACAGGGATTGCGCCTCGGTCAGTGTCAGGGATTAATCCTTAGTCAATGACAGGGATTGATCCTCAGTCAGTGACAGGGATTGAGCCTCAGTCAGTGACAGGGATTGGTCCTCAGTCAGTGACAGGGATTGGGCCTCAGTCAGTGACAGGGATTGATTCTCAGTCAGTGACAGGGAATGAATCTCAGTCAGTGACAGGGATTGATCCTTAGTCAGTGATAGGGATTGACCCTCAGTCAGTGACACGGATTGATCCTCAGTCAGTGACGTAGATTGAACCTCAGTCAATGACAGGGATTGAACGTCAGTCAGTGACAGGGATTGAATCTCTGTCAGAGACAGAGATTGACCCTCACACAGTGACAGGGATCGATCCTCAGTCAGTGACAGGGATTGACCCTCAGTCAGTGACAGTGATTGAACCTCAGTCAGTGACAGGGATTGAGCCTCAGTCAGTGACAGGGATTGATCCTCAGTCAGTGACAGGGATTGAATCTCAGTCAGTGACAGGGATTGATCCTCAGTCAGTGACAGTGATTGAGCCTCAGTCAGTGACAGGGATTGATCCTCAGTCAGTGACACGTATTGAATCTCAGTCAGTGACAGGGATTGATCCTTAGTCAGTGATAGGGATTGACACTGAGTCAATGACAGGGATTGATCCTCAGTCAGTGACAGGGATGGAGCCTCAGTCAGGGACAGGGATTGATCCTCAGTCAGTGACAGGGAATGAATCTCAGTCAGTGACAGGGATTGATCCTTAGTCAGTGATAGGGATTGACCCTCAGTCAGTGACAGGGATTGATCCTCAGTCAGTGACGGAGATTGAACCTCAGTCAATGACAGGGATTGAACGTCAGTCAGTGACAGGGATTGAGCCTCATTCAGTGACAGGGATTGACCCTTAGCCAGTGACAGGGATTGAATCTCAGTCACTGAAAGGGATTGACCCTCAGTCAGTGACAGGGTTTAAATCTCTGTCAGAGACAGAGATTGACCCTCACACAGTGACAGGGATTGAACCTGAGTCAGTGACAGGGATTGACCCTCAGTCAGTGACAGTGATTGAACCTCAGTCAGTGACAGGGATTGATCCTCAGTCAGTGACAGGGATTGAGCCTCAGTCAGTGATGGGGATTGATCCTCAGTCAGTGACAGGGATTGAGCCTCAGTCAGTGACAGGGATTGATCCTCAGTCAGTGAAAGGGATTAATCCTCAGTCAGTGACAGGGATTGAATCTCAGTCAGTGACAGGGATTGACCCTTAGTCAGTGATAGGGATTGACCCTCAGTCAGTGACAGGGATTGATCCACAGTCAGTGACAGGGCTTGACACTGAGTCAATGACAGGGATTGATCCTCAGTCAGTGACATGGATTGACCCTCAGTCAGTGACAGGGATTGATTCTCAGTCAGTGACAGGGATTGAATTTCAGGTAGTGACAGGGATTGAACCTTAGTTAGTGATAGTGATTGAATCTCAGTCAGTGATAGGGATCGAATCTCAGTCAGTGAAAGGGATTGAACATCAGTCAATGACAGGGATTGACCCTCAGTCAGTGACAGGGATTGAACCTCAGTCAGTGACAGGGATTGAATCTCAATCTGTGACAGGGATTGAATCTCAGTCAGTGACAGGGATTGAACCTCAGTCAGTGACAGGGATTGATCCTTAGTCAGTGATAGGGATTGACCCTCTGTCAGTGACAGGGATTGATCCTCAGTCAGCGACAGGGATTGACACTGAGTCAATGACAGGGATTGACCCTCACTCAGTGACAGGGATTGAACCTCAGTCAGTGACAGGGATTGAATCTCAGTCAGTGACAGGGATTGACCCTCAGTCAGTGACAGGGATTGCGCCTCGGTCAGTGACAGGGATTGATCCTCAGTCAGTGACAGGTATTGAATCTCAGTCAATGACAGGGATTGAACGTCAGTCAGTGACAGGCATTGAGCCTCAGTCAGTGACAGGGATTGATCCTCAGTCAGTGACAGGGATTGGGCCTCAGTCAGTGACAGGGATTGATCCTCAGTCAGTGACAGGGAATGAATCTCAGTCAGTGACAGGGATTGATCCTTAGTCAGTGATAGGGATTGACCCTCAGTCAGTGACACGGATTGATCCTCAGTCAGTGACGTAGATTGAACCTCAGTCAATGACAGGGATTGAACGTCAGTCAGTGACAGGGATTGAATCTCAGTCAGTGACAGGGATTGAGCCTCAGTCAGTGACAGGGATTGACCCTCAGCCAGTGACAGGGATTGAATCTCAGTCACTGAAAGGGATTGACCCTCAGTCAGTGACAGGGTTTAAATCTCTGTCAGAGACAGAGATTGACCCTCACACAGTGACAGGGATTGAACCTCAGTCAGTGACAGGGATTGACCCTCAGTCAGGGACAGTGATTGAACCTCAGTCAGTGACAGGGATTGATCCTCAGACAGTGACAGGGATTGAGTCTCAGTCAGTGACAGGGATTGATCCTCAGTCAGTGACAGGGATTGAGCCTCAGTCAGTGACAGGGATTGATCCTCAGTCAGTGAAAGGGATTAATCCTCAGTCAGTGACAGGGATTGAATCTCAGTCAGTGACAGTGATTGACCCTTAGTCAGTGATAGGGATTGACCCTCTGTCAGTGACAGGGATTGATCCTTAGTCAGTGATAGCGATTGACCCTCAGTCAGTGACAGAGATTGATCCTCAGTCAGTGACATGGATTGACCCTCAGTCAGTGACAGGGATTGATTCTCAGTCAGTGACAGGGATTGAATCTCAGGTAGTGACAGGGATTGAACCTTAGTTAGTGACAGTGATTGAATCTCAGTCAGTGATAGGGATCGAATCTCAGTCAGTGACAGGGATTGAACCTCAGTCAATGACAGGGATTGACCCTCAGTCAGTGACAGGGATTGAACCTCAGTAAGTGACAGGGATTGAATCTCAATCTGTGACAGGGATTGAATCTCAGTCAGTGACAGGGATTGAACCTCACTCAGTGACAGGGATTGATCCTCAGTCAGTGACAGGGATTGAATCTCAGTTAGTGAAAGGGATTGAACCTTAGTTAATGACAGGGATTGAACCTCAGTCAGTGACAGGGATTGAATCTCAGTCAGTGACAGGGATTGAACCGCAGTCAGTGACAGGGAATGAATCTCAGTCAGTGACAGGGATTCAATCTCAGTCAGTGACAATGATTCAATCTCAGTCAGTGACAGGGATTGACACTCAGTCAGTGACAGGGATTGACCCTCAGTCAGTGACAGGGATTGAATCTCAGTCAGTGACAGGGATTGAACCTCAGTCAGTGTCAGCGATTGAACCTCAGTCAGTGACAGGGATTGAACCTTAGTTAATGACAGGGATTGAACATCAGTCAGTGTCAGAGATTGAATCTGAGTCTGTGACAGAGATTCAATCTCAGTCAGTGACAGGGATTAAACCTCAGTCTGTGACAGAGATTCAAACTCAGTCAGTGACAGAGATTGAACCTCAGTCAGTGACAGGGATTGAACGTCAGTCAGTGACAGGGATTGAATCTCAGTCAGTGACAGGGAATGAGCCTCAGTCAGTGACACGGATTGACCCTCAGCCAGTGACAGGGATTGAATCTCAGTCAGTGACAGGGATTGACCCTCAGTCAGTGACAGGGATTGAATCTCAGTCAGTGACAGGGATTGAACCTCAGTCAGTGTCAGGGATAGAACCTCAGTCAGTGACAGGGATTGAACCTTAGTTAATGACAGGGATTGAACATCAGTCAGTGTCAGAGATTGAATCTGAGTCTGTGACAGGGATTGAATCTCAGTCAGTGACAGGGAATGAGCCTCAGTCAGTGACAGGGATTGACCCTCAGCCAGTGACAGGGATTGAATCTCTGTCAGTGACAGGGATTGACCCACATTCAGTGACAGGGATTGAACCTCAGTCAGTGACAGGGATTGAACCTCAGTCAGTGACAGGGATTGAGCCTCAGTCACTGAAAGGGATTGACCCTCAGTCAGTGACAGGGATTGAATCTCTGTCAGTGACAGGGATTGACCCTCAATCAGTGACAGGGATTGACCCACAGTCAGTGACAGGGATTGACCCTCAGTCAGTGACAGGGATTGAGCCTCAGTCAGTGACAGGGATTGATCTTCAGTCAGTGACAGGGTTTGAATCTCAGTTAGTGACTGGGATTGATCCTTAGTCAGTGATAGGGATTGACCCTCAGTCAGTGACAGGGATTGATCCTCAGTCAGTGACAGGGATTGACCCTCAGTCAGTGACAGGGATTGAGCCTCAGTCAGTGACAGGGATCGATCCTCAGTCAGTGACAGGGATTGGAACTCAGTCAGTGACAGGGATTCATCCTCAGTCAGTGACAGGGATTGACCCTCACTCAGTGACAGGGATTGAACCTCAGTCAGTGACAGGGATTGACCCTCGGTCAGTGACAGTGATTGAACCTCAGTCAGTGACAGGGATTGAATCTCAGTCACTGAAAGGGATTCATTCTCAGCCAGTGACAGGGATTGAATCTCAGTCACTGAAAGGGAATGACCCTCACTCAGTGACAGGGATTGACCTTAATTCAGTGACAGGGAATGAATCTCAGTCAGTGACAGGGATTCAATCTCAGTCAGTGACAGGGATTGATCCTCAGTCAGTGACAGGGAATGAATCTCAGTCAGTGACAGGGATTGATCCTTAGTCAGTGATAGGGATTGACCCTCAGTCAGTGACACGGATTGATCCTCAGTCAGTGACGGAGATTGAACCTCAGTCAATGACAGGGATTGAACGTCAGTCAGTGACAGGGATTGAATCTCAGTCAGTGACAGGGATTGAGCCTCAGTCAGTGACAGGGATTGACCCTCAGCCAGTGACAGGGATTGAATCTCAATCGGTGACAGGAATTGATCCTTAGTCAGTGATAGGGATTGACCCTCAGTCTGTGACAGGGATTGATCCACAGTCAGTGTCAGGGCTTGACACTGAGTCAATGACAGGGATTGATCCTCAGTCAGTGACATGGATTGACCCTTGGTCAGTGACAGGGATTGATCCTCAGTCAGTGACAGGGATTGAATCTCAGGTAGTGACAGGGATTGAACCTCAGTCAGTGACTGGGATTGAATCTCAGTCAGTGACAGGGATTCAATCTCAGTCAGTGACAGGTGTTGACCCTCAGTCAGTGACAGGGATTGACCCTCAGGCAGTGACAGGGATTGAATCTCAGTCAGTGACAGGGATTAAACCTCAGTCAATGTCAGGGATTGATCCTCAGTCAGTGACAGGGATTGAATCTCAGTCAGTGACAGGGATTGACCCTCAGTCAGTGACAGGGATTGATCCTCAGTCAGTGACAGGGATTGAATCTCAGTCAGTGACAGGGATTGACCCTCAGTCAGTGACAGGGATTGAATCTCAGTCAGTGACAGGGATTAAACCTCAGTCAGTGTCAGGGATTGAACCTCAGTCAGTGACAGGGTTTGAATCTCAGTCAGTGACACGGATTGAATCTCAGTCAGTGACAGGGATTGCGCCTCGGTCAGTGACAGGGATTGATCCTCAGTCAGTGACAGGTATTGAATCTCAGTCAGTGACAGGGATTGATCCTTAGTCAGTGATAGGGATTGACCCTCAGTCAGTGACAGGGATTGATCCTCAGTCAGTGACGGAGATTGAACCTCAGTCAATGACAGGGATTGAACGTCAGTCAGTGACAGGGATTGAGCCTCAGTCAGTGACAGGGATTGATCCTCAGTCAGTGACAGGGATTGGGCCTCAGTCAGTGACAGGGATTGATCCTCAGTCAGTGACAGGGAATGAATCTCAGTCAGTGACAGGGATTGATCCTTAGTCAGTGATAGGGATTGACCCTCAGTCAGTGACAGGGATTGATCCTCAGTCAGTGACGGAGATTGAACCTCAGTCAATGACAGGGATTGAACGTCAGTCAGTGACAGGGATTGAATCTCAGTCAGTGACAGGGATTGAGCCTCAGTCAGTGACAGGGATTGACCCTCAGCCAGTGACAGGGATTGAATCTCAGTCACTGAAAGGGATTGACCCTCAGTCAGTGACAGGGTTTAAATCTCTGTCAGAGACAGAGATTGACCCTCACACAGTGACAGGGATTGAACCTCAGTCAGTGACAGGGATTGACCCTCACTCAGGGACAGTGATTGAACCTCAGTCAGTGACAGGGATTGTTCCTCAGATAGTGACAGGGATTGAGTCTCTGTCAGTGACAGGGATTGATCCTCAGTCAGTGACAGGGATTGAGCCTCAGTCAGTGACAGGGATTGATCCTCAGTCAGTGAAAGGGATTAATCCTCAGTCAGTGACAGGGATTGAATCTCAGTCAGTGACAGGGATTGACCCTTAATCAGTGATAGGGATTGACCCTCAGTCAGTGACAGGGATTGATCCTTAGTCAGTGATAGGGATTGACCCTCAGTCAGTGACAGGGATTGATCCTCAGTCAGTGACATGGATTGACCCTCAGTCAGTGACAGGGATTGATTCTCAGTCATTGACAGGGATTGAATCTCAGCTAGTGACAGGGATTGAACCTTAGTTAGTGACAGTGATTGAATCTCAGTCAGTGATAGGGATCCAATCTCAGACAGTGACAGGGATTGAACCTCAGTCAATGACAGGGATTGACCCTCAGTCAGTGACAGGGATTGAACCTCAGTAAGTGACAGGGATTGAATCTCAATCTGTGACAGGGATTGAATCTCAGTCAGTGACAGGGATTGAACTTCAGTCAGTGACAGGGATTGATCCTCAGTCAGTGACAGGGATTGAATCTCAGTTAGTGAAAGGGATTGAATCTTAGTTAATGACAGGGATTGAACCTCAGTCAGTGACAGGGATTGAATCTCAGTCAGTGACAGGGATTGAACCGCAGTCAGTGACAGGGAATGAATCTCAGTCAGTGACAGGGATTCAATCTCAGTCATTGACAATGATTCAATCTCAGTCAGTGACAGGGATTGACACTCAGTCAGTGACAGGGATTGACCCTCAGTCAGTGACAGGGATTGAATCTCAGTCAGTGACAGGGATTGATCCTCAGTCAGTGTCAGGGATTGAACCTCAGTCAGTGACAGGGATTGAACCTTAGTTAATGACAGGGATTGAACATCAGTCAGTGTCAGAGATTGAATCTGAGTCTGTGACAGAGATTCAATCTCAGTCAGTGACAGGGATTAAACCTCAGTCTGTGACAGAGATTCAAACTCAGTCAGTGACAGAGATTGAACCTCAGTCAGTGACAGGGATTGAACGTCAGTCAGTGACAGGGATTGAATCTCAGTCAGTGACAGGGATTGAATCTCAGTCAGTGACAGGGATTGAACCTCAGTCAGTGACAGGGATTGAATCTCAGTCAGTGACAGGGATTGAACCTCAGTCAGTGTCAGGGATTGAACCTCAGTCAGTGACAGGGATTGAACCTTAGTTAATGACAGGGATTGAACATCAGTCAGTGTCAGAGATTTAATCTGAGTCTGTGACAGGGATTGAATCTCAGTCAGTGACAGGGAATGAGCCTCAGTCAGTGACAGGGATTGACCCTCAGCCAGTGACAGGGATTGAATCTCTGTCAGTGACAGGGATTGACCCTCACTCAGTGACAGGGATTGAACCTCAGTCAGTGACAGGGATTGAACCTCAGTCAGTGACAGGGATTGAGCCTCAGTCACTGAAAGGGATTGACCCTCAGTCAGTGACAGGGATTGAATCTCTGTCAGTGACAGGGATTGACCCTCAATCAGTGACAGGGATTGACCCACAGTCAGTGACAGGGATTGACCCTCAGTCAGTGACAAGGATTGAGCCTCAGTCAGTGACAGGGATTGATCTTCAGTCAGTGACAGGGTTTGAATCTCAGTAAGTGACTGGGATTGATCCTTAGTCAGTGATAGGGGTTGACCCTCAGTCAGTGACAGGGATTGATCCTCAGTCAGTGACAGGGATTGACCCTCAGTCAGTGACAGGGATTGAGCCTCAGTCAGTGACAGGGATCGATCCTCAGTCAGTGACAGGGATTGGAACTCAGTCAGTGACAGGGATTCATCCTCAGTCAGTGACAGGGATTGACCCTCACTCAGTGACAGGGATTGAACCTCAGTCAGTGACAGGGATTGACCCTCGGTCAGTGACAGTGATTGAACCTCAGTCAGTGACAGGGATTGAATCTCAGTCACTGAAAGGGATTCATTCTCAGCCAGTGACAGGGATTGAATCTCAGTCACTGAAAGGGAATGACCCTCACTCAGTGACAGGGATTGACCTTAATTCAGTGACAGGGAATGAATCTCAGTCAGTGACAAGGATTCAATCTCAGTCAGTGACAGGGATTGAATCTCAGTCAGTGACAGGGATTGAATCTCAGTCCCTGAAAGGGATTGACCCTCAGCCAGTGACAGGGATTGAATCTCAGTCACTGAAAGGGATTGACCCTCACTCAGTGACAGGGATTGAACCTCAGTCAGTGACAGGGATTGACCCTCAGTCAGTGACAGTGATTGAACCTCAGTCAGTGACAGGGATTGAGCCTCAGTCAGTGACAGGGATTGATCCTCAGTCAGTGACAGGGATTGACTCTCAATCGGTGACAGGAATTGATCCTTAGTCAGTGATAGGGATTGACCCTCAGTCTGTGACAGGGATTGATCCACAGTCAGTGTCAGGGCTTGACACTGAGTCAATGACAGGGATTGATCCTCAGTCAGTGACATGGATTGACACTTGGTCAGTGACAGGGATTGATCCTCAGTCAGTGACAGGGATTGAATCTCAGGTAGTGACAGGGATTGAACCTCAGTCAGTGACTGGGATTGAATCTCAGTCAGTGACAGGGATTCAATCTCAGTCAGTGACAGGTATTGACCCTCAGTCAGTGACAGGGATTGACCCTCAGGCAGTGACAGGGATTGAATCTCAGTCAGTGACAGGGATTAAACCTCAGTCAGTGTCAGGGATTGATCCTCAGTCAGTGACAGGGATTGAATCTCAGTCAGTGACAGGGATTGACCCTCAGTCAGTGACAGGGATTGATCCTCAGTCAGTGACAGGGATTGAATCTCAGTCAGTGACAGGGATTGACCCTCAGTCAGTGACAGGGATTGAATCTCAGTCAGTGACAGGGATTAAACCTCAGTCAGTGTCAGGGATTGATCCTCAGTCAGTGACAGGGATTGAATCTCAGTCAGTGACAGAGATTGACCCTCAGTCAGTGACAGCGAATGAATCTCAGTCAGTGACAGGGATTCAATCTCAGTCAGTGACAGGGATTGACCCTCAGTCAGTGACAGGGATTGAACCTCAGTCAGTGACAGGGATTGAACCTCAATCAATGTCATGGATTGACTCTCAGTCTGTGACAGAGATTCAATCTCAGTCAGTGACAGGGATTGAACCTCAGTCAGTGACAGGGGCTGAACCTCAGTCAGTGACAGGGATAGAATCTCAGTCAGTGACAGGGATTGACCTTCAGTCAGTGACAGGGAATGAATTTTAGTCAGTGACAGGGATTGACCCTCAGTCAGTGACAGGGATTGAATCTCAGTCAGTGACAGGGATTGATCCTCAGTCAGTGACAGGGACTAAACCTCAGTCAGTGACAGGGGTTGAGCCTCAGTCAGTGACAGGGATTGAACCTCAGTCAGTGACAGGGATTGACCCTCAGTCAGTGACAGGGATTGAGTCTCAGTCAGTGACAGGGATTGATCCTCAGTCAGTGACAGGGACTAAACCTCAGTCAGTGACAGGGGTTGCGCCTCAGTCAGTGACAGGGATTGAATCTCAGTAAGTGACAGGGATTAACCCTCAGTCAGTGACAGGGACTGAATCTCACTCAGAGAAAGGGATTGACCCTGTCAGTCACAGTGATTGAACCTCAGTCAGTGACAGGGATTGACCCTCAGTCAGTGACAGGGATTGAATCTCAGTCAGTGACAGGGATTGACCCTCAATCAGTAACAGGGACTGAATCTCACTCTGTGAAAGGGATTGACCCTGTCAGTGACACGGATTGAACCTCAGTCTGTGACAGGGATTGAGCCTCAGTCATTGACAGGGATTGATCCTCAGTCAGTGACAGGAATTGAGCCTCAATCAGTGATAGGGATTGAACATCAGTCAGTGTCAGAGATTGAATCTGAGTCTGTAACAGAGATTCAATCTCAGTCAGTGACAGGGATTGAACCTCAGTCAGTGACAGGGATTGAACCTCAGTCTGTGACAGAGGTTCAATCTCAGTCAGTGACAGAGATTGAACCTCAATCAGTGACAGGGATTGAACGTCAGTCAGTGACAGGGATTGAATCTCTGTCAGTGACAGGGATTGACCCTCACTCAGTGACAGGGATTGAACCTCAGTCAGTGACAGGGATTGACCCTCAGTCAGTGACAGTGATTGAACCTCAGTCAGTGACAGGGATTGACCCTCAGTCAGTGACAGGGATTGATCCTCAGTCAGTGACAGGGATTGAATCTCAATCAGTGACAGGGATTGACCCTCAGTCAGTGACAGGGATTGAATCTCTGTCAGTGACAGGGATTGACCCTCACTCAGTGACAGGGATGGAACCTCAGTCAGTGACAGGGATTGACCCTCAGTCAGTGACAGTGATTGAACCTCAGTCAGTGACAGGGATTGACCCTCAGTCAGTGACAGGATTTGATCCTCAGTCAGTGACAGGGATTGAATCTCAATCAGTGACAGGGATTGACCCTCAGTCAGTGACAGGGATTGAGCCTCAGTCAGTGACAGGGATTGATCCTCTGTCAGTGACAGAGATTGGGCCTCAGTCAGTGACAGGGATTGATCCTCAGTCAGTGACAGGGAATGAATCTCAGTCAGTGACAGGGATTCAATCTCAGTCAGTGACAGGGATTCAATCTCAGTCAGTGACGGAGATTGAACCTCAGTCAATGACAGGGATTGAACGTCAGTCAGAGACAGGGATTGAATCTCAGTCAGTGACAGGGATTGAGCCTCAGTCAGTGACAGGGATTGAACCTCAGCCAGTGACAGGGATTGAATCTCAGTCACTGAAACGGATTGACCCTCACACAGTGACAGGGATTGTACCTCAGTCAGTGACAGGGATTGACCCTCAGTCAGTGACAGCGAATGAATCTCAGTCAGTGACAGGGATTCAATCTCAGTCAGTGACAGGGATTGACCCTCAGTCAGTGACAGGGATTGACCCTCAGTCAGTGACAGGGATTGACCCTCAGTCAGTGACAGGGATTGAACCTCAATCAATGACAGTGATTGACTCTCAGTCAGTGACAGGGATTGAACCTCAGTCAGTGACAGGGATTGAATCTCAGTCAGTGACAGGGATTAAACCTCAGTCAGTGTCAGAGATTGATCCTCAGTCAGTAACAGGGATTGAATCTCAGTCAGTGACAGAGATTGACCCTCAGTCAGTGACAGCGAATGAATCTCAGTCAGTGACAGGGATTCAATCTCAGTCAGTGACAGGGATTGACCCTCAGTCAGTGACAGGGATTGAACCTCAGTCAGTGACAGGGATTGAACCTCAATCAATGTCATGGATTGACTCTCAGTCTGTGACAGAGATTCAATCTCAGTCAGTGACAGGGATTGAACCTCAGTCAGTGACAGGGGCTGAACCTCAGTCAGTGACAGGGATAGAATCTCAGTCAGTGACAGGGATTGACCCTCAGTCAGTGACAGGGAATGAATTTTAGTCAGTGACAGGGATTGACCCTCAGTCAGTGACAGGGATTGAATCTCAGTCAGTGACAGGGATTGATCCTCAGTCAGTGACAGGGACTAAACCTCAGTCAGTGACAGGGGTTGAGCCTCAGTCAGTGACAGGGATTGAATCTCAGTCAGTGACAGGGATTAACCCTCAGTCAGTGACAGGGACTGAATCTCACTCAGAGAAAGGGATTGACCCTGTCAGTCACAGTGATTGAACCTCAGTCAGTGACAGGGATTGACCCTCAGTCAGTGACAGGGATTGAATCTCAGTCAGTGACAGGGATTGACCCTCAATCAGTGACAGGGACTGAATCTCACTCTGTGAAAGGGATTGACCCTGTCAGTGACACGGATTGAACCTCAGTCTGTGACAGGGATTGAGCCTCAGTCATTGACAGGGATTGATCCTCAGTCAGTGACAGGAATTGAGCCTCAATCAGTGATAGGGATTGAACATCAGTCAGTGTCAGAGATTGAATCTGAGTCTGTAACAGAGATTCAATCTCAGTCAGTGACAGGGATTGAACCTCAGTCAGTGACAGGGATTGAACCTCAGTCTGTGACAGAGATTCAATCTCAGTCAGTGACAGAGATTGAACCTCAATCAGTGACAGGGATTGAACGTCAGTCAGTGACAGGGATTGAATCTCTGTCAGTGACAGGGATTGACCCTCACTCAGTGACAGGGATTGAACCTCAGTCAGTGACAGGGATTGACCCTCAGTCAGTGACAGTGATTGAACCTCAGTCAGTGACAGGGATTGACCCTCAGTCAGTGACAGGGATTGATCCTCAGTCAGTGACAGGGATTGAATCTCAATCAGTGACAGGGAATGACCCTCAGTCAGTGACAGGGATTGAGCCTCAGTCAGTGACAGGGATTGATCCTCAGTCAGTGACAGAGAATGGGCCTCAGTCAGTGACAGGGATTGATCCTCAGTCAGTGACAGGGAATGAATCTCAGTCAGTGACAGGGATTCAATCTCAGTCAGTGACAGGGATTCAATCTCAGTCAGTGACGGAGATTGAACCTCCGTCAATGTCAGGGATTGAACGTCAGTCAGAGACAGGGATTGAATCTCAGTCAGTGACAGGGATTGAGCCTCAGTCAGTGACAGGGATTGAACCTCAGCCAGTGACAGGGATTGAATCTCAGTCACTGAAACGGATTGACACTCACACAGTGACAGGGATTGAACCTCAGTCAGTGACAGGGATTGACCCTCAGTCAGTGACAGCGAATGAATCTCAGTCAGTGACAGGGATTCAATCTCAGTCAGTGACAGGAATTGAGCATCAATCAGTGATAGGGATTGAACATCAGTCAGTGTCAGAGATTGAATCTGAGTCTGTAACAGAGATTCAATCTCAGTCAGTGACAGGGATTGAACCTCAGTCAGTGACAGGGATTGAACCTCAGTCTGTGACAGAGGTTCAATCTCAGTCAGTGACAGAGATTGAACCTCAATCAGTGACAGGGATTGAACGTCAGTCAGTGACAGGGATTGAATCTCTGTCAGTGACAGGGATTGACCCTCACTCAGTGACAGGGATTGAACCTCAGTCAGTGACAGGGATTGACCCTCAGTCAGTGACAGTGATTGAACCTCAGTCAGTGACAGGGATTGACCCTCAGTCAGTGACAGGGATTGATCCTCAGTCAGTGACAGGGATTGAATCTCAATCAGTGACAGGGATTGACCCTCAGTCAGTGACAGGGATTGAATCTCTGTCAGTGACAGGGATTGACCCTCACTCAGTGACAGGGATGGAACCTCAGTCAGTGACAGGGATTGACCCTCAGTCAGTGACAGTGATTGAACCTCAGTCAGTGACAGGGATTGACCCTCAGTCAGTGACAGGATTTGATCCTCAGTCAGTGACAGGGATTGAATCTCAATCAGTGACAGGGATTGACCCTCAGTCAGTGACAGGGATTGAGCCTCAGTCAGTGACAGGGATTGATCCTCTGTCAGTGACAGAGATTGGGCCTCAGTCAGTGACAGGGATTGATCCTCAGTCAGTGACAGGGAATGAATCTCAGTCAGTGACAGGCATTCAATCTCAGTCAGTGACAGGGATTCAATCTCAGTCAGTGACGGAGATTGAACCTCAGTCAATGACAGGGATTGAACGTCAGTCAGAGACAGGGATTGAATCTCAGTCAGTGACAGGGATTGAGCCTCAGTCAGTGACAGGGATTGAACCTCAGCCAGTGACAGGGATTGAATCTCAGTCACTGAAACGGATTGACCCTCACACAGTGACAGGGATTGTACCTCAATCAGTGACAGGGATTGACCCTCAGTCAGTGACAGCGAATGAATCTCAGTCAGTGACAGGGATTCAATCTCAGTCAGTGACAGGGATTGACCCTCAGTCAGTGACAGGGATTGACCCTCAGTCAGTGACAGGGATTGACCCTCAGTCAGTGACAGGGATTGAACCTCAATCAATGACAGTGATTGACTCTCAGTCAGTGACAGGGATTGAACCTCAGTCAGTGACAGGGATTGAATCTCAGTCAGTGACAGGGATTAAACCTCAGTCAGTGTCAGAGATTGATCCTCAGTCAGTAACAGGGATTGAATCTCAGTCAGTGACAGAGATTGACCCTCAGTCAGTGACAGCGAATGAATCTCAGTCAGTGACAGGGATTGACCCTCAGTCAGTGACAGGGATTGAACCTCAGTCAGTGACAGGGATTGAACCTCAATCAATGTCATGGATTGACTCTCAGTCTGTGACAGAGATTCAATCTCAGTTAGTGACAGGGATTGAACCTCAGTCAGTGACAGGGGCTGAACCTCAGTCAGTGACAGGGATAGAATCTCAGTCAGTGACAGGGATTGACCCTCAGTCAGTGACAGGGAATGAATTTTAGTCAGTGACAGGGATTGACCCTCAGTCAGTGACAGGGATTGAATCTCAGTCAGTGACAGGGATTGATCCTCAGTCAGTGACAGGGACTAAACCTCAGTCAGTGACAGGGGTTGAGCCTCAGTCAGTGACAGGGATTGAATCTCAGTCAGTGACAGGGATTGACCCTCAGTCAGTGACAGGGACTGAATCTCACTCAGAAAAAGGGATTGACCGTTTCAGTCACAGTGATTGAACCTCAGTCAGTGACAGGGATTGACCCTCAGTCAGTGACAGGGATTGAGTCTCAGTCAGTGACAGGGATTGATCCTCAGTCAGTGACAGGGACTAAACCTCAGTCAGTGACAGGGGTTGCGCCTCAGTCAGTGACAGGGATTGAATCTCAGTCAGTGACAGGGATTAACCCTCAGTCAGTGACAGGGACTGAATCTCACTCAGAGAAAGGGATTGACCCTGTCAGTCACAGTGATTGAACCTCAGTCAGTGACAGGGATTGACCCTCAGTCAGTGACAGGGATTGAATCTCAGTCAGTGACAGGGATTGACCCTCAATCAGTGACAGGGACTGAATCTCACTCTGTGAAAGGGATTGACCCTGTCAGTGACACGGATTGAACCTCAGTCTGTGACAGGGATTGAGCCTCAGTCATTGACAGGGATTGATCCTCAGTCAGTGACAGGAATTGAGCCTCAATCAGTGATAGGGATTGATCATCAGTCAGTGTCAGAGATTGAATCTGAGTCTGTAACAGAGATTCAATCTCAGTCAGTGACAGGGATTGAACCTCAGTCAGTGACAGGGATTGAACCTCAGTCTGTGACAGAGGTTCAATCTCAGTCAGTGACAGAGATTGAACCTCAATCAGTGACAGGGATTGAACGTCAGTCAGTGACAGGGATTGAATCTCTGTCAGTGACAGGGATTGACCCTCACTCAGTGACAGGGATTGAACCTCAGTCAGTGACAGGGATTGACCCTCAGTCAGTGACAGTGATTGAACCTCAGTCAGTGACAGGGATTGACCCTCAGTCAGTGACAGGGATTGATCCTCAGTCAGTGACAGGGATTGAATCTCAATCAGTGACAGGGAATGACCCTCAGTCAGTGACAGGGATTGAGCCTCAGTCAGTGACAGGGATTGATCCTCAGTCAGTGACAGAGAATGGGCCTCAGTCAGTGACAGGGATTGATCCTCAGTCAGTGACAGGGAATGAATCTCAGTCAGTGACAGGGATTCAATCTCAGTCAGTGACAGGGATTCAATCTCAGTCAGTGACGGAGTTTGAACCTCCGTCAATGTCAGGGATTGAACGTCAGTCAGAGACAGGGATTGAATCTCAGTCAGTGACAGGGATTGAGCCTCAGTCAGTGACAGGGATTGAACCTCAGCCAGTGACAGGGATTGAATCTCAGTCACTGAAACGGATTGACACTCACACAGTGACAGGGATTGAACCTCAGTCAGTGACAGGGATTGACCCTCAGTCAGTGACAGCGAATGAATCTCAGTCAGTGACAGGGATTCAATCTCAGTCAGTGACAGGGATTGACCCTCAGTCAGTGACAGGGATTGACCCTCAGTCAGTGACAGGGATTGAACCTCAATCAATGACAGTGATTGACTCTCAGTCAGTGACAGAGATTGAACCTCAGTCAGTGACAGGGATTGAACCTCAATCAATGACAGTGATTGACTCTCAGTCTGTGACAGAGATTCAATCTCAGTCAGTGACAGGGATTGAACCTCAGTCAGTGACAGGGACTGAATCTCACTCAGTGAAAGGGATTGACACTGTCAGTGACACGGATTGAACCTCAGTCTGTGACAGGGATTGAACCTCAATCAATGACAGTGATTGACTCTCAGTCAGTGACAGGGATTGAACCTCAGTCAGTGACAGGGATTGAACCTCAATCAATGACAGGGATTGACTCTCAGTCTGTGACAGAGATTCAATCTCAGTCAGTGACAGGGATTGAACCTCAGTCAGTGACAGGGGCTGAACCTTAGTCAGTGACAGGGAGAGAATCTCAGTCAGTGACAGGGATAGACCCTCACTCAGTGACAGGGAATGAATCTTAGTCAGTGACAGGGATTGAGCCTCAGTCAGTGACAGGGATTGAATCTCAGTCAGTGACAGGGATTGATCCTCAGTCAGTGACAGGGACTAAACCTCAGTCAGTGACAGGGGTTGAGCCTCAGTCAGTGACAGGGATTGAATCTCAGTCAGTGACAGGGATTAACCCTCAGTCAGTGACAGGGACTGAATCTCACTCAGAGAAAGGGATTGACCCTGTCAGTGACAGGGATTGAACCTCTGTCAGTGACAGGGATTGACCCTCAGTCAGTGACAGGGATTGAATCTCAGTCAGTGACAGGGATTGACCCTCAGTCAGTGACAGGGACTGAATCTCACTCAGTGAAAGGGATTGACACTGTCAGTGACACGGATTGAACCTCAGTCTGTGACAGGGATTGAGCCTCAGTCATTGACAGGGATTGATCCTCAGTCAGTGACAAAGATTGAGCCTCAGTCAGTGACAGTGATTGAACATCAGTCAGTGTCAGAGATTGAATCTGAGTCTGTAACAGAGATTCAATCTCAGTCAGTGACAGGGATTGAACCTCAGTCAGTGACAGTGATTGAATCTCAGTCAGTGACAGGGATTGACCCTCAGTCAGTGACAGGGATTGCGCCTCGGTCAGTGTCAGGGATTGATCCTTAGTCAGTGATAGGGATTGACCCTCTGTCAATACAGGGATTGGTCCTCAGTCAGTGACAGGGATTGAGCCTCAGTCAGTGACAGGGATTGATCCTCAGTCAGTGACAGGGATTGGGCCTCAGTCAGTGACAGGGATTGATTCTCAGTCAGTGACAGGGAATGAATCTCAGTCAGTGACAGGGATTGATCCTTTGTCAGTGATAGGGATTGACCCTCGGTCAGTGAAAGGGATTGATCCTCAGTCAGTGACGGAGATTGAACCTCAGTCAATGACAGGGATTGAACATCAGTCAGTGACAGGGATTGAATCTCAGTCAGTGACAGGGATTGAGCCTCAGTCAGTGACAGGGATTGACCCTCAGCCAGTGACAGGGATTGAATCACAGTCACTGAAAGGGATTGACCCTCAGTCAGTGACAGGGATTGAATCTCTGTCAGAGACAGAGATTGACTCTCACACAGTGACAGGGATTGAACATCAGTCAGTGACAGGGATTGACCCTCAGTCAGTGACAGGGATTGAGTCTCAGTCAGTGACAGGGATTGATCCTCAATCAGTGACAGGGATTGAGAGTCAGTGAGTGACAGGGATTGATCCTCAGTCAGTGACAGGGATTGAATCTCAGTCAGTGACAGGGATTGACCCTCAGTCAGTGACAGGGATTGAGCCTCAGTCAGTGACAGGGATTGATCCTCACTCAGTGACAGGGATTGAATCTCAGTCAGTGACAGGGATTGAATCTCAGTCACTGAAAGGGATTGACCCTCAGTCAGTGACAGGGATTGACCCTCACTCAGTGACAGGGATTGAATCTCAGTCAGTGACAAGGATTGAATCTCAGTTAGTGACAGGGATTGACCCTCAGTCAGTGACAGGGATTGCGCCTCGGTCAGTGACAGGGATTGATCCTCAGTCAGTGACAGGTATTGAATCTCAGTCAGTGACAGGGATTGATCCTCAGACAGCGACAGGGATAGACACTGAGTCAATGCCAGGGATTGATCCTCAGTCAGTGACAGGGATTGAGCCTCAGTCAGTGACAGGGATTGATCCTCAGTCAGTGACAGGGATTGGGCCTCAGTCAGTGACAGGGATTGATCCTCAGTCAGTGACAGGGAATGAATCTCAGTCAGTGACAGGGATTGATCCTTAGTCAGTGATAGGGATTGACCCTCAGTCAGTGACAGGGATTGATCCTCAGTCAGTGACGGAGACTGAACCTCAGTCAATGACAGGGATTGAACGTCAGTCAGTGACAGGGATTGAATCTCAGTCAGTGACAGGGATTAAGCCTCAGTCAGTGACAGGGATTGACCCTCAGCCAGTGACAGGGATTGAATCTCAGTCACTGAAAGGGGTTGACCCTCAGTCAGTGACAGGGTTTAAATCTCTGTCAGAGACAGAGATTGACCCTCACTCAGTGACAGGGATTGAACCTCAGTCAGTGACAGGGATTGACCCTCAGTCAGTGACAGTGATTGAACCTCAGTCAGTGACAGGGATTGATCCTCAGTCAGTGACAGGGATTGAGCCTCAGTCAGTGACAGGGATTGATCCTCAGTCAGTGACAGGGATTGAGCCTCAGTCAGTGACAGGGATTGATCCTCAGTCAGTGACAGGGATTAATCCTCAGTCAGTGACAGGGATTGAATCTCAGTCAGTGACAGGGATTGATCCTTAGTCAGTGATAGGGATTGACCCTCAGTCAGTGACAGGGATTGATCCACAGTCAGTGACAGGGCTTGACACTGAGTCAATGACAGGGATTGATCCTCAGTCAGTGACATGGATTGCGCCTCGGTCAGTGACAGGGATTGTTTCTCAGTCAGTGACAGGGATTGAATCTCAGGTAGTGACAGGGATTGACCCTCAGTCAGTGACAGGGATTGAACCTCAGTAAGTGACAGGGATTGAACCTCAGTCAGTGACAGGGATTGAACCTCAGTAAGTGACAGGGATTGAATCTCAATCTGTGACAGGGATTGAATCTCAGTCAGTGACAGGGATTGAACCTCAGTCAGTGACAGGGATTGATCCTCAGTCAGTGACAGGGATTGAATCTCAGTTAGTGACAGGGATTGAACCTCAGTCAGTGACAGGGATTGATCCTCAGTCAGTGACAGGGATTGAATCTCAGTTAGTGACAGGGATTGACCCTCAGTCAGTGACAGGGTTTAAATCTCTGTCAGAGACAGAGATTGACCCTCACACAGTGACAGGGATTGAACCTCAGTCAGTGACAGGGATTGATCCTCAGTCAGTGACAGGGATTGAATCTCAATCAGTGACAGGGATTGACCCTCAGTCAGTGACAGGGATTGAATCTCTGTCAGTGACAGGGATTGACCCTCACTCAGTGACAGGGATGGAACCTCAGTCAGTGACAGGGATTGACCATCAGTCAGTGACAGTGATTGAACCTCAGTCAGTGACAGGGATTGACCCTCAGTGAGTGACAGGGATTGATCCTCAGTCAGTGACAGGGATTGAATCTCAATCAGTGACAGGGATTGACCCTCAGTCAGTGACAGGGATTGAGCCTCAGTCAGTGAGAGGGATTGATCCTCAGTCAGTGACAGAGATTGGGCCTCAGTCAGTGACAGGGATTGATCCTCAGTCAGTGACAGGGAATGAATCTCAGTCAGTGACAGGGATTCAATCTCAGTCAGTGACAGGGATTCAATCTCAGTCAGTGACGGAGTTGGAACCTCAGTCAATGACAGGGATTGAACGTCAGTCAGAGACAGGGATTGAATCTCAGTCAGTGACAGGGATTGAACCTCAGTCAGTGACAGGGATTGACACTGAGTCAATGACAGGGATTGATCCTCAGTCAGTGACATGGATTGCGCCTCGGTCAGTGACAGGGATTGATTCTCAGTCAGTTACAGGGATTGAATCTCAGGTAGTGACAGGGATTGAACCTTAGTTAGTGACAGTGATTGAATCTCAGTCAGTGATAGGGATCGAATCTCAGTCAGTGACAGGGATTGAACCTCAGTCAATGACAGGGATTGACCCTCAGTCAGTGACAGGGATTGAACCTCAGTAAGTGACAGGGATTGAATCTCAATCTGAGACAGGGATTGAATCTCAGTCAGTGACAGGGATTGAACCTCAGTCAGTGACAGGGATTGATCCTCAGTCAGTGACAGGGATTGAATCTCAGTTAGTGACAGGGATTGAACCTTAGTTAATGACAGGGATTGAACCTCAGTCAGTGACAGGGATTGAATCTCAGTCAGTGACAGGGATTGAACCGCAGTCAGTGACAGGGAATGAATCTCAGTCAGTGACAGGGATTCAATCTCAGTCAGTGACAATGATTCAATCTCAGTCAGTGACAGGGATTGACACTCAGTCAGTGTTAGGGATTGACACTCAGTCAGTGACAGGGATTGAATCTCAGTCAGTGACAGGGATTGAACCTCAGTCAGTGTCAGGGATTGAACCTCAGTCAGTGACAGGGATTGAACCTTAGATAATGACAGGGATTGAACATCAGTCAGTGTCAGAGATTGAATCTGAGTCTGTGACAGAGATTCAATCTCAGTCAGTGACAGGGATTAAACCTCAGTCTGTGACAGAGATTCAAACTCAGTCAGTGACAGAGATTGAACCTCAGTCAGTGACAGGGATTGAACGTCAGTCAGTGACAGGGATTGAATCTCAGTCAGTGACAGGGAATGAGCCTCAGTCAGTGACAGGGATTGACCCTCAGCCAGTGACAGGGATTGAATCTCAGTCACTGAAAGGGATTGACCCTCAGTCAGTGACAGGGATTGAATCTCTGTCAGTGACAGGGATTGACCCTCACTCAGTGACAGGGATTGAACCTCAGTCAGTGACAGGGATTGACCCTCAGTCAGTGACAGTGATTGAACCTCAGTCAGTGACAGGGATTGAGCCTCAGTCACTGAAAGGGATTGACCCTCAGTCAGTGACAGGGATTGAATCTCTGTCAGTGACAGGGATTGACCCTCAATCAGTGACAGGGATTGACCCACAGTCAGTGACAGGGATTGACCCTCAGTCAGTGTTAGGGATTGAGCCTCAGTCAGTGACAGGGATTGATCCTCAGTCAGTGACAGGGATTGAATCTCAGTCAGTGACAGGGATTGACCCTCAGTCAGTGACAGGGATTGAGCCTCAGTCAGTGACAGGGATCGATCCTCAGTCAGTGACAGGGATTGACCCTAACTCAGTGACAGGGAATGAATCTCAGTCAGTGACAGGGATTCAATCTCAGTCAGTGACAGGGATTGAATCTCAGTCAGTGACAGGGATTGAATCTCAGTCACTGAAAGGGATTGACCCTCAGCCAGTGACAGGGATTGAATCTCAGTCACTGAAAGGGATTGACCCTCACTCAGTGACAGGGATTGAACCTCAGTCAGTGACAGGGATTGACCCTCAGTCAGTGACAGTGATTGAACCTCAGTCAGTGACAGGGATTGAGCCTCAGTCAGTGACAGGGATTGATCCTCAGTCAGTGACAGGGATTGAATCTCAGTCAGTGACAGGGATTGACCCTCAGTCAGTGAAGGGATTGAGCCTGAGTCAGTGACAGGGATTGATCCTCAGTCCGTGACAGGGATTGAATCTCAGTCAGTGACAGAAATTGATCCTTACTCAGTGATAGGGATTGACCCTCAGTCTGTGACAGGGATTGATCCTCAGTCAGTGACAGGGATTGGGCCTCAGTCAGTGACAGGGATTCAATCTCAGTCAGTGACAGGGATTGAATCTCAGTCAGTGACAGGGATTGAATCTCAGTCACTGAAAGGGATTGACCCTCAGCCAGTGACAGGGATTGAATCTCAGTCACTGAAAGGGATTGACCCTCACTCAGTGACAGGGATTGAACCTCAGTCAGTGACAGGGATTGACCCTCAGTCAGTGACAGTGATTGAACCTCAGTCAGTGACAGAAATTGATCCTTACTCAGTGATAGGGATTGACCCTCAGTCTGTGACAGGGATTGATCCTCAGTCAGTGACAGGGATTCAATCTCAGTCAGTGACAGAAATTGATCCTTACTCAGTGATAGGGATTGACCCTCAGTCTGTGACAGGGATTGATCCTCAGTCAGTGACAGGGATTCAATCTCAGTCAGTGACAGGGATTGAATCTCAGTTAGTGACAGGGATTGAACCTCAGTCAGTGACAGGGATTGATCCTCAGTCAGTGACAGGGATTGAATCTCAGTCAGTGACAGGGATTGACCCTCAGTCAGTGAAGGGATTGACCCTCAGTCTGTGACAGGGATTGATCCACAGTCAGTGACAGGGCTTGACACTGAGTCAATGACAGGGATTGATCCTCAGTCAGTGACATGGATTGACCCTTGGTCAGTGACAGGGATTGATCCTCAGTCAGTGACAGGGATTGAATCTCAGGTAGTGACAGGGATTGAACCTCAGTCAGTGACTGGGATTGAATCTCAGTCAGTGACAGGGATTCAATCTCAGTCAGTTTCAGGTATTGACCCTCAGTCAGTGACAGGGATTGACCCTCAGTCAGTGACAGGGATTGAATCTCAGTCAGTGACAGGGATTGAACCTCAGTCAGTGTCAGTGATTGAACCTCAGTCAGTGACAGGGATTGAATCTCAGTCAGTGACAGGGTTTGACCCTCAGTCAGTGACAGGGATTGAATCTCTGTCAGTGACAGGGATTGAACCTCAATCAATGACAGGGATTGACTCTCAGTCAGTGACAGGGATTGAATCTCAGTCAGTGACAGAGATTGACCCTCAGTCAGTGACCGGGATTGATCCTCAGTCAGTGACAGGGATTGAATGTCAGTCAGTGACAGGGATTGACCCTCAGTCAGTGACAGGGATTGACCCTCAGCCAGTGACAGGGATTGAATCTCAGTCAGTGACAGGGATTGACCCTCAGTCAGTGACAGGGATTGATCCTCAGTCAGTGACAGGGATTGAATGTCAGTCAGTGACAGGGATTGACCCTCCGTCAGTGACAGCGAATGAATCTCAGTCAGTGACAGGGATTCAATCTCAGTCAGTGACAGGGATTGACCCTCAGTCAGTGACAGGGATTGACCCTCAGTCAGTGACAGGGATTGATTCTCAGTCAGTGACAGGGATTGAATGTCAGTCAGTGACAGGGATTGACCCTCAGTCAGTGACAGCGAATGAATCTCAGTCAGGGACAGGGATTCAATCTCCGTCAGTGACAGGGATTGACCCTCAGTCAGTGACAGGGATTGACTCTCAGCCAGTGACAGGGATTCAACCTCAGTCAGTGACAGGGATTGAACCTCAATCAATGTCATGGATTGACTCTCAGTCTGTGACAGAGATTCAATCTCAGTCAGTGACAGGGATTGAACCTCAGTCAGTGACAGGGGCTGAACCTCAGTCAGTGACAGGGATAGAATCTCAGTCAGTGTCAGGGATTAACCCTCAGTCAGTGACAGGAATGAAATTTAGTCAGTGACAGGGATTGACCCTCAGTCAGTGACAGGGATTGAATCTCAGTCAGTGACAGGGATTGATCCTCAGTCAGTGACAGGGACTAAACCTCAGTCAGTGACAGGGGTTGAGCCTCAGTCAGTGACAGGGATTGAATCTCAGTCAGTGACAGGGATTAACCCTCAGTCAGTGACAGGGACTGAATCTCACTCAGAGAAAGGGATTGACCCTGTCAGTGACAGTGATTGAACCTCAGTCAGTGACAGGGATTGACCCTCAGTCAGTGACAGGGATTGAATCTCAGTCAGTGACAGGGATTGACCCTCAGTCAGTTACAGGGACTGAATCTCACTCAGTGAAAGGGATTGACCCTGTCAGTGACACGGATTGAACCTCAGTCTGTGACAGGGATTGAGCCTCAGTCATTGACAGGGATTGATCCTCAGTCAGTGACAGGGATTGAGCCTCAATCAGTGATAGGGATTAAACATCAGTCAGTGTCAGAGATTGAATCTGAGTCTGTAACAGAGATTCAATCTCAGTCAGTGACAGGGATTGAACCTCAGTCAGTGACAGGGAATGAATCTCAGTCTGTGACAGAGATTCAATCTCAGTCAGTGACAGGGATTCAATCTCAGTCAGTGACGGAGATTGAACCTCAGTCAATGACAGGGATTGAACGTCAGTCAGTGACAGGGATTGAATCTCAGTCAGTGACAGGGATTGAGCCTCAGTCAGTGACAGGGATTGATCCTCAGTCAGTGACAGGGATTGAGTCTCAGTCAGTGACAGGGATTGATCCTCAGTCAGTGACAGGGATTGAGCCTCAGTCAGTGACAGGGATTGATCCTCAGTCAGTGACAGGGATTGAATCTCAGTCAGTGACAGGGATTGACCCTCAGTCAGTGACAGGGATTGAGCCTCAGTCAGTGACAGGGATTGATCCTCAGTCAGTGACAGGGATTGAATCTCAGTCAGTGGCAGGGATTGAATCTCAGTCACTGAAAGGGATTGACCCTCAGTCAGTGACAGAGATTGACCCTCACTCAGTGACCGGGATTGAACCTCAGTCAGTGACAGGGATTGAATCTCAGTCAGTGACAGGGATTGACCCTCAGTCAGTGACAGGGATTGCGCCTCGGTCAGTGACAGGGATTGATCCTCAGTCAGTGACAGGTATTGAATCTCAGTCAGTGACAGGGATTTATCCTTAGTCAGTGATAGGGATTGACCATCTGTCAGTGACAGGGATTGATCCTCAGTCAGCGACAGGGATTGACCCTCTGTCAGTGACAGGGATTGATCCTCAGTCAGCGACAGGGATTGACACTGAGTCAATGACAGGGATTGATCCTCAGTCAGTGACAGGGATTGAGCCTCAGTCAGTGACAGGGATTGATCCTCAGTCAGTGACAGGGATTGACCCTCAGTCAGTGACAGCGAATGAATCTCAGTCAGTGACAGGGATTCAATCTCAGTCAGTGACAGGGATTGACCCTCAGTCAGTGACAGCGATTGACCCTCAGTCAGTGACAGGGAATGATTCTCAGTCAGTGACAGGGATTGAATGTCAGACAGTGACAGGGATTGACCCTCAGTCAGTGACAGCGAATGAATCTCAGTCAGTGACAGGGATTGAACTTCAGTCAGTGACAGGGATTGAACCTCAATCAATGTCATGGATTGACTCTCAGTCTGTGACAGAGATTCAATCTCAGTCAGTGACAGGGATTGAACCTCAGTCAGTGACAGGGGCTGAACCTCAGTCAGTGACAGGGATAGAATCTCAGTCAGTGACAGGGATTGACCCTCAGTCAGTGACAGGGATTGAATCTCAGTCAGTGACAGGGATTGATCCTCAGTCAGTGACAGGGACTAAACCTCAGTCAGTGACAGGGGTTGAGCCTCAGTCAGTGACAGGGATTGAACCTCAGTCAGTGACAGGGGCTGAACCTCAGTCAGTGACAGGGATAGAATCTCAGTCAGTGACAGGGATTGACCCTCAGTCAGTGACAGGGATTGAATCTCAGTCAGTGACAGGGATTGATCCTCAGTCAGTGACAGGGACTAAACCTCAGTCAGTGACAGGGGTTGAGCCTCAGTCAGTGACAGGGATTGAATCACAGTCAGTGACAGGGATTAACCCTCAGTCAGTGACAGGGACTGAATCTCACTCAGAGAAAGGGATCGACCCTGTCAGTGACAGTGATTGAACCTCAGTCAGTGACAGGGATTGACCCTCAGTCAGTGACAGGGATTGAATCTCAGTCAGTGACAGGGATTGACCCTCAGTCAGTGACAGGGACTGAATCTCACTCAGTGAAAGGGATTGACCCTGTCAGTGACACGGATTGAACCTCAGTCTGTGACAGGGATTGAGCCTCAGTCATTGACAGGGATTGATCCTCAGTCAGTGACAGGGATTGAGCCTCAATCAGTGATAGGGATTAAACATCAGTCAGTGTCAGAGATTGAATCTGAGTCTGTAACATAGATTCAATCTCAGTCAGTGACAGGGATTGAACCTCAGTCAGTGACAGGGATTGAACCTCAGTCTGTGACAGAGATTCAATCTCAGTCAGTGACAGAGATTGAACCTCAATCAGTGACAGGGATTGAACGTCAGTCAGTGACAGGGAGTGAATCTCAGTCACTGAAAGGGATTGACCCTCAGCCAGTGACAGGGATTGAATCTCTGTCAGTGACAGGGATTGACCCTCACTCAGTGACAGGGATTGAACCTCAGTCAGTGACAGGGATTGACCCTCAGTCAGTGACAGTGATTGAACCTCAGTCAGTGACAGGGATTGACCCTCAGTCAGTGACAGGGATTGATCCTCAGTCAGTGACAGGGATTGAATCTCAATCAGTGACAGGGATTGACACTCAGTCAGTGACAGGGATTGAGCCTCAGTCAGTGACAGGAATTGATCCTCAGTCAGTGACAGGGATTGGGCCTCAGTCAGTGACAGGGATTGATCCACAGTCAGTGACAGGGAATGAATCTCAGTCAGTGACAGGGATTCAACCTCAGTCAGTGGCAGGGATTCAATCTCAGTCAGTGACGGAGATTGAACCTCAGTCAATGACAGGGATTGAACGTCAGTCAGTGACAGGGATTGAATCTCAGTCAGTGACAGGGATTGAGCCTCAGTAAGTGACAGGGATTGATCCTCAGTCAGTGACAGGGATTGAGTCTCAGTCAGTGACAGGGATTGACCCTCAGTCAGTGACAGGGATTGAGCCTCAGTCAGTGACAGGGATTGATCCTCAGTCAGTGACAGGGATTGAATCTCAGTCAGTGGCAGGGATTGAATCTCAGTCACTGAAAGGGATTGACCCTCAGTCAGTGACAGAGATTGACCCTCACTCAGTGACAGGGATTGACCCTCAGTCAGTGACAGGGATTGCGCCTCGGTCAGTGACAGGGATTGATCCTCAGTCAGTGACAGGTATTGAATCTCAGTCAGTGACAGGGATTTATCCTTAGTCAGTGATAGGGATTGACCCTCTGTCAGTGACAGGGATTGATCCTCAGTCAGCGACAGGGATTGACACTGAGTCAATGACAGGGAATGATCCTCAGTCAGTGACAGGGATTGAGCCTCAGTCAGTGACAGGGATTGATCCTCAGTCAGTGACAGGGATTGGGCCTCAGTCAGTGACAGGGATTGATCCTCAGTCAGTGACAGGGAATGAATCTCAGTCAGTGACAGGGATTGATCCTTAGTCAGTGATAGGGATTGACCCTCAGTCAGTGACAGGGATTGATCCTCAGTCAGTGACGGAGATTGAACCTCAGTCAATGACAGGGATTGAACGTCAGTCAGTGACAGGGATTGAATCTCAGTCAGTGACAGGGATTGAGCCTCAGTCAGTGACAGGGATTGACCCTCAGCCAGTGACAGGGATTGAATCTCAGTCACTGAAAGGGATTGACCCTCAGTCAGTGACAGGGTTTAAATCTCTGTCAGAGACAGAGATTGACCCTCACACAGTGACAGGGATTGAACCTCAGTCAGTGACAGGGAGTGACCCTCAGTCAGTGACAGTGATTGAACCTCAGTCAGTGACAGGGATTGATCCTCAGTCAGTGACAGGGATTGAGCCTCAGTCAGTGACAGGGATTGATCCTCAGTCAGTGACAGGGATTGAGCCTCAGTCAGTGACAGGGATTGATCCTCAGTCAGTGACAGAGATTAATCCTCATTCAGTGACAGGGATTGAATCTCAGTCAGTGACAGGGATTGATCCTTAGTCAGTGATAGGGATTGACCCTCAGTCAGTGACAGGGATTGATCCACAGTCAGTGACAGGGCTTGACACTGAGTCAATGACAGGGATTGATCCTCAGTCAGTGACATGGATTGACCCTCAGTCAGTGACAGAGATTGATTCTCAGTCAGTGACAGGGATTGAATCTCAGGTAGTGACAGGGATTGAACCTTAGTTAGTGACAGTGATTGAATCTCAGTCAGTGATAGGGATTGACACTCAGTCAGTGACAGGGATTGACCCTCAGTCAATGACAGGGATTGACCCTCAGTCAGTGACAGGGATTGAACCTCAGTAAGTGACAGGGATTGAATCTCAATCTGTGACAGGGATTGAATCTCAGTCAGTGACAGGGATTGAACCTCAGTCAGTGACAGGGATTGATCCTCAGTCAGTGACAGGGATTGAATCTCAGTTAGTGACAGGGATTGAACCTTAGTTAGTGACAGGGAATGAATCTCAGTCAGTGACAGGGATCGATCCACAGTTAGTGACAATGATTCAATCTCAGTCAGTGACAGGGATTGACACTCAGTCAGTGACAGGGATTGACCCTCAGTCAGTGACAGGGATTGAATCTCAGTCAGTGACAGGGATTGAACCTCAGTCAGTGTCAGGGATTGAACGTTAGATAATGACAGGGATTGAACATCAGTCAGTGTCAGAGATTGAATCTGAGTCTGTGACAAAGATTCGATCTCAGTCAGTGACAGGGATTAACCCTCAGTCTGTGACAGAGATTCAAACTCAGTCAGTGACAGAGATTGAACCTCAGTCAGTGACAGGGATTGAACGTTAGTCAGTGACAGGGATTGAATCTCAGTCAGTGACAGGGAATGAGCCTCAGTCAGTGACAGGGATTGACCCTCAGCCAGTGACAGGGATTGAATCTCAGTCACTGAAAGGGATTGACCCTCAGTCAGTGACAGGGATTGAATCTCTGTCAGTGACAGGGATTGACCCTCACTCAGTGACAGGGATTGAACCTCAGTCAGTGACAGGGATTGACCCTCAGTCAGTGACAGTGATTGAACCTCAGTCAGTGACAGGGATTGAACCTCAGTCAGTGTCAGGGATTGAACCTCAGTCAGTGACAGGGATTGAATCTCAGTCAGTGACAGGGATTGACCCTCAGTCAGTGACAGGGATTGAATCTCTGTCAGTGACAGGGATTGAACCTCAATAAATGACAGGGATTGACTCTCAGTCAGTGACAGGGATTGAATCTCAGTCAGTGACAGAGATTGACACTCAGTCAGTGACCGGGATTGATCCTCAGTCAGTGACAGGGATTGAATGTCAGTCAGTGACAGGGATTGGCCCTCAGTCAGTGAAGGAGACTGAACCTCTGTCAATGACAGGGATTGAACGTCAGTCAGTGACTGGGATTGAATCTCAGTCAGTGACAGGGATTGTGCCTCAGTCAGTGACAGGGATTGACCCTCAGTCAGTGACAGGGATTTATCCTCAGTCAGTGACAGGGATTGAATGTCAGTCAGTGACAGGGATTGAACCTCAGTCAGTGACAGCGAATGAATCTCAGTTTGTGACAGGGATTCAATCTCAGTCAGTGACAGGGATTGACCCTCAGTCAGTGACAGGGATTGACCCTCAGTCAGTGACAGGGATTGTACCTCAATCAATGACAGTGATTGACTCTCAGTCAGTGACAGGGATTGAACCTCAGTCAGTGACAGGGATTGAACCTCAATCAATGTCATGGATTGACTCTCACTCAGTGACAGAGATTCAATCTCAGTCAGTGACAGGGATTGACCCTCAGTCAGTGACAGGGATTGAATCTCAGTCAGAGACAGAGATTGACCCTCACACAGTGACAGGGATTGAACCTCAGTCAGTGACAGGGAGTGACCCTCAGTCAGTGACAGTGATTGAACCTCAGTCAGTGACAGGGATTGATCCTCAGTCAGTGACAGGGATTGAGCCTCAGTCAGTGACAGGGATTGATCCTCAGTCAGTGACAGGGATTGAGCCTCAGTCAGTGACAGGGATTGATCCTCAGTCAGTGACAGAGATTAATCCTCAGTCAGTGACAGGGATTGAATCTCAGTCAGTGACAGGGATTGATCCTTAGTCAGTGATAGGGATTGACCCTCAGTCAGTGACAGGGATTGATCCACAGTCAGTGACAGGGCTTGACACTGAGTCAATGACAGGGATTGATCCTCAGTCAGTGACATGGATTGACCCTCAGTCAGTGACAGAGATTGATTCTCAGTCAGTGACAGGGATTGAATCTCAGGTAGTGACAGGGATTGAACCTTAGTTAGTGACAGTGATTGAATCTCAGTCAGTGATAGGGATTGACACTCAGTCAGTGACAGGGATTGACCCTCAGTCAATGACAGGGATTGACCCTCAGTCAGTGACAGGGATTGAACCTCAGTAAGTGACAGGGATTGAATCTCAATCTGTGACAGGGATTGAATCTCAGTCAGTGACAGGGATTGAACCTCAGTCAGTGACAGGGATTGATCCTCAGTCAGTGACAGGGATTGAATCTCAGTTAGTGACAGGGATTGAACCTTAGTTAGTGACAGGGAATGAATCTCAGTCAGTGACAGGGATCGATCCACAGTTAGTGACAATGATTCAATCTCAGTCAGTGACAGGGATTGACACTCAGTCAGTGACAGGGATTGACCCTCAGTCAGTGACAGGGATTGAATCTCAGTCAGTGACAGGGATTGAACCTCAGTCAGTGTCAGGGATTGAACGTTAGATAATGACAGGGATTGAACATCAGTCAGTGTCAGAGATTGAATCTGAGTCTGTGACAAAGATTCGATCTCAGTCAGTGACAGGGATTAACCCTCAGTCTGTGACAGAGATTCAAACTCAGTCAGTGACAGAGATTGAACCTCAGTCAGTGACAGGGATTGAACGTTAGTCAGTGACAGGGATTGAATCTCAGTCAGTGACAGGGAATGAGCCTCAGTCAGTGACAGGGATTGACCCTCAGCCAGTGACAGGGATTGAATCTCAGTCACTGAAAGGGATTGACCCTCAGTCAGTGACAGGGATTGAATCTCTGTCAGTGACAGGGATTGACCCTCACTCAGTGACAGGGATTGAACCTCAGTCAGTGACAGGGATTGACCCTCAGTCAGTGACAGTGATTGAACCTCAGTCAGTGACAGGGATTGAGCCTCAGTCACTGAACGGGATTGACCCTCAGTCAGTGACAGGGATTGATCCTCAGTCAGTGACAGGGATTGAATCTCAGTCAGTGACTGTGATTGATCCTTAGTCAGTGATAGGGATTGACCCTCAGTCAGTGACAGGGATTGATCCTCAGTCAGTGACAGGGATTGACCCTCAGTCAGTGACAGGGATTGAGCCTCAGTCAGCGACAGGGATCGATCCTCATTCAGTGACAGGGATTGGATCTCAGTCAGTGACAGGGATTCATCCTCAGTCAGTGACAGGGATTGATCCTCACTCAGTGACAGGGATTGAACCTCAGTCAGTGACAGGGATTGACCCTCAGTCAGTGACAGTGATTGATCCTCAGTCAGTGACAGGGATTGAGCCTCAGTCAGTGACAGGGATTGATCCTCAGTCAGTGACAGGGATTGAATCTCAGTCAGTGACAGTGATTGACCCTCAGTCAGTGACAGGGATTGAGCCTCAGTCAGTGACAGGGATTGATCCTCAGTCAGTGACAGGGATTGAATCTCAGTCGGTGACAGGAATTGATCCTTAGTCAGTGATAGGGATTGACCCTCAGTCTGTGACAGGGATTGATCCACAGTCAGTGACAGGGCTTGACACTGAGTCAATGACAGGGATTGATCCTCAGTCAGTGACATGGATTGACCCTTGGTCAGTGACAGGGATTGATCCTCAGTCAGTGACAGGGATTGAATCTCAGGTAGTGACAGGGATTGAACCTCAGTCAGTGACTGGGATTGAATCTCAGTCAGTGACAGGGATTCAATCTCAGTCAGTGACAGGTATTGACCCTCAGTCAGTGACAGGGATTGACCCTCAGTCAGTGACAGGGATTGAATCTCAGTCAGTGACAGGGATTGAACCTCAGTCAGTGTCAGGGATTGAACCTCAGTCAGTGACAGGGATTGAATCTCAGTCAGTGACAGGGATTGACCCTCAGTCAGTGACAGGGATTGAATCTCTGTCAGTGACAGGGATTGAACCTCAATAAATGACAGGGATTGACTCTCAGTCAGTGACAGGGATTGAATCTCAGTCAGTGACAGAGATTGACACTCAGTCAGTGACCGGGATTGATCCTCAGTCAGTGACAGGGATTGAATGTCAGTCAGTGACAGGGATTGGCCCTCAGTCAGTGAAGGAGACTGAACCTCTGTCAATGACAGGGATTGAACGTCAGTCAGTGACTGGGATTGAATCTCAGTCAGTGACAGGGATTGTGCCTCAGTCAGTGACAGGGATTGACCCTCAGTCAGTGACAGGGATTTATCCTCAGTCAGTGACAGGGATTGAATGTCAGTCAGTGACAGGGATTGAACCTCAGTCAGTGACAGCGAATGAATCTCAGTTTGTGACAGGGATTCAATCTCAGTCAGTGACAGGGATTGACCCTCAGTCAGTGACAGGGATTGACCCTCAGTCAGTGACAGGGATTGTACCTCAATCAATGACAGTGATTGACTCTCAGTCAGTGACAGGGATTGAACCTCAGTCAGTGACAGGGATTGAACCTCAATCAATGTCATGGATTGACTCTCACTCAGTGACAGAGATTCAATCTCAGTCAGTGACAGGGATTGACCCTCAGTCAGTGACAGGGATTGAATCTCAGTCAGTGACAGGGATTGAACCTCAGTCAGTGACAGGGATTGACCCTCAGTCAGTGACAGGGAATGAATTTTAGTCAGCGACAGGGATTGACCCTCAGTCAGTGACAGGGATTGAATCTCAGTCAGTGACAGGGATTGATCCTCAGTCAGTGACAGTGACTAAACCTCAGTCAGTGACAGGGGTTGAGCCTCAGTCAGTGACAGGGATTGAATCTCAGTCAGTGACTGGGATTAACCCTCAGTCAGTGACAGGGACTGAATCTCACTCAGAGAAAGGAATTGACCCTGTCAGTGACAGTGATTGAATCTCTGTCAGTGACAGGGATTGACCCTCAATCAGTGACAGGGATTGACCCACAGTCAGTGACAGGGATTGACCCTCAGTCAGTGACAGGGATTGAGCCTCAGTCAGTGACAGGGATTGATCCTCAGTCAGTGACAGGGATTGAATCTCAGTCAGTGACTGTGATTGATCCTTAGTCAGTGATAGGGATTGACCCTCAGTCAGTGACAGGGATTGACCCTCAGTCAGTGACAGGGATTGAGCCTCAGTCAGCGACAGGGATCGATCCTCAGTCAGTGACAGGGATTGGATCTCAGTCAGTGACAGGGATTCATCCTCGGTCAGTGACAGTGATTGAACCTCAGTCAGTGACAGGGATTGAATCTCAGTCACTGAAAGGGATTGACACTCAGCCAGTGACAGGGATTGAATCTCAGTCACTGAAAGGGAATGACCCTCACTCAGTGACAGGGATTGACCCTAACTCAGTGACAGGGAATGAATCTCAGTCAGTGACAGGGATTCAATCTCAGTCAGTGACAGGGATTGAATCTCAGTCAGTGACAGGGATTGAATCTCAGTCACTGAAAGGGATTGACCCTCAGCCAGTGACAGGGATTGAATCTCAGTCACTGAAAGGGATTGACCCTCACTCAGTGACAGGGATTGAACCTCAGTCAGTGACAGGGATTGACCCTCAGTCAGTGACAGTGATTGATCCTCAGTCAGTGACAGGGATTGAGCCTCAGTCAGTGACAGGGATTGATCCTCAGTCAGTGACAGGGATTGAATCTCAGTCAGTGACAGTGATTGACCCTCAGTCAGTGACAGGGATTGAGCCTCAGTCAGTGACAGGGATTGATCCTCAGTCAGTGACAGGGATTGAATCTCAGTCGGTGACAGGAATTGATCCTTAGTCAGTGATAGGGATTGACCCTCAGTCTGTGACAGGGATTGATCCACAGTCAGTGACAGGGCTTGACACTGAGTCAATGACAGGGATTGATCCTCAGTCAGTGACATGGATTGACCCTTGGTCAGTGACAGGGATTGATCCTCAGTCAGTGACAGGGATTGAATCTCAGGTAGTGACAGGGATTGAACTCAGTCAGTGACTGGGATTGAATCTCAGTCAGTGACAGGGATTCAATCTCAGTCAGTGACAGGTATTGACCCTCAGTCAGTGACAGGGATTGAATCTCAGTCACTGAAAGGGATTGACCCTCACTCAGTGACAGGGATTGAACCTCAGTCAGTGACAGGGATTGACCCTCAGTCAGTGACAGTGATTGATCCTCAGTCAGTGACAGGGATTGAGCCTCAGTCAGTGACAGGGATTGAGCCTCAGTCAGTGACAGGGATTGATCCTCAGTCAGTGACAGGGACTGAATCTCAGTCAGTGACAGGGATTGACCCTGTCAGTGACAGTGATTGAATCTCTGTCAGTGACAGGGATTGACCCTCAATCAGTGACAGGGATTGACCCACAGTCAGTGACAGGGATTGACCCTCAGTCAGTGACAGGGATCGATCCTCAGTCAGTGACAGGGATTGGATCTCAGTCAGTGACAGGGATTGATCCTCAGTCAGTGACAGGGACTAAACCTCAGTCAGTGACAGGGGTTGAGCCTCAGTCAGTGACAGGGATTGAATCTCAGTCAGTGACAGGGATTAACCCTCAGTCAGTGACAGGGACTGAATCTCACTCAGAGAAAGGGATTGACCCTGTCAGTGACAGTGATTGAATCTCTGTCAGTGACAGGGATTGACCCTCAATCAGTGACAGGGATTGACCCACAGTCAGTGACAGGGATTGACCCTCAGTCAGTGACAGGGATTGAGCCTCAGTCAGTGACAGGGATTGATCCTCAGTCAGTGACAGGGATTGAATCTCAGTCAGTGACTGTGATTGATCCTTAGTCAGTGATAGGGATTGACCCTCAGTCAGTGACAGGGATTGATCCTCAGTCAGTGACAGGGATTGACCCTCAGTCAGTGACAGGAATTGAGCCTCAGTCAGCGACAGGGATCGATCCTCAGTCAGTGACAGGGATTGGATCTCAGTCAGTGACAGGGATTCATCCTCAGTCAGTGACAGGGATTGATCCTCACTCAGTGACAGGGATTGAACCTTAGTCAGTGACAGGGATTGACCCTCGGTCAGTGACAGTGATTGAACCTCAGTCAGTGACAGGGATTGAATCTCAGTCACTGAAAGGGATTGACTCTCAGCCAGTGACAGGGATTGAATCTCAGTCACTGAAAGGGAATGACCCTCACTCAGTGACAGGGATTGACCCTAACTCAGTGACAGGGAATGAATCTCAGTCAGTGACAGGGATTCAATCTCAGTCAGTGACAGGGATTGAATCTCAGTCAGTGACAGGGATTGAATCTCAGTCACTGAAAGGGATTGACCCTCAGCCAGTGACAGGGATTGAATCTCAGTCACTGAAAGGGATTGACCCTCACTCAGTGACAGGGATTGAACCTCAGTCAGTGACAGGGATTGACCCTCAGTCAGTGACAGTGATTGATCCTCTGTCAGTGACAGGGATTGAGCCTCAGTCAGTGACAGGGATTGATCCTCAGTCAGTGACAGGGATTGAATCTCAGTCAGTGACAGTGATTGACCCTCAGTCAGTGACAGGGATTGAGCCTCAGTCAGTGACAGGGATTGATCCTCAGTCAGTGACAGGGATTGAATCTCAGTCGGTGACAGGAATTGATCCTTAGTCAGTGATAGGGATTGACCCTCAGTCTGTGACAGGGATTGATCCACAGTCAGTGACAGGGCTTGACACTGAGTCAATGACATGGATTGATCCTCAGTCAGTGACATGGATTGACCCTTGGTCAGTGACAGGGATTGATCCTCAGTCAGTGACAGGGATTGAATCTCAGGTAGTGACAGGGATTGAACCTCATTCAGTGACTGGGATTGAATCTCAGTCAGTGACAGGGATTCAATCTCAGTCAGTGACAGGTATTGACCCTCAGTCAGTGACAGGGATTGACCCTCAGTCAGTGACAGGGATTGAATCTCAGTCAGTGACAGGGATTGAACCTCAGTCAGTGTCAGGGATTGAACCTCAGTCAGTGACAGGGATTGAATCTCAGTCAGTGACAGGGATTGACCCTCAGTCAGTGACAGGGATTGAATCTCTGTCAGTGACAGGGATTGAACCTCAATAAATGACAGGGATTGACTCTCAGTCAGTGACAGGGATTGAATCTCAGTCAGTGACAGAGATTGACCCTCAGTCAGTGACTGGGATTGATCCTCAGTCAGTGACAGGGATTGAATGTCAGTCAGTGACAGGGATTGGCCCTCAGTCAGTGAAGGAGACTGAACCTCTGTCAATGACAGGGATTGAACGTCAGTCAGTGACAGGGATTGAATCTCAGTCAGTGACAGGGATTGTGCCTCAGTCAGTGACAGGGATTGACCCTCAGTCAGTGACAGGGATTGATCCTCAGTCAGTGACAGGGATTGAATGTCAGTCAGTGACAGGGATTGACCCTCAGTCAGTGACAGCGAATGAATCTCAGTTTGTGACAGGGATTCAATCTCAGTCAGTGACAGGGATTGACCCTCAGTCAGTGACAGGGATTGACCCTCAGTCAGTGACAGGGATTGTACCTCAATCAATGACAGTGATTGACTCTCAGTCAGTGACAGGGATTGAACCTCAGTCAGTGACAGGGATTGAACCTCAATCAATGTCATGGATTGACTCTCAGTCAGTGACAGAGATTCAATCTCAGTCAGTGACAGGGATTGACCCTCAGTCAGTGACAGGGATTGAATCTCAGTCAGTGACAGGGATTGAACCTCAGTCAGTGACAGGGATTGACCCTCAGTCAGTGACAGGGAATGAATTTTAGTCAGTGACAGGGATTGACCCTCAGTCAGTGACAGGGATTGAATCTCAGTCAGTGACAGGGATTGATCCTCAGTCAGTGACAGGGACTAAACCTCAGTCAGTGACAGGGGTTGAGCCTCAGTCAGTGACAGGGATTGAATCTCAGTCAGTGACAGGGATTAACCCTCAGTCAGTGACAGGGACTGAATCTCACTCAGAGAAAGGGATTGACCCTGTCAGTGACAGTGATTGAACCTCAGTCAGTGACAGGGATTGACCCTCAGTCAGTGACAGGGATTGAATCTCAGTCAGTGACAGGGATTGACCCTCAGTCAGTGACAGGGACTGAATCTCACTCAGTGAAAGGGATTGACCCTGTCAGTGACACGGATTGAACCTCAGTCTGTGACAGGGATTGAGCCTCAGTCATTGACAGGGATTGATCCTCAGTCAGTGACAGGGATTGAGCCTCAATCAGTGATAGGGATTGAACATCAGTCAGTGGCAGGGATTGAACCTCAGTCTGTGACAGAGATTCAATCTCAGTCAGTGACAGAGATTGAACCTCAATCAGTGACAGGGATTGAACGTCAGTCAGTGACAGGGATTGAATCTCAGTCACTGAAAGGGATTGACCCTCAGTCAATGACAGGGATTGAATATCTGTCAGTGACAGGGATTGACCCTCACTCAGTGACAGGGATTGAACCTCAGTCAGTGACAGGGATTGGCCCTCAGTCAGTGACAGTGATTGAACCTCAGTCAGTGACATGGATTGACCCTCAGTCAGTGACAGGGATTGATCCTCAGTCAGTGACAGGGATTGAATCTCAATCAGTGACAGGGATTGACCCTCAGTCAGTGACAGGGATTGAGCCTCAGTCAGTGACAGGGATTGATCCTCAGTCAGTGACAGGGATTGGGCCTCAGTCAGTGACAGGGATTGATCCACAGTCAGTGACAGGGAATGAATCTCAGTCAGTGACAGGGATTCAATCTCAGTCAGTGACAGGGATTCAATCTCAGTCAGTGACGGAGATTGAACCTCAGTCAATGACAGGGATTGAACATCAGTCAGTGACAGGGATTGAATCTCAGTCAGTGACAGGGATTGAGCCTCAGTCAGTGACAGGGATTGAGTCTCAGTCACTGAAAGGGATTGACCCTCAGTCAGTTACAGGGATTGAATCTCTGTCAGTGACAGAGATTGACCCTCACACAGTGACAGGGATTGAACCTCAGTCAATGACAGGGATTGACCCTCAGTCAGTGACAGCGAATGTATCTCAGTCAGTGACAGGGATTCAATCTCAGTCAGTGACAGGGATTGACCCTCAGTCAGAGACAGGGATTGACCCTCAGTCAGTGACAGGGATTGAACCTCAATCAATGACAGTGATTGACTCTCAGTCAGTGACAGGGATTGAATCTCAGTCAGTGACAGGGATTGATCCTCAGTCAGTCACAGGGACTAAACCTCAGTCAGTGACAGGGGTTGAGCCTCAGTCAGTGACAGGGATTGAATCTCAGTCAGTGACAGGGATTAACCCTCAGTCAGTGAAAGGTTCTGAATCTCACTCAGAGAAAGGGATTGACCCTGTCAGTGACACGGATTGAACCTCACTCTGTGACAGGGATTGAGCCTCAGTCATTGACAGGGATTGATCCTCAGTCAGTGACAGGGATTGAGCCTCAGTCAGTGATAGTGATTGAACATCAGTCAGTGTCAGATATTGAATCTGAGTCTGTAACAGAGATTCAATCTCAGTCAGTGACAGGGATTGAACCTCAGTCAGTGACAGGGATTGAATCTCAGTCAGTGACAGGGAATGAGTCTCAGTCAGTGACAGGGATTGACCCTAAGCCAGTGACAGGGATTGAATCTCAGTCACTGAAAGGGATTGACCCTCAGTCAGTGACAGGGATTGAATCTCTGTCAGTGACAGGGATTGACCCTCAGTCAGTGACAGAGATTGAACCTCAGTCAGTGACAGGGATTGAACCTCAGTCAGTGACAGGGATTGAACCTCAATCAATGTCATGGATTGACTCTCAGTCTGTGACAGAGATTCAATCTCAGTCAGTGACAGGGATTGAACCTCAGTCAGTGACAGGGGCTGAACCTCAGTCAGTGACAGGGATAGAATCTCAGTCAGTGATAGGGATTGACCCTCAGTCAGTGACAGGGAATGAATTTTAGTCAGTGACAGGGATTGACCCTCAGTCACTGACAGGGATTGAGTCTCAGTCAGTGACAGGGATTGATCCTCAGTCAGTGACAGGGACTAAACCTCAGTCAGTGACAGGGATTGAATCTCAGTCAGTGACAGGGATTGATCCTCAGTCAGTGACAGGGACTAAACCTCAGTCAGTGACAGGGGTTGAGCCTCAGTCAGTGACAGGGATTGAATCTCAGTCAGTGACAGGGATTAACCCTCAGTCAGTGACAGGGACTGAATCTCACTCAGAGAAAGGGATTGACCCTGTCAGTGACAGGGATTGAACCTCTGTCAGTGACAGGGATTGACCCTCAGTCAGTGGCAGGGATTGAATCTCAGTCAGTGACAGGGATTGACCCTCAGTCAGTGACAGGGATTGAATCTCAGTCAGTGACAGGGATTGACCCTCAGTCAGTGACAGGGATTGAATCTCAGTCAGTGACAGGGATTAACCCTCAGTCAGTGACAGGGACTGAATCTCACTCAGTGAAAGGGATTGACCCTGTCAGTGACACGGATTGAACCTCAGTCTGTGACAGGGATTGAGCCTCAGTCATTGACAGGGATTGAGCCTCAGTCATTGACAGGGATTGAGCCTCAATCAGTGATAGGGATTAAACATCAGTCAGTGTCAGAGATTGAATCTGAGTCTGTAACAGAGATTCAATCTCAGTCAGTGACAGAGATTGAACCTCAGTCAGTGACAGGGATTGAACCTAAGTCTGTGACAGAGATTCAATCTCAGTCAGTGACAGAGATTGAACCTCAATCAGTGACAGGGATTGAACGTCAGTCAGTGACAGGGAGTGAATCTCAGTCACTGAAAGGGATTGACCCTCAGTCAGTGACAGGGATTGAATCTCTGTCAGTGACAGGGATTGACCCTCACTCAGTGACAGGGATTGAACCTCAGTCAGTGACAGGGATTGACCCTCAGTCAGTGACAGTGATTGAACCTCAGTCAGTGACAGGGATTGACCCTCAGTCAGTGACAGGGATTGATCCTCAGTCAGTGACAGGGATTGAATCTCAATCAGTGACAGGGATTGACCCTCAGTCAGTGACAGGGATTGAGACTCAGTCAGTGACAGGGATTGATCCTCAGTCAGTGACAGGGATTGAATCTCAGTCAGTGACAGGGATTGAACCTCAGTCAGTGACAGGGATTCAATCTCAGTCAGTGACGGAGATTGAACCTCAGTCAATGACAGGGATTGAACGTCAGTCAGTGACAGGGATTGAATCTCATTCAGTGACAGGGATTGAGCCTCAGTCAGTGACAGGGATTGATCCTCAGTCAGTGACAGGGATTGATCCTCAGTCAGTGACAGGGATTGATCCTCAGTCAGTGACAGGGATTGAATCTCAATCAGTGACAGGGATTGACCCTCAGTCAGTGACAGGGATTGAGCCTCAGTCAGTGACAGGGATTGATCCTCAGTCAGTGACAGGGATTGAATCTCAGTCAGTGACAGGGATTGAACCTCAGTCAGTGACAGGGATTGACCCTCAGTCAGTGACAGGGATTGATCCTCAGTCAGTGACAGGGATTGAATCTCAATCAGTGACAGTGATTGAATCTCATTCAGTGACAGGGATTGAGCCTCAGTCAGTGACAGGGATTGATCCTCAGTCAGTGACAGGGATTGATCCTCAGTCAGTGACAGGGATTGAGCCTCAGTCAGTGACAGGGATTGATCCTCAGTCAGTGACAGGGATTGAATCTCAGTCAGTGACAGGGATTGACCCTCAGTCAGTGACAGGGATTGAGCCTCAGTCAGTGACAGGGATTGATCCTCAGTCAGTGACAGGGATTGAATCTCAGTCAGTGACAGGGATTGAACCTCAGTCAGTGACAGGGATTCAATCTCAGTCAGTGACGGAGATTGAACCTCAGTCAATGACAGGGATTGAACGTCAGTCAGTGACAGGGATTGAATCTCATTCAGTGACAGGGATTGAGCCTCAGTCAGTGACAGGGATTGATCCTCAGTCAGTGACAGGTATTGAGCCTCAGTCAGTGACAGGGATTGATCCTCAGTCAGTGACAGGGATTGAATCTCAGTCAGTGACAGGGATTGACCCTCAGTCAGTGACAGGGATTGAGCCTCAGTCAGTGACAGGGATTGACCCTCACTCAGTGACAGGGATTGAACCTCAGTCAGTGACAGGGATTGAATCTCAGTCAGTGACAGGGATTTACCCTCAGTCTGTGACAGGGATTGCGCCTCGGTCAGTGACAGGGATTGATCCTCAGTCAGTGACAGGTATTGAATCTCAGTCAGTGACAGGGATTGATCCATAGTCAGTGATAGGGATTGACCCTCTGTCAGTGACAGG
This sequence comes from Chiloscyllium plagiosum, assembly GCF_037043375.1. NCBI lineage: Eukaryota > Metazoa > Chordata > Chondrichthyes > Orectolobiformes > Hemiscylliidae > Chiloscyllium > Chiloscyllium plagiosum. The sequence goes on from NW_028270167.1 coordinate 98,995,374, forward strand.
GATTGATCCTCAGTCAGCGACTGGGATTGACACTGAGTCAATGACAGGGATTGATCCTCAGTCAGTGACAGGGATTGAGCCTCAGTCAGTGACAGGGATTGATCCTCAGTCAGTGACAGGGATTGGGCCTGAGTCAGTGACAGGGATTGATCCTCAGTCAGTGACAGGGAATGAATCTCAGTCAGTGACAGGGATTGATCCTTAGTCAGTGATAGGGATTGACCCTCAGTCAGTGACAGGGATTGATCCTCAGTCAGTGACGGAGATTGAACCTCAGTCAATGACAGGGATTGAACGTCACTCAGTGACAGGGATTGAATCTCAGTCAGTGACAGGGATTGAGCCTCAGTCAGTGACAGGGATTGACCCTCAGCCAGTGACAGGGATTGAATCTCAGTCACTGAAAGGGATTGACCCTCAGTCAGTGACAGGGTTTAAATCTCTGTCAGAGACAGAGATTGACCCTCACACAGTGACAGGGATTGAACCTCAGTCAGTGACAGGGATTGACCCTCAGTCAGTGACAGTGATTGAACCTCAGTAAGTGACAGGGATTGATCCTCAGTCAGTGACAGGGATTGAGCCTCAGTCAGTGACAGGGATTGATCCTCAGTCAGTGACAGGGATTGAGCCTCAGTCAGTGACAGGGATTGATCCTCAGTCAGTGACAGGGATTAAATCTCTGTCAGAGACAGAGATTGACCCTCACACAGTGACAGGGATTGAATCTCAGTCAGTGACAGGGATTGATCCTTAGTCAGTGATAGGGATTGACCCTCAGTCAGTGACAGGGATTGATCCACAGTCAGTGACAGGGCTTGACACTGAGTCAATGACAGGGATTGATCCTCAGTCAGTGACATGGATTGACCCTCAGTCAGTGACAGGGATTGAATCTCAGGTAGTGATAGGGATTGACACTCAGTCAGTGACAGGGATTGACCCTCAGTCAATGACAGGGATTGACCCTCAGTCAATGACAGGAATTGACCCTCAGTCAGTGACAGGGATTGAACCTCAGTAAGTGACAGGGATTGAATCTCAATCTGTGACAGGGATTGAATCTCAGTCAGTGACAGGGATTGAACCTCAGTCAGTGACAGGGATTGATCCTCAGTCAGTGACAGGGATTGAATCTCAGTTAGTGACAGGGATTGAACCGCAGTCAGTGACAGGGAATGAATCTCAGTCAGTGACAGGGATTCAATCTCAGTCAGTGACAGGTATTGACACTCAGTCAGTGACAGGGATTGACCCTCAGTCAGTGACAGGGATTGAATCTCAGTCAGTGACAGGGATTGAACCTCAGTCAGTGTCAGGGATTGAACCTCAGTCAGTGACAGGGATTGACCCTTAGATAATGACATGGAATGGACATCAGTCAGTGTCAGAGATTGAATCTGAGTCTGTGACAGAGATTCAATCTCAGTCAGTGACAGGGATTGATTCTCAGTCAGTGACAGGGAATGAATCTCAGTTAGTGACAGAGATTGAACCTCAGTCAGTGACAGGGATTGAACGTTAGTCAGTGACAGGGATTGAATCTCAGTCAGTGACAGGTAATGAGCCTCAGTCAGTGACAGGGATTGACCCTCAGCCAGTGACAGGGATTGAATCTCAGTCACTGAAAGGGAATGACCCTCAGTCAGTGACAGGGATTGAATCTCTGTCAGTGACAGGGATTGACCCTCAGTCAGTGACAGGGATTGAGCCTCAGTCACTGAAAGGGATTGACCCTCAGTCAGTGACAGGGATTGAATCTCTGTCAGTGACAGGGATTGACCCTCAATCAGTGACAGGGATTGACCCACAGTCAGTGACAGGGATTGACCCTCAGTCAGTGACAGGGATTGAGCCTCAGTCAGTGACAGGGATTGATCCTCAGTCAGTGACAGGGATTGAATCTCAGTCAGTGACTGGGATTGATCCTTAGTCAGTGATAGGGATTGACCCACAGTCAGTGACAGGGATTGATCCTCAGTCAGTGACAGGGATTGACCCTCAGTCAGTGACAGGGATTGAGCCTCAGTCAGCGACAGGGATCGATCCTCAGTCAGTGACAGGGATTGGACCTCAGTCAGTGACAGGGATTGACCCTCAGCCAGTGACAGGGATTGAATCTCAGTCACTGAAAGGGAATGACCCTCACTCAGTGACAGGGATTAACCCTCAGTCAGTGACAGGGAATGAATCTCAGTCAGTGACAGGGATTCAATCTCAGTCAGTGACAGGGATTGAATCTCAGTCAGTGACAGGGATTGAATCTCAGTCACTGAAAGGGATTGACCCTCAGCCAGTGACAGGGATTGAATCTCAGTCACTGAAAGGGATTGACCCTCACTCTGTGACAGGGATTGAACCTCAGTCAGTGACAGGGATTGACCCTCAGTCAGTGACAGTGATTGATCCTCAGTCAGTGACAGGGATTGAATCTCAGTCAGTGACCGTGATTGACCCTCAGTCAGTGACAGGGATTGAGCCTCAGTCAGTGACAGGGATTGATCCTCAGTCAGTGACAGGGATTGAATCTCAGTCGGTGACAGGAATTGATCCTTAGTCAGTGATAGGGATTGACCCCCAGTCTGTGACAGGGATTGATCCACAGTCAGTGACAGGGCTTGACACTGAGTCAATGACAGTGATTGATCCTCAGTCAGTGACATGGATTGACCCTTGGTCAGTGACAGGGATTGATCCTCAGTCAGTGACAGGGATTGAATCTCAGGTAGTGACAGGGGTTGAACCTCAGTCAGTGACTGGGATTGAATCTCAGTCAGTGACAGGGATTCAATCTCAGTCAGTGACAGGTATTGACCCTCAGTCAGTGACAGGGATTGACCCTCAGTCAGTGACAGGGATTGAATCTCAGTCAGTGACAGGGATTGAACCTCAGTCAGTGTCAGGGATTGAACCTCAGTCAGTGACAGGGATTGAATCTCATTCAGTGACAGGGATTGACCCTCAGTCAGTGACAGGGATTGAATCTCTGTCAGTGACAGGGATTGAACCTCAATAAATGACAGGGATTGACTCTCAGTCAGTGACAGGGATTGAATCTCAGTCAGTGACAGAGATTGACCCTCAGTCAGTGACCGGGATTGATCCTCAGTCAGTGACAGGGATTGAATGCCAGTCAGTGACAGGGATTGACCCTCAGTCAGTGACAGGGATTGAACCTCAGTCAATGACAGGGATTGAACGTCAGTCAGTGACAGGGATTGAATCTCAGTCAGTGACAGGGATTGTGCCTCAGTCAGTGACAGGGATTGACCCTCAGTCAGTGACAGGGATTGATCCTCAGTCAGTGACAGGGATTGAATGTCAGTCAGTGACAGGGATTGACCCTCAGTCAGTGACAGCGAATGAATCTCAGTTTGTGACAGGGATTCAATCTCAGTCAGTGACAGGGATTGACCCTCTGTCAGTGACAGGGATTGTACCTCAATCAATGACAGTGATTGACTCTCAGTCAGTGACAGGGATTGAACCTCAATCAATGTCATGGATTGACTCTCAGTCAGTGACAGAGATTCAATCTCAGTCAGTGACAGGGATTGACCCTCAGTCAGTGACAGGGATTGAATCTCAGTCAGTGACAGGGATTGAACCTCAGTCAGTGACAGGGATTGACCCTCAGTCAGTGACAGGGAATGAATTTTAGTCAGTGACAGGGATTGACCCTCAGTCAGTGACAGGGACTAAACCTCAGTCAGTGACAGGGGTTGAGCCTCAGTCAGTGACAGGGATGAATCTCAGTCAGTGACAGGGATTAACCCTCAGTCAGTGACAGGGACTGAATCTCACTCAGAGAAAGGGATTGACCCTGTCAGTCACAGTGATTGAACCTCAGTCAGTGACAGGGATTGACCCTCAGTCAGTGACAGGGATTGAATCTCAGTCAGTGACAGGGATTGACCCTCAGTCAGTGACAGGGACTGAATTTCACTCAGTGAAAGGGATTGACCCTGTCAGTGACACGGATTGAACCTCAGTCTGTGACAGGGATTGAGCCTCAGTCATTGACAGGGATTGATCCTCAGTCAGTGACAGGGATTGAGCCTCAATCAGTGATAGTGATTGAACATCAGTCAGTGTCAGATATTGAATCTGAGTCTGTAACAGAGATTCAATCTCAGTCAGTGACAGGGATTGAACCTCAGTCAGTGACAGGGATTGAATCTCAGTCAGTGACAGGGAATGAGTCTCAGTCAGTGACAGGGAATGAGTCTCAGTCAGTGACAGGGATTGACCCTAAGCCAGTGACAGGGATTGAATCTCAGTCACTGAAAGGGATTGACCCTCAGTCAGTGACAGGGATTGAATCTCTGTCAGTGACAGGGATTGACCCTCAGTCAGTGACAGTGATTGAACCTCAGTCAGTGACAGGGATTGATCCTCAGTCAGTGACAGGGATTGAATCTCAATCAGTGACAGGGATTGACCCTCAGTCAGTGACAGGGATTGAGCCTCATTCAGTGACATGGATTGATCCTCTGTCAGTGACAGGGATTGAATCTCAGTCAGTGACAGGGATTGAATCTCAATCAGTGACAGGGATTGACCCTCAGTCAGTGACAGGGATTGACCCTCAGTCAGTGACAGGGATTGATCCTCAGTCAGTGACAGGGATTGGGCCTCAGTCAGTGACAGGGATTGAACCTCAGTCAGTGACAGGGAATGAATCTCAGTCAGTGACAGGGATTCCATCTCAGTCAGTGACAGGGATTCAATCTCAGTCAGTGACGGAGATTGAACCTCAGTCAATGACAGGGATTGAACGTCAGTCAGTGACAGGGATTGAATCTCAGTCAGTGACAGGGATTGATCCTTAGTCAGTGACAGGGATTGACCCTCAGCCAGTGACAGGGATTGAATCTCAGTCACTGAAAGGGATTGACCCTCAGTCAGTGACAGGGATTGAATCTCTGTAAGTGACAGAGATTGACCCTCACACAGTGACAGGGATTGAACCTCAGTCAGTGACAGGGATTGACCCTCAGTCAGTGACAGGGATTGAACCTCAGTCAGTGACAGGGATTGATCCTCAGTTAGTGACAGGGATTGAATCTCAGTCAGTGACAGGGATTGATCCTTAGTCAGTGATCGGGATTGACCCTCAGTCAGTGACAGGGATTGATCCACAGTCAGTGACAGGGATTGACCCTCAGTCAGTGACAGGGATTGATTCTCAGTCAGTGACAGGGATTGAATCTCAGGTAGTGACAGGGATTGAACCTTAGTTAGTGACAGTGATTGAATCTCAGTCAGTGATAGGGATCGAATCTCAGTCAGTGACAGGGATTGACCCTCAGTCAATGACAGTGATTGACGCACAGTCAGTGACAGGGATTGAACCTCAGTAAGTGACAGGGATTGAATCTCAATCAGTGACAGGGATTGAATCTCAGTCAGTGACAGGGATTGAACCTCAGTCAGTGACAAGGATTGATCCACAGTCAGTGACAGGGATTGAACTCAGTTAGTGACAGGGAATGATATTAGTTAATGACAGGGATTGATCCTCAGTCAGTGACAGGGATTGAATCTCAGTCAGTGACAGGGATTGAACCACAGTCAGTGACAGGGAATGAATCTCAGTCAGTGACAGGGATTCAATCTCAGTCAGTGACAGGGATTGACCCTCAGTCAGTGACAGGGATTGACCCTCAGTCAGTGACAGGGATTGAATCTCAGTCAGTGACAGGGATTGAACCTCAGTCAGTGTCAGGGATTGAACCTCAGTCAGTGACAGGGATTGAACCTTAGTTAATGACAGGGATTGAACATCAGTCAGTGTCAGAGATTGAATCTGAGTCTGTGACAGAGATTCAATCTCAGTCAGTGACAGGGATTGAACCTCAGTCTGTGACAGAGATTCAATCTCAGTCAGTGACAGAGATTGAACCTCCGTCAGTGACAGGGATTGAACGTCAGTCAGTGACAGGGATTGAATCTCAGTCGGTGACAGGGAATGAGCCTCAGTCAGTGACAGGGATTGACCCTCAGCCAGTGACAGGGATTGAATCTCTGTCAGTGACAGGTATTGACCCTCACTCAGTGACAGGGATTGAACCTCAGTCAGTGACAGGGATTGACCCTCAGTCAGTGACAGTGATTGAACCTCAGTCAGTGACAGGGATTGATCCTCAGTCAGTGACAGGGATTGATCCTCAGTCAGTGACAGGGATTGAATCTCAATCAGTGACAGGGATTGAGCCTCAGTCAGTGACAGGGATTGAGCCTCAGTCAGTGACAGGGATTGATCCTCAGTCAGTGACAGGGATTGAATCTCAGTCAGTGACTGGGGTTGATCCTTCGGCAGTGATAGGGATTGACCCTCAGTCAGTGACAGGGATTGATCCTCAGTCAGTGACAGGGATTGAATCTCAATCAGTGACAGGGATTGACCCTCAGTCAGTGACAGGGAATGCATCTTAGTCAGTGACAGGGATTGACCCTCAGTCAGTGACAGGGATTCAATCTCAGTCAGTGACAGGGGCTGAACCTCAGTCAGTGACAGGGATAGAATCTCAGTCAGTGACAGGGATAGACCCTCAGTCAGTGACAGGGAATGCATCTTAGTCAGTGACAGGGATTGACCCTCAGTCAGTGACAGGGATTCAATCTCAGTCAGTGACAGGGACTAAACCTCAGTCAGTGACAGGGATTGACCCTCAGTCAGTGACAGGGATTGACCCTCAGTCAGTGACAGGGACTGAATCTCACTCAGAGAATGGGATTGGCACTGTCAGTGACAGGGATTGAGCCTCAGTCAGTGACAGGGATTGAATCTCAGTCTGTGACAGAGATTCAATCTCAGTCAGTGACAGGGATTGAACCTCAGTCAGTGACAGGGATTGAACCTCAGTCTGTGACAGGGATTGAACCTCAGTCAGTGACAGGGATTGAGCCTCAGTCAGTGACAGGGATTGAATCTCAGTCACTGAAAGGGATTGACCCTCAGTCACTGAAAGGGATTGAATCTCTGTCAGTGACAGGGATTTAACCTCAGTCAGTGACAGGGATTGAACCTCAGTCAGTGACAGGGATTGACCCTCAGTCAGTGACAGTGATTGAACCTCAGTCAGTGACAGGGATTGAGCCTCAGTCAGTGACAGGGATTGACCCTCAGCCAGTGAAAGGGATTGAATCTTAGTCACTGAAAGGGATTGACCCTCAATCAATGACAGGGATTGATTTTCAGTCAGTGACAGGGATTGAATCTCAGTCAGTGACAGGAACTGAACCTCAGTCAGTGACAGGGATTGAACCTCAGTCAGTGACAGGGATTGAGCCTCAGTCAGTGACAGGGATTGACCCTCAGCCAGTGACAGGGATTGAATCTTAGTCACTGAAAGGGATTGACCCTCAATCAATGACAGGGATTGATTTTCAGTCAGTGACAGGGATTGAATCTCAGTCAGTGACAGGAACTGAACCTCAGTCAGTGACAGGGATTGATTTTCAGTCAGTGACAGGTATTGAATCTCTGTCAGTGACAGGGATTGACCCTCAGTCAGTGACAGGGATTGATCCTCAGTCAGTGACAGGGATTGAATCTCAGTCAATGACAGGGATTGAATCTCAGTCAGTGACAGGGATTGAACCTCAGTCAGTGACAGGGATTGAATCTCAGTCCGTGACAGGGATTGAATCTCAGTCAGTGACAGGGATTGAATCTCAGTCTGTGACAGGGATTGACCCTCAATTAGTGAATGGGATTGAACCTCCGTCAGTGACAGGGATTGAGCCTCAGTCAGTGACAGGGATTGACCCTCAGCCAGTGACAGGTATTGAATCTCAGTCAGTGACAGGGATTGGATCTCAGTTAGTGACAGGGATTGACCCTCAGTCAGTGACTGGGATTGAACCCATGCTGTTGACATCACTGTGCATTTCAAAACAGCTGTCCGATAACCAACACACTCTCACAGTGAGATTGGAATCAGAAATTGGCATTCCCATCCAACTGGGAAATGGAGGTGAGGCTGGACTACTGCTCAAAGATTAAAGTGGAGATGCTGGTGAACAAAAAGAGGCTGTTGTGGTGTTAGCCTCTGGCAGGTTAAACCGTGAGAACAATTTGACTGGACGGAGGGTAACCACCATCAGGACTGTTACCCCCTGAGAAATGAGCAGGTACCAAACATAGCCGACAGTTTGAAAAATGTATTCCAAGAATGTTTCATTTTCACAAGTGGAATTCTTCTTATCTGTAATAGAACAGGCCATTCTGAGTGAGACCACAGGTTAGCATTTCCTCAGTCTGGGGAGAAAGTTTCAGTTTAATGTGTTTTTTAATCAAAGTCAATATCAAAATGAAGGGAGATTTCATCACCTTCTTCATCTCTTCCCTGAATTTGGTTTTGGGTAGCTGCACAATTACACGTGTTTGTGCAGAAACTCAAATACATTAGAATGTCTCCAGTATCAGTGGCGATGTATGTTGGAGCTGTATAAGCACCTCGGTAATGTACTGTCACTGTCTTTTTACTGTTTAAAAAGTTAACAACGGCTGTAAGCCACAAAAGGACAAAACTGTCTGATAGACTGAACAGTAAAACTATGGATTTCCTACTGAGTTTCATCTCTGTGTCGGTGCTGTACTCATTGCTGAGATCCCACAATCCCCTGCAGACTCTGCTGTCCACTAAAATACACCGGATTGTTAAAGAGTTAAACAGTAATCTCAAACAAAAAGGCAGCCATGCAACTGAAACTCATTTCATCCAGGAGGCTGCCTCACCTGCAGTTAATGTGTAAAAGGTCACATTGGAGCGACAGCCTCAGGCAATGTTGGAAATTATTCAGCCATGGTCATGTAGAAACCAGCAGGATGTGTTCTGTAAAGCAATCAGGGCAGGGAATGCTGTCATCATCAGAGCAGCAGTTCGCACTGTGCAATAGTCTGCTTTAAATATCTGACAACAGATAGTTACAAAACGGTCAATTGTAAAGAAGACAGTCAACAAGACAGACATATCCAATGTGGCGGGCATAAAACACAGGATGACTTTACAAACTGCAGCATAGGACAGAAATGAATCTGGAATGTGATATCTCAAAACGTGATACAACACCGAAAAACAGGACCAGGAAATCTGCAGTTGCCATGGAGAAAATGTACACCGAGATACGTTTGGAATGTCTACACTTTCCATTGGAGAGAATAATGATGGTCAGTAGGTTTGTTGTAAGAAGGAGAGAGAAGAGATAGCAAGGAGGACCTTCATATAAAATAAAATCACTGAAATGTTTGGGCTGTATTGTAATGTGATATTCCATAGAGTTCACCACAGATTTGTTTTCACACGACAGATCAATGTTCCTGACAATTTGTCTGAGGAAAAGAAATCTTTGAAGTTTTAATACATTTGTCCTTTCAACAAACTTTACTTCCTATATATTAGATATAACTTCTTGATAATTGCTGAATATATGTAGATTCCAGTAAAATGTTCAGTTTAATCACAAACATTACATTAAAGTCTTCCGACTTGATTTTCTTTGCTGATCCTCAGCCTAGGGGAGCTGCTCAGTAAATAAGGACTATACCCGAAATCTGTTCCATGAATACTATGCGTTGCCTTACTGGAAATGCCAAAGGCTGCAATAACAGGGGAATGAATGTTCTTTATCTGGAAAGTGTTCCCCCTGTTCTTTTATGAAGAATGAGCAAATTTCTTCAAGTTTTCTGGTTCCAAGTGAAAACATCTGAGATCCTTAATTTCACCTCCTTAATTTCACCGGCCATGCCCTGAGAGGAAATGAGGGGGTGGAAGGTGACATCACCAGAACAGCTGAAGATGGAGTCACAGGGAGAATGGAATGGAATCCTTCCAGGAGTCAGGATGTGAGGAAGTGTATTTCAGGTTACTGTGGGAGTCCATGTGTTTGGAATAGATATAGCCTTTCCCCAGAAATGGAAACAGAGAGGCCAAGGAAGGGAAAAGTCAGAAATGTGGCCTTGAGGGAAAGACAGAAATTGGAAACAAGTTAATATACATTTCCTCTAATTCTGGTGAGAGCAGGAATAGCAGCAATTGCATCACCAACAGGTTGGAGAAAGAGCTAAATAGGACTGCGCCAAGAACTATTACACCTTCCCCACAAAGACACAGATACACTGCGACCCGTGCAGGTAGCCAGAAGTAGCCCTTTGACTTAGAGAAAGTGAGGCCAGTGAAAGGGAAACGGTTCCAAATGAGCTGAGCCTGGTGGATGGGAACGGTGGGGGATGGGGACTCTTTCTGAGGCAGAAGCAGAGAACCTTCAGACCATCCTGATGGGAGATGGATGGGCAGAGGGATCATACACCGCTCTCCCACCCCCATGATGAACAGGAGGCAGCTCGGGCCAAAGGGAAACAAACCCAGCAATTGGCAAACTCACTTCAGCCCCAGCACTATCGGATATGTAAGTGCTGGGGGGGGGGGGGGGGGGGGGGAGGAGACAAACTGGAAATTCAAGAAGGAAGTTAAAGGGAAAGTGAGAATAACAGAAGTTCAGAAAGACGACAGAATCAACGGAGCAGAAAACTCAAGAAGGGATCATACAGTATGGTCAAGTGAAATAGGAAGGGTGAGGGGAGTAACAAATTAAAACTATTATATATGAATGCACAAAGCATAAGAAATAAGGTGGAAGAGTTTGAGGCTCAGTTGGAAATTGGCAGGTACGATGTTGTGGGGAGAGCTGAGATGTGGCTTCAAGAGGCCAGGGCCTGGGAAATGAATATTCAAGGCTATATGTGCTATCGAGAGGTCAGACTAATGGGCAGAGGGGGTGGGGTGGCCCCATTAGTGAGGAATGATATTGAACCCCTTGCGAGGGGGGGTATAGAATAAGGAGTTGTAGAGTCAGTCTGGATAGAGCTGAGAAATTGTCAGGGTAGAAAGACCCTAATGGGAGTTAGCTGCAGGCCCCCAAACAGTAGTCTGGATGTAGGGTGCAAGTTGAATAAGGAGTTGAAATTGGCTTGTTGCAAAGTTATGTGGGGGATTTCGACATGCAGGTAATCTGCGAGAATCAGGATGGTACTGGACACCAAGAAAGGGAGCTGGTGGAGTGCCTCCAAGATAGATTCTTAAAACAGCTTGTAGTGGAGCCTACGAGGGAGAAGGCAATTCTGGATCTGGTGTTGTACAACAAACTGGATTTGATCAAGGACCTCAAAGTAAAGGAGCCATTAGGACGTAGTGACGATAATATGATAAGTTTTAATCTGCAATTTGAGAGGGAGAAGGGAGAATCGGAAGTGTCTGTATTGCAGTTGAACAAAGGGAACTATGGAGCTCTTAGGGAGGAGCTTAATGGTTCAATACCCTACCAGGGATGGCAGTGGAACACCAATGGCAGATATTTCTGGATATAATGCAGGAGGTGCAGGATCAGTTCATTCCAAAGAGGAAGAAAGATCCTGACAGGAGGCATGGGCGGCCGTGGCTGATGAGGGAAGTTAAGGACTGGAAAAAAAAAAGAAAAGAAAAGAAATGTAGCACAGCAAAGATGAGTGGGAAGCCGGAGGACCGGGAAGCTTTTAAAGAGCAACAGAGGATAACTAAAAAGGCAATAGGCAGAGAAAAAATGAGGTACAAAGGCAAACTGGCCAAAAATATAAAGGAGAATAGTAAAAGCTTTTTTTAGATATGTGACAAGAAAAACAAAGGTTAAAACTAAAATTGGGCCCTTGAAGACAGAAACAGGTGAATTTATTATGGGGAACAAGGTAATAGCAGAAGAGGTGAATAGGTACTTTGGATCTGTCTTCACTGGGAAGACACAAGCAATCTCCCAGATGTAATAGTGGCTGAAGGGCCTGGGGTAATGGATGAACTGAAGGGAATTTATATTCAACAGGAAATGGTGTTGGATAGACTGTTAGGTGTGAAGACTGTTCAGTCCCTGGGACCTGATGGTCTTAAGCAGATGGCTCTAGAAATCATGGATACATTGGTAACCATTTTCTAATGTTCTATAGATTCAGGATCAGTTCCTGCGAATTGGAGGGTGGCTAATGTTGTCCCACTTTTCAAGAAAGGAGGGAGAGAGAAAACAGGGAATTATAGACCAGCTAGCCTGACATCAAGGGTGGGAAAGATGCTGGAGTCACTTATAAAAGATGAAATTATGACTCATTTGGATAGCAGTAACAGGAGAGGTCAGAGTCAGCATGGATTTACAAAGGGGAAATCATGCTTGACTAATCTTCTGGAATATTTTGAGGATGTAACAATGAAGATTGACTGGTACAATAAGTCACAGTTTGAAGATATTAGGAGGAAGGTTTAAAGGAGACATCAGAGGTAGGTTCTTTACACAGAGAGTTGTGAATGCATGGAGTGCGTTGCCAGCTGTGGTGGTGGAAGCAGAGTCATTGGGGACATTTAAATGACTGCTGGGCATGCACATGGATAGCAATGAGTTGAGGGGTGCGTAGGTTAAGGTACTATCTTTGACATTAGGAATAAATCTTGCCACAAAATCGTGGGCGAAAGGGCCTGTTCTATGCTGTACTTTCCTATGTTCTATGTTCTTAAATGGACAAGGGGGAGCCAGTGGATGTAATGTACCTGGGCTTTCAGAAACCTTTGATAAAGTCCCACATAGGAGATTAGTGAGCAAAATTAGGCTACACGGTATTGGGAGCAAAATACTGATTTGGACTGAAAATTGGCTGGCTGACAGGAAGCAAAGAGTAGTGATAAACAGGTCCCTTTTCGAATGGCAGGTGGTGAGGTGACCAGTGGGATGCCACAAGGTTCAGTGCTGGGACCACAGCTGTTTACAATAAACATTAATGATATAGATGAAGGTATTAAATGTAATATTAGCAAATTTGCTGAAGACACAAAACTGGGTGGCAAGGTGAGTTGTGAGGAGGATGTTATGAGAATATAGGGTGACTTGGACAGGTGGATGGATGCTTGGCAGATGCAGTTTAACGTGGATAAATGTGTGGTTATTCACTTTGGTGGCAAGAACAGGAAGGCAGATTACTATCTAAATGGAGTCAAGTTAGGTATAGGGGATGTAAAACGAGATCTAGGTGTTCTTGTGCATCAGGAGAAAATGAGGACCGGAGATGCTGGAGATCAGAGCTTAAAAATGTGTTGCTAGAAAAGCGCAGCAGGTCAGGCAGCATGAAGGGCTTTTGCCCGAAACGTCGATTCTCCTGGCTCCTTTGATGCTGCCTGACCTGCTTTTCCAGCAACACATTTTTAAGTTCTTGTACATTAGTCAATGAAAGCAAGCATGCAGGTACAGCAGGCAGTGAAGAAAGCTAATAGCATACTGGCCTTCATGACAAGAGGAATTGAGTATCGGAGCAAAGAAGTCCTTCTGCAGCTGTACAGGGCCCTGGTGAGACAGCACCTGGAGTATTGTGTGCAGTTTTGGTCTCCAAGTTTGAGGAAGGACATTCTGGCTATTGAGGGAGTGCAGTGTAGGTTCACGAGGCCAATTCCTGGAATGGCGGGACTATCATATGTTGAAAAATTGGAGAGACTGGGCTTTTATACACGAGTTGAGACGGTTGAGAAGGGATCTGATTGAGAAGTATAAGATTATTAAAGGATTGGACACTCTGGAGGCAGGAAGCAAGTTTCTGTCGATGGGTTTGTCCAGAACCAGAGGACACAGTTTAAAAATAAGGAGTAGGCCATTGAGAACAGAGTTGAGGAGAAACTTCTTCACCCAGAAAGTGGTGGATATATGTAATGCTCTGCCCCAGAAGGCAATGGAGGCCAAGTCTCTGGATACTTTCAAGAAAGAGATGGATAGAGCTCTTAAAGACAGTGGAATCAAGGGTTATGGGGATAAGGCAGGAACAGGATACTGACTGTGGATGATCAGCCATGATCATAATGAATGGTGGTGCTGACTCGAAGGGCAGAATGGCCTACTCCTGCACCTATTGTCTATTGTCTACTGTCTATTGTCTTTTGTAAGTGCGGCTTCCAATTGCTTTCCATTTCAATAAACCACAGTGCTCCCTTGTAATCATTACCCCACCACACTGTGAGCCTTTACCTCCTGCCATGACATTTGCTGGGTCATTTTATGGGACAAAAGCTAAGCTCAGGGCAGTCCCCTTTATCAATGACACATGTTACATCCTCAAAGAAATTCAATGGACGCACACAACAATGTCGACTCTGCCAGATTATCTTCAACTGATCAATGTGAGCTGCTGTATCTGGTTAAATAATACCTTCCAGCAGTTTCCCTGTGGTCTGTTAAGCTAATCGGCCTGTGCTTCCTGCTTTCTGTCTCCCTTTTTTAATGCAGGGCTTCCACCCGCTACCTTCCAATACACTGGGGCTGAACCATGAATCACCAGGAACAGCAACAGGTTCAAGAATGGGATAGTAAAGCTCTTTCTCTTGCTGGTTCGCCCCATTCTCCATCAGAGTGGATGATTTCCTTAGGAGCTGACAGATTCTGACTGGTGTATGGCCAAGGTAATGGAAGGGAATCTGTCTTGTTGCAGATGGTGGTGAAGAATCGTCACTCTGTACACTTTTCACTGTCCTCATGTGTTCCTATACGTGAACACACGTGACAAAATAATTTAATTCTAGTTCGAAACTCAAACCCCAGGGAATCAATTCGGTTAACTAAATAGTTAGAACATCGAACAATACAGTGCAGAACAGGCCCTTCGGCCCTCGATGTTGTGCCGACCTGTGAACTATTCTCAGCTCGTCCCCCTACACTATCCCATCATCATCCATGTGCTTATCCAAGGATTGTTTAAATTTCCCTAATGTGGCTGAGTTAACTACATTGGCAGGCAGGACATTCCACACCCTTACCACTCTCTGAGTAAAGAACCTGCCTCTAACACCTGTCTTAAACCTATCACCCCTCAATTTGTAGTTATGCCCCCTCATACAAGCTGATGTCACCATTCTAGGAAAAAGACTTTCACTGTCTACCCTATCTAATCCTCTCTTCATCTTGTATGTCTCTTTCAAATCCCCTCTTAGCTTTCTGCTTCCCAATGAGAATAGACTCAAGTCTCTCTGCCTTTCCTCATAAGGCCATCCTCCAGACCAAGCAACATCCTGGTAAATCGCCTCTGCATCTTTTCCAATGCTTCCACATCCTTTCTGAAATATGGCGACCAGAACTTTATGCAATACACACACAAACACACACACAATCTGAAATAACTGTCTGAATTTTCTGGCAGCCAAAAGCTTGTCTGTCAACATGTTTTGTTCAGATGTGTTTCAGAATTAATCAAGGGGACTTTGACTCCGACGGCTGGGTCAGAATTTACTGCCCTTGAGATTATGGCGGTAGCTGCTTTCTTGTGCCACTACAGTCCTGATGATGTGGGAACAATTGGTCAGTAGTGTGAAGGGAATGGGGGGAGAGGGATGTTCCAGGATTGTGACAGAGGGACACCGAAGGAATTGCCCTATTCAAATGGTTATTCTGTCTTGTAGAGAGGTAGAGAGACAACTGATGGTGAGTTTAACCAAAGTACCACTTTGCCTCTCTACATCTCACACCAGCCATCCAGCCACCTGTGCTAACTTACCACCTGCAACAGTGGGGGCTGGACAACTGGTTTGTGATGGAGAGTGACATCAACATCCTATATTGGATTTGGTGCTTGGCAACGAACCAGGCCAGGTGTCAGATCTCTCGGTGGGAGAGCATTTAGGTGATAGTGATCACAACTCCCCCAGCTTGACAATACTCATGGAGAGGGATGGGAGCAGATGGTATAAGAGAGCATTTAATTGGGGGAGGGGGAATTACAATGGTATTAGACATGAACTGGGGCATCTAAATTGGGAACAGATTTTCTCAGGGAAATGCACGACAGAAATGTGGAGATTTTTTAGGGAGCACTTGCTGATAGTGCTGGATAGGTTTGATCCACTGAGGCAAAGAAGGGATGGTCGGATGAAAGACCCTTGGGTGACAAGGGTTGTGGAAGATGTGGTCAAGATGAAGAAGGAAGCTTACTTAAGGTTGAGGATGGCAAGGATCAGGGATGGCAGGGCTCGAGAGGGTTACAAGGTAGCCTGGAAGGAACTGAAGAATGGACTTAGGAGATCTAGGAGGGTGCATGAAATATCTTTAGCAGGTAGGATTAAGGAAAACCCTAAGGTGTTCTACACGTATGTGAGGAACAGGAGGATGGCCAGAGTGAGGGTAGGGCTAATCAAGGACAGCAGAGGGAACTTGTGCCTGGAGTCGGAGGACGTAGGAAAGTCCATTATTGATCATTATTCACGAGGGTGAGGGACCTTGGCATTTGTGAGGACAGCGTGAAATAGGCTGATCTACTCAAACAGGCTGATCTACTCAAACAGGCTGATGTTAAGAAGGAGGATGTGCTGAAAATTTTGGAAAACATAAGGCTAGATAAATCCCCAGGGTCAGATGGAATATACACTGGGATACAAAGGAAATGAGGGAAGAGATTGCTGCACCCTTGATGATGATCTTTGTGTCCTCACTGTTCACTGGAGTAGTGCCAAATGATTGAAGCATGGCAAATGTTATTCCCTTGTTCAAGAAAGGGAATAGGGATAATCCTGGGAATTACAAACCAATCAGTCTTAAGTTTGTGGTGAGAAAGTCAATGGAGAGGATTCTGAGGGACAGGATTTTTGATTACTTGGAAAATTGAAGCTTGATTAAAGATAGTCAGCATAGCTTTGTGAGGGGCAGGTCATGCCTCACAAACTTTATTGAATTCTTTGAGGATGTGACAAAACACATTGCTGAAGTAAGAGCAATGAATGTGGTGTAATTAGATTTTTGCAAGGCATTTGATAAGGTACCCCATGGTATGCTCATTCAGAAAGTAAGCAGGTATGGGATGCAGGGAAACATGGCTGTCTGAATACAGAATTGACTGACCCATAGCAGACAGAGGGTGGTAGTAGATGTAAAGTATTCAGTTCAGTGACCAGTGGTGTTCCTCAGGGATCGGTTCTGGGACCTCTGCTCTTTGTGATTTTTATAAATGACCTGGATGAGGAATGGGAAGGGTGGGATACTAAGTTTGCCGATTGCATGAATGTTGGTGGAGTAGTAAATAGTGTGGAGGACTGCTGTAGGTTGCAACAGGACATTGACAGGATGCAGAACTGGGCTAATAAGTGTCAGATGTAGTTCAGCCTGGAAAAGTGTGGAATGAATAATTTTTGGAAGGTTGAATTTAAATGCAGAATACAGGGTTAAAGGCAAGATTCTTGGCAGTGTGGAGGAACAGAGGGATCTTGTCCATAGATCCCTCAAAGTTGCCACCCAAGTTGATAGGGCTGTTAAGAAGGTGTAGGGTGTGTTGGTTTCATGAGCAGGGCAATTGAGTTTCAGAGCCATGAGGTTATGCAGCAGCTCCATAGAGTCCTAGTTCGACCACAGTTGAAATTTTGTGTTCAGTTCTGGTCGCCTCATTATAGGAAGGATGTGGAAACTTCAGAGCTGGGGCAGAGGAGAATTTGGACTGTTGGACTATAACCTATTGTGTGATTTTTAATTTTGTCCACCTCAGACCAACACCAGCTCCTCCAAATCACTCTGGTTGAGATCACCATGAAAATCCTACCTTCTCAACCCCCCACCTCCCCTGAGGCATGGTGACACTCAGGTTAAACACACAACCAGTCATGTCTCTGAGAGATCAGCCCTATGGTCTAATGGGACTATAGTGACTTTACTGAAGGAATATATATCAAAATCAGGATGGTGAGTGGCTTGAAGGGAACATGCAGGTTGTGGTGTTCTCATGCATCTATTACCTGTTTCTTTAGGAAAGGAGTGGTCATAGATGTTGAAGATGCTATCGACAGAGCATTGGTGGTGGATGGAATGAATGTTTGTAGACGTGGTGCCAAAAAAACTGGTTACTTCATTGTAAAAGAGAAAATGTTAGAGAAACTCAGCAGGGTTGGTGGAACCTTAAAAAGAGAAAGACAATTAATGTTTCTAGTCCGACATGACTCCTGATCAGCACTGTTCTGAAGAAGTCTTATATTGGACTCAAAGGTTAACTCTATATTTCTCTCCACAGGTGTTGCCAGATTTCCTGAATTTCTCCAGCACTTTCTGATTTCATTTCAGGTTTTGAGTATCTGCAACATTGTGCTTTTATATGGCTGCTTGGTCATGCTGGGATCCCATTTCTTGAGGGATCTTGGAGATATTTCCATCCAGGGAAGTGGGGAGTATTCCATCACACTCCTGACGTGTGCCTTGGAGATGGTGGAGAGGCTTTTGGAGCCATGAGGTACATCCCTCACTGCAGTGTTCCTGCCCCCTGAGCTGCTCTTGTAGCCACAGTACTTACATTGTAAATCCATTTCATTTTCAGCTCAATGGGAACTCCCAGCTTGTTGATTGTGGGGGATTCAGCAACAGCAAAGCCTTGAATGTCAAAGGCATTATTTCTGTGATTTCTTCTTGGAGGTAGTAGCTGTTTCACCTCCATCCGCCAGAAACAGGGCCTCCAAGCCCTCCATTTCTTCCTCTCCTGACGTCCCCAACTGTACCCTTCCACTGACACTCTCATTCATTTAGCTGAACTGGTCCTCACCCGTAACAATTTCTCCTTTGAATCCTCTCACTTCCTACAGACCAAAGGGGTAGCCATGGGCACCCGTATGGGCCCCAGCTATGCCTGTCTCTTTGTTGGCTACATAGAACAGTCCATCTTCCGTAATTACACCGGCACCACTCCCCACCTCTTCCACCGCTACATTGATGACTGCATTGGCGTCACCTTGTGTTCCCGCGAGGAAGTTGAGCAATTCATCAACTTCACCAACACATTCCACTCTCACCTTAAATTTACCTGGACCATCTCTGACACCTCCCTCCCCTTCCTGGACCTCTCCATCTCCATTAATGACGACCGACTTGATACCGACATTTTTTACAAACCCACCAACTCCCACAGCTACCTGGATTACACCTCTTCCCACCCTACCTCCTGCAAAAATGCCATTCCCGTATTCCCAATTCCTCCGCCTCCGCCGTATCTGCTGCCAAGAGGACCAGTTCCACCACAGAACACACCAGATGGCCTCCTTCCTTAGAGACCGCAATTTCCCTTCCCACGTGGTTAAAGATGCCCTCCAATGCATCTCGTCCGTATCCCGCAACTCCACCCTCAGACCCACCCCTCCAACATAACAAGGATTGAACACCCCTGGTGCTCACCTTCCACCCTACCAACCTCTGCATAAACCAAATCATCTGCCGACATTTCCGCCACCTCCAAACAGACCCCACCACCAGGGATATATTTCCCTCCCCACCCCTTTCCGCCTTCTGAAAAGACCATTCCCTCTGTGACTACCTGGTCAGATCCACACCACGCTTCAACCCACCCTCCCATCCTGGCACCTTCCCCTGCCACCGCAGGAATTGCAAAACCTGCGCCCACACCTCCTCCCTCACCTCCATCCAAGTCCCTAAAGGAGCCTTCCACATCCATCAAAGTTTTACTTGCACATCCACCAATATCATTTATTGTATCTGTTGCTCCCGATGCGGTCTCCTTTACACTGGGGAGACTGGACGCCTCCTAGCAGAGCGCTTTACGGAACATCTCTGGGACATACGCACCAATCAACCACATTGTCCTGTGGCCCAACATTTAAACTCTCCCTCCCACTCTGTTGAGGACATGGAGGTCCTGGGCCTCCTTCACCGCCACTCCCTCACCACCAGTCACCTGGAGGAAGAACGCCTCATCTTCCACCTCGGGCATCAATGTGGACTTCAACAGTTTCCTCATTTCCCCTTCCCTTACCTCACCCCAGTTCCAAACTTCAGCACTGTCCCAATGACTTGCCCTACCTGCCTATCTTCTTTTCCACCTATCCACTCCCCCCTCCCCCCCGACCTATCACCTTCACCCCCTCCCCCACTCACCTGTTGTACTCTATGCTACTTTCTCCCCACCCTCACCCTCCTCTCACTTATCTCTCCACGCTTCAGGCTCTCTGCTTGTATTCCTGATGAAGGGCTTTTCCCCGAAACGTCGATTTTACTGCTTCTTGGATGCTGCCTGAACTGCTGTGCTCTTCCAGCACCACTAATCCAGAATCTGGTTTCCTGCATCTACAGTCATTGTTTTTACCAAAGTGCTCACCTACCTCTAAATCTATCACCTTGCCCAGTTCATTAGCCAGTACCAAATCCAATTGTCCTTGCCACAGGCTATAGCATTTCCAGTCACAATTTGGAAAGTGAAAGACCTCATAACAACTACCCTGTTACTTTCTCTCCTATCTAAGTACCAACCCATGCTGCAAGTTCACCCACCTTATTCCGGATGCTCCTGGCATTGAAGTAGACACACTTCAAACCACCTTCTTGCCTGCCGCTGCACTCCTGTGACCTTGAAACCTTATTTTTGACCTCACTACTCTCAACCTTCTGTACACTGGAGCTACAATTCAGGTTCCCATCTTTTGCTGAATTAGCTTCACCATTCCTGAAGAGCATAAACATATTGCCCTCCAAGAATATTGGTACCGCTCTGGTTCAGGTGTCAACCATCCTGTTTGTAGAGGACCCATCTACTCCAGAATGAGCCCCAATTATCCAGGTATCTGAAACTGTCCCTCCTGCACCATTTCTGTATCCATGTGTTCAACTGCTCTCTCTCCCTATTCCTCATCTCGCTAGCAAGTGACATGGGTAGCAATCCTAAATTTCTGCCTTAAATCCCTAGCCCTTTTCCTACCTATGTCATTGGTGCCTATGTGGAACATGACTTGGGGCTACACCCCTCCCCCTTAAGGATACCAAAAACACGATCAGAAACGTCATGAACCCTGGCACCTGGGAGGCAACATAACAACCGTGAGTCTCTCTCGTTCCCACAGAACCTTCTATCTGTCCCCCTAACTATGAAGTCCCCAGTGACTAATGTTCTGCTCCTCTTCCCCCTTCCCGTCTGAGCACCAGGGACATACTCTGTGCCTGAGATCTGTACCCCATGGCTTACCCCTGGTAAGTCGCTATCCCGCAACAGTATCCATAACAGTATACTTGTTATTGAGGGGAACGGCCACAGGGGGTCCCTGCACTGTCTGCCAGTTACCTTTCCGTCCCCTGACTGTAATCCATCTACCTTTCCCATGTACCTGAGGTGTGACTACCTCCCTGTAACTCCTCTCAATTACTCCCTCAGCCTCCCGAATGATCCGAAGTTCATCCAGCTCTGTGGCCAGCTCCCTAACGCCGTTTCCAAGGAGCTGAAGTTGCCAGGATCTTGCTGCAGAGCCACATGGAGTGCTTCAGTATCTGAGGAGGGAAGAATGCTGCTGAGCATTGTGTGAGTATTAGCGAACCCTCTGACCCATGACATTCTGCCTGAGGGAAGGTCAGTTATACAGTCACTAAAGATAGTTAGGGCTAGGACACAATCTTGAGGATCTCCTGCTGTGAGGGCCTGGAGCTTAGATGGCTGACCTCCACCAACCGCACCAATTGCTGTGGGTCTGGAGTCACATGTAGCCCAGACAAGACAAGGACAGCCCGAATCCCTAAAGGGCATTAGAGAACCAGATGGGTTTTAACAACAATTGACAAGGGTTTCATGGCCAGCATAAGAGTCATAGTTCCACAGTCGTAATTCAGAAACGTCATGAACCCTGGCACCTGGGAGGCAACACATCAACATCGATATTCTGCCATCTGTCATTGACAGGATTTGATGCGAGTCCACGATAATAGTTGGGAAGTATCTGAATATGAGTCAAATCAATGGCTGGCCTCCTGACTGATTTAGAATCCAACTTGTTATTTCTGTCCCAATTACAAAATAAAAGTTGATGTTTTATTATGTCTCATTGAGTGTAATATTATTTTGTCTCTATTTGGTCCCTTGAAAATCAGAAGTCAGACAGACTGAGTGTGGGCTGTCAACAACATGAACTTGAATCCTATCTGAACAGTGTGACATCACCCCATTTGAGATTGAATAATGAATTGGCTCAGTAGAAAGTTTAAATGAACTATAGATGAGCAGAGTGAGTTGGTTTTCCATGGAAAGGAAGGCGTTACATGATTGTGTGTGGTGTGTGAGTGTGTGTGTGTGCGCGCGCGTGTGTATGTGTGAGAGAGAGAGAGAGAATCATAGAGATGTACAACACAGGAACAGACCCGTTGGTCCATTTCAGCCAGGTATCCTAAATTAATCTCGTCCCATTTGCCAGCACTTGGCCAATATCCCTCTAAACCCTCATTGTTCACATAACCATCCAGGTGCCTTTTAAATGTAATTGTACCAGCCTCCACCACTGCCTCTGTTTATTCCATACACGCACCACCCTCTGCATGGCAAAATTGCCCCTTAGGTCCCTTTTAAATTTCTCCCCCACCCAGGGAAAAGTCCTTGTCTATTTATCCTATCCATGCCCTTCCATATAAACCTCTATAAGGTCACCCCTCAGCCTCCAACGCTCCAGGAAAAACAACCTCAGCCTTTTCAGCCTCTCCCTCCAGCTCAAATCCTCCAACACTTGTAAATCTTTTCGGAACCCTTTCAAGTTTCACAATATCCTTCCGGTAGGAGGGAGACCAGATTTGCACATGGTATTCCAAAAGTGGCCCCTAAACAAAGTCCTGTAACAGGACCTCCCAATTACTTTACTCAATTCACTGACCAATAAAGGAAAGTATACCAAATGCCTTCTTCACTACCCTATCGACCAGCGACTCGACTTTCAAGGAACTATGAACCTGCACTCCAAGGTCTCTTTGTTCAGCAACACTCCCCAAGATTTGCCATTAGTGTATAAGTCCTGCTCTGATTTGCCTTTCCAAAATGCAGCACCTCACATTTATCTAAATTACACTCCATCTGCCACTCCTTGGCCCATTGGCCCATCTGAACATGATCCTGTGTATTCTGAGGTAACCTCCATTTTGATGTCATCTGAAAACCTCCGAACTATACCTCCTATGTTCACATCTAAACCATTTGTATAAATGATGAAAAGAAATGGACCCAGCACCAATTCTTGTGGCACATCACTGATCAAAGGCCTCCAGTGTGTAAAGCAACCCTCCACCACTACCCTCTGTCTTCTACCTTTTGAGCCAATACTGTATCCAAGTGGCTGGTTTTCCCTGAATTCCATGAGATCTAACCTTGCTAACCAGCCAACCATGAGGAACCTTGTTAAACGCCTTACTGAAGTTCATGTAGTCACAACCACTACTCTGCCCTCATCAATCTTCTTCATAAGCACAAAGTCATGCTGACTATCCCTAAACAATCCTTGTCTTTCCAAATATATTCTCTCCAACAACCTGCCCGCTATCGATGTCAGGCTCACCAGTCTAGAGTTCCCTGGCTTTTCCTTACCATCTTTCTTAAATAGTGCCACGACATTAGCCAACCCTCAGTCTTCCAGCACTTCACCTGTGACTATCAATGACATAAATGTCTCAGCAAGGGGCCCAGCAATCACTTCCCGAGTTTCCTACAGAGTTTGAGGGTACACCTGATCACATCCTGGGCATTTAGCCACTTTTATGCATTTTAAGCCCAGCTCCTCCTCCTCTGTAATATGAATATTTTTAAGATGTCACTATTTCTTTCCCCACGTTGTATTATCTTTATGTCCTTCTCCACAGTAAACATTGATGCGAAATATTCAATTAGTATCTCCCCAATCTCCTGTGGTTTTAAACATAGGCTGCCTTGCTGATCTTTGAGGGGCCCTATTCTCTCCCCAGTTATCCTTTTGTCCTTAATGTATTTATAAAATCCCTTTGGATTCTCCCTCATCTTATTTGCCAGTGTTACCTCATGTCCCCTTTCAGCCCTCCTGATTTCCCTTTTAAGTATACTCCCACTGCATTTATGCTCTTCTCATGGTTCACTCGCTCTCTGCTGTCTGTAACTGGCTAATGCTTCCTTCTTTTCCTTAACCAAAACCTCAATTTCTCCCGTCATCCAGCATTCCCTACACCTACCAGCCTTGCCTTTCACCCCAACAGGAATACATTCTCTCTGGACTCTCAATATCTCATTTTTGAAGGTTTCCCATTGTCCAGCCCTGTGTAGCTTTGAGTGTGAGTTTAGAGATACAGACTCGATGGAGCGAAGGGCCATCTCTGTCTTGGATGATGCCATCATTCTTGGTATTTTTGTCTTTACTTTGAGAAAATGTGACCGAGTGGAAGTTCCAGCTGTTGGTGTATCAGCTTCAGGTTCTGTATTAGAGTGCTCATTCACAGAGAATTTTCTGAAATCAGTTGGATAACTGAATTAACAAGGAAAGCAGTGGGATAACAGTGATCAGTACAACAGCTCTCAAAAAGATGTATAACATGAGGTATTGAATGACTGAATAACCTCAGCAGAATGAAGGTCATCACTGAAAAGAAATTCAAAAGGTATTTAGATATTTATGGGATTGATAGCGAGTGAAATATTGCAAGGATTGTTGCTTGAAATCAAATGGAAATGAATGTTTGATACCTAACAGGATCCGATTAATCCAGTCTTTGGGGTATTCAAATCTCGACGCAAATCTCAATGCTATCACATCATTAAAATAAACCTGCTGTCATAACTTGTTTGTTCAAAATGATATTAAAATTTTGAAGATATAATCACTGTTTCCCAGTGGAGATACCACACAATATAAAACAAAGTTTCTGGAACTGTGTTAGCTCCATGTCCGAGAGAATTCTCCAATTTCAACAGATTGCCAGCATCAGGAAGGGAAAGGTTGTGTCACAAACAACAAAATGCATCTTCTCAGGGAAAGGATTGAGAGAGTGTACGAGACCATTCTGGCTGTCGTTGGCATTCCTGGTAAGTTTTGTAACAACTTAACTTATATAAACCTCGGCATTGAATCATCCCCATTTCTCCCGACAGCTGATAGCTATTATATTCCCATTGAGCAAAGCAAATACTGAAGCCAGTTGATAGTGTCCTCACTTACTGAGTTAAAGTTTGTAGTTCGGAGGCTCCTCAGTAATGTTTGTTTCCCTATACTGTGCAGAGTGGGTTTACATTGAGGCCACAGTGTTTACCAAGACTGTTTAACAAGACTTTAACAAGACTACCTCTCTCTGTGGTAGTTCACAACCTGATATGGGTTTTGTAACAACCCACCTCTCAGTGACACCTGGTGTTTCCCATTCCTTGATGGAAAGGGATTGTGTTGGTGGATCTTGCTCAGGCAGCTCACTTCAAATGGGAGCCCAGATACAGCAGGGCAATGGGTGGGTTCAGCAGATCATTAGGGATTAGGAGACAATGGTGTCTGCAGATAGAGTGCAGTGCTAGAAAAGGCACAGCAGGACAGGCAGCAGTAGGAATCAACTGCTGTCGAGCCATATACGACACCTTGGGTATATGACCACGTTTCTATGAGTAATCTGCTGCTCATGTTCTTCCCTATGTCCTTTAAAAGTTCAATGATTCATTGAGAGAGATTCTTTAAACTTCATATAACATGGAACAACAATTATCTTTGTGTCATCACTTACAGTCTGGGCTCAGGCACAGAGAATGTTTCATTAATAACTTCAAATCTATTTTTTCCTTTCTCTTACAGTTAGTCTCGTGGTGATTGTAATCTTAGCTCGGGGCAAATGTGGTCTTTCTACGTGCAGCACTCGCTATCTTGTGGCCATGACAACGTCAGATCTACTGTTCATTGTTTTTTATATCATCCTTCACCGATTTCGACAGTATTATTATCCACTGTGTTTCCTGCAAATCACTCCTGTTTGTGGTGTTATCTATGCCCTCAACCGCTTGAACATTGATTGTTCTGCATGGTTCACCATTGCTTTTTCCTTTGATCGACTTATCGCCATTTGTTTACATGAGATGAAAACTAAGTATTGCACAGGGAAAACTGCAACCAGGGTTCTAGCAACAATCTGCATCTTCTTTTGTTTAAAGAATATTCCCAACTCCTTTGTGTATTACCCTGGAAAGATTATCAAGAATGTTCCATGGTACTGTTATACCAGGTCTAGTTATTATAATGACCCTCGGTGGATAGGTTTTAGATATTTTGAGACTTTTTTGACACCAATGTTCCCATTCACTTTTATTGTCTTTATCAACATTCTGACTGTCAGACATATCTTCGAGGCCATTAAGGTGCGGAAGGAACTGAGAGGTCAGAGAAAAACACAGAATGATCCAGAGGTAGAGAGCAGGAAGAATTCTGTGATTTTGCTCTTTGCCATATCTGCCAGATTCATACTTCTCTGGTTTTTGCATATTTTATATTTCTTTAATGCTGGTTATTCCTTGGATTATGTTTCTTTTGGTCTCTTTGTTCAGATTAGATATATGCTGAGGAACTTCAGTTGCTGCACAAATGCCCTTTTTTATGTGGTGACACAGAAACATTTCAGAGACCAGTTAAAGTACGCCATGACATATCCAGTTAGAACAATAATTCAATTGGTAAATCAATCCAAGAAACTGAGAGCAAACATTAGGTGCAACAGATAATGGAACGAGGAGTCCATGTGAGGAATGGACTGAAAGGAGAAGGAGGAGCAGCAACATGATAACACTCCTTTCCTAATGGGTAACGAATGACTCCATCTGAGGAGCAAAATGAAAGAGACTGGAGGTGTAAAGCCAGTGTAAAGTGCTGTTAGTAATCAGCAACAATTAGTAGGAAGTGGGACAACGGAAGCAAAACCAAATATACATAAAAGCTACATTTATCCCAAGTAATCCGTTCTCAGTGAGTGAAGAGGTTAGAAAAATAAATGATGTGGAGGAAGGTGTAATCATTCACTGCAGGCCAGAGAGGGAAATGCAACGACAGGCTCCTGTCCACTCTTCCTCACTGAATTCTCTGAGCTACACATCTGGGCAAATGAAAACACACGAGAAGTTTCCTGTCAGAAAGAGGAAAGAACATACTGTAAGGATTCTGTGTCTTTTGATTGCACATTTATTTTCAACAATAATTGACTGTTTCCATTCAGTTCCTTGCTTCGATTACTGGCAATCACAAATTAAGATTTTCACATTGATCAGTAGGAAACCATAAAAACAAAGGGAATTTGATCAGTTTGAAAATACATTTGGCTTTCATTCCAAGACAATACAGTGCAAAGTAGGAGTAGACAAAGGCAGACTGGATGAAACTGTTTACCTGCTGCACACCTCCTCCCTCCCTTCCTCCCCACTGTGATCCCACTGAGATGACTCTGGCTGTGCTCCATCCCTGGGGGGGGGGGGGGGGGGGGCGGGGGTATGCCCTAGGTGGAGGGAGCTGGGAGCTGACTGAATGAGCTGGGAATTGGGCAGTGAGGGGGCTTTGAGTGAGAGACTTGGGGATGTTTCAAACAGGTTCTGGCAGCCATTGTCTCTTTCACTGTGTGCACTGAGCAGGGGGTGAGTATCGGTGTGTTTCTGTCTGTTTCTGAGTGACTGTGAGTGTGGGGAGTGTTGAACCTCAATCCCAGTTTTGATCCTTTAACTTCACTCCCTCCCTGAACCAATCCCTCCTAAAGCAAACCCCTGGAGCAGAGTCTGTTCCAAATGGAGAGAGGGAGAGAGCTCGGGCCAACTGATATGGTGAATATCACCTCTTTAATGTGGCCATATCTTTCCTTATCACCTGTTTTATCTCTCTGATTTTTCCTCTTTCTTCTCTCTCAGTCTTTCGCTTTGTCTCTATCTCTCACTCTCTGTCTGTATCACTCTACATCTCCCTCTCCCTCTCAACCTTTCTCTCTCACACTATCTTTCTTTCTCTCTCTCTCTCTTACTGACAGCCTCTTCTTTTGTATTTTTCTCTCCTGCCTATTCTTTCTACCTTTATCTATGTTCTTTCTCACTCTTTTGCTCTTTCTTCTTCTCTCATTTTCCCTCTATCTTTCCTTCTCTTCCTTTTCTTCCCTATTTCTGTCTTTCAATCCTGAAACAGTACCCTTCCCTTCATTTTGGACACCCTCCCCCTCCAACAGCACATTTAGCCCCTGTCCCCCTCCATGACCCCTGTCCATTTGCCCTTCCATGTGCTGCTTCATCTTCACTGAACTGCCCCTCTGTAGTTTCTCTGTTTCACATCCACTGCATAATAAAGCCCCTCGGTATCTCCATCCATCAACAATACCCTTCCCCCTGCTGTGTCCCAGGTCCTCGTCTGGAGGACAAAGTGAGCGTGTGAAGAGAGTAACGTGTCTTTTGACTGCGTACCATAATGTCATGGAGTCATAGAGTCATGCAGCACGGAGACAGACCCTTTGGACCAACCCGGCCACACCGACCATGTTCCAAAACTAAACTATTCCCAACTGCTTGCACTTGGCCTATATCCCTCTAAACCTTTCCTGTTCATGATGATATCCAAATGTATTTTAAACACTGTAACTGTACCTGCATCCACCACTTCCTCTGGTAGTGCATTCCACACATGAACTACTAAAAATGATGCCCCTCATCTCCTTTTTCAATCTTTCTCCTCTCACCTTAAAAATATACCCCTCAGGTTTGAACTCCCCATCCGAATGAAAAGACCCCTGTCATTCACCTTATCTATGCCCCTCGTAATTTTATAAACATCAATAAGTTTACCCCTCACCCTCCAATACAACAGCCCATTGTTATATCTCAAACTGATGTGCAGGTCTGGGGAATTGGCCATGCTAAATTGCCCATAGTGTTAGGTACATTAGTCAGAAATGGGTCTGGGTGTGTTACTCTTCAGAGGGTCAGTACAGACTTGCTGGGCCGAAGGGCCTGTTTCCATACTGTAGGAAGTCTAAGAGAGGGAATCTAACCCTCCATTCCTGGCAACATCTTGGTAAATCTTGACTGAACCCTCTCCAGTTTAATAATATCCTTCCTATAACAGGGCGATGAGAGTTGCACACATTAATCCAGAAGAGGCCTCATCACTGTTCTGTACAAGTTCAATATAATGTCAGAACTCCTATACTCAAAGGTCTGAGCGATGAAGGCAAGCATGATAAACACCTTCTTAACTACCCTGTCTAACTGGGATGCAAATTTCAAAGAAGTATGTTCCTGACCCTGAGGTCTCTCTGCTCTCTCACACTACCCAGGGCCCGACCATTAAGTCCTGACCTTGTTTGTATTACCACAATGCAATACCTCACGTTTATCCAAATTAAACTCCATCTGCTACTCCTCAGCCCACTGACCCAATTGATCAAGATCTCTTTGTAATCTTGGGTCACATTCTTCACTGTCTATTTTACCATTTTGGTGTCATCCACAAACTTACTAACCATTGCCTCCTACATTCCCACCCAAATCCTTTGTATAAATGACGAACAGAAGTGAAGCCAGTACCGCTCCCTGTGGGACACCGCTGGTCACAGGCCTCCAGTCTGAAAAACAATGATCCACCATCACCTGCTGTCTACCACCATCAAGCCAATTACATATCCAATTGGCAAGCCCACCCTGAATCCTGTGTGATCTAACTTTACTAATCTGTCTCCCATGCAGAGGAGAAAGTGAGGTCTGCAGATGCTGGAGATCAAAGTTGAAACTTTATTGCTGGAACAGCACAGCAGGTCAGGCAGCATCCAGGGAACAGGAGATTCGATGTTTCGGGCACAGGCCCTTCTTCAGGAATAACGCCTTGTCAAAGGCGTTATTAAAGGGCAACCAAACAACATCTACCACTCTGTCCTCATTATTCATTTTGGTTACTTCTAAAAACAAACCCAATCAAGTGTGTGAGACATGACTTTCCTCACACTAAACTATACTGACTATCTCTAATCAATCCTTTCCTCTCCACCCTGTGTAAATCCTACCTTTCAGGATCATCTCTAAAAACGTACCCACCACCGAAGTCAGGCTCGCAGGTCAATAGTTCCCAGCCTTCTCCTCACATCCCTTCTTAAACATATTAACCACACTCCAGTCCTCCAGTTCTTCATATGTGTTTTTAGATGATACAAATATTTCTGGTCAGGCCCCTGCAATCTTCTCTCTAACTTCCCACAACGTCCTGGGACACAGTTGATCAGGTCCTGGAGGTTTATTTATCTTTATGTTTTTTAGGGTCTCCAGCACTTCCTCTTCAGTTTTCTGTGAACTCTTCTCAAAACATCAATATTTATATCCCTGATTTCTCCAGCCTCCATTTCTTTCTCAACAGTCAAAACTGATTCGAAATATTCATTTATATCTCTCCCATCTCTTGAGATTCAACACAAAGACAACCTCATTGGTCTTTAAGGGATCTTATTCTCTCTCCAGTTGCTCTCTCACTCTTAATATATTCATAGAATCTTTGGATTATCTTTACCTTACCTGCCA
This sequence comes from Chiloscyllium plagiosum, assembly GCF_037043375.1. Taxonomy (NCBI): domain Eukaryota; kingdom Metazoa; phylum Chordata; class Chondrichthyes; order Orectolobiformes; family Hemiscylliidae; genus Chiloscyllium; species Chiloscyllium plagiosum. Next base: position 99,025,666 of record NW_028270167.1, read on the forward strand.
AGACTTTCTCCTGTAACCTCTTTGCCTTCCTCATTTCCTTCTGAAGGATGTCCCTACACTCTTTATACTCTTCAAGACATTCAGTTGATCCTAATTGTCTCTCTAATAGATGATCATTTTTTATTCTTGACTTTAATTTCAACATCTTTATTCATCCATTGTTCGCTAACCTTACCAGCCTTGCCTTTCACTCTAGCAGGAACAGAATATTTCTGAACTCTTGTTGTCACACTTTGGAAGGCCTCCCACTTGTCAGTCCTCCTTTTACCTGCGATTAGTCTACTCCAATCAACTTTTGAAAGATCTTGTTTCATATCCTGAAAATATGCCTATTCCAATTCAGAACTTTAACTTTTATAGAAGACTTATCCTTTTCCATAACTATTTTAAAATTATTTGTATTGTGATCTCAGGTCCAAATGTGTTCCCTGACTAACACGTGGAAGTGGGTACTATCGATGCTGGAGATTAGAGTTACGATTAAAGTGGTGCTGGAAAAGCACAGCAGGTCAAGCAGCATCCGAGGAGCAGGAAAATCAATGCTTCGGGCAAAAATCCTTCATTAGAAATTTTGGGCAAAAGCTCTTCATCAGAAGGGCTTTTGCCCGAAATTCCTGATGAAGGGCTTTTGCCCGAAGCATTAATTTTCCTGCTCCTCGGATGCTGCCTGATCTGCTGTGCTTTTCCAGCACCACTCTAATCTTCCCTCGCACATCAGTCACTTAACCTGCCTTATTTCTCAAGAGAAGTTCAAGTTTTGATCCGTCTCTAGTGGGAACATTTATAGAACATAGAACAGTTCAGCACAGAACAGGCCCTTCAGCCCACGATGTTGTGCCGACCATAGATCCTCATGTACGCACCCTCAAATTTCTGTGACTATATGCATGTCCAGGAGTCTCTTAAATGTCCCCAATTTTTTACTTCCACAACTGCTGCTGGCAACGCATTCCATGCTCTCACAACTCTCTGTGTAAAGAACCCGCCTCTGACATCCCCTCTATACTTTCCTCCAACCAGCTTAAAACTATGACCCCTCATGTTATATATTTCTGCCCTGGGAAATAGTCTCTGGCTATCGACTCTATCTATGCCTCTCATTATCTTGTATACCTCAATTCGGTCTCCTCTCCTCCTCCTTTTCTCCAATGAAAAAAGTCCGAGCTCAGTCAACCTATCTTCATAAGATAAGCCCTCCAGTCCAGGCAGCATCCTGGTAAACCTCCTCTGAACCCACTCCAAAGCATCCACATCTTTCTTATAATAGGGCGACCAGAACTGGACGCAGTATTCCAAGTGCGGTCTAACCAAAGTTTTATAGAGCTGCAACAAGATCTCATGACTCTTAAACTCAATCCCCCTGTTAATGAAAGCCAAGATGCCATATGCTTTCTTAACAACCCTGCCCACTTGGGTGGCCATTTTAGGGGATCTATGTACCTGCACCCCAAGATCCCTCTGTTCCTCCACACTGCCAAGAATCTTATCCTTAATCCTGTACTCAGCTTTCAAATTCGACCTTCCAAAAGGCATCACCTCGTATTTATCCAGGTTGAACCCCATCTGCCACCTCTCAGCCCATCTCTACATCCTGTCAATGTCCTGCTGCAGCCTACAACAGCCCTCGAAACTGTCAACGACACCTCCAACCTTTGTGTCATCTGAAAACTTGCTGACCCATCCTTCAATCCCCTCATCCAAGCCATTAATAAAAATTATAAACAATAGACGCCTAAGGACAGAGTCCTGTGGAACACCACTCACCACAGACTTCCAGGCAGAATATTTTTCTTCTACTACCACTCGCTGTCTTCTGTTGGCCAGCCAATTCTGTATCCAGACAGCTATGTTCCCCTGAATCCCATTCCTCCTGACCTTCTGAATGAGCCTACCATGGGGAACCTTATCAAATGCCTTGCTGAAGTCCATATACACCACATCCACAACTCTACCCTCATCAACCTTTCTAGTCACATCCTCAAAGAACTCGATAAGGTTTGTGAGGCATGACCTGCCCCTCACAAAGCCGTGTTGACTGCATTTAATCAAGCCATGCTCTTCCAGATGGTCATAAATCCTATCCCTCAGAATCCTTTCTAACACCTTGCAGACGACAGAAGTGAGACTTACTGGTCTGTAATTGCCGGGGATTTCCCTATTTCCTTTCTTGAAGAGAGGAATTACATTTGCCTCTCTCCAGTCCTCAGGTATGACTCCAGTGGAGAGCGAGGATGAAAAGATCTTCGCAAGTGGCGAAGCAATTGCATTTCTTGTTTCCCAAAGCAGCCGAGGACAAACCTGGTCCAGGCCTGGCGACTTGTCAATCTTAATGTTTGACAAAATTTTCAGCACATCAGTTTCCTCTATCTCTATCCATTTCAGCATGCACACCTGCTCTTCAAAGGTTTCATTCACTACAAAGTTCGTTTCTTTCATAAAGACAGAAGCAAAAAACACATTTAGGGCTTCCCTTACCTCCTCAGACTCCACACACAAATTCCCTATGCTATCCCTGATCGGTCCTACTCTTTCTTTGACCATTCTCTTATTCCTCACATAAGTGTAAAATGCACTTGTGTTCTCCCTAATCCGTTCTGCCAAGCCTTTCTCGTGCCCCCTCCTGGCTCTCCTCAGAGCATTTTTAAGCTCCTTTTTAAGCGAGGGCCTGCCCATAATCCTGTAGAGCTGCGCTGACCCTAGCTTCCTCCACCTTATGTAAGCTACCTTTTTCCTTTTAACGAGAAGCTCCACCGCTCTCATCATCCAAGGTTCCTTTATCTTACCACTTCTTGCCTGTCTCAGAGGGACATATTTATTTTCTTGTAATTGAACAAATTCTTCGCCATCAAATCCTTTAATACTATGGCAGTCTGAGACAATGTTTGGAAAATTAAAATCCCCTTCTATTACAACCTTATTATCTTAGCTATATTTGAAGTCTCTTGAAATATTTGCTTCTCAATTGCCCTCTGACTATTGGGGCGTTGATAGTAAAATCCCATCAAGGTGATCATCCCTTTCTTATTTCTAATTTGAACCCTTATATTTTCACTAAATGATCCCTCAGAAATACCTTCTCTAATTACAGGAGTAATATTTTCCTTAATCAAAAATGCCAGCCCTTCTCCCACCTTGCCTCTTTCTGTCCTTCCTGTACCATCTAAATCCCAGAACACTGAGCTGCCAGACTTTTCCATTCCTCAGCCATGTTTCTGTGATAGCGATGACATCCCAGGCCCATGTTCCCTTACAGGCCCTGAGTTCATCAGCCTTATCCCTGAGACCTCTTGCATTGAAATAAATGCAGTTTAATTGTTCAGTGTTCCTTTGTTCTCTGACTTGTTCTTGACTGTCTTTTCTAAAGAACGTGCTGTTTTCTGATTCAGAATCATTGTCATCTTTCTTTCTATTTTCACTGTTGTTCAGAAAGCCCACACCCCACCCCTCTCAAATCTTACAATCTCCTGAAATAGAATGAGCAAATCTCCCCACCAGGATATTGGTCTAGTTCAGGTGAAACCCATCCTTTTAAACAGGTCTTTTCTGTCCCAGAAGAGATCCCAATGCTCCAAGAAAGTGACTCCCTGCACATTGCAGCACCGCGTCAACCATTGATTTATCTGTCCTGTCCTTTTATTCCTTCCCTCATTAGAACTTGGCACCAGAAGTAAACCAGAGATTACTATTTTTTATATTCTGTCTTTTTTAACCTTCTACCTAACCAGTTATACTCACTGATTAGATTAGATTCCCTCCAGAGTGGAAACAGGCCCGTTAGCCCAACAAGTCCATAACCGACCCTCCAAAGAGTAATCTACCCAGACCATTTCCCTCTGACTAATGCACCGAACATTATGGGCAATTTAGCATGGCCCAGTGGGTGGCATGGTGGTTAGCACTGCTGCCTCACAGCGCCAGAGACTCTGGTTCAATTCCCGCCTCAGGTGACTAACTGTGTGGAGTTTGCACATTCTCCCTGTGTCTGTGTGGGTTTCCTCCGGGTGCTCCGGTTTCCTTCCACAATCCAGACTAATCAAATATCTATCTCTAATCTCAACATTCATCATGTCCCTCTCCTCAGTGAATACTGATGCAAAATAATCATTCAGAATCTAACCCATTCTCTCAGGTTTGACACACAGCCTTCCTTTATTATCCTTTAGTTACCCGCTTGCTTCTTATATAAGAATAAAAGGCTTTGGGATTGTCCTTAATTCTGTTTGTTAAAGCTATTTCATGACTCCTTTTGGCCCACTTGATTCATCATTTAAGACAGGTTCTACTCTTCCAATATTCCTCCAGGGCCTGTTCTCTTCTTAGCTGCCTTGACCTTATATACGCTTCCCTTTTCCTCTTGGTTAGTCGTATAATTTCTCCTGTCATCCACAGTTCACGAATGTTGCCTTTCCTATCCTTTGCTTTCATGCCTACCCTGCACTAACTTTAAGCTATCTTTGAAAGCCTCCCACATATCAAATGTGGACTTCCTTTCGAATAGCTGTGTCAAATCCACATTTCCCAGCTCCTCCCTAATTTTGATATAACTGGCCTTGACCCAGTTTAATACTCTTCCTTTAGGACCACTCTCATCTTTGTCTACAAGTATTCTAAAACTTACAGAATTGTGGTCACTGTTCTCAAAGAAATCCCCCACCGCAACTTCTACCACCTGGCCTGGCTCATTCTCCAACACCAAGTGCAATATGGCCCCTTTCCTCATCGGACTATTGACATACTGCTCTAAAAAATTCTCCTGGACACTTCTTACAAGTTATGCCCCATCCAGACCTCTGACACTACGTGTATCCCAGTCGATGTTGGGAAAATTAAAATCTCCCGTCACCACTACTCTGTTGCCTCTACATCATTCCAAAATCTGTTTACCTATTCATTCTTCTACTCACGCTCACTGTTGGGAGGCCTGTAATACAGCCCCAACAATGTAACTGCACCTTTATTTCTCAGCTCCACTCATAATGCCTCGCTACTCAAGCCCTCCATAGTGTCCTTTCGCACAGCCGTGCTATCATCCCTGACCAGCAATGCAACTCATCTCCCCCTTTTACTTCCCTCCCTGTCCTGTCTGAAGCGTCTATATCCTGAAAGGATAGTGAAGGGGCTGGAGGGGGATAAGGAGGTAAGGAGGGTGTAGGTGCTGGAAGGAAATTAGAGATAACGAGGGGTATTGGAGCTGGAGGGATTTACAGAGGTAGGGAGTGGTATAGGGGTTGGAGGCTGTTGGAGAGATATGGAATAATGTTGATAGTCAAGATGTCTTCTCATACAGGGAGGGATGTAACTGCTGGATGGTGACACAGAGAGAGGAGAGGATGTCGGAGCTGGAACAGATTACTGGGATAGGGACAGATGCAGTGTCTGGAGAATATTACAAAGATAGGGATGAGTTTTGTTGGATGGTGGAATTGAAAGAGATAGGGAGGTTTGTAGTTTCGCAAGGACATTAGAGAGATGAGAGGTGTACAGATAGAGCAGGTTTACAGATATAGGGAGGCTTGTTGTGGCTAAAGGAGGTAACAGAGATTGGAGGGTTGTAGGTGCTCTGGGAGGTGGCAGAACTGGGGAGGTATGCAGGGGCTGGAGCATGTTACAAAGGTAGGGAAGAGTTTAGGGGCTGGCAGAATTTACAGAGATAGGGAGGTTTATGGAGATTAACGGAAGTGACAGAGATGGAAGGATTCTAGGTGCTGTAGGAGGTTACAGAATTGGACAACTCAATGTTGAGTACTCCGTGTTGCAGGCTGCCCAGACGGAAGATGAGGTGTTATTCCTCCAATTTGTAGTTTAATTTGTTGTGGCAGTAGAGGAAGCCAAGGATGGTCATGTCAGAAAGGAAGTGGGAAGGGGAATTAAAATGGCCTGTGACTGGGAGGTCTCGTCGGCCTCTGTGGGCCTGGCTGAGATGCGTGGCAAACCATTTGGTCTCCCAGATGTAGACAACTCCACACTGGGAGCACTGGATACAGTAAACTAGGTTGAAGGAGAGGCAGGTGAACCTCTGTCTCACCAATGATGCAAAATCTACCAGCACACCACCCCCTTCACCTCGATCCAGTGTCCCAAACAGTCCTTACAGATGAGACAATTTCAAATAGCCCCCTTTCCCATCCCAGCTCCTCCCTGCTCCCTTCCATTCCTCTCATCGATCCTTCCTCCCAGCCACCAACCGGATTCACTCCTCCCAGTGACCAACCAGGTCATATCCTCTACCTGTCTTCACCTATCCCCACCAACACCCTGCCCCTGCCACCCCCTTTATCTGCAGCTCCCCACAAACCCACCCCAAGTCCTGAAGAAGAGTTATCCCCAAAATATTGCCTTCTCCACCTCCTGATGCTGCCTGACTTGCTGTGTTCTTCCAACCTCCTGCTTGTCTCCCTTGGAATTCAACATCTGCAGTTTTCTTTGTCTCTGAGCAAGGAAATGGTCAGCGTGTGGAATGTGGGATTCTGGGAGGTTCGAAGTGTCAGAGATAAACATATCTCCTGGAAACGTGACAGTGTGCATAAACTAGAGTTCTTTTTTCGAGAATGGGAGTAACTGTAGGCCATCCACGGGGCTGAGGATGAGGGGGGTAACACATTTACGGAGGTGGGTACATCACAGTTATTGTGTATGGGTAAATAAGGAAAACGTGACAGCCAGGTATCTCAGGAGTCCCCTGAGATGATCGAGATCAGACATCATTTTCCTGCTTTGGAAGCTTGTGATGGAAAGAACTCATCGGAGGAACGCAGACAGAGTCACGTCAGCTGGACAGGGTGGTAGGAAGAGTGGGTACACAGTACTGATAATGGGTTCGTTAGTTAGGGGAACAGAGTGGAGTTTCTACAGCTATAAACATACCTTCAGCGTGCAATGATAACCTCCCTGCTACCAGGGTCAAGGATATCACAGAACAACTGCAGGAAATTCTGCTGCTGCAGGAGGATCAAACGACAGAGGTAGTGCTCCATGTGGTGACAAAGACCTCGGTGGGAATGCAGGGATATAGCCCATATAACAGATTTGAAGCAGCAAGGAATGAGATTGAAAAGCAGGATGTGGAAACAGTATTCTCAGAATCACTGCCAGTCCCATATGTTGATCAGAATCCGAGCAGAATAATTGGATGGTTGAACATGTGTCTGGAAAACGGGTTCAGAACGTCAGGCAGCATGTTTCAAGGCATTAGGACCAGCTCTGGAGCAGGCTAGAACTCAACAAAATGGACAGTTTATATCTTGGTAGGACTGGAATGAACATCCATACAATTCCTCCAAATAGGTTTGTGAGTGCTGTTGGGGAGGTGATAGTCGAGATGAGAAATGGCTTGGGAATGTAAGTGGCATCTTGGCTTCAAGGGAAGGCTGCATTCATATTCTGTCCCTCCCCGACCAGTTTCTTGGTCATGTGCTGCTGGATCCTAAATTGCTCCCAATCATCAGACTTACTATTGTTTCTGGGATTGTTATCAGCCATTTCATTTCACTTTCTGCAACAAAACCTGTAATTATTTTTAAGCCATCACACCAGCTGGTAACATTTACAGCATAGCAGAACATCGAACACTTTCATATTGAGTTTATGCAACAAGGCTCTCACAATCCGAAATAAAAATGAAATCAGTGGAAGAACATGGAACATTTTGAATACACGAGTGAGAATTTAAAATCGAGAATTTGGAGGACAATATGCCTGTGTTGGTTCTTGCAATCACAGGATGATCAGGGAATATTGGGATTTTCTGGGATACGCAAAGCAGGAGGGAGGAAGACATTTGGACAAAGTAAAGGTATGGAGTTTATAATCTGGTCTCCAGCCGATATGGTGCTTGTTACAAAGGTCCGAAAAAATGACTGTTTCACCAAATATGAACTGAGGCAGGGATATAGGAGCTGTTTTGCAGATGGAAACAATTCTTCATGATGATGTAAATATCATTTTGAATTTATCACACCCTTCAATACGAAGCCACAAGCAAACAGGGTTCATCCAGAGTCAGTTCACAGTGAGCTCCATGGAGACAGTGAGAGCCACAAAACATTTTCATGGAAGTACGAGATGTCGCCTCATTTTCCATATCCGACCCCATTCCCAAGCTTCGGATCACATCTGCCACCAAGCCCTCTAATTGGGCCTTGGAGTTTCCCAACGACTTTCCCAAAGACTGTGTAAAGAAATGAATAATGAAATGGAGTGATATCAGTCTCAGAGCAGGGCAGACAGTGTGGAAATGGGCAAAGTAAATTATCGATGAAAATATGTTTTTAATGAAAAGGCAGTTTTTTTTGCTGTTTACACATCACATTATTTAGTCTTTATAGCAGGAACTTTTGTTTTTCACTTTTTCCAGATGTATATATCAGAGACTTCAGTGCGGAAGAATGGGCAGGAGCCAGTCATTGGTTTTTCCACTCTGGCCTGCAGTGAACAGTGATAATTCCCTCAGGTCATGTTTTTTATCAGTGTCTGGTTCACTCACTGAGAATGGATTGCTTCAGATGACTGCCCTCTTTTGGTTGCTTCGGATGAATTTTCTTTTGTGCATATTTAATTCCTTTTTTGGTTTTGCTTTTGTTGTTCCACTTTTTACTAATTGTTGCTCATTGCTGACAGCACTTTACACTGGTTTTACACCTCCAATCTCATTCACTTTGCCCCTCAGATGGAGTCATTCCTTGCCCATTAGGAAAGGAGTGTTATCATGTTGCTGCTCCTCCTTCTCCTTTGGGTCCATTCCTCACGTGGACTCCTCATTCTGTTCTCTGCTGCACCTAATGTTGACTCCCAGCTACATGCATTTATTCATCAATTAAATTATTTTTATAAGTGGATATTTCACTGCATACTTTAACTGGTCTCTGAGACTATTCTGCATCACCACATAAATAAATGCATTTATGCAGCAACTTAAGACTCGCAGCATAAATGTGATTAGTTCAAAGAGATAAAAATCATCCAAATAATAACCAACATTGAAGAAATATAAAATATACCCCAACCAGAGAAGTGTGAAGCTGGCAGATACGGCAAAGAGTAAAGTCACAGATTTCTTTCTGCTCTCTATCTCGGGGTCATTCTCTATTTTTCTTTGACTCCTCAGTCCCTTACATGCCTTAACTGCCTGAAAAATGTGTCTCGTACTTCCATAAAAATGTTTTGTGGCTCTCACTGTCTCCACGGAGCTCACTGTGAACTGACTCTGGATTAACCCTGTTTGCTTGTGGCTTCGAATTGAGGGGTGTGATAAATTCAAAATGATATTTACATCATTATGAAGAGTTGCTTCCATCTGCAAAATAACTCCTAAACCCCTGCCTCAGTTCATATTTGGTGAAACAGTCATTTTTTCGGTTGTTATATCTGGACCTTTGTAACAAGCACCATATCGGCTGGAGACCAGATTATAAACTCCATACCTTTACTTTGTCCAAATGTCTTCCTCCCTCTGCTTTGCGTATCCCAGCAAATTCCAATATTCCCTGATCAATCTGTGATTGCAAGAACCAACACAGACATACTATCTCCAAATTCTTAATTTTAAATTCTCACTCATGTATTCAGGATGTTCAGAAAGAGAATAAAAGTGAATGGGAGAAGTGGTGTTAAAAATGTTTCCATATATCGATAACTCAGCCAATGAGCATCATTATAATATCTGTAGGTGGTGTAACAGTACCATGGAACATTGTTAATGATCATTTCGGCTTCAAATCGAAAATAGTTGGGAATATTCTTTAAAGAAAGGAAAATTCAGATTATTGCTAGAACCCTCATTACAGTTTTCTCTGTGCAATACTGAGATGTCATCTGATGAATATAAATGGCAACAAATCAATAAAAAAAAAGCGACAGTGAACCAGACAGAACAATCAATGGTCGAGCGGCTCAGGGCATAGATGGCGCTACAAACAAGAGTCATGTCCAGAAGGCACCATGGATAATAATAGTAAGTAAACTTAGAAAGCATGATATCAAAAGTAACGTACAGTAGATCAGGCACTGCCATGGTTACCAGATAGCGAGCGGTGCATGTCGAAAGACCACACTTGCCCTCAGATAAGATTAGAATTGCTGCTCGACTAACTGTAAGAGAGAGAAAGGAAAAAAAGAGACAAAGTTACTGATCAAATATTCTCTATGCATGATGGATTTTAGCACAAAGATAATTGTTGCTCTGTGTCTTATCATCTGAACCATTATAGTAACACCTCTCAAATCAAACAATTGCCCTTCTAGAAACACATAGGGAAATGCATCAGCAGCAAATCACCCCCAGAAACAAGTTAATATACTCAATATTTTTTGGTGGAATCAGAAGTTGTTCCTTCTCTTTCATAGGTTACTCTGACTGGCAGGAGTTTCTCATCAGACCACAACATCCACAAGAAGACACCTGGGATCAATAAAGTAGAGAATGGGAGACACCTGACATGGACATTAACTGCAAAATGTTTGCATTCAGTTTTGGAGTCTCCACAGCTCAGATTGCCTCCAGAAGTTTATATCCACACTTTATGAAGGACAGTACAAGATATGGAATCACTCCACAGTAACCAGAAATGGATGCCCTCAACATTATGGACAGGTGAATGATTGGACATTGAGTCACTCCCTCATGTACAGGACTGAACATACTGACAATCAGAACTTTGAAGGTATTCAGCAGTGAATCCAACCACCATGTCCCAGGTTAGATTGCACCAAAATTAAAAGAAGTGCTTTTTAAAAAAAATCTGTACAGTGTGGAAACAAATCCTTCAGCCCAACAAGTCCATACCAACTCTCTGAAGAGCGTCCCACTCAAACACCTGCCTCCCAATCCCAGTAACACTGTGTTTCCCATGGCCAATCCACCGACCCTGCACATTTTTGGACTGTGTAACGAGACCAGAGCACCCAAATGAAACTGATACAGACCCAGGGAGAATGTGTAATCAACACATAGTCACCAGAAACTGGGATTGAACCTGTCTTCCTGGTGCTGCAAGACAGCTGTGCTAATCACTAAGCCACCATGTCGCCCAACTTCCAATATTTGTGATGGAATTCCACCAGATGTTCAAGCCTGTAAACCATAGTCTTCACACAAATAAAATCTGACTCCATTGCACCTTTCCAGTTTAGAAATCAGACACTTTATCTGGGATTAAGCAAAGCTTCTTGCCTGATGTTCAGATTCATGCACCCAAACTCCTCTCCTAGTCCCTCTCCCTGTGAATGGAACCTCCCCTCCCAGATTTGGAGCACACACTAGGGCTAAGAGTCTTCACGGTTTAACCAGCATTCTCTGTGGAGATCACCAGAATTGCACCACAATTTTGCTCTAGTGGAGCAAACATAGACTAGCCTTTATTGTCACATATACTCAATGAGTACAGTGAGGAGTTTATACCTCACCAATTACAGTACCGACTGAGATACAAAAGTAAAAGTTCAGGACAGCAGACCACGCTGGCAGCTAGTTTTCAGTCCGCATCAGTGACACACAATGCCGGGAAGCCGCTATGCAAGGAGGCTGCTACGCCAGACTAGGACGTTGCCATGTCGCCCCGGGAGGCTGCTGCACCAGGCGGGGAGGTCACTGTGCTGTAAGGTCACTGTACCAGGTCAGGAGGATGCCACACTAAGAGGCTACTGCGCCAGGATGGGAGGTTGGCACGCCACGCTGGAAGGCTACTGCGCTAGGCTGGGAGGCGCTTGCAACAGGCCAGGAGGATGCCACGCCTCACCGGAACGCTGCTATGGGAACATTAAGGCTGCCCACAACATGCCAGGAAGCTGTTGTGCCAGGCCAGGAGACCGTGAGAGAAGGCTGCTGTGCCAGTCCAGGAGTCGTGACCAAAGGGCGCAAATCATCTCTGCAGGCAATGAATCGTGCTCCCTAGAGGACGGGAGTGGTTGCCAGAGGCCGGGAATCGTCTCTGCAGGCAAGGAATCATTGCTCACCAGTGGCCAGGAAGGAAAGGAGCAGGAAAAGAGAAAGAAGAACACGTGGCGCGGATGAGTTCTGGCTGGAACATCCTACTCCGCTGCCTTTTTGGAGCTTGGTATCAGGGACTGCTGCTGTGGATCCAGTCCAATGTCAAAGATTAGGGGAGATGATGGCGTTTTGGTCTTGTGAGACAATGAGTTCAGAGATCAAGGGGAGCTGGGTTCGATATCCACAATGGCAGACGGTGAATTCAATACAAACCTAGACTCAACAGTCTAATGGTGACCACTAAACTGTTATCAGTTGTCAGGAAAAAAGAATCCCATCTCCTTCACAAATGTCTTTCAGAGAAGGAAAGCTTTCATTCTAACACGGTCTGGGCTACATGGGACTACAGTGTGTCGGAAATATGCCATTAAGAGGGATTTATTTTGCCCTGTTTCTCTTGAAGAAAGCTATTGTCAACTAATGGTGAGGTGTCTGCTCCTTGGAAAGCAGAGTAAATAGCTTTGATATTTTTTAAATTTACACAACAACATCCTGAGTGGATGGAGTTAGGCTCACAAACTCCCAGGGTTTTAGTTTCTGCTATCTGTTGTTGAACTTCGTGTTTTGGATTTGAAACTGGTCAATACAGCTCTCTCTCTGCTGCTACAAAAAAATCTTGAGGGCTCTCTCAGTTGTTGAAAGGGTTCTTTCAGTATTTTATTCTGCCACGTTAGAATGAGAAGACCGCAATGAGAATCACACTGTTTTGCTGAATTTGCTTTCGCCAAGAATGTGTTTATGGATGAGTTAAAATACAAATTACTTTGTCTCTGACCAATAATATAAAATAGAATGCATCTGCAAATACAATTCTGCAAATGCAAATTCACCTCATTGACATATGTGTGTGTGTGTGTGTGAGAGAGAGAGAGTGTGTATGTGTTGGGGGTTGGGGGAGAGGGACAGAGTGTGAGTGTGTGCATGCTGAGTGGAGTGTGTAGAGATGGAGTGGTCGATAGCCACATTTGATACCCATGAGGATGGCCTCAATGGGATCTGGGGTTCATGTTACACCACAGTTGACTCCAGTACAATATACACACACATATACTCACACATACACATACATTCTTATATGCACATACACTCACATTGACCCTTTCACATACATATTCTCTCTCTCAGCCACACACACATACAATCCCCACTTGCACTCCCTCTCACAGGCTTATACTCCGTCACACTCACAGTCTATCAAGCATGCACACACGCTCGCACACACACACACTCTCTCCCTTACACACACACATGCATACACATGCATGCACATACACACACGCTCCTCTCTCCCTCACATGCACACACACAAACATTTAAGCCAATGGGCTGAATTTGCATTTGCAGAATTGTATTTGTAGATACAATCTATTTTGCTCAAAAAGCACACAACCTGCAGGCAGTGAATGCAGGCAGTTAATCCATGTCACATTTTATAAGTTCCTAAGTTGGAACTAGAACCAGTCTGACTAAAGGATGGAATAGATACAGTTTCTAACCCCACACACTTAATGCGTTGTCTGAGCAGCGATGTCACTTTTTTTTGTAAAACCTTAAGTTATCTTGGGAATATGACTTGAAAGAAATTCTGGGATTTATATATTAATGAATTAAAACCCGCAACCCATTCTAAAAGAAAGACTTAACAGCAATCTAGATTTCTTCAGTTGCATGACACTATGATCTTGTGCTCTCAATTCTGTGTCTTATGAACCTCCCCCATGAGCTACCTAATGAAGGAGAGGTGTTCCGAAAGCTACTACAGGTACACAATCCTTTATCTGAACCCTCAGGACCAGTTGGTTTTCGGAATTCGGAAGGTTTTGCATTTCAAAATAAGTGACTGTTTAATCGTGAAATTTTAAAAAAATTGTACTGAACAGCAGTCTCATTGGTGGGTATTACAGGCCCTGAGACAGAATTGACGCCTGCCAGTGCTGGGTCATGCCCCCATGTCACATCTGAGCGATGTGGGTTGAGTGGGTGTGGAGTTGGGTTAACTGTTTGCATGCCAAACAACTTTGTGAATGAGAAAAAACTTCACAAAAGGAATTTTGGATTTGGGAGCTTTTCGGATTTCAGGATTTTGAATAAAGGATTGACTACCCGTACTTCTAAATAAACCTGTTGAACTATAAAAGCAAATTACTGCGGATGCTGGAATCTGAAACCAAAAGAGAAAATGCTGGAAAATCTCAGCAGGTCTGGCAGCATCAAAGCTTTGACAAAGGGTCAGTAGACTCGAAACGTCAGCTCTTTTCTCTCCTTACAGATGCTGCCAGACCTGCTGAGATTTTCCAGCATTTTCTCTTTTGGCTGTTGAACTATAACTTGGTGTCGTATGATCTGATTAAGATCTGATTAAGGAACAGATATTCTGTAAATACAATACAAATAGTCCTGAGTTTGTCACACTTTAGAGTTAACACTTGCTTCTTTGGAAGCGGCTGTGAATAAAAAATGGGAAATGTGTGACAGAGTCTGGACAACCGACAAAGTCAGAATATTTGTCATTATCATACGAAAAGAAGAGAAATGCCCGCAACTCGAGAAATTGGATTTGTGAGCTCTGTTAGTGACATTAAATATGCTGGGCAAAATCGAGTCATAATGTCTTAAGTCAAATGTCTCATTCAAGATTTTCTCTATTTAATGGCCCACATTCTGCATTTTGTACTGTTAATTCTCTGAAATAGACTCAAACTCAATTATTAATCATAGTCACAATATTGCAGATACTAAAGTCAGTTATTTGTTGAAACAGATATTTTTATTCCTATTAATATTTTTTTATTCCTGTATGTCCATCTTCCTAATCACCTGTCCACTCCACCTCCTTCCATGAACCAATCACAATTACCCCCACCTGCATCCACCTATCACCATCTCGCCTGCTCTTCCCCCAGCCATACCCCCCATTTATTTCTAAGCTCCCCTCCCCTCCCCTTCCCTCCCCAGTCCTGATGAAGGATCCCAGCCCAAAACATCATCGACTTCCCTGCTCCTCCAATGCAGACTGACCTGCTGTGCTTCTCCAGCTCCACATCTGTTGACTTATATTTGTTTATCTCCAACGGATCATTTAACTTTGGAAACTTTGGACCAAACATATCCACCCAACTGAGAAGATTTTCCCACATACAATCCATCACATTTCCAAGCTACATTCATAGCTCCATTTGTGAACAGATCAGAAATGAGAAATATAATACAAATAAAGCATCACATGGTTTCAAATAAGCTATCATTCTATTTCCCACTGCAGTCAGATATTCCATTGCATTCAGTTCCCCACAACCAATTAAAGTTTATAGTCTGAGTTACTCCTCCTGAGGTCACGGGTATTCTGTTGTTAGTGCTCCACATTTACTCTAATGCTATATTTACAGATACCCACAGAAAAGCAAGAATACTGGCTCAGAAGTTCATATCTGAGCAGTTACCCACATTCTGTACAATTCTACAATGACACATCCTCCCAGCAACATGAGGGTCCAGCCTGAGGTTTGTGATCCCCATTCAGTACAATTCCATGATCAGGAATACCTTCACTCAGAGTGATTCCTGGAGATCTGGATCAACAGTACACAACAGAGACCTGGGTTTAATTCCCGCCTCAGGCGACTGACTGTGTGGAGTTTGCACGTTCTCCCCGTGTCTGCGTGGGTTTCCTCCGGGTGCTCTGGTTTCCTCCCACAATCCAAAGATGTGCAGGTCAGGTGAATTGGCCATGCTAAATTGCCCGTAGTGTTAGGTAAGGGGTAAATGTAGGGGGATGGGTGGGTTGCGCTTCGGTGGGTCGGTGTGGACTTGTTGGGCCGAAGGGCCTGTTTCCACACTGTAATGTGATGTAATCTAATCTAAAAAAAACATTCCAATCAATCTCTGGATAATGCAGAGTGTCTGTGAGCTACAGATAGTGTTTCTTTCCTCAGCTGAGGAATTACACCACAGAGTAAGTTTGGAAATGTTAACTGCAGACATTGATCTCATACAGTGGAAACTCGCATTAACCCAGTGATCTGTCCTCACCAATGTCATGACCCCACACATCTACTGACTGATAAAAACCCACAAGATGGTCAAAGCCATCTCTGCTGACCCTCACCTTTTACTCCATAATAACCTGCTGTACCCATTGATTACCCTGTTTTATCTGGGCTCCCATTTGGAGCAAGCTGCCTGAACAAGATACACCAACACAATCCCTTTCCATCAAGGAATGGGAATCACCAGGTGTCACTGAGAGGTGGGTTGTTACAAAACCCATCTGACCGATAGCAGGCTGTGAACTACCACAGAGAGAGGGTGGTCTTCCAAAACCCTTTCTAGACCAGCCAGGGCCGGTGCTCAGCCAAACCCCATCAATGTGGCTTCAGTGTAAACCCATTCTGCACTGTATAGGGAAACACACAATGCTGCACATTACTGAGGAGCCTCCGAACTGACAATCTATTCACTTTAAACTCAGTCAGTGAGGACACTATTGTCTGACATCAGAATTTCCCTTGCTAAATGGAAATATAACAATTATCAGTTGTAAATGGAAATAACTATATTTCAATGCAGTGATTTATGCAATTTAAGTTATAACAAAACCTCCCAGGAACACCAACGACAGCAAGGGTGGTGTAGCATACTGTAGTGATTCTTAGCCTTAGAAAATACATTTTGTTCTTTGTGAAACAACCTCCCCCTTCCTGCTGCTGGCAATCTATCCAAATTGGAGAATCCTCTCAGAATTGGAGATGAGACAGTTCCAGAGACTTTATTTTATATTGTGTTGCATCTCCACTGGGAAACTGTGATTGCACCTTCAGGCTTCTTATAATTTTGAACAATAGCTTTATTTTAATGATGTGATGTCATTGAGATTTAATCTGTAATTGAATACCCCAAAGACTGCATTAATCTGATCCTGGTCTCAACCGTTAATTCCAACTTGTCTTCAAACAACAATACTTAAATTATTTCAAGCACTATTAGCCACATCAACATCTCAATACCTTTTGATATCCTTTTCAGTGATGACCTTCATTCTGCTGAGGCTATTCAGACATTCAATACCTCATGTTGGAGAACTCCTTGAGAGCTGTTCTACTGCACGCTGTTATCCCCCAGCTTTCCTTGTTCATTCAAACTCATTTGGGAAATTCTATCTTGCCTAATACTGTCAAAATTTGCCTTCCTTAACTTTGAGATCAGCTTGATCCTTTTCCACCACTACTTTAAAACTACAAAGAACAAAGACAAAGAAAATTACAGCACAGGAACAGGCCCTTCGGCCCTCCAAGCCTGCGCCGATCCAGGTCCTCTGTCTAAACCTGTTGCCTATTTTCTAAGGATCTGTATCCCTCTGCTCCCTGCCCATTCATGTATCTGTCTAGATACATCTTAAATGATGCTACTGTGCCCACCTCTACACCTTCGCTGGCAACTCTTTCCAGGTATCAACCATCCTCTGCATAAATAACTTTCCACGCATATCTCCCTTAAACATTTCCCCTCTCACCTTTAACTCATTATCCCTAGTAATTGAGACCCCCACTCTGGGAAAAAGCTTCTTGCTATCCACCCTATCTATACCTCTCATGATTTTGTAGACCTCAATCTGATCCCCCCCTTCAACCTGCATCTTTCTAATGAAAATAATCCTGATCTACTCAACCTTCCTTCATCGCAAGTACCCTCCATACCAGGCAACATCCTGGTGAACTTCCTTTGCACACTCTCCAAACCATCCACATGCTTTTGGTAATGTGGCAACCAGAACGGTATGCAGCATTCCAAATGTGGCTGAACCAAAGTCTTACATAACTGTAACATGACTTGCCAACTCTTGTCCTCATCCAATGTAGGAAAGCATGCCATATGCCTTCTTGACCACTGTATAGACCTGCATTGCCACCTTCAGGATACAATGTGGGTGGCACGGTAGTTAGCACTGCTGCCTCACAATGCCGGAGACTCGGGTTCAATTCCCGCCTCAGGCAACTGTCTGTGTGGAGTCTGCACATTCTCCCTGTGTCTGCGTGGGTTTCCTCTGGGTGCTCTGGTTTCCTTCCACAATCCAAAAATGTGCAGGTTAGGTCAATTGACCATGCTAAATTGCCAGTAGTGTTAGGTGAAGGAGTAAATGTAGGGGAATGGGTCTGGGTGGGTTGCTCTTCGGAGGGTCGGTGTGGACTTATTGGGCCAAACGGCCTGTTTCCACACTATAAGTAATCTAATGAACACCCTGATCTCTCTGCACATGAATTTTCCCCAGGGCTTTTCCATTCAATGTATAGTTCGCTCTGTAATTGGATTTTCTAAAATGCATCACCTCTCATTTTCCCAGAATGAACTCCATCTGCCATTTCTCTGCCCAACTCTCCAACCTATCCATATTCTGCTGCATTCTCTGACAGTCCCCTTCACTACCTGCTACTCCACCAATCTTAGTGTCATTTGCAAACTTGCTAATCAGACAATCCATACCTTTCTCCAGATCATATATGTGGAACACACTGACCACGGTTCTCCATTTTGAGAAACTTCCTTCCACTACTACTCTATCTCCTGCTGCCCAGCCAATTCTCTATCCATCTAGCTTATACACCCTGGACCACATGCGACCTACCATTGGGAACCTTACCAAATGTCTGATTGAAGTCCATGTATATGACATCTACAGCCCTTTCCTCATCAATCAACTTTGTGACTTCCTCAAGGAATGCTATTAAGTTGGTTCGGCATGACTTCCCCTGCAAAAAGACATGTTGCCTATCACTGATAAGCCCATTTTCTTCCAAATGGGTATATATCTTTTCCCTCAGTATGGCAAGCTCTTTGGTCTATAATTGCGTGGGTAATCCCTGCTACCTTTCTTAAACAAAGGGACAGTATTTACAATTCTCCAGTTCTCTGGGACCTCACCAATGTTCAAGGATGCTGCAAAGATATTTGTTAAGGCCCCAGTTATTTCCTCTCTCAGTAACCTGGGTTAGATCCCATCCAGACCTGGGGACATGTCCACTTTAATTCCTTTTAGAATACCCAACACGTGCTCCCTCCTTTTGCCAACTTGACCGAGAGTAATCAAGCATCTATTCCTAACCTCAACATCTGTCATGTCCCTCTACTCGGTGAATACTGACGCAAAGTACCCATTAAGAATCTCACCCATTTTCACTGACACCATGTATAACTTCCCTCCTTTGTCCTTGAGTGGGCCAACCCTTTCTCTAGTTACCCTCTTGCTCCTTATATATGAATAAAAGGCTTCAGGATTTTCCTTAAACTTGTTTGCTAAAGATATCTCATGAGCCCTTTTAGCCCTCTTAATTCCTCATTTCAGATTGGTTCTACCCTCCAGATATTCTTCCAAAGCTTATGTACGCTTATGTCGATCTTATGTATGCTTCCTTTTTCCTCTTTGCTAGTCCCACAATTTCACCTGTCATCCATGATTGCCTCATCTTGCCATTCCATTTCTATCCTTCATTTTCACATAGACATATCTGTCCGGCTGTCTAATCAACCTCTCTTTAAAAGCCTCCCACATAGCAAAGAGAATTATAATCACTGGCCCCAAAGTGCTGTCCCATTGACTCCTCAGTCACTTGCCCTGCTTTATTTCTCAAGGTCAAAAAGGCTACCTGGTGAAGGAGCAGTGCTCTGATAACACGTACTTCCAAATACCTGTTGGACTATAATCTGGACTTTTAACTTTGTCCACTCCAGTCCAACACTGGCACCTCCATATCATTATTTCCCAAGAGTAGACCAAGTTTTGCTCCTTCTCTAGTTGCTAAATCCACAGACTGATTATGAGAATTTTCTTGCACAGAATCTTCACCCAAGCCCTTGATACTATTAAAAGTAATATTAGCAAATTTTCTGGGTGGCAGGGTGAAATGTGAGGAGGATGTTAGGAGAATACAGGGTGACCTGGACAGGCTTGTGAGTGGACGGATGCATGGCAAATGCAGTTTAATGTGGATAAATGTGTGGTTATCCACTTTGGTGGCAAGAACAAGAAGGCAGATTACTACCTAAATGGAGTCAAGTTTGGTAAAGTGGCAGTACACATACCCCTACATTTACCCCTTACCTAACGCTACAGGCAATTTAGTATGGCCAATTCACCTGACCCTGCACATCTTTGGACTGTGGGAGGAAACCGGAGCACCCGGAGGAAACCCACGCAGACACGGGGAGAACGTGCAAACTCCACACAGTCAGTCGCCTGAGTCGGGAATTGAACCAGGGTCTCTGGCGCTGTGAGGCAGCAGTGCTAACCACTGTCGGCGGGGCGGTGTGGATTTGTTGGGCCGAAGGGCCTGTTTCCACACTGTAATCTAATCTAATCTAATCTAATCTAGGTGTTCTTGTACATCAGTCAATGAAAGCAAGCATGCAGGTACAGCAGGCAGTGAAGAAAGCTAATAGCATGCTGGCCTTCAAAACAAGAGGAATTGAGTATAGAAGCAAAGAGGTCCTTCTGCAGCTGTACAGGGCCCTGGTGAGACCGCATCTGGAATATTGTGCGCAGTTTTGTTCTCCAAATTTGAGGAAAGACATTCTGGCTATTGAGGGAGTGCAGCATAGGTTCATGAGGTCAATTCCCGGAATGGCAGGACTATCTTATGCTGAAAGATTGGAGCAACTGGGCTTGTATACGCTTGAATTTAGTTGGCTGAGAGGAGATCTGATTGAGAAGTATAAGATTATTAAAGAATTGGACACTCTGGAGGCAGGAAGCATGTTTCCGCTGATGGGTGAGTCCCGTAACCAGAGGACACAGTTTAAAAATAATGGGTAGGCCATTTAGAACAGAGTTAAGGAGAAACTACTTCACCCAGAGAGTGGTGGGTGTGTGGAATGCCCTGCCCCAGAAGGCTGTGGAGGCCAAGTCTCTGGATACTTTCAAGAAAAAGTTGGATAGAGCTCTTAAGGATAGTGAAATCAAGGGTTATGGGGATAAGGCAGGAACAGGATACCGATTGAGGATGATCAGCCACGATTATAGTGAATGGTAGTGCTGGCTTGAAGGGCAGATAGGTCTATTTCTGCACCTATTGTCTATTATCTATTGTCTATGGCAGTCGTAGTCTACTTTTGAAAGTTAAAATCCTCTACTCTTACCACCCCATTATTGTTACAGATAACTGTAATCTCCTTACAAATATGCTTTTCAATTTCATGCTGAAATATTTAGGAGTGAAACTACTGTCAGACGCTTTGTTGAATTTGCATTGTAAAACACAAATTTTGATCTAAGGACAAAAGTCTGTGAGATTGTGTTTTATCAGTCGATACCTGTACTGTGTACGATTATTGCAATCAAGAATTTTTATTAGTAGACACTTTACAATATCAGTATCCGTATTACTCATAAACACTGCACATTATTATTACTATCAGTGAAAATAAACATTGGGGGTTGACTTTGATTCTATTCATATTTCTTTCTATTCTATCCAGGTTGTACAATGTTGATCTCACAGATTTTTGGTCTAAAGATTTCTCCACTGCTGTTGTTGTGTACAGTTCAGTCACCACAATACCAGAAGGATGTGGATGCTTTGGAGAGGGTACAGAAAAGATTTACCAGAATGTTGGCTGGCCTGGGGGATTTTAGTGTGAAGAAAGGTTAGATAGACTGAGTTTGTTTTCAGTGGAATGCAGGAAGTGACCTGATAGAAGTTTATAAGATTGTGAATGGCATGGGTAGAATGGAAAGTATGAGCCTTTTTTCCAGGGTGGAGGTGCCAATTATTCAGAGAGACAGGTCCTAGGTGTCAGTGGGGGTGTGTTTAAAAGAGATATGTGAGGCACGTTTTTCACGTGAAGTGTAGTGAGTGACAGGAACACGCTGCCAGAGGTGGTAGTGGAAGCAGACACAATAGCAGCATTTTAGAAGCACCTGTATCAACACATGAATAGGAAGAGAATAGAGGGATATTTGATCCTGTAAGTGAAGACAGTTTTAGGATAGAAGGGTAAAATGTATCAGCACAGGCATTGAGGACTGAATGGCCTGTTCCTGTGCTGTATTGCTCTTTGTTCTTTGCTGGTACAAACCAGTCACTGAAAGTTCTGGATTTGAGATCAAATTCATTCACAGACAAATTTGTCCCCACTGTCTCCTGCCCCATACATAAGACCATAAGACATAGGAGTGGAAGTAAGGCCATTCGGCCCATCAAGTCCACTCCACCATTCAATCATGGCTGATGGGCATTTCAACTCCACTTACCCGCATTCTCCCCATAGCCCTTAATTCCTTGTGACATCAAGAATTTATCAATCTCTGCCTTGAAGACATTTAGCGTCCCGGCCTCCACTGCACTCTGTGGCAATGAATTCCACAGGCCCACCACTCTCTGGCTGAAGAAATGCCTCCGCATTTATGTTCTGAATTTACCCCCTCTAATTCTAAGGCTGTGTCCACGGGTCCTAGTCTCCTCGCCTAACGGAAACAATTTCCTAGCGTCCACCCTTTCCAAGCCACGTATTATCTTGTATGTTTCTATTAGATCTCCCCTTAATCTTCTAAACTCCAATGAATACAATCCCAGGATCCTCAGCCGTCCCTCGTATGTTAGACCTACCATTCCAGGGATCATCCGTGTGAATCTCCGCTGGACACGCTCCAGTGCCAGTATGTCCCTCCTGAGGTGTGGGGACCAAAGCTGGACACAGTACTCCAAATGGGGCCTAACCAGAGCTTTATAAAGTCTCAGTAGCACATCGCTGCTTTTATATTCCAACCCTCCTGAGATAAATGACAACATTGCATTCGCTTTCTTAATCACGGACTCAACCTGCATGTTTACCTTTAGAGAATCCTCGACTAGCACTCCCAGATCCCTTTGTACTTTGGCTTTACGAATTTTCTCACTGTTTAGAAAGTAGTCCATGCTGTGTTCTTTTTTCCAAAGTGCAAGACCTCGCATTTGCTCACATTGAATTCCATCAACTATTTCCTGGACCACGCTCCCAAACTGTCTAGGTCCTTCTGCAGCCTCCTCACTTCCTCAGTACGACCTGCCTGTCACCTAACTTTGTATCATCGGCAAACTTCGCTAGAATGCCCCCAGTCCCTTCATCCAGATCATTAATATATAACGTGAACAGCTGTGGCCCCAACACTGAACCCTGCGGGACACTGCTTGTCACCGGCTGCCATTCCCAAAAAGAACCTTTTATCCCAACTCTCTGCCTTCTGTCAGACAGTCAATCCTCAATCCATACCAGTAGCTCACCTCGAACACCATGGGCCCTCACCTTCCTCAGCAGCCTCCCGTGTGGCACCTTATCGAAGGCCTTTTGGAAGTCTAGATGGACCACATCCACTGGGTTTCCCTGGCCTAACCTACTTGTCACCTCTTCAAAGAATTCCAACAGGTTTGTCAGGCATGACCTCCCCTTACTAAATCCATGTTGACTTGTTCTAATCCGACCCTACTCTTCCAAGAATTTAGAAACCTCATCCTGAATGATGGATTCTAGAATTTTACCAACAACCGAGGTTAGGCTAATTGGCCTATAATTTTCCATCTTTTGTCTTGATCCTTTCTTGAACAAGGGGGTTACAACAGCGATCTTCCAATCATCTGGGACTTTCCCTGACTCCAGTGACTTTTGAAAGATCTCAACCAACGCCTCCGCTATTTCCTCAGCCACCTCCCTCAGAACTCTAGGATGTAGCCCATCGGGACCAGGAGATTTATCAATGTCATACATGTCTGCAGGGTTGAAAAAGATTGGGTTAGTGTCTGTCTTTTTGCTAATATAAAATATAATGTGATCCAGTCTCTTTTATCGGTAACATATGTCAAGGATTGTTAAAATATTACCTCCGTTTTATTTATGGTTGTGCTCAATCTGTTTATTTCCTGTTTTCTCTTCAATCTGTTTCCGGCTGTTTGGGAATCAGTTCAGGCCAAAGGGACAGAGACAATTGGAGTCAGCACAGGAACCTCCAGCTGCACTGACTGTATCCGTGGGTGAATGTTTCAGACTCTTCAGGGCTAGAACAAAAAAGAGAACAACTTTCACGTTGTTGGGGTGGCAATGATATAAGGGGTTAGAATAGAGAGAGTGCAGGATTAAAACTACACGACACATGGCTATAGGTCAACAGGAGCAGGGAGGAAAAGTCACAATGAAAACCCATGTGTGTCTCCTCCATTGAGAAACAGCTGGGGCTTGTTTTCAGTTGAAAATGAATCGATATTTGATGTAAAGGTAGGAGACTGCAAGGTTTAAGTTGGTGTCTCGGAGAGAACAAATAGACAAAGGCCACAATACAACATGGTATTTATGACTCCTAATGGATAACATAATATGGAGGTGTCGGTGATGGACTGGGGTGGACACAGTTAAAAATCCTACCCCACAAGCTACCTGATGAAGGAGCAGCTCTCTGAAAGCTAGTACTTTTAAATGAACCTGTTAGACTATAACCTGATGTTGTGTGATTTTTAATTCAATGGATAACGTGGAAGAGCTTGGACAGAGGTTCGAAGAAATAACTTGAAACCCGTTTAAATCAGCTGACAGATCCTCAGAAGACTTTAATCCTCGGTTCAAAGTCCTGATGTCAGGGCTTGGGTTTGCACCATCTGACCAATTAGAACATCACATGTCACCTATTAACAGTTAATTAGAAATTAGTTAATTATGCAGTTAGCAGTACAATATAATTTGATTCAGTTAAATATGTTAACCTTTTATTATCTTCAGGGAGCATTTATTCAACTCGGACGGTTTATCCTGCTTAACTGTAATAAAGTTGTGTCTTCCTCAAGGATGTCTGAACTCTTGCAATTAGTGCTGAAAATGTGTTGCTGGAAAAGCACAGCAGGTCAGGCAGCATCCAAGGAACAGGAGAATCGACGTTTCGGGCATAAGCCCTTATGCCCGAAACATCGATTCTCCTGTTCCTTGGATGCTGCCTGACCTGCTGTGCTTTTCCAGCAACACATTTTCAGCTCTGATCTCCAGCATCTGCAGTCCTCACTTTCTCCTCTAGCAGTCAGTCCCAAACACTAAATTAGAACAAGGCTATTGATTGGTATATTTTCTGCTCAAAATCATGCATGTAACTATATTTTGTCTATAGAAGTCACAACTAAATCTATATCACCTGTCTCTTATGGAAAACATGTACAGTCATCAGTAGAGGGGGAATCATGTGTTTGTCTGTGTGAGAGGGCTGGATATTCAGAATCTAGCAGAGGGAGATTGCTGTTGGTGGTGTATGTTCTGTAATTGACACTGTCCTGAGTATCAACATCTTTAACACAATTTGTGTCAAGCAACTATTTCCCAACATTGACTGTAGATGAACTATTGACGAAAAATGGAACAGCCTTGTAACATTCAGTTACAAATTCCTAGGAATGAAGTACCTTTGTTTAATGCATGTATGTTCAATTCATCATACATTTCTGTTAATTTTTAAAAACATTTTGTCCATTTGTATAATTGCTTTATGTTAAATTGTAGAATGTATTTAGCATAATTTGTATAATCTCAAACTCATTAAACATGCTGATTAAAGTTACCTTTCCTCCTTTGGTTATTTCATGACAACTGCATAGCTTATACAAGTATAATTAGTCCATTCAGTCAATTTGTAGTCTTAGTAAGTCAAGTGCTTCATCTGGCGAGTCATCATCCAGAGGAGCAGCACCTGATAGATACTAGATTTCAGCATGGAAGTTTGGGCATGGAGGTACTGGGGTAGGCAAGGGTCGATTAACCAGATTCCTCTTTGGCTTAGGCAAAAAACAATATAAGGTCCGCTTCAGACAATGTATATTCCTAAGATGAGACAAAGGACTATCAATATGTCCCATATGATCCACCCATATAGCGACCATAGCCAGCAACTAACACTCCATCCACATGAAACAGATAACGGTGGGGCAGATACCTTCCCTGTGTCTTGACCCGATTTATTGATAATATCTGTGTTGTCCAAATGTTTTTTGAGAAATCATCGAAGTCGGTGCCATGTTGCGGGCCAATGACTGAACAAGCACCTCCTTTAGCAAGGAGGAAATCTAGCACAAGCTGATTCTGAAGCATCATCATCCCGATCTCCTGTAACTCTTTGTTCACCAGCTTCAGAGCATGGGCAGTCGAGTTGGCAAGTTTTTCTATGTCATATGCCAGGTCATTTACCTGATCTAGGGCCACCTCAACACACCAGCCAGGAATAAGACTCCCAGCAACCTGGACCACCAGGCTTGTTGATGGAAGAATTTGTGTAAGTTTTGTTTGTCCTTTACTTTTTATTCCGTACTGATTCACATGTTGGTGGGTGTTCCATTCATCATCTATTTCAGACATTTCATGGTGGAGAGTAAAATGTGGTAACGTGTGTACTACGGCACAACTTCCGTACCAGTCATTGGGTAAATATGAGTAGGCTTTGTTTTCACATAGTCAATGAAGGCTAAAAGGAGTTCCAAGGGTGCGCTTCTGTGAGTGAATGAGGAGTCCACTCAGAGCGAGAGCTGAATCTTATAAACAGTGAGTGCTACCAAATGTTATGTTCAGTTGTCCAAGGGTATTAACGGATGGAGAACAGGGGTATGATCAGTGTCTTTGATAATATTTTTACATAGTGTTTGTTTCACTTACCCCATATTGAGGGTACCAGAAGGTCTTTCAGTGCACCATTTTAACAGCAGACCAACGTTAATATTGAATCCTTTAGGTTTGTACACTTTATACAGTGATATGCTTCTTCTACCGAATGGGTGTTTCCATCACAAATGAGGGACTGCATAAATGGATGAGTCCTATTTACACACTGTACATCAGAATGATAGAAGAGTGAGTAGATAACACATGGATCAGGAGGTTTAGCTTAAATAAAGAAACCATTAGTAACAGGAGGAGGATTTGGAGTGCATAGTATTTTTGGTCTTGGTTCATCTTTCCAGCTTGTCTTGTCAATTACTGTAGCTACTGAATACAGGAAACGTGTAAAGGTATTGCTGTCGGTGGCGTTAGGTTGGATAGGAGAGGATTCCATTAAGAAGGTGTAGATGGTCAGTCTCATTTTGGTACTGTGTGCTCAATATTGCAATCTGTACAGTTCAGTTTGAGTGGAATAGACAAACATTTCAAGTAACAGTTTTTGGTTGACAGAGCGGATGAGGTTATGGAATTATGCCATCTCATGATGATTGGCATAGAAGTGTTGTGAGGGTGACAATAAGGTCAAGAGTGATATTTACTTACACGATGTGAGTAGTTTAAATGAGTTTCAGCTGGGTGGCTGCATTCATAACTTCCCATGGTTTTAGTACAGGTTTCACTTATACAGTTACACTGGAGTTTAGCCGGTCTGAGATATCACAGATGGATTGGTTACAGCTGGGCGCATGTACTTGGGTTGGGTTTTCATCAGATGCCTATATCAGTACTAATACTAGGACTGTGAGGAAGATACAAGCTTGCAATGTCCTTTGTCTCCCATGTTGAACCTTCTACCTTTACTGTAGTTTCAGTTGTCAGAAGAATTTCGTAAGGATCTTTCCAGTAGAGGCCCAATTTTTCATGATTGAAGTCTTTCAGTAGTAGGTAGTAACAAGGGTTAATGTCTTTAAACGTTGGGGCTTTTTCTTCTTTCTTCCCTGGTGTCTGATAGGCTTCTTTGACTTGTTGATGATAAGACTACAATGCTTTGGTTAGCTTAATCAGGTACCTGTGCATCTCTTCTGTCATGGCATGCACATCAATAGGGTGTTGGGCAGTTAATGGTGCAGACCAGCAAGTCCTCAAAGGTTTTCCATATATCAGTTCAGCCGCTAAGAATCCCGTCTTTTTCTGTATAATGGTTAGCATATTTAAAAGGGTAAATGGGAATACTTGCAGCTAATTAAGACCGGTTTAGAGTCATAGAGATGTCAAGCATGGAAACAGACCATTCGGTCCAACCCATCCATGCCGAACAGATATGCCAACCCAATCTAGTCCCACCTGCCAGCACCCAGCCCATATCCCTTCAAACACTTCCTATTCATATACCCATCCAAATGCCTCGTAAATGTTGCAATTGCACCAGCCTCCACCACATGCTCTGGCAGCTCATTCCATACACATACCACCCTCTGCATGAAAACGTTGCCCCTTAGGTCTCTTTTGTATCTTTCCCCTCTCACCCTAAACCTATGCCCTCTAGTTCTTGACTCCTCGGCCTCAGGTAAAGGCTTTGTCTATTTATCCTATCCATGCCCCTCATAATTTTGTAAACCTCTATAAGGTCACCCCTCAGCTTCCGACACTCCAGGGAAAACAGCCCCAGCCTGTTCAGCCTCTCCCTGTAGCTCAGATCCTCCAACCCTGGCAACATCCTTGTAAATCTTTTCTGAACCCTTTCAAGTTTCACAACATCTTTCCGATAGGAAGGAGACCAGAATTGCACGCAATATTCCAACAGTGGCCTATCCAATGTCCTGTACAGCCACAACATGACCTCCCAACCCCTGTACTCAATACTCTGACCAATGAAGGAAAGCATACCAAATGCCTTCTTCACTATCCTATCTACCTGCGACTCCACTTTCAAGGAGCTATGAACCTGCACTCCAAGGTCTCTTTGTTCAGCAACACTCCCTAGGATCTTACCATTAAGTGTATAAGTCCTGCTAAGATTTGCTTTCTCAAAATGCAGCACCTCGCATTTATCTGAATTAAACTCCATCTGCCACTTCTCAGCCCATTGGCCCATCTGGTCCAGATCCTGTTGTAATCTGAGCTAACCCTCTTCGCTGTCCACTACACCTCCAATTTTGGTGTCATCTGCAAACTTACTAACTGTACCTGTTATGCTCGCATCCAAATCATTTATGTAAATGACAAAAAGTAGAGGGCCCAGCACTGATCCTTGTGGCACTCCACTGGTTGCAGGCCTCCAGTCTGAAAAACAACCCCCCACCACCAGCCTCTGTCTTCTACCTTTGAACGAGTTCTGTATCCAAGTGGCTAGTTCTCCCTGTATTCCATGAGATCTAACCTTGCTAATCAGTCTCCCATGGGGAACCTTGTCGAACGCCTTCCTGAAGTCCATATAGAGCACATCTACTGCTCTGCCCTCATCAATCTTCTTTGTTACTTCTTCAAAAATCTCAATCAAGTTTGTGAGACATGATTTCCCACGCACAAAGCCATGTTGACTATCCCGAATCTGTCCTTGCCTTTCCAAATACATGTAAATCCTGTCCTTCAAGATTCCCTCCAACAAGTTGCCCACCACCGAGGTCAGGCTCACCGGTCTATAGTTCCCTGGCTTGTCTTTACCACCCTTCTTAAACAGTGGCACTACGTTTGCCAACCTCCAGTCTTCCGGCACCTCACCTGTGACTATCGATGATACAAATATCTCAGCAAGAGGCCCAGCAATCACTTCTCAAGCTTCCCAGAGTTCTCGGATACACCTGATCAGGTCCTGGGGATTTATCCACTTTTAACCGTTTAAGACATCCAGCACTTCCTCCTCTGTAATCTGGTCATTTTGCAAGATGTCACCATCTATTTCCCTACAGTCGATATCTTCCATATCCTCTTCCACAGTAAATACTGATGCAAAATATTCATTTAGTATCTCCCCCATTTTTCTGTGGCTCCACACAGAGGCCGCCTTGCTGATCTTTGAGGGGCCCTATTCTCTCCCTAGTTACCCTTTTGTCCTTAATATATTTGTAAAAACCCTTTGAATTCTCCTTACTTCTATTTATCAAAGCCATCTAATGTCCCCATTTTGTTCTCTTGATTTGCCTCTTAAGTATACTCCTACTTTCTTTGTACTCTTCTAAGGATTCACTCGATCTATTCTGTCTATACCTGACATATGCCTCCTTCTTTTTTCTTAACCAAACCCTCAATTTCTTTAGTCATCCAGCATTCCCTATACTTACCAGCCTTCCCTTCCACCCTCATAGGAATATACTTTCTCTGGATTCTTGTTATCTCATTTCTGAAGGCTTCCCATTTCCAGCCGTCCCTTTACATGCGAACATCTGCCTCCAATCAGCTTTCTTCTACCAATTTTCGTACCTGGCCTTTTAAGGTACCATTGGCTCTTTCTACAATTCCCGCTGCTTGGGGGTGGTTGGCACAATGGAACTTTTTATTCATATTCAAACTCCTACACTGTGCCTTGGCTAGCTCCGCACAGAAGTGGGGACCATTGTTGGAAGAGACTGTTTCTGGTATTCCAAATCAGGGTATGATTTCCCTTAGTAGAATTTTACAAGTAGTTGTTGCTGTGCAGTCAGTACAGGGATAAGCTTCAATCCATTTACTAAATACATTGATTATCACTGAGCAATATTTATAACAATGACATCTCGGTAACTCTACAAAATCTAACTGGATAGTATCAAAAGGTGCACTTGGCAAGGGAGTTTCATCTGGTGGACACTTTACTCCTTTCCCGGGATTATGCTTTTAACAAATTAAGCAATTTGCAGCTGCTTGTTTTGCTTTTTCTTGCAGGTGGGGATTCCACCAAATTTGGAGAATTCTGTCCACCATTCCTTCCTTACCTATATGCGTGCGTGTATGAACATAATCAACTAGAATAGGCAAGGTCGTGTTGGGCAGACATGTCTGTCCTACCGGCATAACCCAAAGCTTATTGTAACATAACAACCATGGTCTATCCATCTTTGTTTCTCCTCATCAGAGGTGTCCCCCTGATGGGTCCATATTTGCTCTAGGTCAGGCATGGTCAGGGTGTCAGAAGAGTATTTGCCATTTGAGTAACCATGTCTTTTTGCTCAAAAGCTGCTTTCTTAGCTGCTTAGCAGAGTTGTTGCTTTGGGTGACATCGGAAGGACCAGAGGAGTGGTGAAGAAGGCGTTTGGTATGCTTTCCTTTATTGATCAGAGTATTGAGTACAGGAGTTGGGAGGTCATGTTGTGGCTGTACAGGACATTGGTTAGGCCATTTTTGGAATATTGCGTGCAATTCTGGTCTCCTTCCTACTGGAAGGATGTAGAAAGGGTTCAGAAAAGATTTACAAGGATGTTGCCAGGGCTGGAAAGTTTGAGCTTTAGGGAGAGGCTGAATAGGCTGGGGCTATTTTCCCTGGAGCGTCGGAGGTTGAGGGGTGACCTTATAGAGGTGTATAAAATTATGAAGAGTATGGATAGGATAAATAGACAAAGGTCTTTCCCTGGGGTTGGGGAGTCCAGAACTAGAGGACAGAGGTTTAGAGTGAGAGGGGAAAGATATAAAAGAGACCTAAGGGGCAACCTATTCATGCAGAGGGTGGTACGTGTGTGGAATGAGCTGCCAGAGGATGTGGTGGAGGCTGGTACAATTGCAACACTTAAAAGGCATTTGGATGAGTATATGAATACGAAGGGTTTAGAGGGATATGGACCGGGTGCAACAAGTGAGACTGGATTGGGTTGGGATGTCTGTTTGGCATGGACGAGTTGGACCAAAGGGTCTGTTTCCCTGCTGTACATCTCTATTACTTTTTGAGTGAACAAAACATTTGATAATTGCTGAGAGGGAAGTTGAATAGCACTGAGGGGATTAGCAAAACAGACAGCATTGAGGATAGGAGTTCCTGATGAGGCAAGGAAGCTGCGCTGCTGCTAGAGTTGACCAAAATCATGGGCACATCCAAAGCGTAGTGGGAATCAGTCTAGATATTAGCTGACTTTCCTTTAGTAAGTGTACAGCCATGGGTGAAAGCAAAGAGTTCAGCTTGTTAGGCGGAACAGGGTGGGTCGACAGAATAAGCTTTGATTGTTTAGGACAAAGTGACGATCGCATATCCTGACATGCGTTTGTCCTTTGGAGAAGTAGAAGAAGAACCATCGACATAAAGTGTAAGGTCAAGGTTAACAAGAGCCTGATCCGTAACGTCAGGACATGGTTTAATAACAAGTTCATTTATGAGAACACAATCATGGGGAGGATCAGGCAGTTCAAGAGGCTCTTCCTGCAGGAATGTACCGGGGTAAATTTTGAAGCAGTCTCTAAAGGAGAGAAGTGGATTCTGAAGTATTGAAATCTCATAGCGACAGAGTCGAGCCACAGTGAGGTGTTGAGTACGTTTAGAGGTAAGCAAGGATACCACAGAATGGGATGTACAGACTTCTACATTTGATGTGAAGTTATATTAGGGGCAGCCGCTACCATTGTATGAATGGCGGGGAGAATTTGGGTGCAGTTTTAAAATAATCGTGTAGCAGCCACATGTACTTTCATCTTGAATGAATTAAATGTGGTCCCAGTAGAATGCCATAGGCTGTCTGTAAATACTAATTAGGAGGCAGACTTGTAATTGCCAACCTGTACGATGGCCTAATCCTTCTAATCAGAATTTTAAATTGCATTAGTTTGTATCTAATTTGCACTTCTGGTTGTTTTAAAGTCAAACTAAAATACTTTTTTTTGAAAAACTAGCAAAATTTTGGTTCTTTCAGCAGTACATTGTTTTCTTTCTGGTTAAAGAGTATGAACTGGTTTTAAAAGCAGCAGTTAGATTTGATCAGAATCAGTGGCCTTAAGTTCACTTATCAGTGCAGTTGTAACACTCCTAAAACACACAGGGACAATGATTCATTGGGGGAAGGGCATGGGCCTTGGTACACTGGTCCTCAGAGTGTGAGTGGGGTGTGGGGTTCAGGCAACATTTTTTTATGAAGAATGTTCACCTTGGCCGTACTGTGGGTGAGGTTTGAGGAGGTCCCCGGTGGGCAATCAGAGGAGATCAGCTGACTGGACGGGAGGCGTAAAATATTTCCTCCTCTGAATCTGAGTCCCATCACTCGTTCGTGGATGCATCAGAATTTTTTTGTAATGGGTCTTTGGGAGAGATGGGATATAAGGAACAGTCTTTATCGTCCGTCTAGTCCTGCGCGGCTGCAGCTGCAATCTGTTGTTTATTCAGCCGTTTCCCTTTTCATTGGGCCCCTGACATTTCAGCTTCGACTGTGATTCTTTGCTTAACCTTTTTATTTTTTTTTTATTTTCTCCCTCGCCAATTCCAATTCTGCTTCTAAATCATGTGCTTCATATGTACATTTTAGTTCTATCCAATTTAGTTCAGATCCTTCCTCAGTTAATGGACTTATTCCCTTTTTAATAAAGTTTGGTCTCCATGATGATTGCATGGATTTTTCCCATTTTTCCTGAGCTACCTTTTTCCACACTGATATGGCTTCTTTCTGCTTAGTTTCCTTTCTTTTTTCCCCAAGTCTATTCTGTTGAGCAGCTGTGGTCGATATTCTCCTTAATTGTTTCTCATAGTTAGGATACAGACTTATTATTTTTGTTAGGGGACATTTGTCTTCCATCTTATCTAGGGTTGCACCATATTTATCTTATTTACTTTAGACCTTCACAAAACTACTGATCTACAGGGGACTCGAACCCCAATCACTACAGGGGTCTCTAACCCCACAAAACACAGTGGCCTCTAACCCCATAATTTTCTGCTTCTAGTTAAACTATCTCATTTAGAATTCAGTCAGGGTACCGTGAGAGTGAAATGGGGAAACAGCACACAAAGAGCAATCAAAGAGCTCGACCCTTAGGTAAAGCTCCTCTTTTCCAGTTTCACTCAAACGTGTCCCTTGTTGGAACCCTGCTTGCAGCGCCAAATTGATAAAGTACAGATTTGAGATGGCCCAGGGAATCCCTTGTGGACTCAACCTGTAAGCCTCTCTTGTTTCGTCCCAGAGATCGTACTTTTTGGAAGTCTGGAATTAAAAAAACCTCTTTCAGACAGTTTAGTTTAATTTTAGTCATCCCCTTTAATGACCAATAGCATCACTGTTATAACGTAACACTGATATCTTTAAGCCAGGCTAACTAGGTTCTTAATAACTAAGGAGAGTAGGATATCAGCTCCCCTACAGCCCAGCAGGCTACGCTGCTGTACTGTCACAAACAGGCTTCCTTTATTCAAATCAAGTTTACAAAAACACTGCATGTTCTTAACTAGAAAGATAACAGTGAAGGACAATAATTCAGGAGAGAAGTTAATTGATACCGAGTTTCATTTAGAGGTCAGAATCAAACAGTGTTCCTAATTTCACAAGGGAACAGCCATGAATGTTATCACTCTGTGTCCTGTTTATACAGATTCACTGATGCCAAGATAAATGTTCTTAATTGCCTTACCTTCCCTGCCTGTCTATTTTCTAGTGTGCAGCAAATGTGTTCTATAATTCAACATTACATTTTAGTCGAAATGTTTATGGACAAGTTTTAAGGCTACAGACTTTCTCAAAAGGAGAGGGTAGATCCTGTAACATGGTTCCCTGAGCAGACTGTCAAAAGTAACTTGGCAAAATGCCTCATCACCAGAACTTTCCAACAAACACCAAGGCATTGCTTGGCTGGTGGTGGGAAGGGCACTACCTGCAAGACCCTCTTGTCTTCCTAGACTGTGTGTGCCACCACACTCTGCCCTTGAAGCTGCTGCAGACTGAGTAGAGACTGTGTCACATCCTCTTCTGGAATGTACCTTTGCAAAGGAATTCTGCAGAAAGATGCAGTGGTTTTTGTTGAGGTTCATCTCAAGCAGCTCCGTGAAGCAGAACTCTACGTTCTAGGATTCTGTGATACACACTGAGACAAACATTGGCTGTGCCTGGAGGACCATCAACATGGCCAAAGATGCTCTTTGTTCTGCCCAAAACTTGTTGGTCTTCCAAAACAAGGAGGTGACCCCCATCGAGTGTTGCAGACTAGCACGTTCCAAGGTCCAGGACTACGTGCTGAGGGATGCACGAAAGCTTGGGGCTGCTGCTATCAAGACACTTTGGGGAAGGACCACTGTTTGAGGTCTTTCTGCTGAAGGCAAGTGCAGGTCCATTAAGTTATCGGACCCTTTGGGTACCTCAAAAATAGAAATAATCTTATACAAGTAAGAGATGCCTTTTGTTTGTTTATTGGATAGAGTCCAACTTCAATGTTTGTCTTGTTATCTTTACTTGCTATTGTAAAGAATCAAACTTCTTTAGTAACTATGGATATCTATATATTTTTCATGAATAAATTGTATTTTTGAAATAAAAAGAATCCTTCCTTAGATACGGGACCAAAAACTGCTCACAATATTCCAAATACCTTATACTACCTGAGCAACACGTCCCTATTCTAACCTTCTCAAACAAGCCCAACATTGCATTTACTTTCCTAACTGCTAACTGAAGCTACATTTTAACATGAAGAGAATCCTGACCACGGACTAACAAGTCCCTTTGTACTTCAGGTCTGGCAGTATCTGCCCAGAGAGAGATAAAGCTGAGACAACGTTTGGGGTCCGGGGGCGGCCGTCATTCGGAAGATCGCGCTTTGGGACTTGATTTCACCTCCCTGCCTGTGGGAAGGAGTATTTTTCATTCTAAAACGTATTATTTTGTTTGGCGACACCAAAGTCGGCCCTTTTGTGTTTCGGTTTTCTCTCCTGAAAGAGTTGTTTCTCTTTAAAGAGTTTATCTTCTGAAGCAGCTGCTAACGGTCACTCGGGGCACGAGGCGGCCGTTAACCGCCAGCTCGCGCGCGGCGGGGGAGGGGGCGGGGCCTGGAGCTAAAATGGCGGCGGTCCCACCCAGAAAGGAAAAGGCTCAGAGGGAGAGCGGACTGTGTCAGTAAAGTCCCTGTTCCCAAGGTAACGATGGTGGTTATTGATTGATGGATGGATGGATGGATGGATGGAGGGAGAGTGGACTGTGTCAGTAAAGTCCTGTTCCTGAAGGTAATGATGGTGGACATTGGGGGCTGAGGGGGAGGGGATTGAGCCTGGTCTCCTCCCCACAGTGAGACATCTTGCCGGTAAGCGGGGCCGGGTGACCGTTACCAATTTTATTTTATATTCCACCCCCTCCCCCTCTCACTTAGCTCCAAGGGTTTTTATTTACACTGGAGGATATTATCTGATGGTGGGGAGCTGATGCTGGTGAAGGAAGAGGGATGGCTGACCACCGCGACAGCGAGGACCACACCGTTTTATTTTGCCGCTGGGACACGCTCCAGATGCAGGAGGATGCCCGGGGACGGAGGAAAGAAAGAGAACTTGGAGATGGGAAGAGTTGGTAGGGTTTGGCACTCTGTACCTCAAACTGCAGTCTATACCAATTCAATTGTTAAATTTTATATTTGACATAAGCAATGATTTTTATTATGGGGTCAAGGCAGACAAATGGAGTGAGGCCACAGATCAACCCCGATCTTATTGAGGGATTGGAACAGGATCTGGGGGCTGAATGGCCTCCTCCTTTTCCTGTGAAACTTGATTACAAATTTACCAGAGCTCTTCAGTAAAATTGGAAGGTGATAAATGAATAAGGATGGACAATCTCGTGCCCTGGGGCAGCACAGTGGCTCAGTGGTTAGCACTGCTGCCTCACAGCATCAGGGCCCCAGGTTCGATTCCAGCCTCGGGTGACTGTGTGAAGTTTGCACATTCTCCCTGTATCTGTGTGGGTTTCCTCCGGGTGCTCCAGTTTCCTCCCACAGCCCAAAGATGAGCGGGTCAGGTGGATTGGGCATGCTAAAGTGCCCATAATATTAGGTGCATTAGTCAGAGAGAAATGGGTCTGGGTGGGTTACTTTTCGGAGGGTCGGTGTGGACTGGTTGGGCAAAAGGGCCTGTTTCCGCACTGTAGGGGAATCTAATCTAAGACAGGGTTCATTCTGCTGAAACTGCTGGGATGGGGCTGTGCATTTCTCATCTAATAGTTACTGTGTCACTGACCCCACTGTGTCG
Source organism: Chiloscyllium plagiosum (assembly GCF_037043375.1). NCBI lineage: Eukaryota > Metazoa > Chordata > Chondrichthyes > Orectolobiformes > Hemiscylliidae > Chiloscyllium > Chiloscyllium plagiosum. Next base: position 99,062,397 of record NW_028270167.1, read on the forward strand.
GTATCACTGACTCCAAGGAGAGCAGACTGATACCTTGTCCCTTTAAGGAGGATGTGTTCTGTTTCCCTTGATGAGGGATGTTATCAACCTGGTACCAAGGTGTATGTTCCATGGAAAGCAGAGTAAATAACTTTGGGTTTTCTTAAATTACGACCAAAGCAGCATGAGGAAGTGGAGTCCGGCTCTCACCGATCCAGGGGCTCAGTGCTGCTTTCAGTTACTGAAGTTGCGTTATTTGGTGTTGAAGCTGTTAGTCACAGCTGTCACCTCTCTCTGCTGTAGGAAAAAAGCTTGAACTCTCTCTCTCTGCTGTGAGATTGTTTGTTTTGGTGTTCCTATCTTTTGGATTGGAGGAGATAGTAAGTGAGGGAAATCTGTTTTGCTGAATTTGCCTTTACTATGGGTCTGTTTATAGGATGTGGCTGTATTGGAACAGTTGATTGGTAGAAATAAATAATATATTATTTTGTTCTGTATTCCAACAGGTTCAAGTTGTGTTTTTTTTCATTGTTTGCATTTTAATTGTGGTATAAGAATTAAGTGTGTTTTGTGTAAAGCTCAACATTCTGATCCATCGAATTCCATCCAGAACAGAACACTCTAGAACTGTCCATGATACTACCAGCGATGTCTAAGGTTCGACATGACCGTTCTCAAACTCACTTGAAATATTGGCCAACAGAGTTCTGTACATTCTAGAAGGGATGTGAGTGCGTTGGAGAGGGTGCAGAGGAGATTGACCAGGACGTTCCCTGGGCTTGGAGAGTTTTAGTTCTGAAGAGAGTTTGGACAGACTGGGATTGTTTTCATTAAAGCAGAGACGATGGAGAGGAGACATGACTGAGATGTATAAAACTATGATGGGTGGAGGGTATACAGGAAGAGAACATTTCCCATGGATGATTAAGGATCGGGGCATAGATTTAAGTGAAGGAAACGGAACCCTTTAGTTGAAGAGGAGTAGCGTGTCAACAACTAAATGGCTGGAGGAAAAGAGAAAGAGCTGGAAAGCACAGCCAAAATGAGTGGTAGAGGTGTGAACCCTGAAGACCATTTGGAATTATATGGATGATATTTTGAAATGCCACAGTGGACAAGGCTGCAGACTGATGTAGACAGTGAAGCAAGAGGATATGACAGACAAGGAGTGAAACACACACCTCTCTGTATAGTGGGCTCAGACTCATACCCTCCCTGGCCTCACCCCTCCATCCCCCTTCAAACTGCTCCATCATCAGTCAGCTGTTTCTACACTGAGCATGCCCAGTACACTGCAGGGAACAAAGAATGTGATTCACCCCCATTTGCTGCCGTACATGTCGTGTGTGTCTCAGAGTCAGCTCTGAGACATCTCCTGGGCAGTCTCAATCTGTATCTGTGTGTCTCTGACTCCGTGTCATTGAGCATCACCCGTACACCCTAATGTCTATGTCTAGAACTGCTTTGTATATTCTGGAATATGAACACATTGTAACCTGAGAAAAGTGAGGGTTTCGGTCCTCCCCGGCTTACTCCCTGTTTGATCGCAGTGAGGCCACTTGAACTGGACAGGTCAAAGTGTGACCTCACAGAACAAGTGTGACCTCACTGTGTACATCACAGAGAGAGTTCTGACATCACAACTGGTTTGTAAACAGGCTTCAACTGAGACATACGGCTGTGTCATGAAACACAGGGAAGGCTAGGTCACTGCACTGACTGTGTCTCTGGCTGATCTGTCTGCGAGTGAATGTGATCAGAGAGATCATCAAAACAGCTGGACTTTACAAAGAGAAAACAAAGCTCTGAAAACACCATCAGCATTTGGATCAGGCAGAAGATGGGGAGGTATGAAAGGTTAGTGTAAAATTCTTCCTCTTGCACTGACTGAGGATTTGGGGGTAATTATAGAGTCATAGAGTAAAAGAGATGTACAGCATGGAAACAGACCCTTCAGTCCAACCTGTCCACACCGACCAGATATCCCAACCCAATCTAGTTCCCCCATGTCAGCACCCGGCCCATATCCCTCCAAACCCTTCCTATTCATATACCCATCCACATGCCTCTTAAATGTTGCATTTGTACCAGCCACCACCACATCCTCTGGCAGCTCATTCCATACACGTACCACACTCTGTGTCAAAAAGTTGCCCCTTAAGTCTCTTTTATATCTTTCCCCTCTCATCCTAAACCTATGCCCTCTAGTTCTGGACTCCCCCGATCCCGGGGAAAAGACTTTGTCTATTTATCCTATCCATGCCCCTCATAATTTTGTAAACCTCTATAAGGTCACCCCTCAGCCTCCGACGCTCCAGGGAAAACAACCCCAGCCAGTTCAGTCTCTCCCTATAGCTCAGATCCTCCAACCCTGGCAACATTCTTGTAAATCTTTTCTGAACCCTTTCAAGTTTCACAACATCTTTCCGATAGGAAGGAGATCAGAATTGCTCACAATATTCCAACAGTGGCCTAACCAATGTCCTGTACAGCCGTAACATGACCTCCCAACTCCTGTACTCAATACTCTGACCAACAAAGGAAAGCATACCAAACGCCTTCTTCACTTTCCTATCTACCTGCGACTCCACTTTCAAGGAGCTATGAACCTGCACTTCAAGGTCTCTTTGTTCAGCAACATTCCCTAGGACCTTACCATTAAGTGTATAAGTCTTACCAGCATTTGCTTTCCCAAAATGCAGCACCTCGCATTTATCTAAATTAAACTCCATCTGTCACTTCTCAGCCCATTGGCCCATCTGGTCCAGATCCTGCGGTAATCTGAGGTAACCCTCTTCGCTGTCCACTACACCTCCAATTTTGGTGTCATCTGCAAACTTACTAACTGTAACTCTTATGCTCGCATCCAAATCATTTATGTAAATGACAAAAAGTAGCGGGCCCAGCACCGATCCTTGTGGCACTCCACTGGTCGCAGGCCTCCAGTCTGAAAAACAACCCTCCACCATCACCCTCTGTCTTCTACCTTTGAGCCAGTTCTGTATCCAAATGGCTAGTTCTCCCTTTATTCCATGAGATCTAACCTTGCTAATCAGTCTCCCATGGGGAACCTTGTCAAACGCCTTACTGAAGTCCATATAGATCACATCTACTGCTCTGCCCTCATCAATCTTCTTTGTTACTTCTTCAAAAATCTCAATCAAGTTTGTGAGACATGATTTCCCAAGCACAAAGACATGTTGACTATCCCTAATCAGTCCTTGCCTTTCCAAATACATCTCCATCCTGTCCCTCAAGATTCCCTCCAACAACTTGCCCACCACTAAGGTCAGGTCCACTGGTCTATAGTTCCCTGGCTTGTCCTTACCGCCCTTCTTTCCGGCACCTCACCTGTGACTATCGATAATACAAATATCTCAGCAAGAGACCAGCAATCACTTCTCAAGCTTCCCACAAAGTTCTCGGGTACACCTGATCAGGTCCTGGGGATTTATCCACCTTTTAACCATTTCAAGAATCGAGCACTTCCTCCTCTGTAATCTGGACATTTTGCAAAATGTCATCATCTATTTCCCTATAGTCTATATCTTCCATATCCTTTTCCACAGTACATACTGATGCAAACTATTAATTTAGTATCTCCCCCATTTCCTGTGGTTCCACACAAAGGCCGCCTTGCAGTTATTTCAAGGGCCCTATTCTCTCCCAAGTAACCCTTTTGTCCTTAATGTATTTGTAAAAACCCTATTGGGGAATAATGCTCTAGAGATTTATTCTGAGAAAGATTGGGGCTTATTGAAACTGGTGAGATACACAGAACTGATTCTTAATGAGGGACAGAAACTGTCTCAAATGTGACTCTTTTCCTCAGACCTTGGCCAATACCTATGTTCGTCCTTTTGAAAAGGGTGGTAAAAATCGTTCAGTAGAGAACTGGTCTGCCAACAATTTGAGGAGAACCCAGAGACAATGCATGTCACTTGGAGGAAGACGGGTCAGAAATTGAGTTGGAGAGGGATTGATTGAAGTGGAGCTCCCTGTGAGAGATTAAGGTGGGAGAGGAATCTGATGGTGAAGATTAGAGGGGAGGGTATTGTGGAGAGATAATGCCCTGCTTCACATCGTCATTGCCCTCAATTCCACCAACATTACCAAGGGTGCCAATCTCAAGAACTTGTGGAGATGCTAACCATTCTCAGCATGGGGCCATAGTACTCAATATTCCTCATTAGCTTTTAAAAAAATATCTTTCCTCTCAATCTTGAGATTTGTTATTTACTTGGATGGAGTTGACCGTGGATTTGAAAATCCGCACGCTCTCTTGTAACTCATCCTGCAGACATGACTTGGAGGTGCCCTTTATCAGGTGTGATAAAGGAGCAGCACTTAGAAAGCTGGTGCTTCCAAATCAATCTGTTGGACTATAACATGGTGTTGTGATTTTTATCTTTTTCCTGCAGACACAGTTCACAGTCATGAAAGGGGAGATTACAGCAGCATTTACATGGAGAATGATGTCTTTCCAGTTTCAGGAAAACTCCTCCCCCTTTATTCAGTGTAGATTTGTTACCATGAATTGCTGAATGTGGTAATATCCAGGATGAACGAGAATGTGTGTTTGTGGGATTGATTCAGACACTTTTTTTTTATCTCATGATGTTCACTCTCTGCTGGAATGAACACCCAGCCCGCTGCCATTCCTGTGACATTCTGTGAGGCCCTGACCTTTCAGTGGTCGCCATAACGACTGACATCTGACAACTTCATTCATTTTCATCAGTCAAATGCTTACACCGTGCACTCGATGTATCCTGCTCTGATTGCCATCCAGTCAGACCCAGGATCAACCATGGAATGTTTTTACCTTCTTTCTGTAAAATAAGAAACATTGAAGCTCACCTGTGTCTTCCTCTTTTCCACAATTTTGTGTTCTGTTTCACTATCCAAGTTCATTGATTTGCCTCATGAGGTGGATCATCTCGAGCTTCAATTGATTCAGCTTTGATGCTCTGAACCCAGAGCATCGATGCACAAATTACTGTGTGTTCCAAATCTTCTCCCAGACCCAAACTCCAGTTCATATTTAATCTTTAATTAAGTGTGAAGCAGGCCATTCAGACCATCAAGTCCACATGCATCCTCCGAAGAGCATCCCAAGCAGACCCACTCCATCACCACATTGTTCTCATGGTCAATCTATCTAGCCTGCACACCTTTGTGAGAGGAAATAGAGCGCTTGGAGGCATGGAGAGAATGTATAAACTCTAGTAGGACAGTTACCTGAGGGTGGAATCAAATTCAAGTTCCTAGCGCCATGAAGCAGTAGTGCTAACCACTTCACCACTGCGCTGCCCTGATCTATAATAGGTCCCCACATTGTGATTTCTCCCTGTCTCCTCGAGTCTATCACCAGTCCTAATCTGCTTGGTGTTTTGGGTAACAGACCAAATCCCCTCTCTCTGTCTTTCTGTCTGTCTTTCTCTCTTTTTCTCCCACCGCTTGCTCCTGGATCCATCCTAACAGGGTTCAGGCTTAACTCTGAATATGAACTTTTCATCTCAGTTTTAATTTGGCTCTGAGATTTTTGCTGCTTCAGGCTCCAAACCAAAGCACCGTGGATGTAACCTTCCAAAAATAAAAAGACCACTGTCACTGAAAAGGGCAAATTCCACAGACACTGAGGAACCCATCAATAGACTATATCGCACTAGTTTGAATTTAAACTATACCGCATTCCGTTAATGTTATTTGATCAAAACGTCCCAGAAATTCCTCCTTAGTAATCCCATGGTTTCTGTCCGTCCTTCAGTCCACATTCCTTCAGAAAGAAGGATTTTCTCAGTTTAGTACATCCCAAAGGGATTTACAAAGATAAAGTTTATTAAGCCAGCTGAAGTGGCAGTCCCTGTTGTAACGTAGGGAAACGGCAGCTACTTTACACGCACCAAGCTTCCGCAAACAGTAATATCATTGGAACCAGATCATCTTTTGTTTCTTGAGTGCTCTGTTGTGAGGAAGAATTATTGGCCAGAAGACACACGGGCTATTTCTGGTATCTTCAAAGTTTGGGAGAAGATTTGTAGCTCGGGTGCTCGTTGTTGTGGTTCTGTTTGCAACACAAATTCCCAGCTCAGCGAACAGAACCACAACATTTCTGGTATCTTTTGCAATAGTGAGAATGGTCTGAGAGAAGAGATGGAGCACTTGATTTAAATGACTGAGACAATGCAACCTTTCCTTTTGTAATGATCCTCCAATAGTGCAACAGCTCCTTTGTAGTGATCCTCCAATAGTGCAAAAGCTCCTCATTAATGAGCATGCAACTTTTTTCACTATCTTTGAACAAATTATCTGGAATGCGTTCTGATACACTCTCAGTACCACTTGTTGAATTGCAGCTTTGATTGTACAATGTCCTGAATCACAAAAGTGGAAGTCCTGCACAGATTCACAATGATCAAACCCAGCTATATCTCGCAATTATTATCAGATCACGTTATGTCAAAATATCTCCAGTTTTGTCAAGAATTGTCAAAAAGTCATAACTTTGAGGTTTTATGATCATAAAAGTTATTTATAAATGTTGGAAGTGACCAATCGATCTGGACTGAGTGTTCACAAACAATTTGGAATGGTGAGGACAGTGAAAGGTGAGAGTTTCCTTTAATGCTTATTGTAACAGGCTTGAGCAGGACAGCATACTATACAACTGACCAATGTGTCCAGCGATGGTCAGGTAACTGAACAACACAGACAGGTAAAATTTGAAAAGCAATACATGCAACAGCATAACAATTTTCTTGAAAGCTATATTTAGTATTATTCAGGGCACAAAAATTATACATTGTTAACAAATTATTGACTGTGATCCAGGAGATCCAGGATTGTTGGTAACATTGGTTACCAACAATGTTACCGTTACCAGCAATGTTACCGTTACATGTTGGTAACGGTAACATTGTTGGTTACCGTTATTCATTGGAACCTGATGCTTTCATCCCTCTCCATTGATGTAGATAGGGGTCTGCCCTCCATCTTGCTTCCTGAAGTCAATGATCAGTTCTTCTGTTTTGCAGACATTGAGACAAAAATTGTTATCATTGCACTATGAAACCAAGCACGCTATCGACTTCCTATATTCTGACTCATCATTATTTGATATGCAGCCTACAACCATGATGTCATCAGCAAACTTGTAGATGTTCATATGAAATGTGGCCAATCAGTCATGTGTACAGGGAGTGTTTGGGGGCTGAGGATGCATCCTTACGGGGCCGCAGTGTTGAGAATTATTGTAGAAGAGGTGCAGTTAGCTACTTTCACTGATTGTGGTCTGTGCGTCAGGAAACTGAGGATACAGTTGTAGAACTGCCCTTGGTCTCGGAGTTTTGAGATAAGTTCAATTGGGATTATAATGTTGAAGGCGGAGCTGCAGTTGACTGGTAGGAGCCTGATGTAGGTATCCTTGTTATCTAGATGTTCCAGGGACAAATGTAGGGCGAGGGAATTGTGTCCACTGTGGGCCTGTTCTGCTGACCGGTAAATTGCAAGGGAATGAAGTAGTGTTATCATGTTGCTCCACCTCTTTCTCCTTTCATTCCATTCCTCATGTGGACTCTTCGTTCCATTACCTGCTGCATCTAATGTTGGCTCTCATTACTTGGATTTATTCCTCAATTGAATTATTTTTATAACTGGATATTTCACTGCATATATTAACTGGTCTCTGAATGCTCTCTGCGTCACCACATAAATAAAAGCATTTGTGCAGCAACTCAGGTTCCGCAGCATGAATGCGATTCTTTTAAATGTACGAAAAGCAGTGTAATTCAAATAATTAGCAGCACTAAACATATATAAAATGTACCCCAACCAGAGAAGTATGAAGCTTGCACATATGGCAAAGAGTAAAATGGCAGATTTCTTTCTGCTCTCCAGCTCTGGGTCATTCTCTATTTTTCTCTGACCTTTCAGTTCCACACGCACCTTAATTGCCTCGAAGATGTGTCTGACAGTCAGGACATTGATAAATAGAATAAAAGTGAATGGGAACATTGGTGTTAAAAATTGTTCAAAATATTTGAAACTTGCCCACCGACAGCTATTATAATAACTGTGTGCGGTAAAACAGTACCATGGAACATTGTTGATGATCCTTCCAGGTTTAAATCGGAAGTAGTTAGGAATGTTCTTTAAGGAAAAGAAAATATAAATTGTTGCTAGAACCCTCATTGCAGTTTTCTTTGTGCAATACTTAGTTTTCATCTGATGAAAACAGATGGCAACAAATCGATCAAAAGAAAAAGCAGCAGTGAACCAGACAGAACAATCAATGGCTGAGCAGGTCAAGACATAGATAACTCTGCAAACAGGAGTGATGTTCAGGAAACAGCGTGGATAATAATAAGACACAAATCTATCAAGTACGATATCAAAAACGATGAACAGTAGATCAGATGTTGCCATGGCCACCAGATAGCGAATGGTGCATGTAGAAAGACCACACTTGCCCCGAGTCAAGAGTGCAATCACCACTAGACTCACTGTAATAGAGAGAAAGGAGAAAAAGAGACTTGAAGTTACAATCTGGGCTCAGGCACAGAGAGTAAGTAATGGCAAGAAGGTCGTTGTTATAAACCACATGAAGTCTCGAATCTGAACCTCAGTAGCAAACTCTCTAAATGAATCATTTGCACATTTAAAAGACAGAGGTAAGAACATGAGTGACAGTTTATTCATAGCAAGATGGTCACATATTCAATGTTTTGTTTGGGTTGGCAGTGGTTGGTTTGAGCTGTTTTATAGGTTACTCTTACTGGTTGGATTTTCCTATAGGACCACAACATCTACACAAAGGCACCCTGCATGAGTAAATCAACAATGTTGTACATTTAGCACAAACATTGATTGCAAAATTCTTGCAATCAGTTTTGGAGTTTCCACAGCTCAGATTGCGTCTAGAACTTTAGGTCCACACTGTATGAACTATAATATGGGATATTAAATCACTTCACAGTGACCGGGAGTGGATGCACTCCACAATATGAAATTTTAAAAAATGATAAAATTTTGAGTCCATCCCACGTGTACAGGATTGAACATACCAACAATTTTATCCATGGAAGTATTCAGCAGTGAATCCAGGCACCATACCCCAGGTTAGGTGCCTACCACAATCATAAGTATTTCAATATTTGGCACGGAGTCCCTGACCTGTCTGAGACTGTACTCCACTGCTCCCACCCAAATCCATGCAGCATTGCTCATTGCAACTTTCTAGTTTAGAATTCACACTTTTTATCTGGGATGAAGCAAAGCTTCCTGCCTGATGTCCAGGCTCTCTCACACAAGCTCCTCTCCTTGTGACCAGAGATCCTCCTCCCAGATTCAGAGCACATGCTGGGGCTAAGAATGTCCATAGGTTACCCAACACACACCTTGGAAATCATGAGAATGGTACTAAAGCTTGTTGTGGGAGACCCAAACATTGTTCCATTGCCTGGCTTCAGAGGCTCTCTCTGAATTCAGGCCAATATTAAAGGTTAGGGGAGATGATGGGCTCATGGTGACTCTAAAATGATTGCTCCCTTTTTTTAGACCACTTCTTGTGATAGGATATCCTTATGTGATGTTCATTTTCACGAGCGTGCAACTCCCAAAATCGACCCAGTTTTGAAGATAAAAGATCCTGAATTTGATTGTGTAATTTTCTAAAGTAAGGAACACCAATGCATAAACCCATAGACGACAGGGAAATGTATCTGTCTTCTGGCTTCTAGACAGTAGTAGTTGGGAAATTCGTTGGACAAGACAAAATAAGCTTTGACATGGACCATCCACTGGAATAGCTGACATCCTGAATCCAGCAAGATATCAGCACCAAGCTTCCCTACTTTCCCCTTGGTTATTTCTCCTGCTGTCTCCCATGTGGGACATTCTTTTGGACAATAACCACAGCTCAGGTTCCGAGCTATCTTCTTTCAGATGTGGGAATATTGGTTAATTTTAAATGTACTCACAAAATGTGAGTTTTGGTGTCTGGACCAATAATTCTTGCCCAATTCTAATTGCTTTTGAGATAGTACTGGAGAGCAGCATTTTTGAACACCTGCATTATCTGGTGGATATCTTTGAGGAGAAAGTGAGGTCTGCAGATGCTGGAGATCAGAGATGGAAATGTGTTGCTGGAAAAGCGCAGCAGGTCAGGCAGCATCTAGGGAACAGGAGAATCGACGTTTCGGGCATTAGCCCTTCTTCAGGATAGGATATACAGGGTTTTCCTATCTGGTGGATAGGAAAACCCTGTATATTTTGGAGCAGAGTTCCATAATGTTTAGTAGTAATGGAACAATGATGTAGAGTAGATTAGATTAGATTAGATTACTTTTACAGTGTGGAAACAGGCCCTTCGGCCCAACAAGTCCACACCGACCTGCCGAAGCGCAACCCACCCATACATTTGCCCCTTACCTAACACTACGGGCAATTTAGCATGGCCAATTCACCTGACCTGCACATTTTTGGACTGTGGGAGGAAACTGGAGCACCCGGAGGAAACCCACGCAGACACTGGGAGAACGTGCAAACTCCACACAGTCAGTCGCCTGAGGCGGGAACTGAACCTGGGTCTCTGGCGCTGTGAGGCAGCAGTGCGAACCACTGTGCCACCATGCCGCCCAAGTCAGAATGAAATCTATCCTGAAAGGGAAGTAGCATGTGATGGTGTTTCTATGCAACTCCTGCTCTTGTTCTTCTAGCTATTAGGGGTCATGGTTCTGTGAGGTACTGTCAAAAAACACTTGGAGTGTAATGTTTTGCATCTGTGGATGGTATTCATTGTGGGTCATTCATGTTATTAGTGAAGAGAGTGAGTATGGAATGTGGTAATTGGCAATCTGATCAATCAGCTGTTTGTACTGCACAATGTGGTGCTTTGTAAATGTTGTTGGAGATGCTTTCAGAGAGACACTTGGAAAGCATTCCATCCCACCCAAGCTATACTTTCTGGATGGTAGACATGGATTGGAGAGACAGACAGGGAGCTTATTGCTGCAGTAATCAATATCTGACATACTCCTGTGTCCACAGCACTTGCATGGCTGGACCAGATCATTTTCTTGTCAATGGTTGGGCCAGGTTGTTGTTAGCCATGCATTCAGTGACAGTAATGTCACTGTAAGCCAATGGCATATTGGTAGATTCTCACTTCTTGGCGTTGGCTATTCCCTTGTGCTTGTGGGATACGAATGTTACTTGCCAATTACCAGACCAAGCTAGATGTTATCTCACTGTATAATGACACAGTTAAAAATCACACAACACCAGGTTATAGTCCAACAGGTTTAATTGGAAGCACACTAGCTTTCAGAGCGACGCTCCTTCATCAGGTGATTGTGGAGGGCTCGATCGTAACACAGAACTTATAGCAAAAATTTGCAGTGTGATGTAACTGAAATTATACATTGAAGAATTGATTGTCTGTTAAGCCTTTCATCTGTTAGAATACAGATCTTTCATGAAAGAAGTGAAACTATCACTGTATTCTAACAGATGAAAGGCTTAACAGACAATCAATTCTTCAATGTATAATTTCAGTTACATCACACTGCAAATTTTTGCTATAAGTTCTGTGTTACGATCGAGCCCTCCACAATCACCTGATGAAGGAGCGTCGCTCAGAAAGCTAGTGTGCTTCCAATTAAACCTGTTGGACTATAACCTGGTGTTGTGTGATTTTTAACTTTGTACACCCCAGTCCAACACTGGCCTCTCTGAATTATAATGACACAGATCTTTTCATTATCTAAGGAGATGTAAATGGTGCAGAATATTGTGCAAGCATGAACAAACCTCTACTTTGGAAATAGCAATGGAGGGAAAGGCATTGATGAGGCAGCTGCAGATTTTAAGGCCAAGGTACAAGTGTGAAGAACTCCTGCAGAGATGTGTGACGGCTGAGATGATTGACCGCGAGAGTTGTAATCTTGGTGAGTTCAGTTTTTCAAGGAGTCCTTATTGTGAATATGTGTTGACAATAAGAGCTGAGCATTTGTTGTCAGTAATTAAAATTTAACTGTAAAAAGAGAAGCATCTGAATGAGATAAATACAATCAATACATCTGTAAATCCAAGTCAAATGATCCTGAGTTCGTCACACTAAAATAAAAATGTGGTTGTGCTGGAAGGTCAAAGGCTGAGGGAAGAAAACAGGTCAATGTGTGACACAGTTTGGATGCCCAGAAAAAGTCAGAATGTTTGTCATTATCACACTAAAGGGATAGAAATACTCCCAATACTAGAAGTGGGAATTGTCTTAGTGACATGTATACCAAGTGCAGGCAGAAATAACTCGTTATGTTGAAGGTAAAATTAATCAGTCATACTTTACAATATTTCATGTACAGGTTATTCTGTTACAGTGTGTTTCGTTAGCACAAAATCACTATAATGCAATTGACAAATTGAAGACACTGTTTCTAAAGTGCAAAATTTTAAGGTGTGTCTTATTTATAATACAATTCCGGCCCCATTAGTTCAAATGGTGCTCTCATTACGAAATTTTCTTATAACACGGGATTGCACAAGAATGGAATTACCACATTATAGCAGAACTGACTGTAAGTGTCTCCTTATTCTGCAACTATGTTCCCTTGTTCAAGACCCCTACATAAGTGGAAACATCATCTCAACATCTACCCTGTCAAACCCCCTCAGAATTACGTATATTTCAATAAGATCACCCCTTACTTTTTCAAAATGCTAATGAGTAAAGACTTAATCTGGTTATCATTTTTCCTAAGTCAAACCTTCACCCCAGGAATCCCTCTAGTGAATCTTTTGAACTGCCTCCAACACCAGCATCTCCTTTCATAAATATGGAAACCAGAATCATACACACTACTAAAGGTGGAGTCTCAACAATCTGTACAGTTGTAATAAGACTTCCCTATATTTACACTTCAAACCCATGGTAACAAAGCCCAAATTCCACTTGTATCCTTAATTACTTGATGAACATGCATGCTAACCTTTTGTTTTGCACACAAATCTCACTTTGATGACCTTTTTGAAATCTTCCTCCATTTATAATTGTTTGCTTTTTGATTCTTCCTAGCAAAGTGTTTGACCTTACACTTTCCAGCATTAAAGCTCCAGCTTCCAAGTTTTTTGCCCATTCACTCTCTATTTCCTTCTTCAAGTCATTAACATAGATAGCAAGGAATTGAGATGCTGGGACAGGTTCTGATGGCACTTCACAAATTACAAAATGTCTATTAATCCCAACTCTCCATCTTCTGTGTGTCAATCCAGTCTCAATCCATGCTAATACATTACACTCAACCCTGTGAGCTCCTGTCTTGAGCATTAACCTTCCATGCAGCACTTAAAAAAAAAACCTTTGAAATCCAAATGCACTACATCTTCACTTTTGACTCCTCAAAGTCTGTCCACCAGCTCGAAGACACAAGTCAGGAATGCGATGGAATATTCCCTACAGTACCACATCCAAAAAGAAGTATGCCTCTGTTTCTTGAAAGACGAGTACAGCTAAAGTTGGGGTACAAAACTTTAAAAAGATTTAGCGATGCAAGATACAGAGATGGAATTTCCATGAATAAGGGTGACGACAACTTGTTTGTTTTGTTCGAATATTCATTCAGCATTCGAACACTTCGTAATGGGAAAGGCATGTCAGAGATAGTCAGAGATACTCCTACTTATGCAATGCCACTGGCTAAGTTGTTCCCCTCCCCACACTCAGTATAATTTTACTTTGAGAGATGCTCCCAGTGACACCTGAACACTGGGGTAAGTTGTTCCCCTTTAGCTAGGAACCCACACTCAGTGCAATTCTAATTGAAAGATCCTAACTGAATCACAATGCCACTGGAATTAGATGTTCTCTTAAGGCTATTGACCAACATGCAAAACAGTTCTCCAGTGAAAGGTATTAGCGATTGAGGGCATTTTCCTATTCATGGTCCACATTGAATACAATGCTGCTTTTACAGATACCCACAGTAAAGCGAGAACACTGGGTCACAAATTCCTCATGACCAATTCTGTTGTCAGTAAACAAAAAGAATTGTTTGCTGGCCAGCATTTATTAGTCAACCTCAGTTGCCCTTGAGAGGTGATGTGAGCTGCGTTCTTGAACTGCTGCAGTCCATGTGCTGTAGGTTGCCCCCACAATGCCATAAGGGAATGGATTCCAGGATTTTGACCCAGTCTGACATTGAAGGCATGGTGATATATTTCCAAGTCAAGATGGAGAGTGGCTTGGAGAGGAACTTTCAGGTGGTAGTGTTCCCAAGTATCCACTGTCCTTGTTCTTCTAGATGGTACTAATCATCGTTTTGGACAGTGCTGTTTAAGGACTTTTAGTGAATTTCTGCACGTATCCTGTAGACTGAACGCACTGCTCTCAGTGGTGAAGATAGTGACTGTTTGTGGATGTAGTGCTATTCAAATGTACTGCTTTGTTTAGGATGGTGTCAAGATCCATCAGTTTTGTTGAAGTTTCACTCATCCAAGCAATTGGGGAGTATTCCATCACGCCCCTAACTTGTGCCTTGCAGGTGGTGGACAGGGTTTGGGGAGTCAGGAGGTGATTTGTTTGCTACAGTATTCTGAGCCTCTGACCTGCTGTCCCAGCCACTGTATTGATGGGGTGAGGCCAGTTGAATTTCTGGCCAATATTGATAATGGGGGATTCACTGATGTTAACACCATTGAATGTCAAGGTGTGGAGGGAAGGTCATCTCTTATCACAGATAGTCATTGCCTTGCATTTTATGGCGTGAATCTTATCTGCCATTTTTCAGCCCAAGCCCAGATACCCAGCATATCTGGCAGCACAGTGGTAATCAATGCTGTCTCACGGCACCAGGCGCCCAAGTTTAGGTTCTAGCCTTGAAGGACCATCTGCATGGAGTTTACCTGTATGTGTGGTTTTGGTTTCAATGGTTTCATCTCACAGTCCAAAGCTGTGCAGGCTTGGTAGCTTATCCATGGTAAATGCAGAATTACGCCAGTAGGGTGGTGGTGTGGGATGGTCTTCGGAGGGTTGGTGCTGACCCAATGGGCTGAATGGCCTCTGTCTGCAGAGTAGGGATTCTACAATTCCATGATATTGTTGAGATCTTGCTCCCTTAAAACATTGATTTCTTCAGTATCAGATGAGTTGTGACTGGTGCTGAACATTGTACAATTATCGGCAAACATCCCCACTTCTGACTTTCTGACGGAGGGGAAGTCATTGATGAAGCAGCCGAAGATGGTTGGGCCTAGAGCACTACTCTGAGGAACTGCTGCAGAAATGACCAGGAGATGTGAAGACTGACCTCTAAGAACCACTCTGCCAGTTTTGACTCCATCCATCGGAGTTTACTTCCTGATACCCCATTCATTCTAGTTTTGCCTGGGCTCCTGATGCCACACTTGACAAAGTGTGGTCTTGATGTCAAAGGTAATCACTGTCAACACATTTCTGGAAATCAGCTCTGCAATTCAGCTCTACAGTGATGGATTGTCCCAACAACAAGACACCATTACAATGAGAGGGTCCAGCCTGATGTTAGTGATCCCAATACAGTTCAGTTCCATGATCATTAATGCCTTCATTCAGAGTGATTGCTGGAGACTTGACTCAATATCACACATCAATCCAGTAAATCAGTGGCAATGAAGAGCACCTGTGGGCAATAAAATCTTTTTTTTTTGTTGTTCTCAGTTGCCGAATTACACCACAGGGTTAGTTTGGAAATGTTAAATGGATACATGATATCACACATTAGGAATTTGTACTGCCCAGTTCAGTGGCCAATAAGTCGAGGGTTAAATGTATTTGTCATGCACACCAATGGCTCAGCATTCAGAGAGTACCCCACATCTGAGAGGTGGCTCCTCTGGGGAGGTAAAGACTGAACTTGAAGAGAAGAAATAAATACTTGAAGATAGCCCATCACAGAATGCTTGTACCCCAGAACATTCAGTCTTCTGTATTGTACTAACCTCTGGCATAATGGCAGCAACGCATGTTCTCTGAATCTGACATCGTTCCCTTGGCTGTCAAATGAAATTTGTTTAATATCTTGTCATCCAACATTCCATGGGAATGGGTTGAGCTCAGTTGGCTGGATTGCTGGTTTGCAGAGCAGTATGATGCTAACAGCATTGGCTCAATTCTCATCACTGGCTTGAGGTTACCATGAAGGATCTTCTTCTCAACCTCTTCCCTCATCTGAGGTCTGGTGGCCCTCAAGTTAAATCACTAGCAGCTACTTCTCTCTAATGACAGCCCTATGCTCTGGTAAGACTATGGTGACACAATATATCGAACACTATTTTCCTTCAAGTGAATCATTATGGAATTGAAGAACGGTGTCATTATTGCATCAAAGAGTTTGACCTACTGTGTTACTCCCCTGATGTAAAACACACTGTTCCAGACATGCCCCAGGCAGCAGTGTTGATGAAGCAGTCCTGACATTTACAATGTACTGTGGGAACATGCAGCTCGGTGTTACTGTTACTGCAAACATTTATAAACTTCCAAGTGCTAGCTGGCATCAGCAAGATCTTTCCATACTATCTCTCATCCACTCCCAATTTAAATTTGATTCCTCGATAGCCACAAAACAGTCTGAGATTACTCAGCACCTAAGTTTGATCTCCAATAAACCACCTCATATTGATATAGAGATTCAATCAACATGAAAACTTTTATCCAACCAGAAGGGGCTGAATGCACTGAACTGCCGTGTGTGGGATCAGTTCCCTGAATGGCCAGGGTTAAGACATGAGTGAATACAGGTGAGCAGTCATTCCCACTCACCTCAGCTTTCCAATCATTCAGAATGGGAGGAAAATATGACAACATTTCTCAGGGCAGATTGGCTCAAATTGATCAGCAAGATCTTGACTAGCATTGATGTAACATCTCACTTTATAACTGCAGGAACTGATATGTCTATGCAAATCTGTCTCGATGGTGTAAACCACAATTACTGTTTGGACAGGCATCCTATGTGACAATCGGTGCAATGATGTCCTACACCATGAGACAAAGAGCATCATGTAAATCAGGGTTGACAGATGATTCACATGAGAACACAGAACATCGAGCTGTACAGCACAGGAACAGTCTTTATAAAGCTGAAACATGACATCTTGATTCTTGTACTCAATTTATCAGCCAATAAAGGCAAGCTGACCATACATCATCTTTGCTACCCTATTTACTTGCATGGTCACTTGCAGGGAGCTATGGACTTGAACACCAAGATCACTGTACATCAATGCTGTTCAGGGTTCTGCCATTACTGTATATCTTTTCCCTAACTTTCAATCTCCTAAAGTGCAGCGCCTCATACTTCCCCAGATTAAACTCCATCTGCCACCTTTCCACCCATATCGGCAATTGATCTCCACTGTATCTTTGACAACCTTATCCACAACTTCACTGATCGTTCTATCATCTGCAAATAAACAAAGGGCAGAGGTCCCATTATGGAACCCTAAGGAATACCACAAGTCACGAACCTCCAGCCAGAAAAAACCCTTTCCTCTGCTTTCTATGGGAATCGAAGCTGCCACCTTACCATAGATCCAATGTAGTGTAATCTTCAGGATGAGCCCACCATGAGGGACCATAGCGGGCGCCTTTACTGAAATCCATGCAGAAACATCCACTGCTCTACCCTCATTGAATCTTTTGAGGAAGTGACAAAGGTAATCGATCAAGTTAGTAAGACATGACCTGCCTTGCATAATGCCATGCTGACTGTCCCTAATTAGGTCCTGTATTTCCAAATGCATGTAAACCCTATCCCTAAGAATAATCTCCAATAGTTTATTTTAATATCCGTTCAGCAGTGTGCTGTTGATGGACTATGATTCAATTGGTGATCCTGATACAGTATCTAATGCAGCATGTCCCTCAATACTGAACATCAGGTCAGTTGGTGTCACAGTAGCAGGGCTGACTTTCTCTCCATATGGCCGGATGTTCTTGATCCTGATTGGAGCCTCTGAACAGCACAACTGTATCAAATATCCGAAATTGCACATCAGTCACCCCAAACCAAAATGTCTTTCATCTACAAAAAATTATGTTGTACCACCCAATCTCCACCGTTCTGAGCCAGGTACAATGACAGAGGTTTCACAAAGTTGATGGAGTACTGCAGTACATGGTGTAACACTCCAGCCTCAAGGTGAATCCGTCTAAAAATATATCCAGGAGTTTTTGTCTCTAAAACATCAGTCCTGATAAAATAGTCATAATAATAATGTTATAACAATAATGTGAATAATAATGATAGCAATTACATATTTAAACTGACAGCTAAAGTCTAAATAATAATCCCAAATGAACGCAAATTGGAGGACCTTCACATTATCATTTGGGGAACATCAAAGGATAAAGCAAGAAAAGGCAAGATAGAAAACATCCTGTTGGACAATTTGATCCTCTGAGGCACCTAAAACTCCAGACCTCAGCGCTTATCCTATTGGGCTCTACACCACAGCACTGTGCATCATTTTACAAATGGCACACCTCACATAGCATTCACATAATTTCAACAATCTACATTGTAGTTGGAACCTTGTGTTCAATACCCTTCCCAATGATCTGTCCTCACAAATATCATAACCCCAGGCATCCACTGACTGACAAAAACTCAAGGTGGTCAAAGCCATCTGGGCTGATCCACCCTTATCATGATTAGATTTTCTACAGGGTGGAAACATTTGGCCCAAAAGGTCCACACTGACACTAATTAATGGACCTAACACTGTATGCAATTTAACATGGTCAATTCACCTCACCTACACATGTGTAGATTGTGGGAGGAAACCCACACAGACACAGGGAGAACATGCAAACTCCATGCAGACAATCACCAGAGGCAGGAATTGAACCCAGGTCACTGGTGCTGTGAGGCAGCAATGCTAACCACTGAGCCACCATGTCACAGGGAACCAATCTAATCCAGCTGACTGAGAGCAGGCTTTAAGTGACCATGGAGAGAGAATGGTCTTGCTAAACCCTTTCTAGACAAGCTGGGGCCGGTGCTCAGCCAAACTTCTTCATTGAGGCCTCAGTGTCAACCCATTCTTCACAGTACAGAGAAACAGACACCGCTACACGTTACTGAGAAACTTCCGAATCGACAAACAATTCACTTATACTCTGTAAGTGAGAGCACTTTCATCTGACATTGGGATTTGCCTTGCTAAATGGAAATTAAATCATCAGTAAATGCAGATCGGAAATATAGACTTATGTAACTTAAGTTGTTCCAAGACTTACCGGGTACACCAACAATGACAAGGATGGTGTCGTATATTTTTGAGATCATTATGTTTGCAAAATACATTTTATTGTTTGTGAAACAACCTCTCCCTTCCTGCTGCTGGCATCTGTCCGAATTGTCTCAAAATGAGAGATGAGACATATCCAGAGACATCGTATTATATTTTGTTGTATCTCTCCTGGGAAAATATGATCACACATTCACCTTTTTAATATCATTTTGAACAAAGAGATTACGACAACAGGTTTATTTTGATGATGTAATGTCATTGAAATTTAAGTCTACATTTGAATACCCCAAGGACTAGATGAATCTAATCTTATTTGGTCACAACCGGTCCTTGCAACTTGTCATCAAACAAGAATGCTTGCAGTGTTTCACACACTAATAGTCCCATCAACATCTGAATATCTTTTGATATTCTTTTCTGTGATAACTTTTATTTTACTGAGGATATTCAATCATTCAATACCTCATGTTGTACCTTGACAGCTGTTCTACTGCACACTGTTGTACCACTATTTTCCTTGTTAATTCAGTTCCACAACTCATTTGGGAAAGTCTGTCTGATTGAGCACTCAAATACCGAAGCTGAAACTAATACTGACCACAACAATAACTGGAACTTACACTTGGTAATAATTTCTCAAAACAAAGACAAAAAGAAATCAGAACCTTAACTTCAAAATTATAGAATGATAGCACCATATAGGACAGAAGTGACCCATCGATCCATAAAGATTGTCCCTCCAGAAATTACATGAAAAGCTGCACAAGTCCCACTCCCCAGCACTTAGTCCACAGTCTTGAATGTTATGACATTTCAAATGCTCATTCAAGTACTTTTTAAAGGTTTTGAGGATTTCCTTCTCCGTTATCCTCCTGGGCAATGCACTGTAGGCCGCTGCCATACTCCGGATGTCATGTTCCCTCTAAACCTCCTGCCTTTCAGCTACACCTCAGTATTGGCCCTCCACTTACTAGGATGCTACCTGGACTGGAAGTTTTGAGCTATAAGACGAGGTTGAATAGATTGGGACTTTTTTCCCCGGGAACGTAGGAGACTGAGAGGCAACCTTATTGAGCTTTATTAAATCTTGTGAGATTCATATAAGATAGATAGCCAACAGACTTTCGCCAGTATAGGAGAGTCAAAAATTAGAGAGCATAAGTTAAGGTGAGAGTGGAGAGATACAAAAGGATTCAGAGGGACACTTTGTTCAGACAGACGGTGGTGAGTGCTTGTAACAGGCTGCCAGAGGTATTGGCAGAAGCAAGGACAATTTTGTGATTTGATTAGATTAGATTCCCTACAGTGTGGAAACAGGCCCTTCAGCCCAACAAGTCCACACTTGTTGCCCACCCAGACCCATTCCCCTACACCTAACACTATGGACAATTTAGCGTGGCCAATTCACCTAACCTGCGCATCTTTGGACTGTGGGAGGAAACCAGAGCACCCAGAAGAAACCCACACAGACACAGGGAGAATGTGCAAACTCCACACAGACAGTTGCCCGAGATGGGAATTGAAACTGGGTCCCTGGCGCTCTGAAGCAGCAGTGCTAACCACTGAGCCACCGTGCCGCCCTAAGAAACATTTAAATAGGTACATGGATGGGGTAGATATGGACCAAACCCAGGCAAATGGGACTAGTTTAATTGTGAAAACTGGGTGGCACAAGCAATTTGGGCCATGCTGAGAATCTCTATGACTTTATCTAATCGTGGACTGGTAAAGACACATATCTTGTATGCCTTAACTATCCTATTACCCTGTCTTGCTGCCTTTGGGGATCTGTTAACAAGCACCTCAAGGTCCTTCTGTTTCTCTGAGCTTCCTGGTGTCCCACCACTCAGTGCCTTATGTTGTGACTTCTACTAAAGTGCATCATCTCACATTTGTCAGAGTTAAATTGCATCTGCCCATCTGACCGGTTTATATTATTTATGAATATGACAAACAATAAGGGATTCAGCACTGATCTCTGTGATACACACCGTACATTAATTACACAAACAGCCTCTAATTACACAAACAGCCTTCTGTCAATATCCGCTGCCTCCTCTGACTGAGCCAATTTCCCAGCCAACTTGCCAAGTTGCTCCAGCTGCCATATGCTTTTACCTTCATTCTGAATCCCCCATGTGGAACCTTGTCAAAGACTTTGCTAAAACCCAAATAAACTACTTCAATTGTCCTAGCCACATCCACAGACATGGTCACCTCCTCAAAATCTCCACCAGATTTGTTAGGCATGACCTCCATCTGACAAAGCCATGCTTACTATCCATGATCAAACCTTGTTTCTTTAATTGGAGATGAATCCTTTCTTTTGGAATTTTCTCCAATAATTTCTGTAACATTGATAGACACTCACTAGTCTGTTATTCCTGGTCTGTTATTCCTGTTCTTAGAACTTTGGGTTTCAAATTCCAATTTTTCAGATAAGCACATTCCAAAGTCCTTTAAGACTAAGGGAAAGAAAGAGTTCTTATTCATGCAGAAGAATTTCTTAGGTATTTTACACACAGAGACACAGAAAGACATGTACACATGTGTACACATACACACATACACACCACATTTACCTCACACACATATAAATTATTCTTTTACCTTGATACCTTCCTCTGAATGGTAAAATAATCCCCTCTAATCATCCATCGTTCCATTATAACTCCCACTGAGCAAATACACAAACCCTGATACAAACTGGATGTTCTCACAATTGGTCATAGTCAAGACAAATTCATGTAGTTGACCACTATCACTTAGTCTGTTGTATTTCCATTTTTTGGGATCAAATAGAAACAAATTAACTTGGAAGTAATCCAATCTAAAAAGAAAATCAAGTTGGGTTCCAAATCAGCCAGGAAGCCAGCCATTGAATTAGCTCATATTCAGATACTTGAGAGCTACTATCATGGAATTGGGTCAAATCCCAGCATGACAAAACTTCAATTTCATAAGTATGTGGATTATAAACTCTAATATCAACCATTAAACTAATGTCAGTTGTCAAAGAAAATGCACCTGGTTCATTAATATCCTTTAAGGAAAGATAACTACTGTCCTTACCTGGTCTGGGCTACATGTGACTCCAGACCCACAGAAATTGGTGTGGTTTATGGAGGTCAGCCATCTAAGCTCCAAGACCTCACAGCAGGAGGTCCTCAAGATTGTGTCCTAGCCCTAACTATCTTTAGTGACTGTATAACTGACCTTCTCTCAATCTGAATGCCATAAATCAGAGGGTTCGTTAATACTTGCACAATGTTCAAAGCATTCTTACATCCTCAGATACTGAATACTCCATGTCGCTGTGTCACAAGACCCCTGAAAATTCCAGCCTGGGCTGACGATTGGCAATTAACATTCACGCTATACAAATGGGAAGCAATTACCACCTTCAATAAGAAATCACCTAAATAATGCTTCTGGACACTTAAGGCTTTGCTATTGCTGAATCCCCTACGATCAACAGTATCGGAGTTACCATTGAGCTGAAAATGAACTGGACTCATGAGATAAGTCCTGCTCACTGTGGATAGAAGGGCAGGTCAGAGAGCAAAAGTACTGCCGTGAGTGACGCAGTTCATGGCACCAAACGCCTCTCTGCTATCTACAAGGCACACATCAGGAATATGATGGAATACACCCCATTTGACTGGATGAAATGTATCTCCAACAACAGTCAAGAAATTGGAGACCGCCATGATAAACACACAATGCTGTAGACACTTGAAGCCTGAAATGAAACCGGAAAGTGCTGGAGAAAGTCAACAAGCCTGACAGCATTGGTGGAGAGAAATACAGAATTAACCATTTGATTCCAATATAACTCCTCTTCAGAACAGTATTGAGGAGGAGTCATGTAGGACTAGAAACATTAATTCTCTTTCTCTCTTAACATATACTACCAGACCTGCTGAATTTCTCCAGCACTTACTTTTTTAGGACAAAGTAGCCAGTTTGATTGGCACCATCTCTACAAACATGCAGTGAATCCAACACCAATCTTCTTTAGCAGCCTTATGTATCATCAACTAGATATGCTCCAGAAATTCACCAATGCTCCTTAGACTGCATCTTCCAAACGTATGACCATACCTTCCTAAAGACAAAGGCAGTAGATGCATGAGAACACCACTACCTACATGTTCCCTTCCAAACCACTCACCATCGTGTTTTGGATATATATTCCTTCCATGTCCCCATAGTCATAGTGAACCACAGGCTGTTCTCTCATTAGCGAGACATGACTGGTCATGAGTTTAACCTGAGTGTCACCAAACCCCAGGGGAGGGGTGAGGTTGAGAAGGTGGGACCTTCATGATGATCTCAGCTAGTGTGTGGGGATTGAACCTATGCTATCGGTGTCACTGGTGTGAGATGTAAAGAGGAGAAGTGATCCTTAGGTTAAGCTCACCACCAGTTGACTCTCTCTTGCTCTCTCTCTCTCTCTCTCTCTCTCTCTGTCTATGAGAGAGCAGCCATATGGAACTAGAACTAGGGTGATTTCTACGGTAACCCTTGTTACGACACAGGGTAAACCCTCCTGCTTAAGTTAAAACCAGCAACACAGAAAAGATTGATCCTGTGCAGTAATCTGTAAAAATTCGAATGGCCAAGGAATATTTAAAATAAAATTAATGGCTTTATTTCTTAAAGTATAACAGAGAATAATTAACCACTATTTACAATTTCTTTCTCTAACCTACATTCTACCTTCCCTTCTATAATACTAGTCCAATAAAACTCCCAATTAAGAATTACTAAACAACACTTCTTATCTCAGAACCAGGCAGCTGTAGGTTCTTGTCTTCGGATCTTCCTGTGTCTGGAGTACTGAGGGACAGAAGTACTCTAACTCTCAGTACTTCTGTTTAACAGAAATCTTAGTTTTCACTTAAGAGTAAACAATTGATCAGATATTGATGTCTGTTTGTGGAAGGAAACTTCCATCACCTGCATCTACCTTCTAATTTATAAATGGTGGATAGAATTTGACAGTCACTCAGTATCTAGTCTCTGCCACATTCTCAAATCCACATTTGTAATAATCAGGCAGTTGAATATTTTCTTGTTGGAAATGGTGATTTCTTCATTAGTAAGTACTATCTACAACAAGATTTTGTCCAGGTTGTCCTGCAGGAGCCTTGTGAGCTGCCTTATTCTGGAAGGAATTGGAAATGTAGCTGAGTGATGTAAAATTGCTCATGAACACCGCTGTGACTTTATATGATAAATGGAAGATTGTTGAAGGAACAGCTGAAAATGGGCAAGATGAGGATGCCACCTGAAAAAATTCCCGATCATAGAATCCCTACAATGTGGAGAAAGACCATTTGGCGCATTGAGTATGTGCTGACCCTCCCAACAGCTTTTTCCTCAGACTCCGCTCCCTACCCTATACTGTAATCACACATTTGCTATGTTTAATCCACCTAACGTGACATCTTTGGACTGTAGGAGGACACTGGAACACACGACGGAAACCCATGCAGAACATTGGGAGACTGTACAAACTCCACACAAACTGTCACCCAAGGCTGGAATTGAACCTGGATCCCTGACACTGTGAGGCAGCAGTGCAAACCGCTGAGCCTGATGTCCCGAGAGAAAGGCAAAATGTTGCCAATGCTGGAAATCTGAAATTAAAAACACAAAATGCCAGGAAAGCACATGTGATCAGACAGTATTTGTGGAGAGAAACAGTTTGGTACAGGTCAGGACCTTTCCACATGAGATGCAACCTTCTTGAGACATCCGAGATTCCCAGAGGACTCATCAGGGTAGATGCAAAAAGATTGGTTCCTCTTGCAGGAGCAGAGGGCATAATCTCTAAATAGTCTCTCACCTATCTAAGACAGATGAGGTAGAATTTCTTCTTTGAGTGTAATGAATCTATGGAATTATTTATCACAGAGACTGTATAGGCTGTATAAGGACATTCAACACTGAGCGATTTTTCAGGGAATCAGTAAGCATTATATCAAATCGGTCATGATTTCATTGAATGGCAAAGCAGACTTAAGGGACGGCATGGCCACCTTCTGCTGTGTCTTACTGCAAGGATTAACAGGTGTAATGGTCAAACTGTAAAACCAATTCATATTAATCAGGGTTCACTACTAAAACTATACTAATCTCAAAAAGGCAGGGATCAGAGACAAGGGTTTCTAATCTGTGAATGGAAACTGACCAAGGATTAAATGAATAAAAGATCCTAATAGTCTAAGCCAATTAGTATCAACATATACAAAGCCAATTAATTTGAGAAACAACCTGTTTAGGAACAATAAAGGAACCAAGGATAAAAAGCCAATTAGACTTGAACAGGATGCTAAGAAATTCTCCTTGAAGAATTCAAGAAGTAGAATATGGTTGTCAAAGAGAAGCATGGGTTCAGTGAAATTTCGGGGATCAGTCCATGCACTGCTGCAAGAATGAAGACTTTAAGAAGTGTGACCAGATAATATGAAAGTTTGTGGAACTGTCAGTCAAATGGTAACAGGGTTACAGTCAGTGGAGAAACTCAGCCAGAAGCTGCAGCAGAGAAGAGTGTGCTTTTGGGCCAAAGATATTAAATATGTTAAATTAGAATTTGAACTATCAGCCATAGCATGGATTAGAGTTGGATAGCACATTGATTTCACATGATTCTCTGTCAGTTTTAACTGTATGGTGCTGCACCTTTAAAGATGTTAACATAGTCCAAAGCAACAACTGGTTAGCTCTGCAGCCTCACAGCACCAGGGACCTGGGTTTGATTCCAGCCCTGCGCGACTGTCTGTGTGGAGTTTGCACATCCTCCCTGTGTCTGCGTGGGTTCTCTCCGGGTGCTCCGGTTTTGTCCACAATTCAAAGATGTGCAGGTTAGATGAATTGGCCATGTTAAATTGCCCATAGTGTTCAGGGATGTGTAGCTTAAGTCAATGGTAAATGTAGAGTAATGGGATATGGGTTTGGAGGATCAGTATAGATTTGTTGGGCCGAAGGGTCTTTTCCCACACAGTAGGGATTCTAAGATTCTGAATGAACAGTTCATGTTCAAGGGGTTACAGAGCTACAAAACATGAACCTGCTGTGATAATCAATTCAGTTCACACCAACTGATAGCAAGTTGTGGCTGGGAGCATTGATAAATTGAAGACTACAGGTTGTGATAATATCTTGGCTGCAATGTTCATGACCTATCCATCACATTGCCTCCTTCTTATTCAATGTATTCTAGTGTTTCTATTCCCCTGGCATCCACCCAGCAATGTAGAGACTAAGCAAGTTAAGTTCTACCTAGATAAAAAAAGATTATATTTAACCTAATCCTTCTATTCTCCTTCAAAACATCATAACATGGCAGTAGTCGTCGAGTAGTACATATCAACCAGCCATTTGGTGTGCCACAAATATCGGATCTGAGTCCACTGGTTTTCATCATTTACATAATTGATTTGGATGTGAACACAGGACGTATAATTAGTACGTTTGCAGATGACACCAACATTTGAGTTAAACTTCTTTACTATACACTGCACCTACAATGGGATCCTGATCAGATAGACCAATAGGCCAAGGAGTGGCAGATGGAATGTAATTTAGATAAATGTAAAGTGCTGCATTTTGGAAAGGTAAATCAGGGCAGGACTTATACACTTAATGGTAAGGTCCTGATGAGTGTTGCTTAGAGTGCAGAAAGAGTTCAGAAAATATTTACAAGGATGTTTGCCAGGGTTGGAGGGTTTCAACTGGAGAACTGAATCATAGCCTTCCTCAGAAAACTTAAGCAATCAGGAGAATTAAACAAGACAGACTTCCAAAAAATGAAACCAGACGGATCCAACACAGCATGCTTCTATGGACTACCCAAAGTTCACAAACCAGGAGCCCCCCTCAGACTCACAGTCTCACTACCAGGAACACCAACACACAGACTAGCCAAGGAACTTCACAAAAGTCTAAAGCACTTAGTAGAGTACTCCTACCACTGCATCTAAGAACTCCTGAACCTCATCAAAGACACCAAGAAAGAAGTGGATGAAATAATGGTGTAACAGCCCTGTTCCCATCCATCAACATCAACCTGGCCAAAGGAACACTGACTACGCTATTAGAAAAACCAAAGACACATATACCAAACACCACCAACTTCATCAGCAAGGACAACATCATCAAGCTAGTAGAACTATGCCTCACCACCCACTTCACTTTCAATAGTAGGACCCTCAAGCAAATCAATGGAATACCCATATCAGGGTTCCTCGCAGAAACAGTAATGCAGAGACTCAAACAAACAACTCTCCCAACCATCCAAGTCACACTTTGAGTCCGCTGCGTGGATGGCACCTTTGTGATCACTAAACAAAACAATTTAGAGGAAACCTTCAAGATCATCAATAGTATCCTTACTGACATAAAATTCATAAAGGAGGAGGAAAACAACAATAACCTGTCATTTCTCGATTTCACAGTAGAGCGGACAGCCAATGGAGACCTTCAAATGCGCATCCACAGGAAAACAACACATACGGACCAAATACTGAAATACAGAAGCAATCATCCCAACACCCACAAACAAAGCTGCATTAGGACAGTATTTCAATGAGCCACCACACACTGTAGAACTTCAAAGATCAGAAGAAAACCACCTATTCAGTGTATTCAAGAAGAACAGGTACCCAATAAACACATTCTACCGATTTCTCAGCAACAAACCCAAACAAGCAGACAAAACAGGCCCAGAAGCCTTAGGCACTTTACCCTGCATCAAAGACATCTCTGAAATGACTGCCAGCCTACTCAGACCTGTTGGCAGCATGGTAGCCCACAAACCAAACAACACACTTTAAACAGTAGCTAATGAACCAGACAACATGCAAAACAAACGTCATCTACAAAATCGGGAATCGATGTTTCGGGCATAAGCCCTTCTTCAGGCTTATGCCGAAACGTCGATTCTCCTGCTCCTTGGATGCTGCCTGGCCTGCGCTTTTCCAGCAACACATTTTCAGTTCTTTGCCCCTTAGCATAGGACATAATTGCACTGATTATCCCATAGGATGTCTGACCAAACAGTGATTGTGGTTTACAGATGAGGTGGTTTATTGGACGTGACATTTCGATATTAAAAGGGACCTAAGGGGCAACCTTTTCATGCTGAGGGAGGTGTGTGAATGGAATGAGTTGCCAGAAGAAGTGGTGGAGGTTGGTACAATTACAATATTTAAAAGGCATATGGATGAGTATATGAATAAGAAGGGTTTAGAGGGATATGGTCGAAGTGCTGGCAAGTGGGACTAGATGAATTTAGGATATTTGGTTGGCATGGACAAGTTGGACTGAAGGGTTTGTTGTCATGCTGTATGTTCTATGTCTCTGTCTCGAGTACCATCTGGCAGCTTCTACTCTCCAATGACCAGGTCAGTAAATCTTTGTTTACCTTCTGTTGGAATTATTGGACTCGCAGTTTCATCATAGTCTCAATGGGCTGAGGGAAAATTGAGAAACTAAAACTAGAGGAAATGTGAGAATAATTGTTCTCAACACCAAGACTATTGAGTCAAGTATAGTGTCAAAGGAACTGAACAAAACAAACCAATAGATTGTTTAACATCGCCTTAGGATGCCAGGAATCAAAACAGAAAATTCTGGAAACATTTAGCACATCAGGAGGCATCAGTGGATAGAGAAACAGAGTTCACATTTCAGATTGTAACCTTTCATTGATTCTGATAAAAGCTGCCAGTTAATGAGATCACGGCTGATCTGGTAACTCTCAACTCTACTTGCCTGCCTTTTCCCATAATGCCTGATTCCCTTATTGATTAAAGTCAATTTGTCTTGGCATTGAATTTTCTTAAAGCCCTCTGTGGTGTTGTATAGAAAGCACATCCATTTATCACCCTGAAAGGTATTCCTTGAATTTTCACGCTTCTCTCTTATTTCTGGGCTGTTCTCCCCTGACCTTTTCCCAGGGAAATAATCTCTCTTTACCTATCTTTACCTTAAATATTAATCAAGCTGATACAAATTTCCATTATATAACCAGGCCTCATTGAAACTTTTTTAATCTCAGAATCATTCTGCTGATTCTGTATTGCACCTCCCCCATGCTGCAGTGCCGAATTGGATACAGTGTCCCAGATCATGTTTGTGTGTGTGTGTATGTATTATATATATATATATATATATATATATTTCTATACCTCGACCCCATAAAAACAGTCACTCGGGTAGGAATGACAGCATTGAGAAGACAAAGATCGTTGAAAAATGCCTTGTTAAAAAAAACATATTGCTTTGTGAAATAAGAGTTGTGTGCTTATTAAAGTCTGTGGGTAAACGGTCCGGTGATAATACCGCTAGGCCATTGCCTCCCCCTAAATGAAAGACAATGCATTCATATCAAAACAGTGAGCATTTTGGCAGATATTTAAAACTTGTTTTTAAACTTTTGGACACCTTAAGTTCAAGGGGAGCTCATTGACCTAACTGATTTCGTATAAATTTGATAATTAATTAATTTGATGAAAGTATTTGGCTTTATTGCTTCATCTTCAGCTACTGAATCACAATCATAGTAATAATGCAACATGGGTCTGCAGACCAGCTAGTTAAAGTTGGTTGTAGGAAAAATATCGCAGTTTTTACTCAAAGCCATAATGGTAAAATATCCAGAACTGAGGATATAATAAAGAACAGTCAGCATTGGTGTCAAACCTTATTGAATTGTTTGATGACATAACAGTATATGTAAAGGTATTGGGGAGGGTGTGTTTATGTCTGGACTTTTAAAAGATATGTTAATAGTAAACGAGAGTTACAACATGGATGCAGGAAAGAAGTAGCAGAATGGATAACAATAGGGTTAGAAACAGAAACTAAAGCTAAAAGTTAGTTGTTCAGACTGACAGAATGTGTTGTTCCACAGGGTACTAGTCCTGAAAGTAATTGTGCCTGGAGATCAGGGGTATAACAATTATGTGAATGACAGGAAATTGGCGATTATGGCTAATACTGAGGAAGGTTGTGGTAAAATAGCAGAGTCCAGAAAGGTGAGCAGAATGGGCAAGACAGTGGAAAATAATTTTAAGAGGTGGTGTATTCACATAGGAAGGAGAAGGAGGAAACTATTTGGATGTATGTTTAAAATTGAGGGGATTTGATGATGTGGGTGTAAAAACGTGGAGTCTCTGACCAGCTTGAAAAGATATTGGAGCGGGAGGGTGAGGATCCAGTTGTTGGTCCACATTGTGACTAACAACATAGGCAAGGCTCAGAAGGAGGAGCTCTTTGGAGATTATCAAGCACTAGGAACAAAATTAAGGAACAGGTCCTCAAGAGTTATAAACTCCATGTTACTACCCGAACCAAGTGTAAATTGTCTTGGAGATAAAAAAACTAGGGAAGTGAACATGTGACTAACAGAGTGGTGTGAGAAAGAGGTGTTCCATTTCGTGGGCGATTGGCATCAGTTTTGGAACCACAGGAATCTGAACCAATGGGACAGCCTCCACCTGAACCAATCTCAACCCAGTGTTCTAGTGAAAAGGATAAATAGGTCACTCGGACTTTAAACTTGTGAACTGGTGGTAAGGGAAGGGGAAAACAATAGGAGGTATGATAATAAATAGAAAGGAAAGTAACAGGTTAGCATGTGTGCAGGAGGGTTTAACTACATGGCAGACTATGAAAGAAGCTAAAAGGAAGGATAGCTCAGGAGATAATGTTAATGAAGGTGTTAGAATTCAGGAAGTGGTTATAAAAACTAGCAGAAAGGCATTTTTACCTGAATGCTCATAGCATTCAAAACAAGGTAGATGAGTTAACGGCACAAAACATTGCAAATGAATCTGATTTAGTAGCCATTACAGAGACATGGTTGCAGGATGGTCATGACTGGGAGTAAAATGTCCAGGGATCAGACTATTCAGAATTACAGACAGGAAGGTAAGGGAGGTGGTGTAGCTCTGACATTTAAGGATGACATCAGGGCAGTGGTGAGAGATGATATCGGTTCCATGGAAAATAGGGTTGAATCCATTTGGGTGGAAATTGGAAATTCTAAGAACAAAAAGTCACTGATAGGCATAGTCTACTGCCCAGCAAATAATATTACATTGTGGAAAGCAATAAGCAAAGAGATAACTAACGCCTGTAAAAATGGTACAGCAATTATCATGGGGGATTTTAATCTACATTGGTCGAACCAGGGCTGTCAGGGTAACCTTGAGGAGCAGTTCATTGAATGTATCCACGATCGTTTTCTTGAACAGTGTGTAATGGAACTGATGAGGGAACAAACTCTCCTTGATCTAGTCCTGTGTAATGAAATAGGAATGATGAATGATCTCATAGTTAGGGATCCTCTGGAAGGAGTGATCACAGTTTGGTTGAACTTAGAATACAGTTGGAAAGTATGAAGATAAAATCCAATACCAGTGTCCTGTGCTTCAACAAAGGAGACTACAATAGGATGAGGGAAGAGTTGGCCAAAGTAGACTGGAAGCAAAGATTTTATGATGAGACTGTTGAGAAGGGGGACTTTCTAAGCAATTCTTCAAAGTGCTCAGCAGAGGTATATACCAGTGGAAAGGGAGAACTCTAGGAAAAGTGGTAATCAGCCATGGGTGTCTGAGGAAATAAGGGAGGCTATCAAATTGAAAGGAAAAGCATACAAAGTAGGAAACTAGAAGACTGGGAAAACTTTAAAGGTCAACAGAAAACCACAGACAAAGCGATAAAGAAAAGTAAGAAAGACTATGAGAGTAAACTAGCTCAGAATATAAAGACAGGTAGCAAAAGCTTCTATAAATATGTAAAACAAAAGAGTGGCTAAAGTAAACATTGGTCCTTTACAGGATGAGAAG
The DNA here is from genome assembly GCF_037043375.1 of Chiloscyllium plagiosum. Lineage (NCBI taxonomy): Eukaryota > Metazoa > Chordata > Chondrichthyes > Orectolobiformes > Hemiscylliidae > Chiloscyllium > Chiloscyllium plagiosum. The sequence continues at coordinate 99,094,532 of NW_028270167.1, forward strand.
GGGGATTTAATATTGGATATGAGGAAATGGCCGAGACATTGAACAGGTATTTTCGTGGGTTTTCATCGTGGAGGACATGCCAGTAATTGACAAAGAGATGAAGGTAGGTGTGGACCTGGAAACAATCATTATCACAAAAGAGGTAGTGTTGAGCCAGTTAATGGAGCTAAGGGTAGACAAGTCTCCTGGCCCTGATGGAATGCATCCCAGGGTGCTGAAAGAGTTGGCAGGAGAAATAACAACTGCACTCGTAATTTTCCAAAATTTATTGGGACTGCTGCAGCAGTCGAGTGTGTGGTGCTGGAAAAGCACAACAGGTCAGGCAGCATCCAAGGAGCAGGAGAATCAATGTTTCAGGCATATGCCCTTCATCAGGCAGTTCGAGCAGTCTGGAAAACAGCAAATGTGATGCCACTGTTTAAAAAAGGAGATAGATAAAGATGGGGAATTATAGACCGGTTAGTTTAACTTCTATAACATGAGCTCCATAACATGAGCGGGATCATCACTGACAGCACTGACAGGGATCAGCAGATCCAGAGAGAGGGGGAGGAAAGATCAGAATCTGAGAACATTAGACTAGAATGTTCCAACAATGGATCAGAATCTGAGAACATTAGACTGGAATATTCCAACAATAGACAAGAACCTATCCAATTATGTTTGGTATCTTTCTGCATTTGATTGGTTGTCATTATCATCACTGATCTATTACGCTCTTCTCATTATTCAATACTTTTATTATCCCTTCCTGGCTATCGTTGGTGTTCCTGGTAAGTGTCGCTGTCCAGATTTTGTTTTCTATAAACCTTTTATGACTGTATTATTGTTATTTCATGTAGTCTACACTTCTTGCACTATTATTGTTCCTATTGAAACTGTGAATCCAGATGTTCACTCTCCAGACCATCAATGAACGTATTCAATTACTGTCTCCCTCTCTGCTCTGGCAGTGTTACTCACGGGTCTCTATGATGACCTACTCAGTTTCAGCGGAGAACCACAATGCACTGTTATTTGTTATTTAAATATTAAGAGCATGGAGGTTACTGTCTACTGTTCTGGTTACAAACTCCATTTCCTTCCACTGTTTCCATCCCATCCCTGGCCAATATCTGCGGCTGAAGCAGACAGGTCACAACTGTGGGAGATCCCTTTGACTATGAGCTCATTCCTGACACCATTCCCTGACCATTTCTAACTTGAAATACTCACCACTCCAGGGCATATCTCACTGGTTTATTTCATCTGCTGTTTGAACCTTGAGCTATGAAGTACAGTCTTAATGAAGCTAATAATGTGCTACTAACACTCCCGGCTTCAACCTGCCGAAACAAATCTGATTCGAACTCACACCAAACTCCCATCCATCTGTCATTCATGTGCAAGCGGATATATATTGCTATTGTGTCTGGCAATGCCTTTATTTTAACATTATCAAACACTTTACCTTATCTGTCCATGAAACTTCTCTCGTTCTCTCTCTGTTGATTAACAAAAAGCCTACCAGTTATTCGTATTTAAAATAGTTTCCTCCATGTGGGTTCCTTCTCAGACAATGAGTTTCGCATTCAACCACACCAATCGTGCACACACACACACTCTCAACCTCTGATGAGGACACACACACACACCAAACCTGATGCGAGTATAGTTAGCATATGATAGTAAAGTTTGCAATACTCTCCAGATAGTGCCGTTTACTGATCAACACACGCATGGTCTGCACAGCTCTCCATTATGGGCCGTCATCTTGTCCCGATTTATGTTGTTTGTGGTGTTCTGTGAAGCAGATTCAGAATTTGATGTAACAAACCATTTCAGCTGATCTGACAATGCCTTTATTCAATGTTCTCATTCTTGTCATTTTACTCGCAAAGATCTCACTTCTGCAGTTAGTCCCACTGCCCTGTCTTTTTCCCCATATTTCCACAACATATTTTCAGTTAATTAACTGCCTGCTTCTGTCTGTAATGTGAATCTCTCTGTCCCTCTGTATCTTTCCCTGGCCTTGGGTTTTGGCTCCCTAGTGTATCGAGTGCTGGCATTGTGTAGCTCAGAAATAATGAAATGGTGTGTGTCAGGCTATTCTTCGAGGAGAAAGTGAGGACTGCAGATGCTGGAGATCAGAGCTGAAAATGTGTTGCTGGAGCCCACTGAGTAAAGGACCAGGCATCTAAATTGTGTGACAATGCTGTCAATTTTTTAATAAAAGGTTATTTTCTATTTTATTTTAGTAAGAGATCTTAAAGGCCAAACTGCCTAGTGAAAACGGCACAAGTAAATAACTTACAACACTTTAAGGTTTTTAATAAATCGTAGTAACAATGGCCAGCTGGCACAGACCAGGCTTTCTAGTTTTTTCTTTGTAGCTGTAACAGTTACCAGGGGCTTGGGGTCCCAGAAGGGTTGGAAGTTTTAGTAAATTATCCCTAGCTGCTATTGTCTCTGAAACTTCACTTAGTGCTGTTTCCTCCTGGATTGGAGAACTGTATGCAAGAATGCTTGTCTGAATGTTCCTTTTTGCCAGGAGGTGTGTTTAGGTGATTTTAGTTTATTGGAACAGTTCATTTATAGAAAGTACTGTATCCAGTATTTGGTTAAGGTTTCCAATAGTTAAGTTATTCTAAATTCCTCTTCATTTTGTATGGATTTTTATTAGAGTGTTAAATATATTGTGTTTTGCTGAAAGGTGAGTTGTTTGACTCGTAGTATCACATCTGGAAAATCCAACTCACATCTACATTTAAAATAAGAAAAGGTTGACATCCAAGCTACCTTCTTAAAATAGTTTGAGGCAGTCTGGTTCGTCTATAGCAAACTGGGGACTCTTGGCTGGTTCAATATCGATAATACCAAATTGGGTTTAGAATTTTCAAACAGGCAATTCAACCTAACAAGTCCACACCAACCCTCTGAGGAGTAACCTACCCAGACCCATTCCTCTACCCTATTATTACATATTTACCCCGACTAAGGCAACAAACCCACACATCCCTGAAAACTATGTACAATTTAGCAAAATTTCAGCAAAACAATAGTCCCACTTTCCTTCACGAGGCCCTTAGCTGTGAATGTTATGGCACTTCCAGTCCTCCTCCAAGTCCTGTTTAACAATTGTGAGTTTACCCGTGACAACTACCTTCTCAGGAAGTGTATTGCACACCCCAAACAACCTCTGAGTGAAAAACAATCCTCAAAACCTCTTTAACCCTCAAATTCTTTACTTTAAAAGTGTGTTCCTTTGTTCTTGGCCCTTGGGCTAAAAGGAACAAGTGCTGTCTATCCACCCTGTCCATGCCTCTCGTAATCTTATCCTTCTGAATCACATCCCCATGAGCCTTCTCTGCTTCAGAGCAAACAACCCAAGCTTACCCAGTTGCTCTTGATAGCTGATACGTTCCATCCCAGGGAACATCCTAGTAAATCTCCTCTTCCTGTGCAATCCTGAAATGCACACAGTATTCCTCTGTGGTCTAACCAAAGTCCCAAATAGCTCTTATAATCTATGGCTCAATGAAGAATGGTTATGTCTATGGTCCCATATGCCTTCTTGAGTAACCTAATAGCCTTTCAAATCAGGGATCACTGGAGAAGCAACCTTTGAGCTTCCTCACGTGCTGCCATTCATTGTGTATGCCCCTGTCTGCTTCCTTCTTCCAAAGTACATCCCCTCATATTTATCAGGATTATAGCCCATCTGTCAATGATCTGCCATCTGACCATTCCATCTATATCTTCCTGTATCATAAGACCTTCCTCCTAACTGTCAACCATCAGCCAATGTTGGTGTCAAATGCAAACTTATTCATCACAGTCGCCACAAACTATCCCCCCCACTTCCACTTTCACATCTACATCATGAGTACCACAAATAATATGGGACACAGCACTGATCGCTGTGGTACACCCACCGGACACTGGTCTCCAGTCACACAGACAGCCTTGTACCACCACCCTCTGTCTCCTGCCACGATGACAATTTTGGATGTAACTTGCCAAGATACCATGAGACTTTACTTTGTTTATCAATTTCCCATGTGGGGTTTTCTCAAGATCTTGCTAAGAATCAAGATGAACGGCTTTCTCGAAAATGAGTCACTCAAATCCGTTAGGCAAGACTACCCTCTGATAGAATTCATGCTGTCTCTCCCTGATCAAAGCTTGCCTCTCCAAACGTAGATCGATTTTCTCCTTCCCTGCTTTTTCCAATAGTTTCTCTGACACTGATCAGATACTCGCTGTTTGAAGGTTGCCTGGTCTATCTCCAGCACCCTTCCTGTGACGTGGAACCAGACCAGCTGTTCTCTATCCCTCTGGAGCCACATCTGTGACAAAAGTTGACTTAAACCTTTTGGTTCGGCCTTTTCGTCTCTCGTCTCTCATCTCTCCCACAGTATCCTGAGACACAAGTCATTCGGATCAGGGGATGTGACCAATTGTATGCCACCTATAACCATCAATCCCTGCTCGCATTTTATACCAATCTGCCGAAGAGCTTCATAGTCCACCTTCTCGAATTCTGTACTTGCATCCTCCTTCTCCCAAGTAAAACAGATCTGAAGCGCTCATGTAAGTATCTGCCAATGTTCATCAGCATCACACACAGATTGCCTTGCTGGTTTCTAATGGGCCCTAATTGCTCCCTGGTTCTCTGTTCTGCTTGATGTGCATTTGGAATATTTTAGAATTCTTCCTAATCTTGCCTGCTAGCACTTCTCCATGTCTCTGTGTTAGTTGGGCTCCTCTGTGTGAATTTTCTAAGCTTCACCGAGATCATGCCTCATTCTTTTGAACCTCTCAATAGCACAGGCCACTTTTCCTCAACAGAGGAATTAATCTGGAGAATCACCATTGTAGTTCATCTGTACTCAGCACATTCTTCCTCAGATCAGGAGACCAGAACACAACACTCCAGATACAGTCTCGCCAACACTCTCTGCAACTGGTGCAGGATGTCTTCCTTCGATATTCCAAATCCCTTTCAATGAAGGCAAACCTAACTTTTACTTTTCCATTTGCACATGTTCTTGCCAATACTCTCACCTTTAACTTTATTTGCTAACTCACTGTGTGAGGTCTTCAAAAATCATCCAGAATACACATCTATACCATATCTCTGGTTCTCCATTGTCCATGTTTACAAGAAACATCTTCAAATACTTTGAAAAACATTTCTCAGTAATGATTTCCCTTTCATCAATGTATAATCTTTCTCCCCAATTTTCCTGTTACATTCTAAATATCCAAGATCACATTCTTTATCATAGAATCTAACAGATTCCTGACTGTGGATAACAAGTTACCAAATCTGTAGGTCTCCAATCTCCCTCTTCTTCCCTTCACAAATAGTCGGATTAAGTTCATAACATTCCGGTTATCCAAGAGTTTTGGCTGGAAGCATTGATTTTCCTGTTCCCTGGAGGCTGCTTGACCTGCTCTGCTGTTCCAGCTTCACATTTGTTGACTCTGACTTCCAACATCTGCAGTACATACTGTCTCCCACATTAATCACCTTCCACTTACCCAGAATGGACTCCTGCCTTTGCAAATGACCAGAGCAAAACCCAATGCTGTCCAATACAATCAATGCTTCTATTGCTGCTTCCTCCGGAATTCTGGGATGAAGTACATTTTGTCTGTCAGACTTATCAATGCTCAATCCAGCTTTGTTTCCAAATCCTGCCTCCTCCCTGTTAGGAAGGATTTTATTTTCTTTATTTGCACAAGGCCCACGGTCACTTGGTGTTTCTGGGGGATTTTCTGGATCTTACTCCGTGAAAACAGACACAAAGTAGTTGTTTATTTTCCCAGTAATTTCCATGTTCTCCACAATAATTTATCCTGTCCACACATTCTCTGCTCCGCATTGGACTTTGCTTTCATTTCCCTTTTAAACATCGATTGTAGCTTTTTGTCCATTTGTTTGTTTCTTGTTTGATTTCACGTTCTCCTTTTGATTTCCCGAGCAGTTTCTTGGTCCTCCTTTGCTGGGTTCTAAATTTCTCTGAATTCACTGTCATAAAATGATACCTGATATTTTAATGTAATAATAAATATTAATGTTTTAAAAACAGTTCACATCACCGAAGAAGGTGTTCTGGAGGCTTTAGGGAATATAAAGATGGATTAATCTCTGGGACCTGGTCTAATGCATCCCACTCAGATATACACAGTAAGGGAGGGAAATTGCAAAATGTTTTCATCATCTATAACAACGAGTGAGGCGCCTGGTGACTGGACAGTGTCTAATATTGTGCCTTTTTTTCAGAAGGGTTGGAAGGAGAACTATTGAACCTGTGAGACTGACATCTATTGTGGTAAATTGTTGGAGGTGAGCTTAAAAGCTAAGATTTTTGTATATTTATGGAGGCAGAATTTGATTCAGGATAGTTGGTATCCATTTGTATGAGGAAAATCGTGTCTTGCAAATGTAATTAAGCTTTTTGAAGAAGTTATCTAAAAGGTGGATGAGGGCAGAGCAGTAGATGTTGTTTACATGGACTTTAGTAAAGTCTTTGACCAGGTTCCACAAAGTAGACTAATTAGTGAAGTTCGATCACATGGGATTCAGAGTGATCTTGCCACTGGATACAAAACTGGATTAATGTCAGGAGACAGAGTGACAGTAGAGGATTGTTCATCCATAGAGAGCAGTATGTCAAGAGTCTGCACTCTGCTGCTGCTGCTGTCCTTTGAAAATAGATGCTGAGTTGTTGTAACTGACAGGAGCTGGAGTAGGTTGAGGCCTAGAGCAGGGAGTCTCTAGTGCTGCAGCCTGCCAGCACTGTCCAGCACTCGAACCTGGGATTCTCTTATGCTTTTACTGCCTTTGGAAGCCTGGTGGTCTGTATTTTTCCTCAGTGAGTTGAATACTGCTGTAATAGCACCTCCTATGCTGGGGAGAAAATGCTGAGGGTTGGGGCTACAGCCTGGGCCTTAGGTGCTGCAGCCTGGAGGGGACCAAACTTGGGACTTGCTGTCACTGCTGCTACTGCTGCTGCCGCTACCCTGAGAAGCCTGATGGTCTGCAATTCTATTCTCCGGTGGCTGAGAGATTTGTTTCTGGAGCCTGAATGTCTTCTTCAGTTTGGGGATTCTTACCTGGACACTAATTTCTTGGGGGTGGGGGGGGGGGGGGGGATGCTGAACATTTACAATGAGTGGCTGTATGTTGGAGTCTGGGACCTGGAACTATTTGGAGCCTGGACCATCTCCTTTTGGCTGCTGCTTTGTGACAGTAACCTATTTGCTGCCAGGGACTATTGCTCTGGGCACTGGGGAACAATTGCTTTGCACCTGTGGTTTGGGTAGCAGGTCAGGGCATGGTTGCCAGGGTGACTGGACCGGCAGGTCAAGCCTAACAGGACTCTCTCAGTTTCTTTTACTGACTATTTGTGTGAGGGGAGATGTTGGTCTTGGTTTGGGAGGGGTGATGGTGATCACAGGACTCTGTAAAACAACACCCAGGGTGGGGCCCAGTCATTCCTACATGGGGGTGGATGCATCTTCCACCTCCCCCACCAGCCCCTCCCTAGGCCTCGTCACCCTTTCCTTATTTAACAAACCAGCTCGGGACGAAATGTTACATTCACCCCAACATGACCATTAAGACCTGTCAGCGGCCTTGGTGGGGCTAGTCTAGTTCCCCTACCATTGTTGCTGCATCAAAGATGTATAGGAAGGCAGTGTTCTTCCTGAAGACTGAGCAGGTGGTGCAACTCACCCTGGAAAAGGGCCTTACTGTCGCTAAGATGGTATTGCCTGTTGACCCTCTGGAGGTAATTTCCCAGAGGATCATTTTGTCGAATATCCTGTGCTTTGTTCCATTTGATTTACTTCCATCACACCTTCACCAGCTCAGGGGGATGTTGTCGGGTATGGGGTCAGTACTGCTTGGTCTAAAGGAGGTCTTTGCTTACCTGGCATTCTGGTCAGTGAAGGCTGTGCGGTGTCATGCCTGCAAGGAGGTGGGACTGCTCTGGAGGAACTGGCCTGCCTTGAAGACCACTGCCAACACCCAAGCGACCAATCATGAAGCTGTGAGTGAGCAGATGGTGCCTCCATTTGCAGTGTCCTCAGTGTTTGGAGGGGGAAAAAGAGTCCCTCCCCCACTCAGTAAGTTGGTTTTCATTCTTTTGGTTGATGCTGGTGACATTCATAGCTCGCCTGAACGTCAAAGGCAGCAGGAAGGCCGAGTGCAGATAACATATCCTTCAGTCCTCAGAGAATGAATCTACACAGTGAGCCTCCTGCAAGAAGCCCCGACTGGATCAGGAGACAAAGCTCCATGGCTCCTGAATTGGCAGGGAAGGGTCTTTCTGAGTAACTGGCCTCCAATTCTGGAGGGGTGGCTATCTTGTTGGCCTCTTTTCTCAGCTGGAGATCTTGAGGGTCAGGGAGACCCAGCCATCCATTCCAACTCACGGTTCATTTCAGAGGCTGAATGATTCACTTCATAAACGTATATGTACCTTGGATGGTACAGGAGCAGACCTATTTCTTCAAGGAGTGACTATGTGTGAGTCCTGGAGGTATGGTCCTTTCTTGGGGCAGGGTCATCACCAGTCTGTTATCTAAGAAGGGAATCTCTGTTTGTTAAAGATCTGGATCATCCACAAGAACACCCACTTGGGACGGAATGTGATCGATTATTCCCAAAGGATTGGCCAGTTACCTGCCTTTCTCTCCTTTGATCAGGGAACGATGCTCAACAGAGTGGATCGAGAGTATCTGCTCAGGACACTGTGAGCTTTTGTGTTCGGAATGTGCAGGTCACTCAGACCTGACTCTGTACACTGCCGCAGAGTGTCCAGTAATGGTTAACAGGTCCCCGAAGGCAGCCTTGTGCTTTGGGAGAGCAATGGGTCAGGCCTGTCCCCTGTATGGACCGGTTTTCCTCTCTCTGCATGGTCCCACTCCTGTATAGTTTGCATTAAGCTGCTTTAAGGTATGGCTCTGCACGGGCTGGGGCTCGAGCTGGGTTTTCACGATGTACACCGATGACTCACTCCTCATGTTCACAGAGCTGCGGAGGATGGGGAAGTGCAAGGAGGTCCACTCAGCAATGTCCTCTGCAAGGATCACCTGGAGCAAGGTGCTTGGACCATTTGGTCGGACCGAGGCAGGTGGACGCCCTGCCAGATGAGGACCGGTGCTCCCCAATCCAGATAAAACTCATTGCGGTTTTTCTGGGCCTAGAGGGTAACACCGGGTCACTGCTGCAGTTCTGAGCCTCCTGCTTGAGGAGGGTGGTCAGGAGCTGGTGTGACTTTATACCCATAACTTTCCACCTTCAGACCTTGCAGCGATACCTCCACGTCGAGCCTACTCCAAGGTGGTGGGCACTGATCATGTATTTCTTCTGTCAGATGTGCGGCCTCTGTTAGGACAAGTAGTTCCTTTCCGAGCAGTGGTCCCAGACTCGGGTCTAGTTCCAGGAATTGCCTGTCTTCTACCTGGACCTGATCACAGTCTGGGATACAGTCGGCTCACACTGGAGCTCTCCCTCTATGGAAGTATCGGCTCTCATCAGGGTACCGCTGCTCGGGAACAGGTTCCTCCTTGAACATGGATTGGGTTGGCTGAGGGAGGAAAGAACTTGGGATGCAGGGTTGGATGGCAGAGGAGCAGGCCTGTTAACGCCGGCACAATTGTCTGCAAAGGCATCAGTCCATCTCCAGTTCACGATCGGAGCTATCCATAACCTCCAGATAAGGCACTCGGCCGTGACACCTCATACACACTCGAGGTGACTCAGGCATGTGGTGGGCTTCCCGAAGAACTCCTAACTTCCTGTCCATCCAGAATTCAAGATTGGGCCCATTCCACGGACCTTGTACCGAGGTGCCCCACTGTCTGAGCAGTCTCAGGGTTATTTTCCTTTAACTGATTTGTTAACCATCGTGAGTCACCTTTTCCTTTTGCTCTTTGCACCTTGGAGGGATATGTGTATATTCTATACCTCACCGCATTTCTATAAATAACGTACATTGCCTGACTTCCATTAAATTTTGCGGGACATAAGTGAGGACTGCAGATGGTGGAGATTAGAGTCTAGATTAGAATGGTGCTGGAAAAGCACAGCAGGTCAGGCAGCATCCGAGGGGCAGGAAAATCGACGTTTCGGGCAAAAGCCCTTCATCAGTAATGAGGCAGGGAGCCTCCAGGGTGGAGAGATAAATGGGAGGGGGTGGGGCTGGGCAGAAGAATGCAATAAGTGGAAGGAGGTGGGGATAAAGGTGATAGGTCAGAGAGGAGGGTGGAGCAGATAGGTGGGAAGGGAGATTGGCAGGTCATGAGGATGGTGCTGAGCTGGCAGGTTGGAACTGGGGTAAGGTGGGAAATGAGGAAATTGGTGAAGTCCACATTGATGCCCTGGGGTTGAAGTGTTCCGAGGCGGGAGATGAGGTGTTCTTCCTCCAGAAGTCGCATGGTGAGGGAGTGGCAGTGAAGGAGGCCCAGGACCTGCATGTCCTCGGCAGAATGGGAGGGGGAGTTGAAATGTTGGGCCACAGGGCAGTGTGGTTGATTGGTGTGCATGTCCCGGAGATGTTCCCTAAAGTGCTCTGCGAGGAGGCATCCAGTCTCCCCAATGTAGAGGAGACCACATCGGGAGCAACGGATACAATTAATGATATTGGTTAATGTGCAGGTAAAACTTTGGACGTGGAATGCTCCTTTAGGGCCTTGGATGGAGGTGAGGGGGGAGGTGTGGGCGCAGGTTTTGCAATTCCTGAGGTGGCAGGGGAAGGTGCCAGGGTGGGAGGGTGGGTGGTGGGGGAGGGGTATGGACCTGACCAGGTAGTCACAGAGGGAATGGCCTTGCGGAAAGCGGAAAGGGGTGGGGAGGGAAATATATCTCTGGTGGTGGGGTCCGTTTGTAGGTGGTGGAAATGTCGTTGGATGGTGCGGTTTATGCTGAGGTCGGTGGGGTGGAAGGTGACGACTGGAGGGGGAGGGGGTTCCATTAAATTTGTTTCAGACACCTTTCCAATTCAGTGATGTCAGATTGCCTGGCTCAGGTTTATAATCCTAATTTCAAGAGAAAAAAAGGCAAAAACTATTTCGTATTCAGATGTCATATTAAATTCAATATATTATGATTACTCGTCCCAAACACTCCTTTGCAGCGAGGTTTTTAATTAGCTCTCCTGCTCACACAACATCAATTCCTAACCAACCTGGTCTCAAGCTTGGTGCTCAACATACTGTTAAAGCAAACCATCTGAAACACACTCACGGTATTCATTTTTCCCAGGATTAGCATTCACTTGGCTTACCACAGTTCAGATACAACTTGAATTCATCCATTATGACTGCAGTACCCACAAACCCGAACATCTATTTTCTTGTTGTATAATATGCTTACCATTTGTGTTATGGCTTTCACTTTCGTATCTAACTCCCCTCATTGTTTGCTTCTCGTTTTTGTTCCTAAGCTCCACCTTATCAGTTTCTGGAGAATCGGAATGACTTGAGCTCTGAGGAAATTGATGGTACATCCCGGCTTGCTCTGATGCTGTACATTCTGGACTCAGAAAAGGTCTGAGTTTTATCCTGTTGGTGGCCCCACCTTAATGAATTTCAGGCACAACATGATGGTGAACTCTACTTCTGTCACTTTCCCCTCCCCGCCCGTTTCTATGCAAAAGAGTTCTCTCCACATCCCACCTACCCCTTCACCCTCTTTCAACACTCTCCCTCCAACTCCTCCCTCTGACCTTTTACCTGCACTCATAAAAAAGGAAACAAAAAGAGAAATTGTTGGAAAAGCTCAGCAGGTCTGGCAACCTCTGTGGAGAGAAATCAGAGTTAACGGTTCTGGTCCAGTGACCCTTCCTCAGAACAGACTCTTCAGTCTGTTACAGGGGAACAACAAGAGGCCATTCAGCCCCTCAGATCTGTTGCAAGGGAGCAACAAGAGCCCATTTAGCCCCTCAGAACTGTTACAGGGGAACAACAAGAGGCTATTCAGCCCCTCATGTCTGTTACAGGGGACCAGGAGGAGGCCATTCAACCTGTCGTGTCTTTTAGAGAGGAACAGGAAGAGACCATTCAGTATCTCGATCCTGCTACACAGTGAAATAACTGCAGAGGTTGTTATCTTGTCCCAAAGTCACCCGTTATTTACATGTTCACAGTGCGTAGGCGCTGACCTGCCAGCTCAGAGGCAGTCTCTCAAATGAAGAGCATCTCTGGGAATCTTCTGTTGACATCTGTCAGGCAGGTTCCCTGATTGGCTCAGGTTAGAAGCCCCATTCAGGGATCACAGTGATCTACCTATTCCAATCAATACATCCTCCCTCTACCCCCCGCAATGATTCCCTGGTATAGGTTCTGTTATAGATTTTGTTTGGATATATCATTTTGCTGAGGCCTGTGATCAATAAAATGCCACAGCTGGGCACTTTTCGTCATTTATATAAACAATTTGGATGTGAGCATCAGAGGCATAGTTAGTAAGTTTGTAGATGACACCAAAATTGGAGGCGTAGTGGATAGCAAAGAAGGTTATCTCAGATTTCAGCAGGATTTTGACCAGATGGGTAAATGGGCTGAGAAATGGCAGATGGACTTTCATTTAGATAAATGCAAGGTGCTGCATTTTGGGAAAGCAAATCTCAGCAGGACTTATACACTTAATGGTATGGTCCTAGGGAGTGTGGCTGAACAAGGAGACCTTGGAGTGCAGGTTCATAGCTCCTTGAAAGTGGAGTCGCAGGTAGATAGGATAGTGAAGAAGGCATTTGGTATGCTTTCCTTTATTGGTCAGGGTATTGAGTACAGGAGTTGGGAGGCCATATTGTGGCTGTACAGGACATTGGTTAGGCCACTGTTGGAATATTGCGTGCAGTTCTAGTCTCCTTCCTATCGGAAGGGTGTTGTGAAACTCGAAAGGGTTCAGCAAAAATTTACAAGGATGTTGCCACGGTTAGAGGATTTGAGCAAAAGTAAGAGGTTGAATAGGCTGGGGCTGTTTTCCTTGGAGTGTCAGAGGCTCAGGGGTGACCTTATAGAGGTTTATAAAATCATGCGGGGCATGGATAGGATATATCGACAAAGTCTCTTCCCTGGAGTGGGGGCAGTCCAGAACTAGAGGGCATAGGTTTAGGATGAGAAGGGAAAGATATAAAAGAGACCAAATGAGCAACGTTTTCATGCAAAGGGTGGCATCTGTATGGAATGAGCTGCCGGAGGAAGTGGTGGAGGCTAGTATGATTGCAACATTTAAAAGGCATCAGGATGAGTATATGATTATGAAAGGGTTTGGAGGGATATGGGCCGGGTGCTGGCAGGTGAGGCTAGATTAGGTTGAGATATCTGGTTGGCATGGATGGGTTGGACCGAAGGGTCTGTTTCCATGCTGTACATCTCAATGACTCTATTACTCTTTGAACACATTTTGCCCCCATCTAGGATGGGAATAGCATTGGGAAGGAAAACTCTAAAATCAACATCGCTCTCAGCTTCTCTTCAGCAGATTTATATATGATGTGAGCAGATGTCCTCACTTTGGGAAGCTTAAAAGTAGACAGACCCCCAGGTCTAGAGGAATTGTATCCAAGGAGACAAGGGAGGAACTTACAGGGACTCTGACCCAAATCTTTAATTCCTCTCCGGCCACAGGGAAGGTGCCGGGGGATTGGAGGGCAGTTGATGTGTTTCCACTTTTCAAGAACAGTGGTAGGGATTGACCAGGAATAACAGAGCAGTGAGTGTTCATCAGTGTCAGGGCAACTATGAGAGAAAATTCTGAAACAAACAATTAATCTCCATTCTGAGAGGCAAGGTTTGATCATGAAATAAAAACTGAAAGAACTGCAGATACTGTAAATCAGCAATAAAAACAGAAATTGCTGGAAAAGCTCAGCAGGTCTGCAGCATTTGTGGAGAGAAATCAGAGTTAATGTTTGGGGTCAAGTGGCTCTTCCTCAGACCTGATGGTAGTTGGGAACAAGTCAGCTTTTTGTGCAGATCCAAAATGGCGGCTGAGTAAGATGCTCCAGCCAGAACTCCTCTGCTCCACCTGTTCTTTTTTACGTTTCTTTCTTGTTTTCTCCCCTTTTTCCCTTTTTCCTGATTTTCTTTTCAACTGACAACTTCAACTTACCTGGAGCATGTCTGGTGGGGCATCTCGCTGGAAATGGTGGCTAATGATCCTCTGGATATGGTTGCTGGGGGATGGTAGGTAAGGACAATGGGAACCCTATCTCTGTTGGAAAGGGAAGAGAAGAGGTGAGGACTGAAGTCCAGGAGATAAGTTGGACCCACTGAGGGCCCTGTCAACAATGGGGCTGGGGATTCTTTGTTAAGGAGGAAGGTGGCAAAGTTGACATCATCGGAACAGATGTGATGGAGATAGAGGAAGTTGGATAATGGAATAGAGTCTTTGCAGGATACAGGATGTGCATGTATAGACAAGGTGTTTATCATAGACTTGGTGGCCAGTCTATCCCATGAAATATAAACAGATGTCAAGGAAGGGAAATGAGAAGTCAGAGAGTCGGGATATTTGAGTGTGTGTTTATGTACGTGTGTGTATCTGTCTGTCTGTGTGAGACTGTGTATGTGTATGTGTGTCTATGAGTGTGTGTTTGTGTGTGAGCCTATATGGGTGTCTCTGTGCGTGTCTGTGTGAGTATGTCTGTGTGTGTGTGAATGTCTGTCTATGTGTCTGTGTGGTTGTGTGTATGTGTATGTCTCTGGGTGGGTGTGTCTATGCCTGAGTGTATATGTGTATCTGTCTCTGTGTGTATGGCTCTGTGTGTGTGTATGTGTGTGTGTCTATCTGTCTGTGTGGGTGTGGGTGTTGTGGGGGAGGGTTAGGGCAGGAGAAAACTTGGGAATGATAATTTTTTAGACGACACAAATACTGATCAGGCCGTTGTCAGTGAGTAAGAAAGTCTCAGGCTATTGGTAGAAATAGTCAGATTGGTCCAATGGGCAGATCAATGATGGATGAAATGTAACTCTGATAAACGAGAGGTGATGTGTTCTGGCAGAAGTTACACGATAAGACAGGACTCAATGAATGGGAGGATATGAGGAAGTTCAGAGGAACAGAAAGATCTTGAGGCACTTGTTAATAGATCCCTGAAGGCAGCAGGATAGGTACCGAGCCCCATTGCAGAGGCCAGTGAGGGGAATCGGGTCCCAGTGCGGAGGCCAGTGAGGGAAATCAAATCCCAGTGCAGAGGGCAGTGATGGGAATCGGGTCCCAGTGCAGAGGCCAGTGAGGCGAATCGAGTGCCAGTGCAGAGGCCAGTGAGGGGAATCGAGTGCCAGTGCAGAGGCCAGTGAGTTAAGTGGGCAGTTATGAAGGCAGGTAGGAAACATGCCTTTACACATTGAGGCAGAGATTATCAGAGCAGGGAGAGTCCTGTTGGAGCTCTGCAGCCATTTGGATAGGCCACAGTTGGAGTATTGTGTGCAGTTCTGGTCACTGCACCATGGGATGGATGTGATTGCACTGGAGGGAGGGTAAAGGACATTCACCAGAACATGGCTTGGGCTGCAGCAGTTTCGCTGTGAAGGGGGAGGCTGGATAAGCTCGGGCTGCTTTCTTTAGATCAGAGATCGGGGTATATAAGACCAAGGGGGATGTGGGCAGGGTGAATGTTAAGCATTCCCCCTTAATCAGAGGGCAATTAACAAGGTGGTGTAATTTTAAGCTGAAAAGCTAAGGGTTTAGAGGGGAAATGCCACCCAGAGGATGGTAGGGGCCTGTGCTGCATTGTCCAGGAGGGAATTGTGGGAGAAATCCTCAAAACCTTCACAAAGTACTTGGACAAATACTGAAAGGTCATAACATTCAAGACCATGGACTAAGTGCTGGGGACTGAGACTTGTGTTGCTTTTAGTGTAATGTTGGAGCAAAGGGGACATTTATCCCGTTTGATGCCATCACTTTATTAATTTGAATGTAAGGTTCTGATTTTTGTTTTGTCTTTGTTTTGAGAAAATGTGACCGAGTGGAAGTTCCAGCTGTTGGTGTGGTCGGTATCAGCTTCAGGTTCTGTATGAGAGTGCTCATTCACAGAGAGAATTTCACAAATCAGTCGTGTAACTGGATTAACAAGGAAAGCTGTGGGATAACAGTGTGCAGTAGAACAGCTCTCAAGGAGCTCGACAACATGAGATATTGAATGTCTGAATAACTTCAGCAGAATGAAGGTCATCACTGAAAAGAATATCGAAACATATTTAGATGCTGATGGGACTGATAGTGAGTGAAATATTGCAAGTATTATTGTTGAAGACAAACTGGAATGAACTTTTGAGACCGAATAGGATCAGATTAATCCAGTCTTTGGGGTATTCAAATACAGACTTAAATCTCAATGCGATCACTTCATTAAAATAAACCTGTTGTCATTAATTGTTTGTTCAAAATGATATAAAAAGATGTAATCTCCGTTTCCCAGTGGAGATACCACACAATATAAAATAAAGTCTCTGAAACTGTGTCAGCTCCATCTCCGAGAGAGTTCTCTGATTCCGACAGATTGCCAGCAGCAGGAAGGGAAAGGTTGTGTCACAAACAGCGAAATGCATCTTCTCAGGGAAAGGGTGGATCAGGTGTTTGACACCACCCTCGCTGTCGTTGGTGTTCCTGGTAAGTCTTGTAACAACTTAGCTCATGTCAAACTCTGCATTGAATCATCCTTATTTCTTTCAACAACTGATAATAGTATATTTCCACTTAGCAAGGCTAATCCCACTGTCAGACAATAGTGTTCTCACTGACTGAGTTTAAAGTGAATAGTTTGTCAGTTCGGAGGTTCCTCAGTAATGTGCAGCATTGTGTGTTTCCCTATACTGTGCAGAATGGGTTTACACTGAGGCCACATTGATGGAGTTTGGCTGAGCACCGGCCCTGGCTGGTCTAGAAAGTGTTTCGGAAGACCACCCTCTCTCTGTGGTAGTTCACAGCCTGCTATCAGTCAGATGGGTTTTGTAACAACCCACCTCGCAGTGACACCTGGTGTTTCCCATTCCTTGATGGAAAGGGATTGTGTTGGTGGATCTTGTTCAGGCAGTTCGCTCCAAATAGGATCCCAGATACAACAGGGCAATGGGTGGGTTCAGCAGGTCATTAGGAATGAGGAGATAATGGGGGCTGCAGATAGAGCGTGGTGCTGGAAAAGGCACAGCGGGTCAGGCAGCATCTCAGGAGGAAGATAGTCAAGGTTTCAGGCAGGACACTTCTTCAGGACAGTTACAGTGACCAATGTTGCATGAATTCAGGTTTCATTTGCTGAAGGCTGTGCTGTACCCTCGTGGACAGGTGGGGGGTGGGGGGCGGAGTTCGGTCAAATGTGAAAGTTTTTCTGATTGTACCAGGTTGAATACTCACCACTTTGTGATTGGATTCACTGCTGAATATCTTCATGGTCAGATCATCAGGATGTTCCATCCTATGCATGAGGGAGGGACTCAATGCCCTCTCATTTGTTCATCCTATCATTGTGAAGGCCACTTCTTCCGGGATACGGTGGTGTAATTCAATGCCCTGTCCTGTAGATCATACAGTGGGGATATAGAATTCTAGAGGCAAACTGAACTTTGCAGACTCCAAAACCAAATACAGTATTTTTGCGATCCATGTCCATGTTCAGTGTCTCCTATTCTTTGTTTTCCTGATCCCAGGTGTCTTTGTGTGGGTGCTGTGGGCATTTGGGTGATGCCAGCTAGTCAGAGTAACCTGGAAAGCAGGTGAAATCGACTGCTGCTGAACCAAAAAGCCCCTTGAGTACATGACCATGTTTCTGTGAGTAATCTACTGCTCATGTTAAAAATGCAAATGTTCCTTTTAGAGAGAGTTTGCTGCTGTGGTTAAGATTCTTTAAATTTTATATAACATGGAACAACAATTATCTTTGTGTCATTACTTACAGTCTGGGCTCAGGCACAGCGAATGTTTGATCAATAACCTCAAGTCTCTTCATCCGTTCTCTTACAGTTAGTCTTGTGGTAATTGTAATCCTAGCTCGGGGAAAATGTGGCCTTTCAACATGCAGCACTCGCTATCTGGTGGCCATGACAGTGTCAGATCTACTGTTCATTGTTTTTTGTATCATTCTTCGTTGATTTAAACGTTATTATTATCCACCATGTTTCCTGCACATCACTCCTGTTTGTACTGTTATCTTTGTTATCAGCTGCTTGACCATTGATTGTTCTGCGTGGTTCACTGTTGCTTTTTCCTTTGATCGATTTGTTGCCATTTGTTTACATGAGATGAAAACTAAGTATTGCACAGGGAAAACTGCAACAAAGGTTCTCGCAACAATCTGCATCTTCTTTTTGTTAAAGAACATTCCCAACTCCTTTGTGTATAAACCTGGAAAGATTATCAACAATGTTCCATGGTACTGTTATATCAGGTCTAATTATTATGACCCACGGTGGACAAGTTTTAAATATTTTCAGACTTTTTTAACACCACTGTTCCCATTCACTTTTATTGTCTTTATCAACATTCTGACTGTCAGACATATCTTCGAGGCCATTAAGGTGCGGAAGGAACTGAGAGGTCAGAGAAAAACACAGAATGATCCAGAGGTAGAGAGCAGGAAGAATTCTGTGATTGTACTCTTTGCCATATCTGCCAGCTTCATACTTCTCTGGTTGTTGCATTTTATATTTCTTTAATGCTGGTTATTCCTTGGATTCTGTTTCTTTGAGACTCTTTGTTCAGATTGGATACATGCTGAGGAACTTCAGTTGCTGCACCAATGCCCTGATTTATGTGGTGACACAGAAACATTTCAGAGACCAGTTAAAGTACGCCATGACATATCCAGTTAGAACAATAATTCAATTGGTGAATAAATCCAAGTAACTGAGAGCCAACATTAGGTGCAGCAGAGAATGGAACGAGGAGTCCACGTGAGGAATGGACCGAAAGGAGAAGGAGGAGCAGCAACATGATAACACTCCTTTCCTCATGGGCAGGGAATGACTCCATCTGAGGAGCAAATTGGAGGTGTAAAGCCAGTGTAAAGTGCTGTTAGTAATCAGCAACAATTAGTAGGAAGTGGGACAACAAAAGCAAACCCAAAAGATGAATTAGATATGCACAAAAGCGACATTGATGTCAAGTAATCTGTTCTCAGTGAGTGAAGTGGGTAGAAAAATAAATGATATAGAGGAAGGTGAGTGTTAGATGAGATGAAATTAGATTCCTCAGAGTATGGAAGCAGGCCATTTGGCCCAACAAGTCCACACTGACCCTCTGAAGAGTCACCCACCCAGACCCATTCCCCTATATTTACCGCTGACTAATGCGCCTAACACGATCGGCAATTTAGATTAGATTAGATTAGATTAGATTACAGTGTGGAAACAGGCCCTTCGGCCCAACAAGTCCACACCGACCCGCCGAAGCGAAACCCTCCCATACCCCTACATTTACCCCTTACCTAACACTATGGGCAATTTAGTATGGCCAATTCACCTGAACCTGCACATCTTTGTGACTGTGGGAGGAAACCGGAGCACCCGGAGGAAACCCACGCAGACACGGGGAGAACGTGCAAACTCCACACAGTCAGTCGCCTGAGGCGGGAATTGAACCCGGGTCTCTGGCGCTGTGAGGCAGCAGTGCTAACCACTGTGCCACCGTGCCGCCCACTAATTTAGTATTACCAATTCACCTGACCCGCACATCTTTGGATTGTGGGAGGAAACTGAAGACCCTGATGAAACCCACGCAGACACTGGGAGAATGTGCAAACCCCACACAGACAGTTACCTGAGGCAGGAATGTAATCTTTCACTGCAGGCCAGAGAGGGAAATGCAACGACAGGCTCCTGTCCACTCTTCCTCACTGAATACTCTGACCCACACGTCTGGGCAAATTAACAAAATACATGAGAAGTTTAAAAGATGAAATAACATAGTGTCAGGACTCTGTGTCTTTTGATTACACATTTATTTTCAACAATAACATACTTTGTTTCCATTCAATTCCTCACACTAAACATAGAACACAGAACAATACAGCGCAGGACAGCTCCTTCAGCCCTCGATGTTGGTGAGTATACTACTGTTTCAGGCAGTGTTTTCCATGGCCCTACTACTCTCTGAGTGAAGAAACTACCTCGGACATCTGTCCTATATCCATCACCCCTCAATTTAATGCTATGTCCCTTTGTATGAGCCATTGCCATCTGAAGAAAAAAGGCTCTCACTGTCTTACCTTAACTAACTCTTTGATTATCTTATATGTCTCAATTAGGTCACCTCGCAACCTTCTTGTTTCTAATGAAAATAGCCTCAAGTCCTTAAGCCTTTCCTCCTAAGACCTTCCCTCCATAGCAGGCAATCCTGGTAAATCTTTTCTGAAACCTTTCCAAAGGTTTCACATCCTTCCGACAATGCAGTGATCAGAACTGTAAACAATACTGTAATTGCAGTCGCACCAGAGTTTTGTACAGCTGCAACATGACCTTGTGGCTCCAAAACCCAATCTCTCTATCAATAAAACCTTACACACCGTATGCCTTCTTTCCTCAACATTTTTCCTTTCCTTGACATCTCTGGAACCATTCGGAGGCCTATAGACAACACCTAACAGGGTGACCTCTCCTTTCCTGTTTCTAACCTCAGCCCATTCTACCTTAGTAGATGAGTCCTCAAATGTCCTTTCTGCCACCATAATACTGTCCTTGACTAACATCGCCGCCCCTCCCCCTCTTTTACCATCTTCCCTGTTGTTACTGAAACATCTGAAGCCCAGAACCTGCAACAACCGTTCCTGTGCCTGTTCTATCCATGTCTCCGAAACGGCCATAACATCAAAGTCCCAGGTACCAACTCATCCTGCAAGTTCACCCACCTTATTCCGGATGCTCCTGACATTGAAACCATTTTCTGGCTAGCTGGTGCACTCTTGCAACCATGAAACCATATTTCTGACCTCACTGCACTCACGCTCCTGGACACTGTAACTACAATTTCAGTTCCCATCCCCGGCTGAACTGGTTTCAATCCTCCTGAAGAGCAATATCAAAAGTTCCCCACCAAGGATACTGGAACCCCCCTGGTTCAGGTGTAGACCATCCTGTTTGTAGAGGTCCCACCTACCCCAGAATGAGCCCCAATTATCTAGGCCTCCTATATCATCCCCATAGCCACGTGTTCAACTCCTCTCTCTCCCTACACCTCGCCACGCCAGCACTTGGCACAGGCAACAAACCAGAGATAACAACATTGTTTGTTCTAGCTCCAAGCTTCCACCCTAGCTCCCCGAATTTCTGCCAAGTCCCCACCCCTTTCCCTACCCATGTCGTTAGTGCCTATGTGGATCATACCTTGGGGCTGCTCCCCGTCACCCTCAAGGGGGTCCTTATGGGTGGCACAGTGACTTTGTGGTTAGCACTGTCACCTCACAGCACTCATATACCTCATCTTTCTCTTCAGTTTTTGCTTCTTGCCTTGGGCGATGGTCTGTGTGGAGTTTGTACATTCTCTCTGTGTCGACATGGGTTTCCTCCAGGTGCTTCAGTTTCCTCCCACAATCCAAACGCGCAGGTTAGGTGAATTGGCCATGCTAATTTGGCCATAGTTTTCAGGGATGTGTAGGTTAGGTGCATTAGTCAGGGGTAAATATAGGATAATAGGGTAAGGGAATGGATCTGGGTGTGTTACTTTTCGGAGAATCGATGGGGACTTGTTAGACAGAAGGGCCTGATTCCACACTGTAGGAATTCTATGATTCGATGATTCTGAAAATATGATCCGAGCTGTCACGAGCCCTGGCACCTGGGAGGTAACACTCCAACCATGAGTCTCTCTCATTCCCACAGAACCTCCTGCCTTTCCCCCTAATAATGGAGTCCCCAATGACTAATGCTCTGCTCATCTTCCTCCTCCCTTCTGAGCAACAGGGACAGACTCGGTGTCAGATACCTGTATCCCATAGCGTACCCCTGGTAAGATGTCCCCCCAACAGTATCCAAAATGGTCTGCTTGTTATTGAGGGGAACGGCCGCAGGGGATCCCTGCACTGCCTGCTAGTTCCCTTTCCATCACCTGACTGTAACCCATCTGGCCTTTTCTTGTACCTGAGGTGCAACTACCTCCCTGTAACTCCTCTCATTAGCTCCCCTGCCTCCGGAATGATCCAAAGTTCCTCCAGCTCCAGCTCCAGGTCCCTAAAGTGTTTTTCAAGGAGCTGCAGTTGGGTGCACTTCCCGCAGATGGAGTCAGCAGGGTGTTATGACACGGGATACTCCCCTCTGTTAATTTAAACCCAACACACAGAGATGTTCACTCTTGCTGTAACCTGTTAAATTTCAAGAGGCAAAGGACCACCCCAGTTTTCACTACTTCAAATAAAAATTCACAATTTTATTCTTTAATTTCAACAGAGAACGTTAGACAACTATTTACAACTCCTTTTTCTTAAACCTATCTTTTACCACCAACTCTACAATGCTGGTCTGATTAAAAAAAACTCAAAGTTTTTAAAAAAAGTTACATTTCAAATCCAGTCACCTTTGTCGATTCTCCTTTGTAGACTTTGCTCTGTTTAGGTCGGTTTTTCTTCAGTCTTCTCCTGCACAGCGTACCTTATGGACAGGTACCTTTCAGAGAGCGATTTGATTAGCAGTCTATTCTTGTTGGGGTTCATGACAGTGCTCCCCCGAACTGTTCAAAATGTCTGGTTTTATCCCCCAAAACATCGGATCATTTCATTGGTGTGATGTTATCAAAACACTAAGTTCAAATTCGATTGGATTTTGGTATCTGGGGTAGAATTTAAACTGATTGGTCAAATTTGAAATTGTTTTTGTTCCATGGCAATGCAACTGCAGCTATTTGTTTCAACCAAGTGTTACATTTTTAAATTGTTCAGGCCTTGCTAGCTTCCTCTCTCTCTTAAAGGTACAGGACACACCTACACCTTCATAACACCTCCCCCCTTAAGAAAAAAATGAACCATCATAATGAAAAGTTGGCTTCATTTTTTTCTCTATTTCCAAACCACATTACCATGACATACATATGACTTTAACTGAAGTTCATATTAACTTCTTCCCATATATATATATAAAACATTGAATAGACACCAATACATTATTAGTTAAATCTGTGATACCGCATCTGTTATTACATTCTTGTGACCCACAACATGTACGATTTTTTAATTAAAAGTCTGTCACATAACACCCCAATGAAATAGTCTCTTATTCTTGTCTTTAAAGCTTTCCAAGAATGAAAGAGGATTGTGATCCTCTGACACATTGTTTGTGATATCCACATTAAAATGTTGTAAGGCCAGTACCAAACTCAATAGTTCTTTTTCAAACATAAGGTATTTTGTCTAGTGGGTGTTGAGTTTCTTTGAAAAGTAACCACCTGGCAGTTCAATCCCATCCTTATCTTCCTGTAGCAGTACAGCTCCAACTCCTGTGTCACGAGTATCCATGGCAACTTTGAAAGGTTTTGGAAGGTTTGGTGTCGCTAAAACTGGTGTGATGGTTAATATTGCTTTGAAATGGCCGAATGCCTCCTGGCATTGTTCTGCCCACCAAAACATTGTGTTATTCTTCAGCAAATCGGTAAACAGTGCCACTACCCTGCTGATGTTCAGAACAAACTTCTGGTAGAACCCGCTTAGTCCCGAGAATTGATGCACCTCTTTGTTCGAGGTTGGTCGTGGAAATTCCTTGATGGCCTTCGTCTTTGCATTCCATGGGGGTCAACCTTCCATGACTGATGTTACATCCCAAGAATGTCACTTCTGCTTTCGCAAATTCAGTTTTGTTTAAGTTTGTTACCAGTTTTGCTTCTCATAGTCATTCAGAGTTCTGCCAACTGTACCATGTGACCTTTCCAGGACTTACCAAAGATCACTACATTGTCCCCATAGACTGCACAGTCTGTAAACCCAGCCACAGCTTTGTTCAGGAGTCTTTGGAATGTGGTGGGTGCATTGTTCATTCCAAAAGGCATCGCCTTGAATTGATGTAGCACATTTGGGGTTAAAAACACAGAAATTTCTATCACCTTCTCTGACAAAGATAACCACGCAGTAAGTCTAACTTTATGATGTAACTGGCTTGTCTGATATGAATCCGATTTTGTAACGGTGTTCACCTTCCGATAATCCACAAAAAATCATTGAGTCCCGTTTGGTCTGGGAACTGAGACGATCGGCAAACTCCACTCGCTCTGCCTCTGTTCAATGCTGTCCTTGTCAAGCATGGCCTCCACCTCCAGCTGGACCTGTCTGGCTTTGAAAAGAGTAAGCCAATAGGGGTGTTGCTTTATCAGAACAATATTCCCTATGTCCACTTCAAGTACAACAGCATTAGTCCTCCCCATCTGATTCTCAAATATGTCTTCAAACTGCAGGAACAAACCTTTCAACTGCGTTCTATGCTCCTGAGACCGACAGCTCACTAACCTGTCCAACTCCTCAAGGATTTCTTCATTTTTTAACATATTTTGAGGCACATCAAAACTCACAATATCCGGATTTGATTCCTTGCTCTGTAGGGCAGTAACTAACGTCTATGTCTCTCATTCTTTCTCTCTAGCATAATGAGGTTTCAACATGGTCACATGACATCCCCAGTACAGTTTTTCTTCCATCTGCCATCTTTACTAGATAGATCACCTGACTCAACTTTTTCTCAATCTGATAGGTCCCACTAAACCTGGTTTTGAAGGGATCGCCTATTGCTTGTGACAATACTAACACATCATCCCCTCGGGAAACATCTGAGTCTCAGAGTTTTTAATCTACCACCTGCTTCATTCTACGCTGTGCCCTCTTTACGTGCTGTTTAGCTAAATCATCGACTCGATTTAGTGTCTCCATCACCTCTGATACGTAATCTAAGTGTGAGATCTACGACTTTGGTCCTGTCAATTTCTCCTTGATTAATTTCAAACAGCCTCTCACTTCATGTTGAATATTAACTCGAAGGGAGTAAAATGATTGGATTTATTTGGGGCAAACAATATGAAAGGGATACCTTTATCCCAGTCATTCGGGTAATCCTGACAGTATGTTGTCAACATGGTCTTCAGGGTCTGATGCCACCTTTCTAAAGCTCCCTGGGATTCAGGACGATATTCACTGGATTGAAAATGCAGTATACCAAAGCTATCTATAAACTCCTTAAACAGCCTAGCAGTAAAATGTGACCCTTGATCCAACTGAATCTCTCTGGGTAGCCCATACCTGGGAACAAAGCTACTAAGTCTTCTCCCACTCTTTTTACCTTGATACTCCGTAATGGAATTGGCTCTCAAAATCTGGTAGACACGTCCATTATGGTTAACATGTACTGGTTCCCACTTTTAGTTCTCGGGAGGGGACCTGCACAATCAATTACAACCCACGCGAAAGGGAATTGGCAACAGAGGGGTTGGTTTTGTTACCGCCTGGGGCTTACCTACCATTTGGTATGAATGACACGCATAGCAAAAGTTAATCACCTCGTTGTGCATTCCAGGCCAATAAAAATGTTTTTGTACCTTAGCCTGAATTTTTCATACCCCTCAGTGACCTCCTACAGGAATTTCATGTGCTCACCGTAACACTTCCTGTCTGTATGCTACCGGCAACACAACCTGGTGCACTTTGGCCCATTTCTCCTCTGCACTAACCTGCCGTGGTCTCCATTTCCCTCTTTGGATTCTATCTATCAGATAACAACCCTCAGAATACACTCTGTCTCCTTTTCGGAGTACACATCCACACATATATCTTTTATTGCCTTGTCTTGCTGTTGCAAGTCCTTTCAGGACTAAACGCTTCTGTCTGACCCTCTGCCTGTTCAGGTTTTTCTGCACCATTACGTCAAACAGGGTGTCCACAAACTGAAACTTTATTGCTGGAACAGCACAGCAGGTCAGGCAGCATCTAGGGAACAGAAGATTCGACGTTTCGGGCACATGCCTCAGCTCCTTCATCTTTCTCTTCAGTTTTTGCTGTGACTTATGTTAGTGGGATCTTGTTACTACTCAGTCTGGGAAAATATCAGGATATTTTTCTTTTAATTCCTCAGTTTGGTGATCTTCCTTGGGCTTCACCACAAGAAGGGATGTCACTCCCACCTTGGATCCTGCCAAATCATTCAGAAGAACAAACTGAATTCCTGGAACCAACACTCTGTCAAACTCTGACTGTTACTCTCCCAGGTAAAACCAAGAACTGCAGATGCTGGAAACCAGAGTCTAGATTAGACAGTGGTGCTGGAAAAGCACAGCAGGTCAGGCAGCATCTGAGGAGCAGGACTGTTACTCTCCCAGTCTTGAGTTGGCACTCCAACCTGATGTTACATAAGCGAATGCTAACTTTCTGTCCGTCTATCCCACAGATGACCAAACTCTCGGGTAACAGATCAGGAACAGTGCAATTTCACTCAACTCTTACAATTAGAGACTGGTTAGATAGTGTATTTCTCAAAATTATAATTTCTTGTCCTTCTCCCCCTGTTCTCTCAGAGTAACCTTTACCCACAGAGGTGAATTCTTTGTGGAGATCAGATACTAACCCCATACCCAGCCCCTGCCTCGGCTCTGCACTCTCCTGCACTCCTTTGCTCTTCTTGGGGTCTGCTTTACTACCTTCACTAAGGCCACTGGCTCAGCTCCTTTTGCCACATCTTTTCCCACAATGCCTTTCTTCAACAACCAGCGCTGTGACTTTACATGTGTCACTTTCCCACAGTGGGAACACCTGAGGCCTTTCACCTCCTTTCCACCCTCTTGGGTTTGTTTTCTAACCTGTGGTAAATATTTACATGTTCTCTACTTTTTGTTTCCTCGTGTAGGATCTCCCCTTCTCCCAACTTCTATCCCACACAGGGCAAAATTCTGCCCTGAAGCTTCTCTTATGCACCAATACGTACTCATCTGCTAATCCTGCTGCACTTCTTACTTCCTGAACTTTCTGTTCTTCCACATGAATTCTGACCATCTCTGGAAGTGAGTTTTTAAACTCCTCCAGCAGAATAATCTCTCACAGCCTCATGGGTCTTATCGATCTTTAAGGCTCACAGCCATCTATCAAATTGATTATGTTTCATTCTTTCAAACTCAACTTAAGTTAGATGTGGTTCCTCTTTTATGTTTCTGAAACGCTGTCTGTCTGCTTTTGGGACCAATTCATAAGAACTCATAGAGTCATAGAGATGTACAGCATTGAAACACACCCTTCAGTCCAACCCGTCCATGCCAACCAGATATCCCAACCCAATCTCGTCCCACCTGCCAGCACCTGGCCCATATCCCTCCAAACCCTTCCTATTCATATACCCATCCAAATGCCTCTTAAATGTTGCAATTGTACCAGTCTCCACATCCTCTGGCAGCTCATTCCATACACATACCACCCTCTGCGTGAAAACGTTGCCCCTGAGGTCTCTTTTATATCTTTCCCCTCTCACCCTAAACCTACACCCTCTAGTTCTGGACTCCCCGACCCCAGAGGAAAGACTTTGTCTATTTATCCTATCCATGCCCCTCATAATTTTGTAAACCTCTATAAGGTCACCCCTCAGTCTCCAACCCTCCAGGGAAAACAGCCCTAGCCTGTTCAGCCTCTCCCTGTAGCTCAGATCCTCCAACCCTGGCAACATCCTTGTAAATCTTTTCTGAACCCTTTCAAGTTTCACAACATCTTTCCAATAGGAAGGAGACCAGAATTGCACGCAATATTCTAACAGTGGCCTAACCAATGTCCTGTACAGCCGCAACATGACCTCCCAACTCCTGTACTCCATATACTGTCCAATAAAGGAAAGCATACCAAACGTCTTCTTCACTATCCTATTTACCTGCGACTCCACTTTCAAAGAACTATGAACCAGCACTCCAAGGTCTCTTTGTTCAGCAACACTCCCTCGGACCTTAGCATTAAGTGTATAAGTCCAGCTAAGATTTGCTTTCCCAAAATGCAGCACCTTGCATTTATCTGAATTAAACTCCATCTGCCACTTCTCAGCCCATTGACCCATCTGGTCCAGATCCTGTTGTAATCTGAGGTAACCCTCTTCACTGTCCACTATACTTCCAATTTTGGTGTCATCTGTAAACTTACTAACTGTACCTCTTATGCTCACATCCAAATCATTTATGTAAATGACAATAAGTGGAGCACCTAGCACTGATACTTGTGGCACTCCACTGGTCAGAGGCCTCCAGTCTGAAAAACAACCCTCCACCACCACCCTCTACCTTTGAGCCAGTTCTGTATCTAAATGGCTAGTTCTCCCTGTATTCCTGAGATGTAACCTTGCTAATCATCTCCCATGGGGAACCTTGTCGAACGCCTTACTGAAGTTCATATAGATCACATCTACAGCTCTGTCCTCATCAATCTTCTTTGTTACTTCATCAAAAAACTCAATCAAGTTTGTGAGACATGATTTCCCATGCACAAAACCATGTTGACTATCCTGAATCAGTGCTTGCCTTTCCAAATACATGTACATCCTGTCCCTCAGGATTCTCTCCAACAACTTGCCCACCACTGAGGTCAGGCTCACCGGTCTATAGTTCCCTGGCTTGTCTTTACCACCCTTCTTAAACAGTGGCACCACGTTTGCCAACCTCCAGTCTTCCGGCACCTTACCTGTGACTATCGATGATACAAATATTTCAGCAAGAGGCCCAGCAATCACTTCTCTAGCTTCCCACAGAGTTCTCGGGTACACCTGATCAGGTCCTGGGGATTTATCCACTTTTAACCATTTTAAGACATCCAGCACTTCTTCCTCTGTAATCTGGACATTTTGCAAGATGTCACCATCTATTTCCCTACAGTCTATATCTTCCATATCCTTTTCCACAGTAAATACAGATGTAAAATATTCATTTAATATCTCCCCCATTTTCTGTGGCTCCACATAAAGACCGCCTTGCTGATCTTTGAGGGGCCCTATTCTCTCCCTAGTTACCCTTTTGTCCTTAATCTATCTGTAAAAACCCTTTGGATTCTCCTTTAATTCTATTTGCCAAAGCTATCTCATGTCCCCGTTTTGCCCTCCTGATTTTCCTTTTAGGTATACTCCTACCTTCTTTATACTCTTCTAAGGATTCACTCAATCTATCCTGTCTATACCTGACATATGCTTCCTTCTCTTTCTTAACCAAACCCTCAATATCTTTAGTCATCCAGCATTCCCTATACCTACCAGCCTTCCCTTTCACCCTGACAGGAATATACTTTCTCTGGATTCTCGTTATCTCATTTCTGAAGGCTTCCCATTTTCCAGCCATCCTTTTACCTGAGAACATCTGCCTGCAATCAGCTTTTGAAAGTTCTTGCCTAATACCATCAAAATTGGCCTTTCTCCAATTTAGAACTATAACTTTTAGATCTGGTCTATCCTTTTCCATCATTACTTTAAAACGAATAGAATTATGGTCGCTGGCCCCAGAGTGCTCCCTCACTGACACCTCAGTCACCTGCCCTGCCTTATTTCCCAAGAGGAGGTCAAGTTTTGCACCTTCTCGAGTAGGTACATCCACATACTGAATCAGAAAATTATCTTGTACACACTTAAGAAATTCCTCTCCATCTAAACCTTTAACACTATGGCAGTCCCAGTCGATGTTTGGAAAGTTAAAATCCCCTACCACAACCACCCTATTATTCTTACAGATAGCTGAGATCTCCTTACAAGTTTGTTTCTCAATTTCCCTCTGAGTATTGGGGGGGTCTATAATACAATCCCAATAAGGTGATCATCCCTTTCTTATTTCTCAGTTCCACCCAAATAACTTCCCTGGATGTATTTCCGGGAATGTCCTCTCTCAGCACAGCTGTAATGCTATCACTTATCAAAAATGCTACTCCCCCTCCTCTCTTGCCTCCCTTTCTATCCTTCCTGTAGCATTTGTATCCTGGATCATTAAGCTTCCAGTCCTGTCCATCCCTGAGCCATGTTTCCATAATTGCTATGATATCCCAGTCCCATGTTCCTAACCATGCCCTGAGTTCATCTGCCTTCCCTGTTAGGCCCCTTGTTTTGAAATAAATGCAGTTTAATTTATTAGTCCTCCCTTGTCCCTGCCTGCCCTGTCTGTTTGACTCACTTCTGTTCTCAGCTGTACCCGTCTCAGATCGATCTCATTTCTCACTATGTCCTTGGGTCCCACTCCCGACCCCTTACTAGTTTAAATCCTCTCGACCAGTTCTGGCACATTTCCCTGCCAGTATATTAGTCCCTTCCAATTTAGGTGCAATCCGTCCTTCTTGTACAGGTCACTTCTACCTCAAAAGAGATTCCAATGATCCAAACATGTGAATCCTTCTCCCATACACCAGCTCCTCAGCCATGCATTCATCTGCTCTATCCTTGTATTCCTGCCCTCACTAGCTCGTAGCACTGGGAGTAATCCAGATATTACTACCCTTAAGGATCTCTTTTTTTAAAATTTCTGCCTAACTCTCTCTAATCTCCCTTCAGAGTCTCAACATTTTCCCTTCCAATGTCATTGGTTCCAATGTGGACAATGACCTCTTTCTGGCCCCTCTCCCCCGTGAGTACATTTTGCACCCTCTCTGAGACATCCTTGATCCTAGCACCAGGGAAACAACACACCGTTCTGCTTTTTCTCTGTTGGCCACAGAAACGTCTGTCTGACTACAGAATCCCCTAATACAATTGATCTCTTGGAAGCCGATGTACCCCTCGTTGCATTAGAGCCAGTCTCAATACCAGAAACTTGATTGTTTGTTCTACATTCCCCTGAGAATCCATCACCCCCCTACATTTTCCAAAACAGCATACCTGTTTGAAATGGGTATATCCACAAAAGACTCCTGCCCTAGGTGCCGACCTCTCTTACCCTTCCTGGAGTTAACCCATCTATGTGACTGTATCTGAGACTTGCCCCCCTTCCTGTAACTGCCATCCATCACATACTGTTGCTGTTGCAAACTCCTCATCACTTCTATCTGTCTCTACATCCGATCCATTTGATCTGATAAGATTCGCATCCAACAGCATTTATGGCAGATATAATCCGCAGTAACCCTTAAACTATCTTTAAACTCCCACAAGAAGTGCATATCATTGCAAAGGCCATTTTTGCTCCTTCACAATCTACAGACCCAGAAAATAACACCCTCTTATTCCTCTACAAACACTGCCCCAGGTTAAATACATAGCTATGGCTTATATTGCAAGTTTAATCAAGACTCTTATCTCCAAAAGCATATAATCAAGAAAGAATCCACTATACTCACTACTGCAGCCTTTCTCTTGGACAGACTTAAAACAACAATTAACTTATCTGATTCTGTGCTGTGAACTTCACCCAACAGTTCCTCCAAGATTAGTTGTGAATTTCACTGTTTGTTAATTTTCCCAGATGCACTCCGATGTCCAGCGATAAACAGCAAAGGCAGCAACTGTACAGATTCTTTCTCTCTTTTTCTCTTTCTCTTTCTTTCTCTCTCTCTCCCTCACTGTCCTCACCGTGTGCTTCCTTTGTCTGCTGTTCTCCCTTTTTTGACTTTTTTTTTCCTAAAGTTCCAAAACAATACAACAGCATATAAAACAGTAATTGCTGCTCCTGGAATTTAAGGAAATCACATCCAGCACCTAAAACACCTCAAAAAAAGGAGCAGCTCTTCCAGCCAGAAATTCTTCCCCTCCTCCATCTTGGATTCGCCAGAATGCAGATGCAAAATAACCTATTTAACCTCATCATAATCTCTTGACCCCACATCTGACAGTGTATCAAATTCCTCACTAGCTCTGCTGACCAGTTTAGTCTGAACGAGCATTACCCATAAATTCTCAGACCACTCCATCTGCCTAGAAATTTTTTCAAATGAAATAAAGAAGGCTTCAACATCTTTCTCATCAAAATATGGCAGAGTTTGACATATTTGTATGTATCACTACCTTCTCCTTTAATCTCCATCCTGTTAACTTGACTTTTCCGACTAAGCCGCAACTTCTCAAGTTCAAACTCTCTCTCTGCTTGCTCAAGGAAGAACCTTCTCTCTCTTTTTCCTCTCTCTCTGTCTCTCTCTCTCTCTCTTTGTTTAGCTCAGAACCTTCTCTCTCTCTATCTCTCTTTTCCTTTCTCTCTCTCTTTGTTTATCTTCTAACTCCATTTTGCTCAATTGTAATTGAAGTTTTTCTAACAGTACTACACTTGTCTGTTTCTCTGGTACACCTGAGTGTTTGAGTAATTCCCTTACAGTTTCAGTTTTGTTTTTGTTATTGGTTAAACCCAATTCTAACCTCTTTGCTAATTCTAAGAGTATGGTCTTTTCTTTCTAAAATTCTTGGCCAATTTAGGAATCATTTCCAAACCCCAGAACTTCCTTAGCAATTTTAAGAGCCATTCCCTCACTTTTAATTTAGCCAACCACAGGTAACCAAAATTAAACTAATTATCTCACCTATGAAAGATGTAGGACACTCATCGGCAAGTGGTTAAATCAATTGGGCTTTTTTTGTACCCAAAATCTATTCAAATCTGTCCAAATCTCAAATTGGATCTATCTAAACACGTTCAGATCATGAATTGGAGACTCATACTGCTCAAATCCTGGCGACGATCCCCCAAACTATTATGACAGGGGTTAAACCCCTCTGTGAATTTAAACCTGACACACAGAGATGCTCACCCCGTGCTGTAATCTGTTACATTTCAACAGGCAAAGAACCATCCCAGATTTCACTATTAAAGTAAAAATTAACAATTTTATTCTTTAAGTTTAAAAGAGAACATTAGACAACTATTTACAACTCCTTTCTCTTATAACCTATCTTTTACTGCCCACTCTACAATACTGGTCTGATAAAGAAAAGCCACAACTAAGTTTACAAAAACAATCACATTTCAAAACCAGTCAGCTTTGTTGATTCTCCTTTTGTAGACTTTCCTTTGTATAGGTCTGATTTTCTTCAGTCTTCTCCTGCACAGCGTACCTTACGGACAGGTACCTTTCAGAGAGCGATTCGATTTGCAATCTATTCTTGTTGGGGTTCATGTTAGTGCTCCCCCGAACTGTTCAAAATGTCTGGTTTTATCCCCCAAAACATCAGATCATTTCATTGGTGTGATGTTATCAAAACACTAAATTCACATTCGATTGGATTTTGGTATCTGGGGCAGAATTTGAACTGGCTGCATTTGAAATTGCTTTTGTTCCATGGCAATGCAACTCCAGCTATTTGTTTCAACCAAGTGTTACATTTTTAAATTGTTCAGGACACTCTGTGCTTTCAGTCAGGCCTTGCGAGGTTCTCTCTCTCTTAAAGGTACAGGACACACCTACACCTTCATAACAAGGGACACTAGTGGTGTCCCTTACCTCCCACATTCTGCAGGAAGAACATTCAACTGCCCTAACTGCCATTCCCACTATTCTAAATTCCCAAAGAGACTATTGAATTTTTTTTAATATAATGAGCTACCTTACCAATCCGGCACACAGAACCTTGTTTTGGTGAGAGGAGGATGATGGGTAGGAGACACCACCTAAGTAGTGTTTCGGGGAAGCCAAGCACCCAAATATATTACTTCACTCACTCAGCAGTCCCATGTCCGTTCCTGCTCAGCCTGTGCTCAGCCTATTCACGAGGTCAGTTTTCAAAGCAGAAACGTATCTCTCAGCAGCCCCCGCTCCTCTCTCCCTCTTTCCTCGCTCCTCCTGAAAAACAGCAAACAGAAGAAATGTGAACTATTGGCTCCAATATGAGAAGCTTGATGCTTTCCCAATTTGGTTGACTATTGAGGCAAATCCCACCCACCCAGTAACATTGAAGGCTTTATTGAATTCACCTCTCCTTTCTTCAATCTCTATTTACACTAACAATGTAATTGTTTTATCCTGTCTTAAAATTTGGTTTCAATTAGACATCACTTTCGCTTTCAATCATTTTCTACGAAGGTGCCGTTGATGGCAAATCATATTTTTCCCCATCTTTAGTTGACAGTGTCTTTTCTGGTTGGGCTAAGTTAGGAATAAAAACTGTGAAAGATTATATGTTAATGGTGTTTCTGCATCTTTTCAACATCTTAGTCGGTACGTTTTCACTTCTTAA
The DNA here is from genome assembly GCF_037043375.1 of Chiloscyllium plagiosum. Taxonomy (NCBI): domain Eukaryota; kingdom Metazoa; phylum Chordata; class Chondrichthyes; order Orectolobiformes; family Hemiscylliidae; genus Chiloscyllium; species Chiloscyllium plagiosum. The sequence goes on from NW_028270167.1 coordinate 99,128,579, forward strand.
AAGCCACTTCTTTAAATATCTCCAGGTTTGCAGTTTTGGCCATAGTTCATAATGATTCCTAATGATTCTGATTTTGACATCTTTCTAGAACCACTTTCTTCATTAAAGGAGGTTATTTCAGCTAGTTATTCAAACAATCATAAAGTATTGTTATGACACGGGGTAAACTCTCCTGCTTTATTTAAAACCAGCAATACAGAAAAGATTTATCCCACACAGTAATCTGTAAAACTTTGAGTAGCCAAGAACTATTCAAAGTAAATGTTAACACCTTTATTTCTTAAAGTATAACAGAATAATTAACTAACAACTATGTATAAGTCCTTACTCTAACCTATCTTTACCTTCCCTTCTATACTGGTCCAATAAAACTCCCAATTAAGATTTACAAAATAACACTTCTTAGCTCAAAACCAGGCAGCTTTCTGTTCATCTATTGGGATCTTCCTGTGGCTTCTTTTCTTCTTCTTAGGAATTTCTGCTTCACAGGTTACTTATTGATAAAGTTCCCTTTTTTAAGAGAGCTGTTTTTCTGAGCAATGTACAGATGTCGTTGGCTTGGCAGTTGTCCTATCAACTGTTCAATTGTCCCCAGTCTTATATCCCAAAGCATCAGATTGTGTCATTGGCTTTTAAGATTGTCAATATATTCAATTCAAACTGGATTGGAGTTTGATATTTTTCGGAATATAATTGACACTGATTGGCCAAATTCAAATTTGTGTTTTTGTCTCCAGGCAACGAGTTAATCAAGTTGTTCAACCGAATGTTACGTTATTACCTTACTGAGAACACTTGGTGCTGTATCCGGTAGTTCTGCTGCTTTTAACTCATTTTCATAACACCTCCCCCCCCTTAAGAAAAAACGAATCATCATAATGAAAAGATGGCTTCATTTATTTTTCTAGCTTTTAAACACACTATCCGAACATACAGATAACTTTTATATCAGTTCACCTTAATTTATTCCCATATACTTATATACATAAAACATGAAATAAAGACAAATCACATCTAAAAGCTATCAGTTAAATCCACGATAACGCATCTGTGATTACATTCTTCCAACCGCAACATGTATGATTTTTAAATTGAAAGTCTGTAACATAAGACTCCAATGAAATAGTCTCAGATTCCTATCTTTAAAACATTCCAAGAACGTAAGTGGATTGTGGTCAGTGTATACAGCCGTCTCCGACACATTGTTCATGACATCCACATTAACATGTTGGAAGGCCAGTACCAAACTCAATAGTTCCTTTTCGATTGTGGAGTGTTTTCTCTGGCGGATGGTGAAAAGTAACCAACTGGCAGTTCCATCCCATCCTCATCTTCCTGGAGGGGTACAGCTCCAATTCCACTGTCACTAGCATCGATAGCGATTTTAAAAGGTTTTGAAACATTTGTTGTAGCTAAAGCTGGTTTGGAGGTTAATATCGATTTGAAATGGTCGAATGCCTCCTGGCATGGTTCTGTCCACTGAAGCTTTGTGTTCTTCGTCAGTAAATCGGTTAACAGTGCCACTACACTGCTAAAGTTTGGAACAAACTTCTGATAGTCCAAAGAATCAAAACATCTCTTTCTTCAAGGTTGGTTGTGGATATTCCTCGATGACCATCGTCTTTGCGTTCTGTGGGGTCACCTTCCATGACCGATGTTATGTCCCAAGAATGTCACCTCTACTTTTGCAAGTTCCATTTTATTTCAGTCTGTCACGAGTTTTGCCTCTCGTAGTCAGAGAGTCACAGAGTCATAGAGATGTACACCACGGAAACAGGCCCTTTGGTCCAACTCGTCCATGCTGACCAGATATCCCAACCCAATCTAGTCCCACCTGCCAGCACCTGTCCCATATCCCCCCAAACCCTTCCTATTCTTATACCCATCCAGATGCCTTTTAAATGTTGCAATTGTACCAGCCTCCACCATTTCCTCTGGCTGCTCATTCCATACACTTGCCACCCTCTGTGTGAAAAAGTTGTCCCTTAGGTCTCTTCTTTATCTTTCCCTTCTCACCCTAAACCTGTGCCCTCTAGTTCTGGACACCACAATCCCAGAGAAAAGACTTTGTCTATTGATCCTATCCATGCCCCTCCTGATTTTATAAACCTCTGTAAGGTTACCCCTCAGCCTCCAACGGTCCTGGGAAACAGCCCCAGCATATTCAACGTCTCCCCACAGCTCAAATCCTCCAACCCTGGCAACATCCTTGTAAATCTTCACTGAACCCTTTCAAGTTTCTCAACATCTTTCACAATGTCATTCAAAGAGCTCTGCCAACTGTACCATGTGATCTTTCCAGGAATTACTAAAGATTATTACATCATCCAAATAGACTGCTCAGTTTGTGAACATAGCCACAACTCTGTTCGTGAGTCTTTGGAATGTGGTGGGCACATTCTTCATTCCAAAGGGCATCACTTTAAACTAATATAGCCCATCTGGGTTACAAACGCAGAAATTTCTTTCACCAACTCTAATAAAGGTACCACCAGTGACCCACGCATTAATTGGTGATGTAATTGGCTTGTCCGACTTTCTCGATGCAGTCCTCCAATCTGGGAATTGGATATGAGTTGGCGTTGACCTTGGGTAACAATATTAACCTGTCATCCCCTTGGGAAAATGTCTGAGTTTCAGAGCTTTTATCTGCCACCTGCTTCATTCTACACTGTGCCCTTTTAACGTGCTGTTTAGCTACCTCACCTACTTGATTTCGTCTCTGATACATAATCTAAGTGTGAGATCTCCGACTTTGGTCCTGTCAAATTTTCTTTAATTAATTTCAAAGGGCCTCTCACTTCATGACTGAATATTAACTCAAAGGGAGTAAACTGAATAGATTCATTTGGGGCAGTTCTAATGACAAACAACACAAATGGGATACCTTTATCCCAATCATGCAGGTAATCCTGACAGTACGCTCTCAACATGGACTTCAAGGCCTGAGATGGAAATGTGTTGCTGGAAAAGCGCAGCAGGTCAGGCAGCATCTAGGGAACAGGAGAATCGACGTTTCGGGCATTAGCCCTTCTTCAGGTTCAAGGTCTGATACCACCTTTCTAAAGCTCCCTGGGATTCATGATGATATTCACTGGGATTAAAGTGCTGTATACCGAAGCTATCCATAACTACCTTAAACAGCCTCGCAGTAAAATGTGACCCTTGGTAGGACTGAATCTCTCTGGGTAGCCCATACCGTGTGAAGAAAGATACTAACTCCCCTAGTACCCTTTTTGCCTTGATACTCTGTAATGGAATTGCCCCTGGAAATCTGGTAGACACATCCATTATGGTTAACATCTACTGGTTCCCACTTTTAGTTCTCGGGAGGGGACCTACACAATCGATTCTAACCCACGTGAAAGGTTCTTCAAATGTGGGAATTGACAACAAAGGTGTTGGTTTTATTACTGCCTGTGGCTTACCGACCATTTGGCATGTATGACAGGTATGGCCAAAGGTAACCATATCCTTGTGCATTCCAGGCCTTAGCCTGAGTCTTTCGTACCTCTACATGACCCCCTAAAGGTAGTTCATGTGCTACCTGTAACGTCTCCTGTCTGTATGCTACGGGCAACACAAGCTGGTGCACTTCGGCCTATTTCTCCTCTGCACTAAGCTGCCGTTTCTGTCTGAGGATTCTATCTTTCAGATCATAACCTTCCAGAATATTCTCTGCCTCCTTTTCAGAGTACGCTTCCACATATATACGTTTTATCATCTTGTCTTGCTATTGCAAGTCTCTTCATCTTTCAGGAGTAATCACGTCTGTCTATCCCTCTGCCTGGTCAGGTTTTTCCTGCATCATTACATCAAGCAGGGTATCCGCAAACTGAACCTCAACTCCTTCATCTTTCTCTTTACTTTTTACTTTGTGCTGTGTTTTATGAGAGTGGGATCTGGTTACCACACAGACTGGGAAAATACCAGGATATTTCTGCTTTAACTCCTCAGTTTCTTGGTCTTCCTTGGGCTTCTCCACAACCAAGGGTGTCACTCCCACCTGGATCCTGCCAAATCATTCCCAAGAACAAACTGAATTCCTGGAACGGACACTCTGTCAATCACTCCCACTGTAACTTCCCCAACCTTGGGTTGGCACTCCAACCTGATCTTACTCAGGGAAACACTAAATTTCTGTCCATCTATCCCACAAATTACCACACTCTCGTGTAACAAATCAGAAAGAATGCATATTCCCTCATCCCTTATTATCAGGGACTGGTTAGATCTGTATCTCACAAAATTATAACTTCTTGTCCTTCTCCCCCTGTTCTTTGAGTAACCTTTATCCACAGAGTTGAATCTTTTGTAGAGATCAGATACTAACCCCATACCCAGCCCCTACCTCGGCTGTGCACTCTCCTGCAGCTCCTCGGCTCTTATTGGGGTCTCCTTTACCATCTTCACTAAGGCCACTGGCTCTGCTTTTTTTCCCACATCTTTTCCCATAGTGCCTTTCTTTAACGAGCAGCACTGTGTCTGTCCGTGTCCTGCCTCCTGGCAGTGCCCTTCCAAACGCACTGGCACTGTCATTTTCTGTATCCCACTTCATTACAGTGAAAACACCTGAGGCCTTTCATCTCCTGTCCACCTCTTGGGATTATTTATCCTGTGGGAAAATCATACCAGTGTGCTCGACTCTGGGTTTCGTAGTGTAGGATCTTTTGTTCTCCCAACTTCTATCCCTCACTGGACAAAATTCTGGCCAGAAGCTTGCCTTATGCACCAACACGTACTCATCTGCTAATCCTGCTGTCGTTCTCACTTCCTGAACTGTCTGTACCTCCACGTGAATTCTTACCATCTCTGGAAGCAGGAGAAGACAAAGGCAGTCTGTACTAAACTATTTCTCTGACATCATTCCGTTTCTTTATTTGTTCCTTTCCACGAACCAGCTGATGTGTTGCCGGGGAATCCAAGCCCAACCACAGGGATTTCTGGACTCCCTCCCTGCACCCGCCCAATGACCCAGCTCCCTCTCCAAATTTAATGCTCCTTCAATCTATCTCTTCATTTTAGATATTGTCACCTGACCCAATATCACATTCAGTGAATCAACATGAACACTGTTTAATTTGTCATGATAAAGGTCTTTTTAAATATGTTTGGGGACTGTGTTGTGGTAAAGTGCACGGTGATGGTGCTATCATGGTCAGTGTAGATGTCTTCCAAGCAGGTGACCTGGGTTAGATTCCTGGCAATCTCAAATTGAGATTTTTTACAATAATCAATAGGAAACCCCAAAGAAAAAAAGGAATTGGATCATTTTGAAAATACATTTGGCTTTCATTCCAAACAATAAAATGCAAAGTAGGAGTAGACAAAGGCAGACTGGATGAAACTGTTTACCTGCTGCATTCTCTCACACCTCCTCCCTCCCTCCCCCCCCCCCCCCCCCCCCCCCCCACTGTGATCCCACTGAGATGGCTCTGGCTGTGCTCCGTCTCTGGGGGAGGTATACCCTGGGTAGAGGAACCTGGGACTTGGGCAGAGGGTGGGCTCTGAGTGAGAGACCTGCGGATGTTTCAAACAGGTTCTGGCAGCCAGTGTCCCTTTCACCGTGTGCACTGAGCAGGGGGTGAGTATCGGTGTGTTTCTGTCTGTCTGTGTGTGAGAGAATGTGGGCAGTGTTTGAATCTCAATCCCAGTTTTGATCCTTTAACCTCACCCCCTCCCTGAACCAGCCCCTCCTAACGCAAGCCCTTGGTGCAGAGTCTGTCCCAAATGGGAGAGAGGAAATGTGAGAGACCATCAAGAGAGCTCAGACCAACCGGAATGGTGAATATGCCCTCTTTAATCTCGCCACATCTTTCCTTATCTCCTGGTTGTACCCCTCTGATTTTTCCTCTTTTCCCTCTCTCTGTCTCTCTCTTTGCCTCTGATTCTCACTCACTGTCTGTTTCACTCCATCTCTCTCTCTCCCTCTCAACCTTTCTCTCTCACATTATCTTTCTCTCTCTCTCCTGACAGACTCTCCTTTTTTTCTTTTTCTCTCTTCCTTCATCCTTTGTCTCTGTTCTTTCCCACTTTCTTGCTTTCTTTCTTCTCTCATTCTCTCTCTGTCTTTCCCTCTCTTCTTGATTTCTGTCTTTCAATCCTGAATCTGCACCCCCCCCCCCCACGTAAATTTAGCCCCTGTCCCCCCCCCCCCCATGGTCCCTGTCCCCCCCCCATGGTCCCTGACCCCCTCCATGGCCCCTGTCTAATTGCCCTCCCCTGTGCAGCTCCATCTATCCTGAACTATCCCTCTGTAGTTCCTCCATTATAAACCCACTGTATATAAAAGCCCCTCAGTATCTCCGTCCATCAACAATACCCTTGCCCCGTGCTGTGTCCCAGTCTCTGGTCTGGAGGACAAAGTGAGCGTGTGCAGAGACTAATGTGTCTTTTGACTGCGTACCATAATGTCATGGAGTTATAGAGTCATGCAGCACGGAGACAGACCCTTCGGACCAACCAGGCCCCACCGACCATGTTCCAAAACTAAACTATTCCCACCTGGCTGTGCTTGGTCCATATCCCTCCAAACCTTTCCTATTCATGAACTTATCCAAATGTATTTTAAATGTTGTAACTGTACCTGCATTCATCACTTCCTCTGGCAGTTCATTCTCAACCAAAACTACTAAAAATTCTGCCCCCCATGTCATTTTTCAACCTTTCTCCTCTCACCGTAAAAATATACCCCTTTGGTTTGAACGCCCCACCCGAGGGAAAAGACCCTTGTCATTCTCCTTATCTATGCACCTCAAGGTTTTTTAAACATCAATAAGGTCACTCCTCAACCTCAAATACAACAGTGAAAAAAGTCCTCACCTTTCCAGTCCATGTTTATATCGGAAACCCTCCATTCCTGGCAACATCTTGGTAAATCTTTACTGAACCCTCTCCAGTTTAAAAATATCCTTCCTATCACAGGGTGATGAGAATTGCATATATTCAACCAGAAGAGGCCTCACCAATCCCTGTAGAACTTCAATATAATGTCAGTTCTGACATTACTTCTATACTCAAAGGTCTGTGCAATGAAGGCAAGGGTGCTAAATACCTCCTTAACTACCCTGTCTACCTGTGATGCAAACTTCAAAGAAATATGTCCCTGAACCCCGAGGTCTTTCCGCTCTGCAACACTACCCAGGGCCCGACCAATAAGTCCTGTCCTTGGCTGTATGACTACAATGCAATACCTCACCTGTATCCAAATTAAATTCCATCTGCCATCCCTCAGCCCTTTAGCCCAATTGATCAAGATCTCCTTGTAACCTCAGGTAACATTCTTCACTGTCTGTTTCACCAATTTTGGTGTCGTCCACAAACTTATTAACCATGCCTCGCATATTCTCATCTAAATCATTCATTTCAATGACTAACGGAAGTGGAGCCAGTACCGCTCCCTGTGGGACACCGCTGGTCACAGGCCTCCAGTCTGAAAAACAATGATCCACCATTACCTGCTGTCTTCTACCATCAAGCCAATTACATCCAATTGGCAAGCCCACCCTGAATCCCATGTGATCTAACTTTACTATTTAGTCTAATGTGCAGAACCTTGTCAAAGGCTTTGCTTAAGGCCAAGCAAACACCATCTACCACTCTGTCCTCATTGGTTTTTGTTACTTCCAAAAAACAAACTTAACTAAGTGTGTCAGACATGATTTCCCTCACACTAAACCATACTGACCATCTCTAATCAATTCTTTCCTCTCCACCCTGTGTAAATCCTATCTTTCAGAATCATCTCCAAAAGCATGCACACCACCGAAGTGAGACTCACGGGTCGAACGTTCCCAGGCTTCTCCTCACATCCCTTCTTAAACAATGACATATTAGCCACACCCCAGCCCTCCAATTCTTCACCTGTGTTTATTGATGATACAAATATTTCTGCTAGGGGCCCTGCAATTTTCTCCCTAACTTCCCACAGTGTCCTGGGACACACTTGATCAGGTTCTGGAGGTTTATCTGTCTTTATGTTTTTTAAGATCTCCAGCTCTTCCTCTTCTGTACTGTAAACTTTTCCCAAAACATCAGTATTTATTGCCCTGATTTCTCTCGCATCCAATTCCTTCCCAACAGTAAAACAGAAATATTCATTTATATCCCTCCCATTTCTTGAGGTTCAACACAAAGACAACCTTGTTGATCTTTAAGGGGTCCTATCTCTCTCCAGTTGCTCCCTCATTCTTAATGTATTTATAGAATCTCTTTGGATTATCTTTACCTTACCTGCCAAGGCTACCTCCTATCCCCTCATTGCCTTCCTCATTTCCTTCTTAAGGATGTCTCTTCACTCTCTATACTCTTCAAGACATTCTGTTCATCCCAATTGGCTCTCTGATAGTTTTTTTTTTATTCTTGACTTGAACTTCAACATCTTTATTCATCCATTGTTGCTAATCGTACCAGCCTTGCCTTTCACTCTAACAGGAACAGAATGTTTCTGGATTCTTGTTATCACACTTTTGAAGGCCTCCCGCTTGTCAGTCATCCTTTTACCTGCGAACAGAATCGAGAATGTGGTGCTGGAAAAGCGCAGCAAGTCAGGCAGCATCCCACGAGTAGGAAACCTGCTGTGTTTTTCCAACACCACACACACTCGCAACTCTGATCTCCAGCATTTTCATCCTCACTTCCTCCTAGTTCCTTTTACCTGTGACCAGTCTACCCCAATCAACTTTTGAAAGTTCTTGTTTCATACTTTTAAAATTTGACTGACTCTAATTAAGAACTTTAACTTTCATGGAAGACCTGTGCCTTTCCATAACTATTTTAAAACTTTATGGTTTTATGGTCACTGCTCCCAAAGTATTCCCTGACTAACACTCAGTCACTTGGTCTGTCTTATTTCTCAAGAGAAGTTCAGGTTTTGATCCTTCTCTAGTAGGAACATTTATATCTTGACAAAGGAAATTTTCTTGCAATTTAACAAATCCTTCACCATCAAACATTTTAACACTCTGGCAATCTGAATCAATGTTTAGAAAATTTAAATCCCTTACTATTTCAAACTTATCATTCTTATATATATTTAAGATCTCTCTATATATTTGCTCCTCAATTGCCCTCTGACTGTTGGGGAGCCGATAGTACAATCCCATCAAGGTGATCATCCCTTTCTTATTTCTAACTTCAACTCATATATTTTCATGAAATGGTCCCTCAGAAATATTTTCTCAAATTACAGCCGTAATATTTTCCTTAATCAAAAATGCAACACTCCTCCTCTCTTGCCTCTCTTTATATCCTTCTGAAAAAACCCTAAAACAGAACATTGAACTTAAACTGCATTTATTTCAATGCAAGAGGCCTTATTGATAAGGCTGATGGACATTTCCATTCCTCAAGAGAAAGTGAGGACTGCAGACGCTGGAGATCAAAACGTGTGGTGCTGGAAAAGCACAGCCGGTTAGGCAGAGCCAACATTTCAAGTATAAGCTCTTCACCACGAATGGGAGGATGGCCCAAGCGGGGCTGAGACTTAAATGGGAAGGGTCTGGGAATGTGATAGGTAGATGGAGGAGGGTGGAGCAGATAGGTGGGAAGGAAGATGGACCGGTCGCTCAGTTCCAGAGGGTGGTGCCTGGTTGGATGTTTGACTCTGTGATAAGGAGGGGGGAGGTGAAATGAAGAAGCTGGTGGAATCTACATTGATCCCATGTGGTCGGATGGTCCCAAGGTGGAAGATAATGTCTTCTTCCTCCAGATGTCGGCTGGCTGGAGTTTGGCGGTGGAGGAGGTCCAGCACTGGCATGTCCTTAGCAGAGTAGTGGGGGGGGGGGGGGTGTTTGCCAAACTCTAACCACCTTGAGGTAGAAAGCCTCATCTTTTACCTTGGGCCCCTCCAACCACACGGGATCAATGTAGATTTCCTCGGTTTCTTCATTCCCCCCACCACCTTATCCGACATTCCAAATTGGCACACCCCACTTGAACTGTCCTACCTGTCCATCTTCCTTCCCACCTATCCCACTCCACCCTCCTTTCTGACCTATCACCATTACCTCTCTCCTCCATCAACCTATCACATTCCCAGCTACCTTGCCCCCAGCCCGAGATCCCTCCCACTTATCTCTCCCTTGGGCCATCCCCTAATTTCTAGTGATGAGCTACTCTCCTGCTCCTTGGATGCTGCCTGACCGGCAGTACTTTTCCAGCACCACACTTGTCGACTCTTCTCCATTCCTCAGCCAAGTTCTGTAATACCGATGACATCCCAGTCCCAAGTTCCCTTACATGCCCTGAGTCCATCAGCCTTATCAATAAGGCCTCTTACATTGAAATAAATGCAGTTTAAGTGTTCAGAATTTCTCTGTTCTGACTTGTTCTTGTCTGTCTTTTCTAAATATCTTGCTGTTTTCTGATTCAGAACCATTGTCATCTTTCTTTCCATTTTCAATGTTACTTCGGAAGCCCCCACCCACCTCTCTAACTGTTTACAAGTTCCTAATATTGAACTGGCAAATCTCCCCACCAGGATATTGGTCCCCTTATAGTTCAGGCGAATCCCATCCTTTTTAAATCTCTTCTGTCTGAGAAGAGATCCTAACGATCCAAGAAACTGAATCCCTGTACATTACAGCACCTCTTCAACCATTGATTTATCTGCCCTGTCCTTTTATTCCTTCCCTCATTAGAACTTGGCACCAGAAATAAACTAGAGATTACTACTTTTCATATTCTGTTTATTAACCTTCTACCTAACCTCTTACACTCACTCTGTAATGCTTCAACCCTTTCTTGTACAATGTCATTTCTATCAATGTGTACAACAACTTCCGGCTTCTAACTCTCCCCTTTGACAATCTGTTTCAAATATTTTGAGACGTCCTTCACCCTGGCACCAGAAAAAGCAACATACTATCCTAGATTCGCACTCACTACCGCAGAAACTCCTGTCTGTGCCCCTCGCATGTGAGTTCCCAAAAAATATTAATCTTTTAAATCTTGACAAACCTATTTAACATAAAATTCATTCTTAGTGCCCAAGATCTGACAACCATTCCTATTTTTCCCATTCAATGATACCCAAAACGGAATATCTGTTTGAGAGAGGAATATCCATAGGAGATTTCGAAACCACCTTCATACCCTTCCTGACGGGCAGTTATCGATCTGAATGATCGTGCTGTGATTATCACACCTCAATGTCATCACACCTCAATGTCTCTTGCAGGCTGTCAGTAACATTAATCCGAAAAAGAAGAAACTCTCAGTAGCACCTTATATATAAAATTAATAGACAATAAACAATAGATGCAGGAGTAGGCCATTCAGCCCTTCGAGCCTGCACCGCCATTCAATACAATCATGGCTGATCATTCCTAATCAGTATCCTGTTCCTGCCTTATCTCCATAACCCTTGATTCCACTATCTTTGAGAGCTCTATCCAACTCCTTCTTAAATGAATCCAGAGAGTGGGCCTCCACTGCCCCCTGTGGCAGAGCATTCCACACAGCCACCACTCTCTGGGTGAAGAAGTTTCTCCTGAGCTCTGTCCTAAATGGTCTACCCCGTATTTTTAAGCTGTGTCCTCTGGTTCGGCACTCACCCATCAGTGGAAATATGTTTCCTACTGCCAGAGTGTCCAATCCTTTCATAATCTTATACGTCTCAATCAGATTCCCTCTCAGTCTTCGAAACTCAAGGGTATACAAGCCCAGTCGCTCCAGTCTTTCGGCATAAGATAATCTTGCCATTCCAGGAATTGACCTCGTGAACCTACGCTGCACTCCCTCAATAGCCAGAATGTCTTTTCTCAAATTTGGAGACCAGAACTGCACGCAGTACTCCAGGTGTGGTCTCACCAGGGCCCTGTACAGCTGCAGAAGCACCTCTTTGCTTCTATACTCAATTCCTCTTGTTATGAAGGCCAGCATGCTGTTAGCCTTCTCATTACCTGCTGTACTTGCATGCTTGCCTTCATTGACTGGTGTACAAGAACACCCAGATCTCTCTGTACTGCCCCTTTACATAAATTGATTCCATTGAGGTAGTAGTCTGCCTTCATGTTCTTGCTACCAAAGTGGATAACCATACATTTATCCACATTAAACTGCATCTGCCATGCATCTGCCCACTGCCCTAACTTGTCCAGGTCACCCTGTAATCTCTTAACATCCTCATCACTTTTCACCCTGCCACCCAGCTTTGTATCATCAGCAAATTTGCTAATGTTATTGCTGATACCATCTTCTATATCAAAAATTTCCAGCTCCAGTAGCGTATATTAAAGCTGCTGCAGTTAAAAAGCTCGTAGTTGGATCTTGGGATCGGGCTGGCGGTCCGCCGCGAGGCGAGTTACCGCCTGTCCCAGCCCCTGCCTCTCGGCGCTCCCTTGATGCTCTTAGCTGAGTGTCCTGGGGGTCCGAAGCGTTTACTTTGAAAAAAAAAATTAAATACCTTTCCTTACCCAGAGATTTAAAATGAAGCATGCAAAAAAAAGTAAAAACATTAAAAAGAAATCAAACACTTCACTGAACAAATGAAAAAAACAATTCCTTCTCAATAATCCACCATTCAGTTTTCACTGTCCACATAGACAAAAAACTCTCCAGAGCCATCCATATCCAGGCCTCTCCATAAGCTCCATGTATAAACAACCTGTCCCTCTTCATCTACCTTTTTAACTATTTTTTTTTCTCAAAACTTATCCACCACTGACAGCAGACTCACAGATCTATAGTTCCCCAGCTTTTCCCTACCATCTTTCTTAAATAATAGCACGATGGTAGCCACTGTCCAGTCTTCTGACACCTCAGCCTTGGCTGTCAATTATACGAATATCTCAGCGAAAGGGCCAGCAATCTGTTCCCCAACTCCCTCACAGTCTGGCATTTTACAAAATCACAGCATCATTTTATTCCAGAACATGTGATGTGAAGTCAACAAACAGTCCGCCTTCCATCCACTTCTAACCTACACCATGGAGACAGCAGAAACTGGTATGTGGGAGGGTCTGGTCAAACCACTAACCCTGCAGAGTCCTTCGAGAAGAATAAACCTTCCAGAAACAATGACCCAATGGTTACATTTGTCTCTATGGGACTCGACCAGCCATGACTCTCCTGTCGTACACAATAGCATGAAACTACCTAACAGCACGGAGAAAGTGAGGACTGCAGATGCTGGAGATCAGTGTCGAGAGTGGGGTGCTGGAAAAGCACAGCAGGTCAGGCAGCATCTGAGGAACAGGAGAATCAACATTTCGGGCATAAGCCCTTCATCAGGAATGAGGCTTGTAGGCCGGGAGAGATAGATGGGAGGGGGCTGAGGGGTGGTGCTGGGGTGAAGGTAGCTGGGAAAGCGATAGGTAGATGAAGGTGAGGGAGAAGGTGATAGGTCAGGGGGCTGTGGGGTGAAGCAGTCAGATGGGAAAGGTGATGTACAGGTCAGGAGGGCGGTGCTGAGTTGGAGGCTTGGGTCTGGGATAATGTGGGGGGAGGGTAAATGAGGAAACTGTTGAAATCCACATTTAACCCGAGTGGCTGCAGGGTCCCAAGGCAGAATATGATGTATTCATCCTCCAGGGAACACTTCCCCAATTATAGCACTTGGAAAGCATCTGGATGGATATTTGAATAAGAAGGGTTTAGAGAGATAAGGGCCAAATACTGGCACATGGGACCAGATCTGTTCAGGGCGGACGGCTTTAATGGTAGGGTCTGTTTCTGTGTTGTACACGTCTATGACTCTAAGTCATCAGTATAGAGAAAACCATGAGGCATGGTCATTGGCAGGCCATTTGGCTAAATGTTGAAAAATGTTTAGGTCAGCCCTGTGCCAGTACTTAGTCAGTCTGCCCCATGCACTTCCCAGTTGTTATCGAATCATAGAGATGTACAGCATGGAAAAAGACCCTTCAGTTCAACCCATTCATGCTGAACAAATATCCGAAATTAATCTAGTCCCATTCACCAGCACTTGGCCCAAATCCCTCTAAACCCTTCCTATTAATATACCCATCCAGGTGCCTTTTAAATGTTGTAATTGTGCCTGCTTTCACCACTTCCTCTGGCAGCTCATTCCATACACACATCACTCTCAGCAAGAAAAAAACTGCACTTTGGTCCCTTTGAAATATTTCCCCTCTAACCTGGAACCTATGACCTCTAGTTTTGGACTCCTATCACCTGGGAAATAGACGTTGTCTATTTACTCTATCCTGGCCACTCCTGATTTTATAAATCCCTACAAGATCACCCCTCAGTTTCTGACGTTCCAGGGAAAGTAGCTCCAGCCTATTCAGCCTCTCCCTATAGCTCAAACCCTCCAACCCTGGCAACATCCTTATAAATGTTTTCTGAACCATTTTCACAACATCCTTCCTAGTGGAGGAAGACCAGATTCGAAAGCAGCATTCCAATAGTGGGCTAACCAATGTCCTTCACAGCCACAACATGACGTCCCAACTCCTATACTCAATGCACTGACCAATAAAAGAAATACAGGAATGCTTTCCTTCTCAGTTTTTGTGTTTCTCCATGCACCTACGTCTTGTACTGAGGTACCTTCGTACCTGAGATGGCACCGTGCTTGATGACATTGTCACACATTTCACTGTACTCCTGTACTTGAGTACATGTGACAATAAAGCTTAAGTCTATATCTAAATACCAAACACCTTCTTCATTACCCTGTCTACCTGCCCTGCACCACCTCCTCTGTAATGTGGACATTTATCAAGATGACACTATTTATTTCCCCAAGTTCTCTCGATTCCATCTTCTTCTTCACAATAAATACTTCTGTAAAACATTTGTTTAACATCGCCCATGTCTCCTGTAGTTCCACAGGTGGTCTTGCTGATCTTTAAAGGGGCCTATTCTCTCCTGAATTACCTTTTTTTCCTTAATGTAATCCCTTTGGATTCTCCTTAACCCTGCTTGCCAACGCTATCTCATGTCCCATTTTTGTCTTCCTGATTTCCCTCTTATGTACACTTTTACTGCCTTTATACTCTTCTTGGGATTCTCTCGATCCCTTCTGTCTACATCTGACATATACTTCTGACTTATTCTTGAGCAAAACCTCATTTTCTCTTGTCATTCAGCATTCCTTAAAGCTACCTGCCTTGCCCTTCACCCATATGGGAACATACTGTCTCTGGACTCTCGTTGTCTCATTTTTGAAAGCTTCCCATTTTCCAGCTGTCCCTTTACCTGCGAACATTTGTCCCCAGTCAACTTTTGAAAGTTCTTGCCTAATATCATGCAAATTGACCTTCCTATAAATTTAGAACTTTAGCTTTTAGATCCATTCTACCTTTCCAATCATTATTTTAAAACAAATAGAATTATGGTTCCTGGCCCCAAAGTGCTCTCCCACTGACACCTCAGTCACCTACCCTGCCTTATTTCCAAAGAGTAGATCAAGTTTTGTTCCTTTCGAAAGTACATCCACATACTGAATCAGAACATTTTCTTGTGCACACTTAACAAATTCCTCTCCAACCAAGTCATTAACACTGTGTCAGTCTCAGTCTATGCTTTGGAAAGTTCAAATTCCCTAACATTACCAGCCTATTATTCCTACAGATAATTGAGATCACCTTACAAATTTGCTTTTCAATTTCCCCCGACTGTTTGGAATCTATAGTACAATCCTAATAAGGTGACTTTCCCTTTCTTATTTCTTGGTTCCAACCGAATAATTTCCCTGGATATACTCACAGGAATATCACCCCAAAGTACAGCTGTAATATTATCCCTAATCGAAAATATGCCTCTCTCTCCTCTCTTGCACCCCCCCTCCCTTTTCAATCCTTCCTCGAGCATCTATGCCCTGGAACATTAAGCTGCCAGTCCTGTCCATCCCTGAGCCTCGGTTCTGTAATTGCTATGATGTCCCAGGGTGTTTGACAGACAGAGCTCGATTGTCCTGTGTTCCATGTCCTGAGTTCATCTGCCTTACCTGTTAGACCACTTGCATTGAAATAAATACAGTTTAATTTGTCACTCTTACCTCGCTGTCTGCTTTTTTCCTGCCTGCCCTGGTGTAATTGACTTGCCTCTTTTCCCAACTATACCAGTCTCAGACTGATCCCTTTCCTCACTATCTCCCTCGGTGTCAATTCCATCCCCATTTCCCCCAATCCAAGCAGCTGGACCAACTCTCCCACCAGTATATTAGTCCCCTTGCAATTCAGGTGCAACCTTTCCTTCTGATACAGGTCTCTTCTACCCCAGAAGAGATTCCTCTAGCCCCCTATTCCTACTCCCACTGGGACACGGCACTGGGAGTAATCCAGATATTACTGCTGTCGGAGTGACCGCAGTCTCTGAGGCAAGAAGACTCTGAAGGCCTGGGCAATTCAGCAGGAACAGCAGTTTATTCCAGCGGGAATCGATTACAGCCAGGAGAGGAACTCAAGACCATCACACAGGACAATCCAGCTCTCTCTGTCAAACACCCGCACAATACCATTCTTACACTTTCTGACATCAAAGTTATGGCAGTCTACAAACTAACTGTTCGTGTGCAGTTGATCATATCAAGCCCACAAGTCAACCAACTGGGCGATGATTACATCAGGTCTGTAAATCAATTACATCCAATTAATAATCCAATTAACACGGCATTTTGATGACATCAGGTCACTGTCTATTACATATCTACCAGTCAGATTCAAACACATGGTGCCTGTTTGCTGATGTGGTCACTTGTTTATCTTGTAACCTTTGTCCCTGAATATCCTGTGATCTGCTGAGGTTCTGCCCTGCTCACCCATATCAGTTAATCATTCCCAATGTCTCCGTGGGCGAGCTGGCGTGTCTTTACTGATGCAGAGAGTCAATCACCTTCAAACATCTTATTCTATGGTTGTGTGAGATATTGTACTATATGTTTCTTTATTTTTATATTAAGGTCCCTTTATTTGCCAACCCACTCACAATCGCTCGGTATTTACTCCTTCCGCATTTCATTCAGTCATTCATCAAACTGTGGTCTCCCCACTCCCCAGTGCACTATCTCACCCGAAACTATGAAAAGATGAGAATACTAATCCCCCTCAGAACCATCTATCGGGACTTGAACAGCTTGCAGGACATCAAACAAGTTGTCTCCATCAGCACGGACCTGTTAGATACAGATTGAATGGGGTCTCTGTCCCCTTTAAGAAATGATTTGGAGAAGCCGGTGTTGGGCAGGGGTGTACAAAGTTAAAAATCACACAACACCAGGTTATACTCCAACAGGTTTAATTGGAAGCACACTAGCTTTCGGAACGACGCACTTTCATCGGGTGATAGTGGAGGGCTCATTCCTAACACAGAATTTATCGCAAACATTTACAGTGTGATGTAACTGAAATTATACATTGAAAAATTGATTGTCTGTTAAACCTTTCATCTGTTAGAATACAGTGATAGTTTCACTTCTTTCATGTGTAAATCACAAAACTATTTTTTTTAAAAGTTGCATTCTCGGGTTAGCTGTTAACAATGGTGATTACTAGACAATATGTTGAAGGTGTTAGCCCCCTGTGTTCTCTGTCTATGACCTGATGTTTAGATTGATTCTAGTCTAAAAAGTGAGATAACAGAGTTATACATAAATTCATGCAGTTTTTGAGCTCAGAGTTCCTCATGAATGTTTGCTATTTTTGAGCAAAGTGCACTATAACTCTGCAAGTACAAATTCACCCCACAAAATATATGTGGGTCTTTGTCTGTGTGTGTGTCTGTCTGGGTTAGGGAAAGTGTATGTGTATGTGTGTGTGTGTGTAGTGAGTGCAAAGTGTCTTAAGTCTGTGAGGGTGTGTGTGTGTGTGTGTATAGTGCAATGGTGGTCACCTGTAATGTGACATGACCCAAGGTCCTGGTTGAGGCCCTCCCTATGGGTACCGAGCTTAGCTATACACATACACCGGATCTTCTCAGATGAGGAGGAACGTGACCGACACCTGGAAGTACTCAGGGATGCCCTCACAAGAACAGGGTACGATGCCAAATTCATCGACCGCCAGTTCCGACGTGCCACAGCAAGGAACCGTAATGACCTCCTCAGGAGACAGACACGTGCTGCAACCGACAGGGTACCCTTCGTTGTTCAGTATTTCCCAGCAGCTGAAACATTATGCCATGTTCTTCGCAACACATTATCAATGAGGATGAGCACCTCATCAAGACCTTCCCCATACCTCCACTACTTGCGTTTAAACGACCACCAAACCTCAAACAGACCATTGTACGTAGCAAGCTGCCTGGATCTCAGAACAACTCCACACAACCCTGTCACGGTAAGTGCTGTTAGACGTGTCAGAGTGTGGACATAGATACCACCATTACACGTGGGGACACCTCCCACCTTGTACGTGGCAGGTACTCATGTGACTCAGCCAACGTTGTCTATCTTATACATTGCAGGCAAGGATGCCCTGAGGCAGAGAGCACCGCAAAACAATCAACAGACAGGAGGGTTCCCTCCCAGTTGGGGAATACTTCAGTGGTGCAGGACATTCAACCTCGGACCTTCGGGTGACCATCCTCCAAGGTGGACTTCGGGACAGGCAGCAGAGAAAGGTGGCCGAGCAGAGGCTGATAGCCAAGTTCAGTACCCATAGGGAGGGCCTCAACCGGGACCTTGGGTTCATGTCACATTACAGATGACCACCATTGCACTATACACACACACACACACACTCACACACACACAGAGGCACACCTATACACACATACACATGGACACACATACACACAGACACACACACAGACACCCACACACACTCTTATAGACACACACACTCACACATGCACCCCCTCACAGACTTAAGACACTCTGCACTCACTACACAAACACATACACTTTCTGACACTCACAGCCCCCAACCCAGACACACACACACACACACACACAGACAAAGACCCACATGCCCACATAGATTTTGTGGGGTGAATTTGTACTTGCAGGGTTACATTGTACTTTGCTCAAAAACTGCATGAATCCATGTAAAACTCTGTTATCTCACTTTTTAGATTAGAATCAATCTAAACATCATGGCATAGACAGAGAGCACAGGGGGCCAATACCTTCAACATAATGTCTAGCTATGACCATTGTTAACAGCTAACCCGAGAATGCAACTTTTTTAAAAAAAGGTTTTCTGATTTACACATGAAAGAAGTGAAACTATCACTGTATTCTAACAGATGAAAGGCTTAACAGACAATCAATTTTTCAATATATAATTTCAGTTACATCACACTGTAAATGCTATAAATTCTGTGTTAGGATTGAGCCCTCCACTATCACCTGATGAAGGAGCGTCGCTCCGAAAGCTAGTGTGCTTCCAATTAAACGTGTTGGACTATAACCAGGTGTTGTGTGATTTTTAACCCTTTAAGAAAGTTACTGTCAAATAGCGCCTCCGTGAAATGGAATGAATGAGGGAGGAGACCGGCAATAGGGAGTGAAATCTCAAAACCCAGCTGTGGGAATCCGTTTACTAACCCCTCTGCTTTTATAAAAAACATCTATAATTTCTGATTTGGTTAAATCATATAAGCCTGATATTCTTTCTCATACTCTCTACCCTAAAAGGACTCACACCCTCATCCCCCTCCTACAACTACCCTCCGGGATCGACTTTTTAAGTTCCTGCCTAAATTCCTATTTTCTCTCCTCAGGACCTCGTCCTTTTCCCATCCTGTATCATGGGTTCCAATGTGTACAGCAACATCCTGCTGGTCCCTCTCCCCTTTGGGAATATTCTGCACCCTCCCTGAGATAGTTCTGAATTGTCTGTAGTGAGGGGATATTTGAATAACTGCCTGGATCCAGTTTGGGAGCTCTCTGGACAGATTTCAGATCGCATCATTGACTCACTCTTTATTGGAGGGACAGTGAGGTGCAGCAGCACTATATTTGAATTCAGGCCTTTCCGAAGCCGTTTTCAATGTATTTGGTTGGGCAGTGTGTTGGGAAGGTGACCCAGCTGGTTACTGCAGTTACTGAATTGAGTTGTCTGCTTATTGAAGTGAAAAATAGTTAAATTGTCTTCAACTGAAAAAAAATAGTTTGGTCCGGCTTGATTTTAAAATTGATCCTCCTCCTAAGAGTTCTGTAGTCTCTCATTTTAAATAATGTTCTGCTCTCTGTTATTCCTGTCAAGCAAACAACCTCAAGCCACAGCCACATTATACTCCAGGTTCCTTTTCCTTCCCATTTACTCAACCCAGTAGTTTAATGTGATTGTAAATAGTTGAGGTCTCAGCATTGATCCCTGTGACACTCCATTAGTTACCAGTCTGAAACTGAAGCCTTTATTCTGATTCTCTGTTTCCTGGTAATCAGGCTTTCATCTTTTACCCTGCTTATATATTATCACTGGCAAAATGCAACAATATCTTATGTGGCATCTTTTACACGGCTTCTTGGACAGAGCTTTATAAAATCATGAGGGGCCAGAGACAAGATGAATAGCCAAGGTCTTTTCCCCAGGGCAGGGGAGTCCAAAACCAGATGGTACAGGTTTAAGGTGAGAGGGGAAAGATTTAAAAGGGACCTGAGGAGCGACATTTTCATGCAGGGTGTGTGTGTGTATGGAATGGGCTGCCAGAGAAAGTGGTCCAGGCAGGTACAATTACAACATTTCGGAGACATTTGGACAGGGACATGAATAGGAAAGATTTAAAGGGATAAATAAATATTGTACTGTTTCCAGAACACTGAAAGGAAATGTAATTTTGAACAACTCTATTATAGTCCTTGTCCAGAATTGCATGTGAGACAATCTATTTTACTGAATTTGCCTGTGCCAAGGATGTGTTTATGGGATGTTACTCTATTGGAGCAGTTGCTGTTTGAGATAAATAACCCATTATCCTGCTAAGTTTTCCAATAGTTATTCCAACTCTTTTGTCTGTAATTTGATTTTGACTTTATTGTCACATGTACTCAGTACAAAGGTACAGGAATACAGTGAGAAGTGTATAATGTCACCACAAAATGCACCATCTTAGGGACAAATACCTCGGTACAGAATCTTACGAAGAAGGTAGAAAGAAAAGAAAGAACAAACTTAAAAATTAAACTTTTTTTATTTTTAGAGTAATATTAGTGCTGCATAAAATATATGATGTCAGGAGTGTGATGGAATCCTTCCCACTTGCCTGGATGGGAGCAGCACCAACAACACTCAAGAAGCTTGACACCATCCAGGACCAAGCAACCCGCTTGATTGGCACCACATCCACAAACATTCAATCCCTCCACCACCGGTGCTCAGGAGCAGCAGTGTGTCTATCTACAAGATGCTCCGCAGAAATTCACCAAAGATCTTTGGGCAGCACCTTCCAAACCCATGACTGGTTCCATCCAGAAGGACAAGGCCAGCAAGTACCTGGGAACATCACTGGCAAGTTCCCCTCCAAGCCACTGACTATCCTGACTTGGAAATAAACCATTGTTCCTTCACAGTCGTTGGGTCAGAATCCTGGAATTCCCTCCCTACCGGCATTGTGGGTCAACCCACAGCAAGTGGACTGCAGTGATTCAAGAAGGCAGCTCACCACCACCTTCTCAAGGGGCAAATAGGGATGGGCTGTCAGTGCTGGCCAGCCAGTGATGCTCAAGTCCCATAAAACAAATTTTAAAAATTGAAGTGAGGTTAAAAGCTACATGTTGCAGACCCTCTAAGTTTTAAAAGGAAAATAAATAAATAAAGTGCAAGTTCAAACATTACAATCTTTCTTAAGTGCTTAGCCTCGGTGAGATCAGAGGCCCACACTAAGGCCACAGCTGGCCGAGAGACTGCGCATGCTGAGCCGAGAGATCACCGCACCGGGCCGAGAGATCACCACACCGGGCCGAGAGATCACCGCACCGGGCCGAGAGATCACCGCACCGGGCCGAGAGATCACCGCACCGGGCCGAGAGATCACCGCACCGGGCCGAGAGATCCCCGCACCGGGCCGAGAGATCCCCGCACCGGGCCGAGAGATCCCCGCACCGTGCCGAGAGATCCCCGCACCGGGCCGAGAGATCCCCGCACCGGGCCGAGAGATCCCCACACCGGGCCGAGAGATCCCCACACCGGGCCGAGAGATCCCCACACCGGGCCGAGAGATCCCCACACCGGGCCGAGAGATCCCCGCACCGGGCCGAGAGATCCCCGCACCGGGCCGAGAGATCCCCGCACCGGGCCGAGAGATCACCGCACCGGGCCGAGAGATCCCCGCACCGGGCCGAGAGATCCCCGCACCGGGCCGAGAGATCCCCGCACCGGGCCGAGAGATCACCGCACCGGGCCGAGAGATCACCGCACCGGGCCGAGAGATCACCGCACCGGGCCGAGAGACTGCACATGCCGGGCCGAGAGATCATCATGCCAGGCTGAGAGATCATTACGCCTGGCTGAGAGATCACCACAACTGGCTGAATATCGTCACGCCAGACCGAGAGGTCTGCAGGCCGGGCTGAGAGATCACCACACCACACCACACCACAGGGAGATAGGTGTGCCGGGCTGAGATAACACCATGCTGGGCTAAGTGATCCTCAGGCCGGGCTAAGTGATCGCTATGCTGGGCTGAGAGATCACCATGCCAGGCTGAGAGATCACTGCACTGTGCCAACAGATCAGGGCACTGGACTGAGAGATCACTTTGCTGTGCTGAGAGAGCACCACACCAGGCTAACAGATCACCACACCAGGCTGAGAGATCACCGCACTAGACTGACAAATTTTCACGCCAGCCAAAAAGAGCACCACGCCAAGCGATCGTCATGCCAGGCCGAGTGACGCCACGCCAGGACGGGAGATCCCCATGTCAGGCCGAGAGATCGGCGCGCCAGGACAAGAGATCGCCATGCCAGTCTGAGAGATCCCCAAATTGATCCCCAAATTAATGTCCAAAGACCCCACTGGCAGCTCCATACACTTTAACTTTCCTTAGCTATTTTAAAACTAATCGAATAGCAGTTAGTGCTCCCCCCTCTAATACCTCAGTCACTTGCCCTGCCTTATTTCCTGAGAGAAGGTTGGGTTTTGCCCCTTCTCATGGAGGACCGCCTTCATATTAATTGAGAAAATCTTCCTGAATATACCGAGTAAGTTCTCCAATCCATTCCCAGTCCATATTTTGAAGGTTAAAATCCCCTTTTCTTGCAACCCTATCATTCTTACAGCCTTTGTCGAGCTCCCCACGTATTTTCTCCCCAATTTCCTGCTGAGTATTGGGGGTGGGGGGCGCGCAGGGCGGGGCGAGAGTGTAATCCCAACAATGTGATTACACCCTTCATTTTTCTCAGTTCCAACCGTACAACTTCACTGGATGATCCATCAGGAATATCCTCTCTAAGTACTGCCATGACGTTTTCCCTTATCTAAAACACCACTCCCCTCCTCTCTTGCCCCTCCTTCTCTCCTTCCTAGAAACACACCTTCAATGCAGGTTTGCATTTGAACACAGACCTTGTGGTTCAGAGGTAGGGACACTGCCACTGCACTGCAAAAGCCCTCACAAATCAGAATTAAACCACAGAGAACATTCATAACACCTGACATAATAAGAGACACCAATGTTCGAGTGTCTGTGTAATGGTGACCACTGGACCAGAACGTAACATCTTCCATCACAAAGTGCAGGGAGCAACTCTCACCCAGATTTACAAAGCTTCAATAATTTTAATCACTTATCAGGAATACTAACATGGCAAGAATCATTTTGAATAATTTATTCATAATTGCAAATGTTTTAAGCATTGAGATAATCTGTGTTTTCATGCTGCAGTCAATCTCTCTCTATCAAACACTGATGTCCCACATTGCCCAGCCCTTTAACCTATACCATGGGGGATCACCTGGGGATTGTGAGGTGCCACCACTCTTCAACTGAGTGTTTCATTCAAATGTGAACAAACAGATTATGACAATGCATATTAAGTGCTCAAATAAATATACATGTATTTCTAAAATTAAGTTTTAAAGACTGGACAATTCTATCACATTAATTAATGAAATGATAACTTTAATTCCACAAGCAATATTGTTTTCCAATCAAACACTCCCATCTCTAAATTGCATTGTTTTCCAAAGATATCCTTCTCTCGAGAATGCCCATTCAGTCACTCTTCCCTCAGTGAGCTGGATAGCTGGTTTGTAATATAGAGGCATGCAACTACATTGGCCCTGTTCCCACATTAGATGATGCTACCATGAAGAACTCTTCTTCTTACCCTGACCTGAGCTATGGTGACCCCAAGGTTACACTCAGCACCAGTTGCCCCTCTCCACTGAGGGAGTGGTGTGTGCCCATTGCCTTGGAGAAAAAGAGATGATACCAGAGAGTGATGTGAGTATGACTGGGTTTAATGTTAAAGCTGCGTTTGACTGAGTGTGACATCAAGGAGCCTGAGCAAATCTGGAGCCAATGGAAATCAAGGAAAACTCTCTGCTGGTTGGAGTTGTACCTGGCACAAAGGAAGAAGGTTGTGATTGTTGACGGTTAGTCATCACAACGACAGAACATTTCTGTTGGAGTTCCTCAGGAGAATGTCCTCGGCCCAACGATCTTCAATAGTTTTATAAATGTACACAGAAGCTCCTTAGAGCACTTTCCAAACCCACAACACATTCTCAACAACCACTAGGGATGGGCAATAATTGCCGGCCCAACCAGCGATGCCCAGGAATGGATTAGAATTCATTTAAAATGTTGTCCAATCACAACTAATGGTAGACACTGCGTTTTAGGTTTTGTGAGTGTAAGCTGGTTGGGTCCAGGCAGTAATCTGTTTGCTGTGAAGAACTGAAGAGAAATGCTGTTTGGAACAATCTGTCAGTCTTTCAGAGGCATAGCCTACATACATAGCATCACACAGACACTGAAGTTCATATACCAGATTACTCCCACATGAGATAGGCGGAAGCAATTTAAAATGTATTTGTATCTGGACTGAAAAATATTTGGAAACACAGTTAAAATGTTGTCATGAAAACAATTTGGTAAAGAAGTTAGTATCCAAATAAGATATTTTCAAAGTGCTTGAACTTTACAATAATTTGATCTGGGTGTGATAACCAGGCACATTTGTGTTCTGTGTTTTCAACAGATTTCAGTCTGAAAATCAACCAAACAAATGGTGGACCTGTGTTTATTGGACAATTAAAGTGGACATGGTTAGTATTGAAGAACAGTCACTGGATACGAAAGGTTAACTCTGATTTCTCTTCACAGATGCTGCTGAGATTTTTTCAGCAATTTTTGCTTTTGTTTCTGATTTAAAGCATCTGTCTTTTTTTTTGGATATGGTCAAAAGATTTATGACCTCCAATACTTAGACTTTGCTGTTGAAGCTCAGGACTCTCTGGAAATCATTGACACTCTGTCTCGAGTCACACAAAAGGATGTTGGTTGGGATTATACCGGACATCAATGTCGTTGCACAATTCTTTTTGGACACTGAAGTTGTGAAGCTGACATACACTGCATATGGTTGATGAGAGATTCAATGTGAGATCCCATGTGCTGCAGTATTCCATCACCTTTGTAACACCTTCACTAAGGATCTAGTCCAGGGTGCAGAATTAAAGAGCCTATATTGGTCAGTGCATTGAGTGTAGGGGTACATGACATTAGTTAGGCCATTTTTGGAATACTATATTCAATTCTGGTCTCCCTGCTATAGGAAAGATGTTGTTAAACTTGAAATGTTGCAGAAGAAATGTACAAGAATGTCACTTGCCCTTGAGGGCTTGTCCTAATGGAGGCTGCGAAGTGACTTGTTTCTGAACAAAGAGACCTTGGAGTGCAAGTTCATAGCTCTTTGAAAGTGGAGTCGCAGGTAGATAGGATAGTGAAGAAAGCATTTAGTATGCTTTCCTTTATTGGTCAGAGTATTGAGTACAGGAGTTGGGAGGTCATGTTGCGGCTGTACAGGACATTGGTTAGGCCACTGTTGGAATACTGCGTGCAGTTCTGGTTTCCTTCCTATCGGAAAGATGTTGTGAAACTTGAAAGGGTTCAGAAAAGATTTACAAGGATGTTGTCAGGGTTGGAGGATTTGAGCTATAGGGAGAGGTTGAACAGGCTGGGGCTGTTTTTCCTGGAGCATCGGAGGCTGAGGGATGACCTTATAGAGGTTTACAAAATTATGAGAGGTATGGATCGGATAAATAGACAGAATTTTTTCCCAGGGGTGGCGAAGTCCAGAACTAGAGGGCATAGGTTTAGGGTGAGAGGGGAAAGATATAAAAGTGATCGAAGAGGCAACTTCTTCATGCAGAGGGTGGTAAATGCACGGAGTGAGCAGCCAGGGGAAGTGATGGAGGCTGGCACAATTGTAACATTTAAGAGGCATCTGGATGGGTGTATGAATAGGAAGGGTTTGGAAGGATATGGGCTGGGTGCTGACAGATAGGACGAGATTGGATTGGGATATCTGGTCAGCATGGACAAGTTGGAGCAAAGGGTCTGTTTCTGTGCTGTACATCTTTGTAACTCTCTGAATCTATGACCTCAGAGAGGTTTGCTAAATCATGAAGAGCATGGATAGGGTGAATAGCCAAGGTCTTTTCTAAGGGGAAGAGGAGTTCATACTGGTGCGCACAGTGTTAGGTTGAGATGGGAAAATTTAAGACGGACCCAAGGGGCAACTTTACTCGAACAGAAGTCGGTGCGTGCATGGAATGAGCTGCCAGAGGAAGTGGTGGAAGCTGGTACAATGACAGCATTTGAAAGGCATCGGATGGTTATATGAATAGGAAGGGTTCAGAGGGATTGGGGCCATGTGCTGGCAAATGGGACTAGATCTGTTCAGGGTGAATGGGTTTAACGGAGCGGTCTGTGTCCGTGCTATGACAATTTAACTCTCAGTCATCAGCATAGAGAAACTGTGAGACATGGTTGTTGGCAGATCATTTGTCTGAATGTTGAAAAGTGTTTAGATCAACCCTGTGCCAACGCTTGGACAGTCTGCCCCATGCACTTCCTATCTTTAATAGAGTCATAGCGTCATAGAGATGTAGAGCACGGAAATAGACCATTGGTTCAAACCTTCCATCCCGCCCAGATACCCGAAATTAATCTAATCCCATTCGCCAGCATTTGCCCCACATCTCTCTAAGCCCTTCCTATTAATAATAGGCATCCAGATGCCTTTTATATGTTTTAATTAGACCAGCCTTTTCCTCTGGCAGCTCATTCCACGTACACATCAGTCTCTACAAGAAGAGGACTGCCCCTGAAGTCCCTTTAAAATCTTTCCCCTCTCACCTTGAACCTACAACTTCTAGTCTTGGAAATAGATATTGGCTATTTCCCCTATGCATTCCCCTCATGATTTTATAAATGTCTACAAGGTCACCCCTCAACCTTTGAGGGAAATAGCCGCAGCCTATTCAGCTTCTCCCTCTAACTCAAAACTTTCAATCCTACAACACCCTTGTAAATCTTTTCTGAACCCTTTCAAGTTTTATAACATTCTTCCTGTGGCAGGGAAAATAAAATTGAATGCAATATTTCAACAGTGGGCTAACCAATTTCCTTGACAGCCATAACATGACCTCCCAACTCCTATATTCAATGCACTGACAATAAAAGCAAGCAACCCCGGCATTGCAAAGTAGATAGAGTGGGAACCGGCAGTGTGAGGGAGAGAGACTGGGACATGGCAGTGTGAGGGAGAGAGAGTGGGAGACGGCAGTGTGAGGGAGAGAGACTGGGACCTTGCAGTGTGAGGGGGAGAGAGAGAGTGGGAACCGGCAGTGTGAGGGAGAGAGACTGGGACCTGGCAGGGTGAGGGAGAGAGAGTGGGAGCCGGCAGTGTGAGGGAGAGAGAGAGTTGGAGCAGGCAGTGTGAGGGAGAGAGAGAGTTGGAGCAGGCAGTGTGAGGGAGAGAGAGTGGGAGCTGGCAGTGTGAGGGAGAGAGAATGGGAGCCGGCAGTGTGAGGGAGAGAGAATGGGAGCCGTCAGTTTGAGGGAGAGAGTGGGACCTGGCAGTGTGAGGGAGAGATTGAGCAAGTTATCCAAGATTGTGGAAGAGGTACAGTAGGCCCATCTACTCCAGGCTGGCCATCTTTCCTTTCCCTCTCTCTCCTCGTATTGTTTCCCTTCCCTACTGGAGTTCTGTCAATAGGCAGCAGTAGTACTGCATTGTGGGAAGTGTGGCAGCAGCCGTGGGTCCTGAGTGCTGTCAGATGGCCATCTTGGGCGTGGATGTGGCTGTGGGCCCAAGCCCATGGTCAGAGCAAGCCCGAAGTGTCAATGAGGGAGATACATAAATGATGAAACACGGTGGACCCAGCATCAATCAACGTGTCACACCGCTGGTCACAGTTCTCAAGTCTGGAAAGCAATTTTCCATCATCACATTCTGTCTCCTACCTTCTGCATCCAAATGGCTAGTCTTCTCCTTGTATTCCGCGTGACCTCATGTTTCTAAACAATTGACCATGCAGAACTTTGTTTTATGCTGAAAATGTGTTGCTGGAAAAGCGCAGCAGGTCAGACAGCATCCAAGGAACAGGAGAATCGACGTTTCAGAGAACACCTCTGCGACACCCGGACCAACCAACCCAACCACCCCGTAGCCCAATACTTTAACTCCCCCTCCCACTCCACCAAGGACATGCAGGTCCTTGGACCTCTCCGCCCCCATCCCACTCCAGCCTATCACCCTCACCTTGACCTCCCTCCACCTATTGCAATTCCAACGCCCCTCCCCCAAGTCCCTTTTACCTTAGCCTGCTGGACACACTTTCCTTATTCCTGAAGAAGGGCTTATGCCCGAAAAGTCGATTCTCCTGTTCCTTGGATGCTGCCTGACCTGCTGAGCTTTTCCAGCAACACATTTTCAGCTCTGATCTCCAGCATCTGCAGTCCTCACCTTCTCCTCGAAGAACTTTGTTTTATGCCTTACAGAAGTCCATATAAATCACATTCACCACTCTGCCTTCATCAATCCTCTTCATTACTTCCTTAAAAAACTCAATTCAGTTAATGAGACAGGATTTCCAACCATGTTGACAAATTCTAATCTGCCTTTCCACATTTATGTAAATCCTCAGGATCCCTCTGGATCCCTCAGGATCTCAGTTCAACATATTGCCCAGCACCAATGCCAGGCTCACCGATCTATATTTCCCTGGCTTCTCCTTCCCACATTTCTTGAGCAATGACACCACGTTCGCCAACCCCCAGCCTTCTGGCACCTGATCAGTGACTATTGATGATATAAATATCTCAGCAAGGGGCCCAGTAATCATTTCCTGAGCTTCTCACATAGCTCTCAGGTACACCTGGACAGGTCCTGTGGATATATCAACCTTTATATGTTTAAAGATGTCCATCACCTCCTCCTCTGTAATATGGACACTTTTGAAGATGTCCATATTACAGATATTTATTTCCCCAAGTTCTCATGCTTCCATATCCATATTACAATAAACACTGATGCAAAATGCTCGTTTAGTGTCTCCCACATCTGCTGCGGTTCCACAGGTGGGCTTGTTGATCTTTCAGGGGCCCTATTCTCTCCATAATTACCCTTTTGTCTTTAATGCATTTATAAATCCCTTTGGATTCTCCTTAACCTTATTTGCCAAAGGTATCTCATGTCCCATTTTTTTTCCTTCCTGATTTCACTCTTATGTATACTTCTACTGCATTTATACTCTTCTTAAGATTCTCCAGAATCCTGCTGTCTATACCTGACATATGCTTCCTTCTTATTTTTGAACAAAACGTCATTTTCTCTGGTCATCTGTCTTTCCTTCTGCCTACCAGCCTTGCCCTTCACCCCAACTGGAACATACTGTCTCTGGATTCTCATTATCCTATTTTTGATGGCTTCCAACTTTCCAGCCGTCCTTTACCTGAAAATACCCACCTCCAATCAACTTTTGAAAGTTCTTGCCGAATATCATCAAAATTGGCCTTCCTCTAAATTCAAATCTCTAACTTTTAGATCCGCTCTGTCTTTTTCCATCATTGTTTTAAATCTAATAGGATTATGGTCACTGGCCCTGAAGCGCTCCACCACTGATATCTCAGTCACCTGCCCTGCTTTATTTCCCAAGAGTAGGTCAAGTTTTGCTCCTTCTTTAGTAAGAACATCCACATACTGAATCAGAACATTTGCTTGTAGGCACTTAGCAAATTCCTCTCTAACCAAGACATTAACACCATGGCAGTCCCAGTCTGTGCTTTGGAAGGTTCAAATCCCTTACCATCACCACGCTGTTATTCTTCCAGATAACTGAGATCTTCAAACGAATTTGCTTCTCAATTTCCCACTGACTTGTGGGAGTCGACAATAGAATCATATTAAGGTGATTATTCCTGTAACTACATCCAGGGAAATTATTCCCTCCCTACCAGCATTGTGGGTCAACCCACAGCAAGTGGACTGCAGTGATTCAAGAAGGCAGCTCACCACCACCTTCTCAAGGGACAAATAGGGATGGGCTGTCAGTGCTGGCCAGCCAGCGCCACCCAATGTCCCATAAATGAATAAAAAAATTTTGGGTGGAACTGAGAAATAAGAAAGGGATAATCACCTTAAGTACAGCCGTAATATTATCCCTAATCAAAAAAAAATACACCACTCCCTCCCCTCTCTTGCCCCCTTTCAATCCTTCCTCTAGCATCTATTACCCTGGAACATTAAGCTGCCAGTCCTGTCCATCCCTGAGCCATGTCTCTGTCATTTCTATGATATCCCAATTCCATGTTCCTACCCATGCCCTGAGTTCACCTACCTTACCCATTAGCCCACTTGTATTGAAATAAATATGTTTTCTTCCAAAGATGTGCTGGTTAGGTGAATTGGCCATGCTAAATTGCCCACAGAGTTCAGGGATGTGTAGGTTAGGTCCAGTAGTCAGGGATAAATATAGGGAAGTGAAATGGGTGTGGGTGGGTTCCTCTTTGGAAGGTCAATGTGGACGTGATAGGATGAAGGGCCTGTTTCCACACTGTCGGGATTCTGAGTTGAATTCTAATGGTTATGCCTCTTCCTGTCCGAATTTACTAGCACTCATAATCTTGTTTGAAGCATCTAAATTGGGAACAGATGTTCTCAGGGAAATGCACGACAGAAATGTAAAGGTTGTTTAGGGAGCACTTACTGATAGTGCTGGACAGTTTTGTCCCACTGAGGCAAAGAAGGGATGATAGGGTGAAGGAACCTTGCGTGACAAAGGATGTGGAACATCTAGTCAAGAGGAAGAAGGAAGCTTACTTTAGGTTGAGGAGGCAAGAATCAGACAGGATTCCAGAGCGTTACAAGGTAGCCAGGAAGGAACTGAAGAATGGACTTAGGAGACCTAGGAGGGGGCATTAAAAAGCCTTGAGTGGGTAGAATTAAGGAAAACCCTAAAGCATTCTACACTTATGTAAGGAATAACAGGATGGCCAGAGTGAGGGTGAGGCTGAGCAAGGACAGTAGAGGAAACTTGTGCCTGAAGGTGGAGGAGGAGGTAGGGGAAGTCCTTAATGAATACTTTGCTTCAGTATTCACTACGGCGAGGGACCTTGACATTTGTGAGGACAGCGTGAAACAGGCTGGTCTGCTCAAACAGTTTATGCTCAAAATGTCTATTAGGAGGATGTGCTGAAAAGTTTGAAAAAGGTAAGGATAGCAAAGATGATTCTCGATAGGAGTGAGAGAGACAGGGTAGTTGTCGTGGGGTCTTCAACTTTCCAAATATTGACCGGGAACACTATAGTACGAATACTATAGATGGGTCAGTTTTTGTCCAGTGTGTGCAGGAGGGCTTCCTGACACAGTATGTAGACAGGCCAACAAGGGGCGAAGCCACATTAGATTTGGTATTGGGTAATGAGCCCGGCCAGGTGTTAGACTTGAAAGTAGGTGTGCGCTTTGGTGATAGCGATCACAATTCTGTTATGTGTACTTTAGTAATAGAAAGGGATAGGTGTATACCACTGGGCAAGAGTTACAGATGGGGGAAAGGCAATTACGATGCGATGAAGCAAGATTTAGGAAGCATAGGATGGGGAAGGAACTGCAGGGGATGGGCACATTAGAAATGTGGAGCTTATTCAAGGAAAAGCTCTTATGTGTCTTAGATAAGTATCTACCTGTCAGGCAGGGAGGAAGCTGTAGAGCGCAGGAGCTGTGGTTTACGAAGGAAGTGGAATCTCTGGTCAAGAGGAAGAAGAAGACTTATGTTAGGATGAGATGTGAAGGCTCAGTTAGGGCGCTTGAGGGTTACAAGGTAGCCAGGAAAGACCTAAAGAGAGAGCTCAGAAGAGCCAGGAGGAGGCATGAGAAGTTGTTGGCGGATAGGATCAGGGTAAACCCTAAGGCTTTCTATAGGTATTTAAGGAATAGAAAAATGACGAGAGTAAGATTAGGGCCAATCAAGGATAGTAGTGGGAAGTTGTGTGTGGAGTCAGAGGAGACAGGGGAAGCACTAAATGAATATTTTTCGACAGTATTCACTCTAGAAAACGACAATGTTGTCGAGGAGAATACTGAGATACAGGCTACTAGACTCGGTGGGATTGAGGTTCACAAGGAAGACATATTAGAAATCCTGCAGAGTGTGAAAATAGATAAGTCCCCTGGGCTGGATGGGATTTATCCTAGGATCCTCTGGGAAGCCAGGGAGGAGATTGCCGAGCCTTTGGCATTGATCTTTAAATTGTCATTGTCTATAGGAATAGTGCCAGAAGACTGGAGGATAGCAAATGTGGTTCCCCTGTTCAAGAAGGGGAGTAGAGACAACCCTGGTAATTATAGACCAGTGAACCTTACTTCAGTTGTTCGTAAAGTGTTGGAAAGGGTTAAAAGAGGTAGGATTTATAATCATCGAGAAAAAAAAAATTAATTAGGGATAGTCAGCACGGTTTTGTGAAGGGTAGGTCGTGCCTCACAAAACTCATTGAGTTCTTTGAGAAGGTGACCAAACAAGTAGATGAGATTAAACTGGTTAATATGGTGTATATGGATTTGTTTTAAAAAATTCTCAAGGTCAGGTTCGTAGGAGAGTAGTCTGACACAGAACAAACGACCAAGAGGCGAGTCTGCTAGAATATGGGCATTTTATTCCCCGCAGCGTCGCCACAACGGGTCTGGCTTATACGCACTCTACATGTTACGGAACTGGGAGCCGTCAGTTCTCGTAGAGCGGTTGCCAACAACCCACGCTCGGCGGTTAAACGTAACCCCGGAGCAGACTCACCGAACTGGAGACTTTTCCAGCTGATATACTCTTTTCCAGATATAAACATTCATGTGAACAGCAGAGCAAGGCTAAAAAACACATTCCATTCTGGTTACATACAGATAAGAAGATTCACACGGGGAGGTGTGTAATAAGATTCACACGGGACTAAGCAACACCTCCATTCCGGTTAGATTCACACATGTATTGGGACATAATTTTTAACCGTTTCACCACATTCCACTGCTTGGAATTTTACACCACATTCCACTGCTTGGCCCAATACATGTGTTACATTATGCTTAATTCAGTTCAATTCGTTTCAGTTAATTTCAGTTCAGTCAATTCAGTGTAGTTCAATTCAGCTCAGTTCAGGTCTGTTCAGTTCAATTCAATTGTGTTCAATTCAGTTCCGTCCATTTCAATTCAATTTAGCTCAGTTCCATTTTGTTCCGTTCAATTTGATTCACTTCAGTTCCACTCAGTTCAGTTCAGTTCAATCCCATTCAATTCTGTTAACTCCGCTTACATGCCCACATCCTCCGCTGTACCCCAGGCAAGGGGTTCTTCGGCAGGACTGGGATCCTCTCTCAAACAAACTACCACGTACATGCCCACATCCATGCCATCCCGGGACGGTCGGGACCTCCACAGTTTGTTCTTCTGGTTTCTTAGTCTTTTTCCAAAACATTGTTCTGTATCAAAATCTCTCCTCAATTGCGATTGACCCTGCTCGACTACGCCAAATGTTTTAAAAAATTCTCAAGGTCAGGTTCGTAGGAGAGTAGTCTGACACAGAACAAACGACCAAGAGGCGAGTCTGCTAGAATATGGGCATTTTATTCCCCGCAGCGTCGCCACAACGGGTCTGGCTTATACTCACTCTACATGTTACCGGAACTGGGAGCCGTCAGTTCTCGTAGAGCGGTTGCCAACAACCCACGCTCGGCGGTTAAACGTAACCCCGGAGCAGACTCACCGAACTGGAGACTTTTCCAGCTGATATACTCTTTTCCAGATATAAACATTCATGTGAACAGCAGAGCAAGGCTAAAAAACACATTCCATTCTGGTTACATACAGATAAGAAGATTCACACGGGGAGGTGTGTAATAAGATTCACACGGGACTAAGCAACACCTCCATTCCGGTTAGATTCACACATGTATTGGGACATAATTTTTAACCGTTTCACCACATTCCACTGCTTGGAATTTTACACCACAGGATTTCAGCAAGGGGTTCGATAAGGTTCCCCACAGTAAGCTATTGGACAAAATGCAGAGGAATGGGATTGTGGGAGATATAATAGTTTGGATCAGTAATTGGCTTGCTGAAAGAAGACAGAGGGTGGTGGTTGATGGGAAATGTTCATCCTGGAGTCCAGTTACTAGTGGTGTACCGCAAGGGTTGGTGTTGGGTCCACTGCTGTTCATCATTTTTATAAATGACCTGGATGAGGGTGTAGAAGGGTGGGTATGTAAATGTGCAGACGACACTAAAGTCGGTGGATTTGTGGGTAGTGATGAAGGATGTTGTAGGTTACTGAGAGACATAGATAAGCTGCAGAGCTGGGCTGAGAGGTGGCAAATGGAGTTTAATGCGGATAAGCGTGAGGTGATTCACTTTGGTCGGAGTAACTGAAATGCAAAGTACTGGGCTAATGGTAAGATTCTTGGTAGTGTAGATGAGCAAAGAAATCTCGGTGCCCATGTACACAGATACTTGAAAGTTGCCACCCAGGTTGACAGGGTTGTTAAGAAGGCATCCAGTCTTTTAGCTTTTGTTAATAGAGGGATCGAGTTCCAGAACCATGAGGTTATGTTGCAGCTGTACAAAAGTCTGGTGCAGCTGCGCTTGGAGTATTGTGTACAGTTCTGGTCACCGCATTATAAGAAGGATGTGGAAGCTTTGGAAAGGGTGTAGAGGAGATTTACTAAGATGTTGCCTGGTATGGAGGGAAGGTCTTACGAGGAAAGATTGAGAGACTTGAGGTTGTTTTCATTAGAAAGAAGACGGTTGAGAGGTGACTTAATAGAGATATAGAAGATAATCAGAGGATTAGATAGGGTGGACAGGGAGAGCCTTTTTCCAAGTATGCTGACGGCGAGCACGAGGGGGCATAGCTTTAAATTGAGGGGAGATATATGTAGGACAGATGTCAGAGATAGTTTCTTTACTCAGAGAGTAGTAAGGGTATGGAATGCTTTGACTGCAACAGTAGTAGATTTGCCAACTTTAAGTACATTTAAGTCGACATTGGACAATCATATGGACGTACATGGAGTAGTGTAGGTTAGATGGGCTTCAGATTGGTATGACAGGTCGGCGTAACATCGAGGGCCGAAGGGCCTGTACTGCGCTGTAATGTTCTATGTTCTATGTTTTATGATACATAAGTCCCATGGGCCAGACAGGATACACCTAGGATATACAGGAAGCGAGGGAAGAGATTGCCGCGCCTTTGACGATGACATTTGCATCCTCACTGTCCACTGGAATAGTGCCAAATGATTGAAGTGTGGCAAATGTTATTCCTTTGTTCAAGAAAGGGAATAGGGTTAACTCTGAAAACTACAAACCAGCCAGTCTTACATCTGTGGTAAACAAATAATTGGAGAGGATTCTGACAGACAGGATTTTTGATTACTTGGAAAACCATAGCTTGATTAGAGATAGTCATCATGGCTTTGTGAGGGGCAGATCATGCTTCACAATTGGCTATCACAAGTTTTAAGATGATTGGAGGAAGGTTTGGGGGGATGTCAGAGGTAGGTTCTTCACACAGAGAGCGGTGGGTGTGTGGAATGCACTGCCAGCAGTGATATTAGAGTCAGATACATGAGGGATATTTAAGTGACTCCTGGATAGGCACATGGAAGGTGGAACAATGAAGGGTATGGATGTTCCTTTGATCTTCGAGGAGGATAAAAGGTCAGCACAACATCGAGGACTGAAGGGCCAGTCCTGTGCTTTCTTGTTCAATGTTCGACGTTAACAGCACAAGTTCAATTCCCACGCTGGTTGAAGTTAAAAATCATGCAGCAACAGGTTTATTTGGAAGCACTAACTTTTGAGGTGCTACGTCTTCATCAGTGCTCCAAAGGCTGGTGTTTCCAAATAAACCTTTTGGACTCTAGCCTGGTGTTGTATGATTTTTAACCTTGGCCACCCCAGACCAACACTGGCACCTCCAAACCACACTGGTTGAGATCACAATAAAAGTCCCACCTTCTTAACCCCCCGCTCCCCTGAGGCATGGTGATCCAGGTGAAACACACAATCAGTCATGTTTCTGAGAGATCAGCCCTATGATCGAATGGGAATTTACTAAAGGAATATATATCCCAGTCAGGATGGTGAGTGGCTTGAAAAGGAACATGCCGGTCATGGTGTTCTCATGCATCTACTGCCTTTGCCTTTAGGAAGGTGGTGTTCATGGATGTTGAAGGTGCTGTCCACGGAGCATTTGTGGTGGATGGACTGAATGTTTGTAGATGTGGTGCCAATCAAACTGGTTACTTCATCATAAAAGAGAAAATGTTGGAGAAACTCAGCAGGCCTGGTGTAACTGTGAAGAGAGAAAGAGAATGAATGTTTCTAGTCTGACATAACTCCTCGTCAGCACTGTTCTGAAGAAGAGTTATATTGGATTCAAAAGGTTAACATAGAACATAGAACAGTACAGCACAGAACAGGCCCTTCAGCCCACGATGTTGTACCGACCACTGATCCTCATGCATGCACCCTCAAATTTCTGTGACCATATGAATGTCCAGTAGTCTCTTAAATGTCCCCAATGACCTTGCTTCCACAACTGCTGCTGGCAACGCATTCCATGCTCTCACAACTCTCTGTGTAAAAAACCCGCCTCTGACATCCCCGCTATACTTTCCTCCAAAGAGTTTAAAACTATGACACCTCGTGTTAGTCATTTCTGCCCTGGGAAATAGTCGCTGACTATCGACTCTATCTATGCCTCTCATTACCTTGTATACCTCAATTAGGTCCCCTCTCCTCCTCCTTTTCTCCAATGATAAAAGTCCGAGCTCAGTCAACCTCTCTTCATAAGATAAGTCCTCCAGTCCAGGTAGCATCCTGGTAAACCTCCTCTGAACCCGTTCCAAAGCATCCACATCTTTCTTATAATATTGCGACCAGAACTGTACGCAGTATTCCAAGTGCGGTCTAACCAAAGTTTAGAGCTGCAACAAGATATCACGACTCTTAAACTCAATCCCCCTGTTAATGAAAGCCAAAACACCATATGCTTTCTAAACAACCCTGTACGCTTGTGTGGCCATTTTAAGGGATCTATGTACCTGCACCCCAAGATCCCTCTGTTCCTCCACACTGCCAATAATCCTATCCTTAATCCTGAGCTAAGCTTTCAAATTCGACCTTCCAAAATACATCATCTCGCATTTATCCAGGTTGAACTCCATCTGCTACCTCTCAGCCCATCTCTGCATCCTGTCAATGTCCCGCTGCAGCCTACAACAGCCCTCTATACTATCAACGACACCTCCAACCTTTGTGTCGTCTGCAAACTTGCTGACCCATCCTTCAATCCCCTCATCCAAGTCATTAATAAAAATTACAAACAGTAGAGGCCCAAGGACAGAGCCCTGTGGAACACCACTCACCACAGACTTCCAGGCAGAATAT
The DNA here is from genome assembly GCF_037043375.1 of Chiloscyllium plagiosum. Classification (NCBI taxonomy): domain Eukaryota; kingdom Metazoa; phylum Chordata; class Chondrichthyes; order Orectolobiformes; family Hemiscylliidae; genus Chiloscyllium; species Chiloscyllium plagiosum. The sequence continues at coordinate 99,166,387 of NW_028270167.1, forward strand.
TTTCCTTCTACTGCCACTCGCTGTCTTCTGTTGGCCAACCAATTCTGTATCCAGACAACTATGTTCCCCTGTATCTCATTCTCCCTGACCTTCTGAATGAGCCTACCATGGGGAACCATGATAAAAATGCCTTGCTGAAGTCCATATACACTACATCCACAGCTCGACCCTCATCAACTTTTCTCATCACATCCTCAAATAACTCGATAAGGCTTGTGAGGCTGACCTGCCCCTCACAAAGCCATATTGACTGTATTTAATCAAACTATGCTCTTCCAGATCGTCATAAATCCTATCCCTCGGAATCTTTCTAACACCTTACAGACGACAGACGTGAGACTTACTGGTCTGTAATTGCCAGGGATTTCCCTATTTCCTTTCTTGAAGAGAGGAATTGCATTTGCCTCTCTCCAGTCCTCAGGTACGACTCCAGTGGAGAGCGAGGATGCAAAGATCTTCGCAAGTGGCGAAGCAATTGCATTTCTCGTTTCCCAAAGCAGCCGAGGACAAATCTGGTCCGGGCCTGGCGACTTGTCAATCTTAATGTTTAACAAAATTTTCAGCTCATCAGCTTCCTCTATCTCTATCCATTTCAGCATGCACACCTGCTCTTCAAAGGTTTCATTCACTACAAAGTTCATTTCTTTCGTAAAGACAGAAGCAAAAAACTCATTTAGGGCTTCCCCTACCTCCTCAGACTCCACACAAAAATTCCCTATGCTATCCCTGATCGGCCCTACTCTTTCTTTGACCATTCTCTTATTCCTCACATAATTGTAAAATGCTTTTGTGTTCTCCCTAATCCGTTCTGCCAAGCCTTTCTCATGCCCCCTCCTGGCTCTCCTCAGATCATTTTTGAGCTCCTTCCTCGCCTGCCTGTAATCCTCTAGAGCTGAGCTTGACCCTAACTTCCTTACCTTATGTAAGCTACCTTTTTCCTTTTGATGAGAAGCTCCACCGATCTCGTCATCCAAGGTTCCTTTATCTTACCACTTGTTGCCTGTCTCAGAGAGACATATTTATTCATCACTTGCAACAACTGTTCCTTAAACAGTCTCCACATGTGTATAGTGCCTTTACCATGGAAAAATTGCTTCCAATCCATGCTTCCTAACTCATGTCTAATCACATCATAGTTTCCTCTTTCCCAATTAAATATCTTCCCATTTTGCCTAATCCTCTCCTTCTCCATAGCTATGTAGAATGTGAGGTAGTTGTGGTCACTATCTTCAACCTGCTCTCCCACCACAAGATCTGATACCTGCCCCGGCTCGTTTCCGAGCACCAAGTCTAGAATGGCCTCTCCCTGGTCGGCCTGTCAACGTACTGAGTTAGGAAACCCTCCTGAACACACCTTACAAAAACAGCTCCATTCAAATCTTCTGCTCGAAGGAGGTTCCAATCAATATTGGGAAAGTTAAAGTCACCCATTATAACAATCCTACTACGCCCACACTTTTCCAAAATCTGCCGACCTATGCTTTTTTCCATTTCCCTGCTGCTATTGGGGAGCCTGTAGTAAACCCCTAATGAGGTGACTGCTCCCTTGCTGTTCCTAATTTCCACCCATACTGACTCGGTAGGCAGATCTTCCTCGACAATGGAAGCTTCTGTAGCTGTGATACCCTTTCTGATTAGTAGTGCTACACCCCCTCCTCTTCTCCCCCCTCCCTATTCTTTTTAAATGCTATAAACCCTGGAACATCCAGCAACCATTCCTGCCCCTGAGAAACCCATGTCTCTGTTATGGCCACAACATCATAGCACAGGTACTGATCCATGCTCTAAGTTCATCACTTTTATTCCTGATACTCCTTGCGTTAAAGCAAGCACACTTTAACTGATCCCTTAGTTCCTTCCCAGGAAAGTCCTTCCCACTAGCTGGTCTACCTCTTGCTTTTGCCTCATCTGCATCAACTCTCACCTCTGGTATACAGCTTAGGTTCCCACCCCCTGCCAATACTAGTTTACACCCTCTCGAACGACTCGAGCAAACCTTCCTCCCAGGACATTGGTCCTCTTCCAGTTCAGATGCAACCCGTCCTTTTTGTACAGGTCCCACCTTCCCCAGAAGGCATCCCAATTATCTACATTTCTGAAGCCCTCCCTCCTACACCAGCTGCGCAACCACGTGTTAAACTACGTCCGCTCCCTGTTCCTTGCCTCGCTATCTCGTGGCACCGGGAGTAAACTAGAGAACACTACTCTGTTCGTCCTGCTTTGCAGCTTCCATCCTAACTCCCTGAAATCACTTTTTATATCCTCGATCCTTTTCCTGGCTATATCATTAGTGCCAATATGTAACACGATTTCTGACTGTTCGCCCTCCCCTTTTAGAACCTTATACACCCGATCATTGACCTCCCGGACCCTGGCACCAGGCAGGCAACATACCTTCTGGGTATCCCGATCCTGACCACAAAATCTCCTGTCGATTCCCCTAACTATCGAGTCCCCTACCACGAGTACTTTTCTATTCTGCCCCCTTCCCTTCTTTGCCACAGTGTCAGGCTCAGTACCAGAGAACTGACTGCTATGGCTTTCCTCTGGTAGGTCATTCCCCCCAGCAGTATCCAAAACGGTATACTTATTGCTGAGGGGAATTTCCACAGGGGATCTCTGCACTATCTGTCTGGGCCCTTTCCTCCCCCTAACTGTATCCCATCTATCCTTGTCCTGAGCCTTAGGAGTGACCAACTCCTGGTATCTCCTCTCAATTACCCCCTCAGCCTCCCGAATGATCCGTAGTTCATCCAACTCCAGCTCCAATTCCCTAACACGGTTTTCAAGGAGCTGGAGTTGGGTGCACTTCCCGCAGATGTAGCCAGCGGAGACGTGTGCCCTGTCTCCCACCTGCCACATTCTGCAGGAGGAGCAAGCAACTGCCCTAGCATCCATACCCGACTTATCTGAACACCCACTCAGTACTAAAGTAGAAAGCTTAGTTCAAGTTGCTATAAAATTAATAACAAACTTATATTCAATCGAGAAAGATAAGAAAGAACCTTACTTTTTGTTTCTCTCCACAGGTGCTGCCACGTTTGCCGAATTTCTCCAGCACTTTCTGACTTCATTTGGGATTTTGAGTGTCTGCAACATTGTGCTTTTATATGGCTGCTTGGTTATGCTGGGATCCAAATTCTTGGGAGATCTTGGAGATATTTCCGTCCAGACAAGTGGGGAGTATTCCATCACATTCCTGACCTGTGCCTTGGAGATGGTGGAGAGGCTTTTGGAGCCATGAGGTACATCCCTCACTGCAGTGTTCCTGCCCCCTGAGCTGCTCTTGGAGCCACAGTACTTACATTGTAAATCCATTTCATTTTCAGCTCAATGGGAACTCCCAGCTTGTTGATTGTAGGGGATTCAGCAACAGCAAAGCCTTGAATGTCTAAAGGCGTTATTTATGTGATCTATTATTGAAGGTAGTAATTGTTTCGCATTTGTGTGGCACGGATGTTAATTGCCATTTGTCAGCCCAGGCCTGGAACATAGAACATTGAACATTACAGCGCAGTACAGGCCATTCGACCCTCAATATTGTGCCAACCTGTGAAACCAGTCAGAGGCCTACCTAACCTACACTACTCCATTCTCATCCATATGTTTATCCAATGACCATTTAAATGTTTTTAAAGTTGGAAAGTCTACGACTGTTGCAGGCCAGGCGTTCCATGCCTTTGCTACTCTCTGAATAAGGAAACTACCTCTGACATCTTACAGCTTTTTACAGCTAGCGAATTTCTGATCCAAACCACTAAATCACCCTCAACCCCATGCCTCAATTAGGTTAGCGAGGCACGATCTACCCTTCACAAAAGCATTTTGACTATCCCGAATCAACTTAGTCCTTTCTAGATGATCATAAATCCTAACTCTTCTAGCCTTTGCGAACACTTTACACACAATCGAAGTAAGGCTCACTGGCCTATAATTACAGGGTTGTCTCTACTCCCCTTCTTGAACAAGGGAACAACATCTACTATCCTCCAGTCTTCTGGCACTATTCTTATAGACAATGACAAAATAAACATCAAAGCCAAAGGCAGTGCAATCTCTTCCCTGGCTTCCCAGAGAGTCCTAGGATAAATCCCATCTGGCACAGGGGACATATCTATTTTCACACTTTCCAGAATTGCTAACAGTTTCTCCTTATGAACCTCAATCCCGCCTTGTCTAATAGTCTGTATCTCAGTATTCTCCTCAACAACATTGCCTTTTTCCAGTGTGAATACTAATGAAAAATATTCATTCTGTACCTCTCCTATCTCCTCGAACAGCACGCACAGCTTCCCATTACTGTACTTGACTGGTTCTAATCTTATTCGAGTCATTCTTTTATACGTGACATGAGTCTCGAATGCTTTAGTGTTTTCCTTGTTCCTGCCTGCCAAAACTTCTCATGTTCCCTCCTGGCTCTCTCTTTAGATCCTTACTGGCTGACTTGTAAGTCTCAAGCGCCCTAATTGAACCTTATCGTCTCATCTTAAGCCTCCCTCTTCCCTTGACAAGAGATTCAACTTCTTTAGTAAATCACGGTTCCTTCGCTCAAACTTCCTCGTTGCCTGACAGGTACATACTTATCAAGGACATACAGTAGCTCTTCCTTGAACAAGCTCCACATTTCAATTGTGCCCTGCAGTTTCCTTCTCATCCTATGCATCTTAAATCCTAATCACATCATAATTGACTTCACAGCTGAAAAATGTTTTGCTGGAAAAGCACAGCAGGTCAGGCAGCATTCAAGGAGCAAGAGAATCGACGTTTCGGGCATGAGCCCTTCTTCAGGAAACAGAAGCCCTGAAGAAGGGCTCATGCCCGAAACATCGATTCTCCTGCTCCTTGGATGCTGCCTGACCTGCTGCGCTTTTCCAGCAACACATTTTCAGCTCTGATCTCCAGCATCTGCAGTCCTCACTTTCGCCTCGATAATTGCTTTCACCCCAACTATATCTCTTGCCCTGCGGAATATGCCTGTCCATTTCCATCACTGAAGTAAATGTAATCGAACTGTGGTCACTGTCACCAAAGTGCTCACCTACCTCCAAATCTAACATCAAGCCTGACTCATTAGCCGGTACCAAATCCAATGTGGCCTCGCCCCTTGTCTGCCTATCTGCATACTGGGTCAGGAAACAGTCCTGCACACGTTGGACAAAAACTGACCCATCTATAGTAAACATTTTCAGTCAATATTTGGAAAGTTAAAGGTCCTCATAGCAACTACCCTGTTACTTTCTCTCCTATTCACAATCATCTTTACAATGCTTTACTCTACTTCCCTAGGACTTTTCAGAAGCCTGTGCAAATCTCCAGACAGGTTGACCTCTCCTTTCCTGTTTCTAACCTCAGCCCATTCTACCTCAGTAGATGAGTCATAATCAAACGTCCTTTCTGCCACCGTAATACTATCCTTGTCTAACAATGCCTCACCTCCCCCTCTTTTATCATCGTCTCTGTTCCTACTGAAACATCTAAAACACGGAACCTGAAACAAACGATCCATGTCTCCAAAATGGCCACAACGTCAAAGTCCCAGGTACCAACCCATGCTGAAATTTCACCCACCTTATTCCAGATGTTCCTGGCATTGAAGTAGATACACTTCAAACCACCTTCCTGTTTTCTGTTACACTCCTGTGATCTTGAAACTTTATTTATGAGCTCACTACTCTCCACCTCCTGCACACTGGAGCTACAATCCAGGTTCTCATCTTTTGCTGAATTAGGTTAAACATTCACGAAGCACATAAGTAAATTGCACCCCAAGGATATTGGAACCCCTCTGGTTCAGGTGTAGACCATGCTGTTTGTAGATGTCCCACTTACCCCAGAATGAGCCCCAATTATCCGGGTATCTGAAACCCTCCCTCCTGTAACATCCCTGTAGCCACATGTTCAAATACAATGTCACCTTATTCCTCACCTCACGAGCATGTGACATGGGTAACAAACCAGAGACATCAATTCTGTTTGGTCTAGCACTACGCTTCCACCCTAGCTCCCTGAATTTCCGCCTTAAATCCCCATCCCGTTTCCTACATATGTTGTTGGTGCCTATGTGGAGCACGACTTGGGGCCGCTCCTCCTCCCACTTAAAGATACCGAAAACACGATCAGAAACATGGACACTGGCACTTGGGAGGCAATACATCAACCGTCAGTCTCTCTCGTTCCCACAGAACCTTCTATCATTCCCCCTAATTATGAAGTCCCCAATGACTAATGTTCTGCTCCTCTTCCCCCTTCCCTTCTGAGCACCAGGGACATACGCTGTGCCAGAGTCCTCTACCCCATGTGTTACTCCTGGGAAGTCATCCCCCGCAGCAGTCTCCAAAACAGTATACTTGCTATTGAGGGGAATGGCCACAGGGGGTCCCTGCACTCTCTGCCTGTTCCTTTCTGTCTCCTGACTGTAATCCATCTACCATTCGCCTGTACCTGAGGTGTGACTACCTCCCTGTAACTCCTCTCAATTACTCCCTCAACCTCCCGAATGATCCGAAGTTCATCCAGCTCCGGTTCCACTTCCCTAACGCCGTTTCCGAGGAGCTGAAGTTGCCAGGATCTTGCTGCAGAGCCACATGGAGTGCTTCAGTATCTGAGGAGGGAAGAATGCTGCTGAACATTGTGTGAGTATTAGCGAACCCTCGGACCCATGACATTCTGATTGAGAGAAGGTCAGTTATACAGTCACTAAAGATAGTTAGGGCTAGGACACAATCTTGAGGACCTCCTGCTGTGAGGGCCTGGAGCTTAGATGGCTGACCTCCACCAATCGCACCAATTGCTGTGGGTCTGGAGTCATGTGTAGCCCAGACAAGACAAGGACAGCCCTAATCCCTAAAGGGTATTAGAGAACCCAGATGGGTTTTAACAACAATTGGCAAGGGTTTTGTGGTCACTATTAGAGTCATAATCCCACATGTTTATTAAATTGAAGTTCTGCCATCTGTCATTGATAGGATTTGACCCGGGTCCACGATAAGAGTTGGGAATATGAGCCAGTTTGATGGCTGGCCTCCTGGCTGATTCAAAATCCAACTTGACATTTTTGTCCCAATTATGAAATAAATGTTTAAGTTTTATTATTTCTCATTGAGTGTAATATTAGTTTCCTTCTATTTGGTCTCGAAAAAATGTGAATACAGACAGACTGAGTGAGGGCTGTGAACAACATGAACTTGAATCCTATCTGAACGATTGTGACATCACCCAATTTGAGATCGGTTAGTGAATTCGCTCAGTACCAAGTTTAAATGAACTACAGATGAGCGGAGTGAGCTGTTTTCCCATGCAAAGGAAGGTATTACGTAGAAAGGCAGAAACATTATTTATGTGTGTGAGAGAGAGAGAGAGAGAGAGAGAACCATAAAGATGTACAACACAGATATATACCCCATGGTCCATCTCATCCAGACATCCTAAATTAATCTCGTCCCATTTTCCAGCACTTGGCCCATATCCCTCTAAACCCTTACTGTACATATACCCATCCAGATACCTTTTAAATGTTGTAATTGTACCAGCCTCCACCACTTCCTCTGGCAGCTCCTTCCATACACACACTACCCTCTGCATGGAAACGTTGCCCATTAGGTCTCTTTGAAATCTCTCCACCAAATGGAAAATTCCTTGTCCATTTATCCTATCCATGCCTCTCAGGATTTTGTAAACCTCTATAAGGTCACCCCTCAACCTCCAATTCTCCAGGAAAAACAACCTCAGCCGATTGAGCCTCTCCCTGTAACTCAAATCTTTCAACCTTGGAAACAGCCTTGTAGATATTTTTGGAACCCTTTCAAGTTTCACAATGTCCTTCCAATAGAAGGGAGACCAGATTTGCATACAGTACTCCTAAAGTGGCCTAACCAATGTCATGTACAGCCATAACAGGATCTTCCAACTATGATACTCAATAATCTGACCAACAAAGGAAAGCATACCAAATGCCTCCTTCACTACATGTGACTCACCTTTCAAGGAGCTATGAACCTGCGCTCCAAGGTCTCTTTGTTCAGCAATACTCCCCAAGACCTTACCATTAGTGTATAAGTCCTGCTCTGATTTGTCTTTCTTAATTGTAGCACCTCACATTTATCTAAATTAAACTCGATCTGCCACTCCTTGGCCCATTGACCCATCTGAACAAGATCATGTGTACGCTGAGGTAACCTCCAATTTTGATTTCATCTGCAAACTTACAAACTATATGTCCCAGGTTCATATCTAAATCATTTATATAAATGATGAAAAGCAAAGGACCCAGCACTGATCCTTGTGGCACATCACTGGTCACAAGCCTCCAGTCAGAAAAGCAACCCTCCACCAACACCCTCTGTTTTCTACCTTAAGCCAGTACTGTATCCAAATGGCTAGTTTTCCTTGAATTCCATGAGACCTCGCCTTGCTAATCAGTGCGCCATGAGGAACCTTGTCAAATGCCTTACTGAAGTAGATCATGTAGATCACATCCACTGCTCTGCCCTGATCAATCCTCTTCACATGCACAAAGCCATGTTGACTATCCCGAAACAGTCCTTGCCTTTCCAAATAAATGTAAATCCTGTTCGTCTGGATTCCCTCCAACAACCTGCCCATGATCGATCAGGCTCACCGGTCTATAGTCCCTGGCTTTTCCTTAACACCTTTCTTGAACATTAGCCAATCCTCAGTCTTCCGGCACCACACCTGTGACTATCAATGATACAAGTACCTCAGCAAGGGGCCCAGCAATCACTTCATTAGCTTCCCACAAACTCCTAGGTTACACCTGATCACATCCTGGGGATTTATCCACCTTTGTGCATTTTAAGACATCCTCTGCTGTAATATGAATATTTTTCAAGCTGTTATCATCTTTTTCCCCACATTGTATATCTTCCATGTCCTTCTCCACAGTAAACACTGATGCAAAATATTTGTTTAGTATCTCCCCAATCTCCTGTGGGCACACATAGGCTGCCTTGCTTGATCTTTGAGGGGACCGATTCTCCCCCATTTACTCTTTTTCCTTAATGTATTTATAGAATCCCTTTGGATTCTCCTTAAATTCAGATAAATGCAAGGTGCTGTATTTTGGGAAAGCAAATCTTAGCAGGACTTGTACACTTAATGGTAAAGTTCTAGGGAGTGTTGCTGAACAAAGAGACCTTGGAATGCAGGTTCATAGCTCCTTGAAAGTGGAGTTGCAGGTAGATCGGATAGTGAAGGAGATGTTTGGTATGCTTTCTTTAATTGGTCAGAGTATTGAGTACAGGAGTTGGGAGGCCATATTGCGGCTGTACAGGACATTGGTTAGGCCACTGTTGGAATATTGCATGCAATTCTGGTCTCCTTCCTATCTGAAAGACGTTGTGAAACTTGAAAGGGTTCCAAAAAGATTTGCCAGGCTTGGAGGATTTGAGCTATTGGGAGAGGCTGAACAGGCTGGGGCTGTTTTCCCTGGAACGTCGGAGGCTAAAGGGTGACCTTACAGAGGTTTCCAAAATTATGAGGGGTATGGATAAGATAAATAGACAAAGTCTTTTCCCTGGGGTCGGGGAATCCAGAACTGGAAAGCATAGGTTTAAGGTGAGAGGGGAAAGATATAAAAGAGACCTAAGGGGCAACTTTTTCACACAGAGGGTGGTATGTGAATGGAATGAGCTGCCAGAGGAAGTGGTGGAGGCTAGTACAATTGCATCATTTAAGAGGCATTTGAATGGGTATATGAATACGAAGGGTTTGGAGGGATATGGGCCGGCTGCTGGCAGGTGGGACTAGATTGGGTTGGGATATCTGGTCGGTGTGGACAGGTTGGACTGAAGAGTCTGTTTCCATGCTGTACATCTCTATGACTCTATGACCTTATTTGCCAATGCTATCTCATGTCCCCTTTTGGCCCTCCTGATTTCCCTCTTAAATATATGCCTACATGGTCTCTGCTGTCCAAACTTGACATATGTCTCCTTTTTCTTTCTTAACCAACATCTCAATTTCTCCAGTCATCCAGCATTCCCTACACCACCAGCCTTGCCTTTCACCCGAACAGGAACACATTCTCTCTGGACTCTCGTTATCTCATTTTTGAAGGCTTCCCATTTTCCAGCCATGTATAGCTTTGAGTGTGATTTGAGAGATACAGACTCGATGGAGCGAAGGGCCATGTCGGTCCTGTATGATGTCATCATTCTATGATTTTGATCTGAATGTTATAATTTGTTTTGAGTAAATGTGACCGTGTGGAAGTTCCAGCTGTTGGTGTGGTCGGTACCAGCTTCAGGTTCTGTATTAGAGTGCTCATTCACAGAGAGAATTTCCCAAATCAGTCGTATAACTGAATTAACAAGGAAATTAGTGGGATAACAGTGTGCAGTGGAACAGCTCTCAAAAAGCTCTACAACACGAGGTATTGAATGTCTGAGTAGAATGAAGGTCATCACTGAAATGAATTTCAAAAGGTAGCTAGATATTGATGGGACTGATAGTGAGTGAAATTTGCAAGAACCGTTGCTTGAAGCCAACGTAGATTCCCTGAGAATTAACAGGATCAGATTAATCCAGTCTTTGGGGAATTCGAATACAGACATAAATCTCAATGCTATCACATCATTAAAATAAACCTGTTGTCATAATTTGTTTGTTCAAAATTATGTTAAAAAAATTGAAGGTGTAATCACAATTTCCCAGTGGAGATACCACACAATATAAAATAAAGTCTCTGGAACTGTGTCAGCTTCATCTCCGAGAGAATTCTCTAAGTTCGACACATAGCGGGCAGCAGGAAGGGAAAGGTTGTACCACACACAACAAAATGCATCTTCTCAGGGAAAGGATCGATAGAGTGTACGAGACCATCCTCGCTGTCGTTGGTGTTCCTGGTAAGTCTTGCAACAACTTAACTTACATAAACTTCTGCATTGAATTATCCTGATTTCTACCAACAACTGATAAATTATTATATTTCCATTTAGCAAAGCAAATCCTGATGGCAGACAATAGTGTCCTCACTTAGTGAGTTTAAAGTGAATTGTTTGTCTGTTGGGAGGCTCCTCAGTAATGTGCAGCAATGTGTGTTTCCCTATACTGTGCAGAATGGGTTTACACTGAGGCCACATTGATTCAGTTTGGCTGAGCACCAGCCCTGGCTGGTCTAGAAAGTGTTTCGGAAGACCACCCTCTCTCTGTGGTAGTTCACAGCCTGCTAGCGGTCAGATGGGTTTTGCAACAACACACCTCTCAGTGACATCGGTGTTTCCCATTCCTTGATGGAAAGGGATTGTGTTGGTGGATCTTGCTCAGGCAGCTCGCTCCAAATGGGAGCCCAGATACAACAGGGCAATGGGTGGGTTCAGCAGGTCATTAGGAATGAGGAGACAATGGGGGCTGCAGATAGACCGTGGTGATGGAAAAGGCACAGCAAGTCAGGCAACATCCGAGGCGCAAGAGAGTCAAGGTTTCGGGCAGGACCCTTCTTCAGGACAATTAAAGTGACCAATGTTGCATGGATACAGATTTTATTTGCGGGAGGTGCTATTCCATCGTGGGCAGGTTGGGGGGGTGGGGTGGGGGAAGTCATGTCCAAAATATGGACTTTCTTGCTCCTGGGATGCTGCCTGACCTGCTGTACCTTTTCCAGCACCATGCCGTATCAACTCAAGTCATCAGGAGTGATAAGTGATGGTCAGCAAGGATGAGTTTGACAGTCTTGTGTGTTTTCATCAGTCAGTGGATGTGTGTCGGCATCGTATTTGTGAGGACAGATCACTGGGAAGGTTGTTGAGCACAGGAGGCCAATTATGAAGTGTATTGTTGAATTCTTTGATTGTTGAACAGACATGTCAGTGTGCCATTTGTAAAATGATGCACAGTACCGTGGTACAGTGTCTAATAGGACAAACTCTAAGATCTGGAGTGTTGTGGCAGCGGATCTCCCACAGAGGATCAAACAACTTTGTCCAACAGGATATTTCCTTCGTTGCCTTTTGTTGCTGTTACACTTTGATGTTCCCCAAACAATAATGGTCTTCGTGAAGGTGCATTCATTTGAGAATGTTATTTTGTCTTTGACTATCAATTTTGATAAGTATTTATTAGTCTGCAATGCAAAGCTGTGGGTACAAGTCTAGTGAACTCCATGGAGAATGCTGGGTAAACTGTGGGGTATTCTAGCCCCAGAATTCACTCCAAATCTGAGAGGGTGAATCTCCATTCACGAGGAGAGGGCTGAGGAGAGAAGCTTGGGAGCATAGGCCTCGACATCAGGCAGGAAGCTTTGCTTCATCCCAGATAAAGTGTCTGCTTTATAACCAGAGCATTACCATGACCAGTGTTGTGGGGATTCAGATTTTATTTGCATGAGGGCTGTGCTGTACTATTTTGGACAAATGTTGCAGTTTTTTTGATTAAAGTGGATATCCAAACTAGGGCATGGTGATTGGATTCACTGCTGAATACCTTCATGTGAAAGGGACTCAATACCGTATCATTTGTTCATCCATATTGTGATTAAATGCCCAGCCCTGTGGTTGATACAGTGTGGATATCGAATTCTGGGAGTAAACTGAACTGTGGAGACTCCAAAACCAAATAGAGGAATGTTGTGATCGATGTCCATACTAGGTGCCTGCTATTCTGTTTTACTGATCCCTGGGGTCTTTGTGTGGGTGCTGTGGGCTTATGGGAAATGCCAACCAGTCAGAGTAACCTGGAAAGCAGATGATATTGACTGCTGCTGAACCAAAAACCCCTTGAGTATATGACTGTGTTTCTGTGAGTAATCTGCTGCTCATGTTCTTCCCTGTGTCCTTTAAATGTGCAAATGATTCATTTAGAGAGAATGCGACGATATGGTTCAGATTCTTTAAACTTCATATGACATGGAACAGCAATTATCTTTGTGTCATTACTTACAGTCTGGGGTCAGGCAGAGAGAATGTTTGATTAATAACCTCAAGTCCCTTTTTTCTTTCTCTTACAGTTAGTCTAGTGGTGATTGTAATCTTAGCTCGGGGCAAATGTGCCCTTTCTACATGCAGCACTCGCTATCTGGTGGCCATGACAACGTCAGATCTACTGTTCATTGTTGTTTATATCATCCTTCGCCGATTTCAACTTTATTATTATCCACCGTGTTTCCTGCAAATCACTCCCGTTTGTACCGTTCTCTATGTCCTCAGCCGCTTGAGCATTGATTGTTCTGCGTGGTTCACCGTTGCTTTTTCCTTTGATCGATTTGTCGCCATTTGTTTTCATGAGATGAAAACTAAGTATTGCACAGGGAAAACTGCAACCAGGGTTCTAGCAACAATCTGCATCTTCTTTTGTTTAAAGAACATTCCCAACTCCTTTGTGTATAAACCTGGAAAGATGGTCAACAATGTTCCAAGATACTGTTATTTCAGGCCTGGTTATTTTAATGACCCTCGGTGGACAAGTTTTAAATATTTTCAGACTTTTTTAACACCACTGTTCCCATTCATTTTTATTCTCTTTATCAACATTCTGACTGTCAGACATATCTTCGAGGCCATTAAGGTGCGGAAGGAACTGAGAGGTCAGAGAAAAACAGAGAATGATCCAGAGGTAGAGAGCAGGAAGAATTCTGTGATTGTACTCTTTGCCATATCTGCCAGCTTCATACTTCTCTGGTTGTTGCATATTTTATATTTTTTTAAGGCTGGTTATTTCTTGGATTCTGTTTCTTTGGGTCTCTTTGTTCAGATTGGATACATGCTGAGGAACTTAAGTTGCTGCACAAATGCCCTTATTTATGTGGTGACACAGAAACATTTCAGAGACCAGTTAAAGTACGCCGTGACATATCCAGTGATAACAATAATTCAATTGGTGAATAAATCCAACATTAGGGGCAGCAGAGAACAGAACGAGGAGTCCACGTGAGGAATGGACCGAAAGGAGAAGGAGGAGCAGCAACATGATAACACTCCTTTCTTCATGGGCAAGGAATGACTCCATCTGAGGAGCAAAATGAAAGAGACTGGAGGTGTAAAGCCAGTGTAAAGTGCTGTTGCAAATTGCAAAAATTTCGTAGGAAGTGGGACAACAAAAGCAAAACCAAAAGAGAAATTAAATGTACACAAATGCTACATTTATCCCAAGTAATCCGTTCTCAGTGAGTGAAGTGGGGAGAAAAATAAATGGTATGGAGTTAGGTGTAATTGTTCACTGCAGGCCAGAGATGGAAATGCAACGACAGGCTCCTGTCCACTCTTCCTCACTGAATACTCTAAGCAACACATCTGGGCAAATTAAAACACATGAGAAGTTTCCTGTTAGAAAGAGGAAAGAACATACTGTAAGAGTTATGTGTGTTTTGATTGCACATTTATTTTCAACAATAATTTACTTTGTTTCCTTTCTCTTCCTTGTGTTGGTTCCTGGCAATCTCAAGCTGAGCCTTCCACATTGATCAGGAGTAAACCCCAAAGACAAAAGGAATTTGATCAGTTTGAAAATACATTTGGCTTTCATTCCAAGACAATAAAATGCAAAGTAGGAGTAGACAAAGGCAGACTGGGTGAAACTGTTTACCTGCTGCATCCTCTCACACCTCCCCCCTCCCTTCCTCCCCCCCTCCCTCTAATCCCACTGGCTGTGCTCCATCCCTGGGGGAGTTAATTCCCGGATAGAGGGAGCTGATAGTTTCACTTCTCTCATGTGTAAATCACAAAACCTTTTTTTAAAAGTTGCATTCTCAGGTTAGCTGTAACAATTGATGTTACCTAGACAATACACCCTTCCCCCCGATGTGTCCGTGAGCATGTGCAGAGACTAACGTGTCTTTTGACTGCCTACCATAATGTCATGGAGTCATTGAGTCATACAGCACGGAGACAGACCCTTCAGACCAACCAGGCCAGACTGACCATGTTGCAAAACATAAACTATTCCCACCTTCCTGTGCTTGGCCCATAATCCCTCCAAACGTTCCTATTCATGAACTTATCCAAATGTATTTTAAACATTGTAACTGTACTTACATCCATCACTTCCTCTGGTAGTTCATTCCACACATGAACTAGTCAAAACGATGCCCCTCATCTTCTTTTCAATCTTTCTCCTCTCACCTTAAAAATATACCCCCCTGGTTTGAACTCCTCACCCGAGAGAAAAGACCCTTGTCATTCACCTGATCTATGCCCCACATGATTTTTTAAACATCAATAAGGTCACCCCTCACCTTCGAATGCAACAGCCCATTTTTATATCTCAAGCCCTCTATTCTTGGCAACATCTTGGTAAATCTTTACTGAACCCTTTCTAGTTTAATAATATCCTTCCTATAACAGGGCGATGAGAATTGCACACATTAATCCAGAAGAGGCCTCATCACTGTCCTGTACAAATTCAATATAATGTCAGAACTCCTATGCTCAAAAGTCTGAACAATGAAGGCCTTCTTAACCAGACTGTCTACCTGTGATGCAAATTTCAAAGGATTATGCACTTGAACCCTGAGGTCTCTCTCTGCTCTACAACACTACCCAGGGCCGAGGACCCACACTGAGGTCAGACTCACAGGTCGATCGTTTCCAGGCTTCTCCTCACATCCCTTCTTAAACAATGACATTTTAGCCACACCTCAGTCCTCCAGTACTTTGCCCAAGTTTATAGATGATACAAATATTTCTGCTCGGGGCCTGACAATCTTCTCTCTAACTTCCCACAACGTCCTGGGACACACTTGATTAGGTCTTCAAGGTTTATCTATCTTCATGTTTTTTAAGATCTCCAGCACTTCCTCTTCTGGACTGTGAAGTGTTTCTAAAACATCAGTATTTATTTCCCTGATTTCTCTAGCCTCCATTTCTTTCCCAACAATAACAACTGATGTGAAATATTCACTTTTATCTCTCCCATCTCTTGAGTTTCAACACAAAGACAACCTCGTTGGTCTTCAAGGGATCCTACTCTCTCTCCAGTTGCTCCCTCCCTCACTATTTATAGAATCTCTTTGGATAATCTTTACCCTATCTGCCAAGACAATCTCCTATCCCCTCTTTGCCTTCCTCATTTCCTGCTGAAGAATGCCCCTAAACTCTTTATGCTCTTCAAGACATTCAGTTGATCTCAATTGTCTTTCTAATAGATGTTTTTTTTTATTCTTGACTTAAACTTCAACATCTTTATTCATCCATTGCACCCTAACCTTACCAGCCTTGCCTTTCATTCTAACAGGAACAGAATGCTTCAGAATTCTTGTTCTCACACATTGGAAGGCCTCCCACTTGTCAGTCATCCTTTTACCTGCGATCATTCTGCTCCAGAAAGTTCTTGTTTCATACCCTTTCATACCCATTTGCCTTACTCCAAATAAGAACTTTAACTTTTACCCTTTTACATAACTATTTTAAAATTATTAGTTGATGACTGGTCCAAAATGACCCTGACTAACACTTCAGTTACTTGGCCTGCTTTATTTCCCAAGAGAAGTTCAAGAATTGATCTGTCTCTCGTGGGAAGATTTATATATTGATAGCGAAAATTCTCTTGCAATTGAACAAATACTTCACTATCAAAATCTTTAACACCATGGCAGTCTGAGTCATGTTTGCAAAATTAAAATCCCCTCCAATTACAAACTTATTATTCTTACATATATTTGAGATCTCTCTGCATATTTGCTTCTCAATTGCCTCTGACTTTTGGGGAGCTGGTAGTACAATCCCATCAAGGTGATCACCCCTTTCTTATTTCTAACTTCAACCCATACATTTTCACTAAATGATCCCTCAGAAATATCTTCCCTAATTACAGTCGTAATATTTTCCTTAATCAAAAATGCCAGTCCTTCTCCCACCTTGCCTCTTTCTATCCTTTCTGTAAAATCATTGAGCTGCCAGTCTTTTCCATTCAGCAGAAGTGGGTACTGCAGATGCTGGAGGTTAGAGTCAAAATCAGAGTGGTGCTAGAAAAGGGCAGCACGGTGGCTCAATGCTCCAAGAAAGTGACTCCCTGCACATTGCAGCACCTCGTCAACCATTGATTTATCTGCCCTGTCCTTTTATTACTTCCCTCATTAGAACTTGGCACCAGAAGTAAACCAGAGATTGCTACTTTTCATACTACTACTTTTTTTAACCTTCTACCTAACCACTTGTACTCACTCTGTAAAGCTTTAACCCTTTCCAAGTTCCAGCTTCTCACTCTCCCCTTTGACAATCTGCTTCAAACATTTTGAGACGTCTTTCACCTGGTACCAGAAAAGCAACGTACTATCCTCGATTCACACTCACTACTGCAGAATCTCCTGTCTGTGTCCCTCACAGGAGAGCTCCCGAAAACGATTATTCCTTTAAAACTTGACAAACCCATTTAACACAAAATTCATTGTTTGTGCCCAAGATCTGACAACCACTTCTATTTTTCTCATTCAACAATACCCAAAATGGAATATCTGTTTGAGAGAGGAATAGCCACGGGGACTTCTAAACCACCTTCATACCCTTCCTGACGGACAATTATCTGTCTGAATGATCTTGCTATGTAATCAATTCACTAAATCTATTTATCATCGTCCTCAATATCTCTTTCACATTAATCGGAAAATGAAGAAGCTTTCAATAGCATCTTATATAATTGCATTTTACATTACCTATAGTGTAGAAACAGGTCCTTTGTCCCAGCAAGTCCACACTGACCCTCCAAAGAGTAACCCATCCCCAACATTTACCCTGACTAACGGACCTAAACTATGGGCAATTTAGCATGACCAACTTGCCTGGCCTGCACATCTTTGGATTGGGGGAGGAAACCCACACAGACACGGGGAGAAAGTGCAAACTCCACATAGACAGTGGCCCACGGCAGTAATTGAACCCGGATCCCTGGTGCTGTGAGGCAGCAGTGCTAACCACTGAGCCACCGCGCCACCCAAATCAATTGTTTTAAAAATCAAAGGTGGTACTCCAGTGCTTCAGAATGGAGAGGCTTCTTCTTTCCTGTGCTCAAAGTAACTGCACAAGATGCTGTGGAATTGGCTTTGAACGACTTACAGATTCTCAGTTGAGAAGTGGAGTGCTATTGAAGACCAGGAAGCTTCAACTGGAAGACAAGTTGAGTCGTCAACTTTTTACCTTTTTAATATTTGTAAACCTTTAAAATGACAAAAGCTGTGAATAGTCACTTTAGTTCTGCTAACTGTGGAACTAGAAGAATGAGAATGGCTTCCAATTGGCTGTCTCTGGGTGCTGTCATCCCTAATCATGTATTTTTCCCTACATTTTTGTAGGCTGATTGAAAGTCAGGTCTTGGTCTTCCCATGTACCCACTCCTTATGAATTTAATTTGCTAACTAGTAGTTGCTCTTTAATGTGTGGGGCAATAAATCAGAGACTATTTAGAATCATTCTTGCATGAATTCTAGGAAATGACTAAAATTTAAACAGAAAATTGTTAGAATGGAAAATTCAAGAAACTGAATTTCCATGAGGCTTTGCAAGCATGAGTTGTTCATGATTAATACGCCTGATGGGGAGGGGGTGGGTTCGACATTTTCCTTCAGGCTTCTGCAGGTGAATACACAAGTCACAGTCCAAAGATGTAGAAGAATCAGTGATGACCTTGAAGCTGAGTGTTTGTGTCACAGAATATCTTGGCATTCGTCAATTTGCATGCAAGATTCTCCTTGTTGTAAGCAATTATAGTCTACAGTCTCCCAAATTGCAGAGTAATTTTAATTTCAAATTGGAAGGGGAGGTGGGGCAAATGTCTTTGCTTGTCACATTTTCTTTTCCAGATATCGAAAGAAATTATATATTAAATTAAACTATCTTTCCTTAAGCACGGATTTATTATGAAGCATGCAAAGAAAAATAAAAAAAATAAATATTTTTTAAAAATCAAACACTTTACTGAACAAATGAAAAAAACAATTCCTCCTCAAATAATCCAACATTCAGCTTTCAATGTCTGGATACAAAAACTCTCCCAAGCCCATCCCTATGCAGGCCTCTCCACAAGCTCGGTGTATAAACAATGTGTCCTTTTTCAAGTAATTTTTTAACTTGTTTATTTTTTTCTCAAGACTCACCCACCACTGACAACAGGTTCACCAGTCTATAGTTCCCTGGCTTTTCCTTACCACCTTTCTTAAATAATGGCACCATGTTAGGAAGGGACCTTTCCCCTTTCTCCTTCCTTTCTCCTCCTCTCCATCTCCATTTCCGGTGACAGACTCAACATGGACATTTAATTCAAACCCACAGACTCCCACAGTTACCTGGTCTACACCTCCTTCCACCCCCACTCCTGTAAAAATGCCTTCCCTTATTCCCAATTCCTCCGCCTCCGCCACATCTGCCCCCAGGAGGACAAATTCCACCATCGAACATCCTAGATGGCCTCCTTCTTCAAGGACCGCAGTTTCCCCTCCCAGGTGATCGATGGTACCCTCCAGTGCAAATCCTCCACTTCCTGCTCCTTCGCCCTTGAACACCAGCTCTCCAATCGCACCAAGGACAGAACCCCCCTGGTCCTCATCTTCTACTCCACCACCCTCCCGATAAAATATGTCATCCTCTGCCACCTACAAACAGACCCCACCACCAGGGATATATTTCCATCCCCACCCCTATCAGCATTCCACAGAGACCATTCCCTCCGCGATTCCCTTGTTAGGTGCACACGCCCCGCCAACCCGCCCTCAACTCCTGGCAACTTCCCCTGCCACCGCAAGAAGTGCAAACCTGTACCCATATCTTCCCCCTCACCTCCATCCAAGGCCCCAAAGGATCCTTGCACATCTGACAGAGATTTACCTGTAATTCCACACACACCATCTACTCTGTCCGTTTCTCTCGGTGTGGTCTCCTCTACACTGGGGACACAGGACACCTACTTGCGGAATGTTGCAGAGAACATTTTTAGATTAGATTACTGACAGCGTGGAAACAGGTTATTTGGCCCAACAAATCCACATGGACCCACCAATGTGTGACCCACCCAGACCCCGCTTCTTCAAAGACTCTGTCCCTCTTCAGTTTCTTTCTGGGACACAGTCACAAAGCAGCCCCACCACTCGGTGGGCTCACTGGTTAGCACTGCTGCCTCACAGCACCAGGGTCCCAGGTTTGATTCCAGCCTTGGGTGATTGCCTGTGTGGAGTTTGCACATTGTCTGCGTGGGTTTCCTCTGGGTGCTCTGGTTTCCTCTCACATTCCAAAGATGTGCACGTTAGGTGAATTGGCCATGGTAAGTTGCCCATAGTGTTAGGTGCATTAGTCAGAGGGAAATGGGTCTGGGTGTGGACTTGTTGGGCTGAAGGGTCCGTTTTCACACTGTAGGGAATCTAATCTTTAATTCCCCCTCCCATTCCGCCAAGGACATTCAAGTCCTGGGCCTCCTCCACCACCAAACCCTAACCACCTGATGCCTGGAGGAAGAATGCCTCATCATCCACCTTGGGATCCTCCAGCCACACAGGATCAATGTAGACTTCACCAGTTTCCTCATTTCCCTTCCCTCCACCTTATCTCAGATCCAACCATCCACTACAGCATAGTCCTTTTGAGTTGCCTAACCTGTCCATCTTCCTTCCCATCTGTCTGCTTCACCATCCTTTCTGACCTATCATCATCACCCCCACCTCCATCTACCCATTACATTCCAAGGTACCATCCCCCAGCCTCACCCCCCTCCCGTTTATCTCGCTGCCCCCTTAAACCGCCCCCCTCCCCAGCCCCACCCCCATTCCTGATGAAGAGCTTATACTTGAAACATCGACTCTCCTGCTCCTCGGATGCTCCCTGATTGGCTTTGCTTTTCCAGCACTACAATTGTCGACTCTGATCTCCAGCATCTGCAGTCCTCACTTTCTCCAAGAGCATGACTCTGCCGAGTAGCATGTCCAAATGCATACATCATCACCACCATCAAGAAGTGGAAGGGGGAAGGAGAGCACTGTCTCTCTGTCACTGACCAAAGGAGAGCAGACTGACCCCACTAGGTCTCTATCACTGACCCAGGGGAGAGCAGACTGACCCCACTGTGTCTCTGTCACTGACCCCAGGGGAGAACAGACTGACCCCACTGTGTCTCTGTCACTGACCCAGGGGAGAGCAGACTGATCTCACTGTGTCTCTGTTGCTGACCCCAGGGGAGAACAGACTGACCCCACTGTGTCTCTGTCACTGACCCAGGGTAGAGCAGACTGACCCTACTGTGTCTCTGTCACTGACCCAGGGGAGAGCAGACTGACCCCACTGTGTCTCTGTCACTGACCCAGAGGAGAGCAGGCTGACCCCACTGTGTCTCTGTCACTGACCCAGGGGAGAACAGACTGACCCACTGTGTCTCTGTCACTGACCCAGGGGAGAGCAGACTGACCCCACTGTGTCTGTCACTGACCCAGGGTAGAGCAGACTGACCCCACTGTGTCTCTGTCACTGACCCAGTGGAGAGCAGACTGACCCACTGTGGCTCTGTCGCTGACCCTAGGGGAGAACAGACTGACCCCACTTTGTCTCTGTCGCTGACCCAGGGGAGAGCCGACTGACCCCACTGTGTCTCTGTTACTGACCCAGAGGAGAGCAGACTGACCCCACTGTGTCTCTGTCACTGACCCAGTGGAGAGCAGACTGACCCCACTGTGTCTCTGTTGCTGACCCCAGGTGAGAGCAGACTGACCCACTGTGTCTCTGTCACTGACCCAGGGGAGAGCAGACTGACCCCACTGTGTCTCTGTCACTGACCCAGGGGAGAGCAGACTGACCCCACTGTGTCTCTGTCACTGACCCAGGGGAGAGTAGACTGACCCCACTGTGTCTCTGTCACTGACCCAGGGGAGAGCAGACTGACCCCACTGTGTCTCTGTCACTGACCCAGGGGAGAGTAGACTGACCCCACTGTGTCTCTGTCACTGACCCAGGGGAGAGCAGGCTGACCCCACTGTGTCTCTGTCACTGACCCAGGGGAGAGTAGACTGACCCCACTGTGTCTCTGTCACTGACCCAGGGGAGAGTAGACTGACCCCACTGTGTCTCTGTCACTGGATTCGGTACGTGGGTGAATCTACTTGTAAAAGGAGCAAAATTTGCCCTTCTCTTGGGAAATTAGGGAGGGCTGGGGAGCACTTTGGGTTCAGAGATCAAAGCTCTACTTGTTTTAAAATCGTGATGGAAAAGGATAGATTGGATCTTAAGTTAATGTTCTAAATTGGAGTATGGCCAATTTTGAATATATTAGGCAAGACTTTTCAAAAGTTGATTGTTCACAGGTAAAAGGAGGGCTGGAAAATTGGAAGCCTTTGAAAATGAGATACTGAGAGTTCAGGGACACTATGTTCCTGTTAGGGTGAAGGGCAAGGATTGTAAGTGTAGGGAGTGCTGGGTGATCAGGAATAATAACATGCTTCCCCATCTTCGTAACCTCCTCCAGGACCTGCACTCCCCCACGTTTCTGTGACATCACCATGCCCCAAAACACCACCCTATCATTGAAACCACCTCCAGACCCTGCCATCCCTCCCTATCTCTGTAATCACCTCCTACAGCTCCACCTCTCCCTCTCTCTGTATCCTCCAGCCTCTTCACCACAAGCTATCTCTATCGTGTCCAGTGCACATGTAGGAGACATGTCACGTGCACAAAGATTGCTCGTCAGTGACAGATTCTTCGTTTCATGCGAAGTTCTCAGGATCTGAGAGGAAGGGTACATCACATCAACAGCCAGAGGGCATTTCCCCGTGTCTTCCCACTGAAACTGGGCTGGCACAGAATTTCTGTAAATTCAATGAATTGGTTGCTTGACTCCAGGTCCATTTGCTGAAACAAGATCCTTTAAAACTGAGAGTAACTGGCAATGCGAGAGTTAATGATGAGAAAAAAGACAGAATTCATTCAGAATCTGAGAGTAAATGTGTATCCTGTAAACAGTGAAGGGGGACATGACAGAGTACCTCACTTTCTTATCTCTGTCACCATTTTCTTTTGTTTTGTTTGTTTTCAGATGACAGTTAGTGAGGATCATTTACACCCCAATCTTTTGTTTCTTCTCTTCTCCCATTCTCCCACCTCAACCTGACCCCGTTCCTTACACCATTTTGGTTAATATTGTTACTGTGTCATGTAAGCCTCTCCTGCTCTCTCGACCAGCACAGCCTTTCCCTTCTGCTCTTCTTCCCACCTTCCAGCTGAGACTCAAGTAACAATGCAGGCAGTTCCCTCTCACACACACTCACATTATCACTGACAGAGGTACAGAGACACTGAAGGGTCATCACTCCCACAGGCTCAGACAGAGACAGTGTTTAGTCCCACTCTGATCCCACCTTCCAGTGACATTTTTATTTGAACACTCAAACAGAACAAGAGAGAAAGAAATGATTTATATTTCTCTCCAAACTGGTCTGTAAACAAATCCCAGCCTCAAATAATACGTTATGGAGATTTATAATTTGAAAAGCTGTATAATCCAGATACTGTGAATATTAAATAAACACAGAGACTGCTGGCAATTCTCAGTCACTCTCTCTGATGAAAGAAACATTCATTCTGTTTTTCTCTCTCCAAATGCTGTCTGACATATAAAGTATTTGCAGCACTTTCTGTTTTATATCATGTAGGTTCCCTCCATGTTCAGAAGGCACGCAAGTTATTCAATTCAAATGGATACTCCCATTAGAGGTCAGGTTCTTTATAATTGATATACCACATCGAAAATTATTTGTACACTGCACTATTAAAGATTCAATTACAATCATAAATAGAGATAAGCATTTAGTATATGAACATAATCCATCAGGCTTGTAAAGAATAACAGAGACCTGAATGCAGAGTGAATCTCACTCTCATTTACAAGACTCAGAAAAGATTTCTACAAATCACACTTACAGATTGTAATGTCCAAAGACCCCACTGTCAGCTCCATACACTTTAACTTGTCGACCAGTCTATCCTTTTCCTTAGCTATTTTAAAACTAATCGAATAGCAGTTAGTGCTCCCCCCACTAATACATCTGTCACTTGCCCTGCCTTATTTAGATTAGATTGATTAGATTGCATTACAGTGTGGAAACAGGCCCTTCGGCCCAACAAGTCCACACCGACCCGCCGAAGCGAAACCCCTACATTTACCCCTTACCTAACACTACGGGCAATTTAGCATAGCCAATTCACCTGACCCTGCACATCTTTTGGACTGTGGGAGGAAACCGGAGCACCCGGAGGAAACCCACGTAGACACGGGGAGAACGTGCAAACTCCACACAGTCAGTCGCCTGAGGCGGGAATTGAACCCGGGTCTCAGGCGCTGTGAGGCAGCAGTGCTAACCACTGTGCCACCGTGCCGCCCACTGCCACAGTGCCGCCCACTTCCTGAGAGAAGGTTGGGTTTTGCCCCTTCTCATGGAGGACCGCCTTCATATTAATTGGGAAAATTTTCCTGAATATACCGAGTAAGTTCTCCAATCCATTCCCAGTCCATATTTTGAAGGTTAAAATCCCCTTTTCTTGCAACCCTATCATTCTTACAGCCTTTGGCGAGCTCCCCACGTATTTTCTCCCAAATTTCCTGCTGAGTATTGGGGGGGGCCGGGGGGGGTGGGGGGCGCGCAGGGCGGGGCGAGAGTGTAATCCCAACAATGGGATTACACCCTTCATTTTTCCCAGTTCCATCCATACAACTTCACTGGATGATCCATCAGGAATATCCTCTCTAAGTACTGCCATGACGTTTTCCCTTCTCAAAAACGCCACTCCCCTCCTCTCTTGCCTCTCCTTCCCTCCTTCCTAGAAACACACCTTCAATGCAGGTTTGCATTTGAACACAGACCTTGTGGTTCAGAGGTAGGGACACTGCCACTGCACTGCAAAAGCCCTCACAAATCTGAATTAAACCACAGAGAACATTCATAACACCTGACATAATAAGAGACACCAATGTTCGAGTGTCCGTGTAATGGCGACCACTGGACCAGAACGTAACATCTTCCATCACAAAGTGCAGGGAGCAACTCTCACCCAGATTTACAAAGCTTCAATAGTTTAAATCACTTATCAGGAATACTAATATGGCAAGAATCATTTTGAATAATTTGTTGATTATTCCGGATGTTTTCAGCATTGAGGTAATCTGTGTTTTCATGCTGCAGTCAATCTCTCTCCATCAAACACTGATGTCCCACATTGCCCAGCCCTTTAACCTATACCATGGAGGATCACCTGGGGATTGTGAGGTG
Source organism: Chiloscyllium plagiosum (assembly GCF_037043375.1). Lineage (NCBI taxonomy): Eukaryota > Metazoa > Chordata > Chondrichthyes > Orectolobiformes > Hemiscylliidae > Chiloscyllium > Chiloscyllium plagiosum. The sequence goes on from NW_028270167.1 coordinate 99,191,567, forward strand.
CCACCACTCTTCAAATGAGTGTTTCATTCAAATGTCGACAAACAGATTATGTCAATGCACATTAAGTGCTCACGTAAATATACATGCATTTCTAAAATTAAGTTTTAAAGACTGGACAATTCTGATCACATTAATTAATGACATGAGAACTTTCATTCCACAAGCAACATTATTTTCCTATCAAACACTCCCATCTCTAAATCTCATTGTGTTCCAAGCATATACTTCTCTTAAGAATGCCCACTCAGTAACTCATTCCCTCAGTGAGCTGGATAACTGGTTTACAATGGAGAGGCACACCAACTGCATTGGCCCTATTCCCACATTAGCTGATGCTACCATGAAGGATTCTTCTTCTTACCCTGGCCTGAACTATGGAGACCACGAGGTTACACTCAGCATCAGTTGCCCCTCTCCGATGAGGGAGTGGTGTGTGCCCATGGCCTTGGAGAAAAAGAGATGATACCAGAAGGTGGTGTGAGTATGACTGGGCTTAATGTTAAAGCTGCATTTGACTGAGTGTGACATCAAGGAGCCTGAGCAAATCTGGAGCCAATGGAAATCGAGGAAAACTCTCTGCTAGTTGGAGTTGTACCTGGCACAAAGGAAGAAGGTTGTGATTGTTGACGGTTAGTCATCACAACGACAGAACATTTCTGTTGGAATTCCTCAGGAGAATGTCCTCGGCCCAACAATCTTCAATAGTTTGTAAATGTACATCCCTCCATCTTAAGGATGTTAGCCAATGTTTGCACAATGTTCAACAGCATGTGTGACTACTCAAATACTGAAGCAGCACTTGTCAAGTGCAGAAAAACCCGGATAATATCCAGGACTAGGAAGAAAAGTGATAAAGAACATTTGTGCCACATAAATGCCAGACACTGATCATCTCCAACAACAGAGAATCAAACCATCATACTTTGATATTCAATTGGGTTCCTGTTGCTGAATCCTCTCCTGTCAACATCTTGGGGTTACCATTGACCAGAAACTGAATTGTACTAGCGATATAAATACAGTGACAACAGAGCAGGTCAGAGGCTCGGAATACTGCAGTGAATGACTCACCTCCTGATCCCCCACAGACCGTCCACCATCTACAATACACCAGTCAGGATTGTGATGGAATACTCCCCACAGGCCTGGATGGGGGCAGCTCCAACAGTATTTCAGAAGCTTGGCACCAGCCAGGATAAAAGATCCCACTTGATTGCCACGACATCCACAAACATCCATGTTATTTTCAGCACTGACCTGCAGGAGCAGCAATGTGCACCAGCGACAAGGTACCCTGCAGAAATTCACAGAAGCTCCTGAGACAGCACTTTCCAAACTCACAGCACATTCTCAACAACCACTAGGGATGGGCAATAATTACCGGCCCAACTAGCGAAGCCCAGGAATGGATTAGAATTCATTTAAAATGTTACCCAATCGCAACCAATGGTGGGCATGGGATTTTAGGTTTCGTGAGTGTGAGCTGGTTGGGCCCAGGCAGTAACCTGTTTGTTGTGAAGACCTGAAGAGAATTGCTGTTTGGAACAATCTGTCAGTCTTTCAGAGACATGGCCTACATACATAGCATCACACAGACACTGACCTTCATATACCAGATTACTCACACGGGAGAGAGGGGGAAGCAATTTAAAATATATTTGTATCTGGACTGAAGAATATTTGGAAACACAATTAAAATGTTGTCATGAAAGCAATTTGGTGAGGAAGTTCGTATCCAAATGAGATATTTTTAAAGTGCTTGAACTTTACAATAATTTGATTTTGGGTGCAATAACCAGGCACATTTGTGTTCTGTGTTTTCAACAGATTTCAGTCTGAAAATCAATCAAACAAATGGGTGAACCTGCGTTTATTGGAAAATCAATGTGGACATGGTTAGTATTGAAGAACAATCACTGGACACGAAAGGTTATCTCTGATTTCTCTTCACAGATGCTGCTGAGCTTTTCCAGCAAGTTTTGCTTTTGTTTCTGATTTAAAGCACCTGCAGTTTTTTTGGATTTGTTCAAAAGATTTATGACCTTCAATAATTAGACTTTTCAGTTAATGGTCAGGACAATCTGGAAATCATTGACATTCTGGCTCGAGTCACAGACAAGGATGTTGGCTGGGATTACGCCAGATATCAATGTCGATGTACAATTCTGTTTGGACATTGAAGCTGTGGAGCTGACATACGCTGGATAGGGTTGATGAGAAATTCAATGAAAGACCCCATGTGCTGCAGTATTCCATTACCTTTGTAATACCTTCATTAAGGATCTGGTCCAGGGTGCAGAATTAAAGAGCCTTTATTGGTCAGTGCATTGTGTGTAGGAGTGTGGCTGTACATGACATTAGTTAGGCCACTTTTGTAATACTATATTCAATTCTGGTCTCCCTGCTATAGGAAAGATTTTGTTAAACTTGAAATGTTGCAGAAGAAATGTATAAGAATGTCACTGGCCCTTGAGGGCTTGTCCTAATGGAGGCTGAGAAGTGACCTGTTGGTGAACAAAGAGACCTTGGAGTGCAGGTTCAAAGCTCTCTGAAAGTGGAGTCGCAGTTAGATAGGATAGTGAATGAAGTATTTAGTATGCTTTCCTTTATTGTTCAGAGTATTGAGTACATGGGTTGGGAGGTCGTGAGGTGGCTGTACAGACATTTGTTAGGCCATTGTTGGAATACTGCGTGCAATTCTGGTTTCCTTCCTATCGGAAAGATGTTGTGAAACTTGAAAGTGTTCTGAAAAAAATTAAGAGGATGTTGCCAGGTTTGGAGGATTTGAACTGTAGGGAGAGGTTGAACAGGCTGGGGCTGTTTTTTCCTGGAGCGTCGGAGGCTGAGGGGTGACCTTACAGAGGTTTACAAAATTATGAGAGGCATGGATAGGATAAATAGACAAAATCATTTCCCTGGGGTGGGGAAGTCCAGAACTAGAGGGCATAGGTTTAGGGTGAGAGGGGAAAGATATAAAAGTGATCGAAGAGGCAACTTTTTCATGCAGAGGATGGTATGTTAATGGAGTGAGCTGCCAGAGGAAGTGATGGAGGCTGGTACAATTGTAACATTTAAGAGCCATCTGGGTGGGTATATGAATAGGAAGGGTTTGGAAGGATATGGGCTGGGTGCTAACAGGTGGGATTAGATTGGATTGGGATATCTGGTCGGCATGGGCACGTTGGAGCGAAGGGTCTGTTTCCGTGCTTTGTAACTCTCTGACTCTATGACCTCAGAGAGGTTTGCTAAATCATGATGAGCATGGATAGGGAAACTAGCCACTGTGGGGCGGCACGGTGGCACAGTGGTTAGCACTGCTGCCTCACAGCGCCTGAGACCCAGGTTCAATTCCTGCCTCAGGCGACTGACTGTGTGGAGTTTGCACGTTCTCCCCGTGTCTGCGTGGGTTTCCTCCGGGTGCTCCGGTTTCCTCCCACAGTCCAAAGATGTGCAGGTCAGGTGAATTGGCCATGCTAAATTGCCCGTAGTGTTAGGAAAGGGGTAAATGTAGGGGTATGGGTGGGTTGCGCTTCGGCGGGTCGGTGTGGACTTGTTGGGCCGAAGGGCCTGTTTCCACACTGTAATGTAATCTAATCTAATCTAATCTAATCTAATCTAATCTAATCTAAATCTAATCTTTACTACGGGGAAGAGGAGTTCATACTGGTGTGCATAGGGTTAAGTTGAGATGGGAAAATTTAACTCGGACCTAAGGGGCAACGTTTCTTGAACAGAAGTCGGTGCATGCATGGAATGAGCTGCCAGAGAAAGTGGTGGAAGCTGGTACCATTGTAGCATTTGAAAGGTACCCGGATGGTTATATGAATAGGAAGGGTTCAGAGGGATTGGGGCCAAGTGCTGGCAAATGGGACTAGATCTGTTCAGGGTGAATGGGTTTAACGGAGCTGTCTGTGTCCTTACTATGACATTTTAACTCTCAGTCATCAGCATAAAGAAACCGTGAGACATGGTTGTTGGCAGATCATTTGTCTGAATGTTGAAAAGTGTTTATAAGTGTTTACAAACGCTTGGACAATCTGCCCCATGCACATCCTACCTTTAATAGAGTCATAGCGTCATAGAGATGTAGAGCACGGAAATAGACCGTTGGATCAAACCTTCCATCCCGCCCAGATACCCGAAATTAATCTAATCCCATTCGCCAGCATTTGCCCCACATCTAAACACTTCATATTAATATAGCCATCCATTAAAACATTATATGTTTTGATTGTACCAGCCTCCACCATTTCCTCTGACAGCTCATTCCATATACACATCAGTCTCTGCAAGAAGAAGACTGCCCCTTAAGTCCCTTTTAAATCTTTCCCCTCTCACCTTGCACCTTCAACTTCTAGTCTTGGAAATAGATATTGGCTGTTTCCCCTATCCATTCCCCTCATGATTTTATAAATCTTTACAAGGCCACCCCTCAATCTCCGAGGGAAATAGCCGCAGCCTATTCGGCTTCTCCCGATAACTCAAAACTTTCAATCCTACAACACCCTTGTAAACCTTTTCTGAACCTTTTCAATTTTTATAACATTATTCCTGTGGCAGGGAAAATAAAATTGAATGCAGTATTTCAACAGTGGGCTAACCAATGTCCTTGACAGCCATAACATGACCTCCCAACTCCTATATTCAATGCACTGACAATAAAAGCAAGCAACCCCGGCATTGCAAAGTAGATAGAGTGGGAACCGGCAGTGTGTGGGAGAGAGAGTGGGACATGGCAGTGTGAGGGGGAGAGAATGGGAGCCGGCAGCATGCGAGAGAGAGAATGGGACCTAGCAGTGTGAAGGAGAGAGAGTGGGACCCGGCAGTGTGAGGGAGAGAGGGTGGGACCTGGCAGTGTGAGGGAGAGAGAGGGGATCCGGCAGTGTGAGGGAGGGATTGAGCAAGTTATCCAAGATTGTGGAACGGGCACAGTAGGCCCATCTGCTCCAGGCTGGCCATATTTCTTTTCCCTCTCTCTCCTTCTAGTAATTTTTCCCTTCCCTTCTGGAGTTCTGGAGAGAGGCAGCAGTGGTGATGCATTGTGGGAAGTGTGGCAGCAGCCGTGGGTCCTGAGTGTTGTCGGATGGCCATCTTGGGCATGGATGTGGCTGTGGGCCCGAGCCTAACATGGTCAGAGCAAGCCCGAAGTGTCAATGAGGGAGATACATAAATGATGAAATACAATGAACCCAGCACCAATCAACGTGTCACACCGCTGGTCACAGGTCTCCAGTCTGGAAAGCAATTTTCCATCATCACCTTCTGTCTCCTACCTTCTTTTTCTAAATGGCTAGTTTTATCCTTGCATTCCGCATGACCTTATGTTTCTAAACAATTGACCATGCAGAACTTTGTTTTACACCTTACTGAAGTACATGTAAATCACATTCACCATTCTGCTTCATCAATCCTCTTCATTACTTTCTTTAAAAACTCAATTCAGTTAATGAAACATGATTTCCCACCATGTTGACAAACTCTAATCTTTCCTTGCCTTTCCAAATTTATGTAAATCCTCAGGATCCCTTAGGATCTCCCCTCAACATATTGCCCACCACCGATGTCAGGTTCACTGATCTATAGTTCCCTGGCTTCTCTTTCCCAGATTTCTAGAACAATGACATCACGTTCGCCAACCTCCAGCCTTCTGGCACCTGATCAGTGACTATTGATGATATAAATATCTCAGCAAGGGGCCCAGTAATCATTTCCTGAGCTTCTCACAGAGCTCTCAGGTACACCTGGACAGGTCCTGGGGATATATCAACCTTTATATATTTAAAGATGTCCAGCACCTCCTCCTCTGTAATATGGACACTTTTGAAGATGTCCATATTACAGATATTTATTTCCCCAAGTTCTCATGCTTCCATATCCATGGTCTTGTTGATCGTTCAGGGGCCCTATTCTCGCCATAATTACCTTCTTGTCCTTAATATATTTATAAAATCCCTTTGGATTCTCCTTAAGCCTATTTGCCAAAGCTATCTCATGCTCCATTTTTACCTTCCTGATTTCCCTCTTCTACTGCCTTTATACTCTTCTTGAGATTCTCCAGAATCCTGCTGTCTATACCTGACATATGCTTCCTTCTTATTTTTGAACAAAACGTCATTTTCTCTGGTCACCTACCATCCTTGCCCTTCACCCTAACAGGAACGTACTGTCTCTGGACTCTCATTATCCCATTTTTGATGGCTTCCAACTTTCCAGCCGTCCTTTACCTGAAAATGCCCACCACGAATCAACTTTTGAAAGTTCTTGCCTAATATCATCAAAATTGGCCTTCCTCTAAATTCAAATCTGTAACTTTTAGATCCGCTCTGTCTTTTTCCATCACTATTTTAAATCTAATAGGATTATGGTCACTGGCCCCAAAGTGCTCCCCCATTGATATCCCAGTCACCTGCCCTGCTTTATTTCCCAAGAGTAGGTCAAGTTTTGCTCCTTCTTTAGTAAGTACATCCACATACTGAATCAGAACATTTCCTTGTAGGCACTTAGAAAATTCCTCTCTAACCAAGACTTTAACACTATGGCAGTCCCAGTCTGTGCTTTGGAAAGTTAAAATCCCCGACCGTTACCATGCTGTCATTCTTCCAGATAACTGAGATCTCCAAACAAATTTGCTTCTCAATTTCCCACTGACTTTTGGGAGTCGACAATAGAATCCTATTAAAGTGATTATTCCTGTGAGTACATCCAGGGAAATTATTCCCTCCCTACCAGCATTATGGGTCAACCCACATCAAGTGGACTGCAGTGATTCAGGAAGGCAGCTCACCACCACCTTCTCAAGGACAAATGGGGATGGGCTATCAGTGCTGGCCAGCCAGAGACACCCATGTCCCATAAATGAATAAAAAAGAAGCAATTTGGGTGGAACCGAGAAATAAGAAAGGGATAATCACCTTAAGTACAGCTGTAATATTATCCCTAATCAAAAAACTCCTCTCCCTCTCCTCTCTTACCCCCTTTCAATCCTTCCTCTATCATCTATTACCCTGGAACATTAAGCTGCCAGTCCTGTCCATCCCTGGGCTACATCTCTGTAATTGCTATGATATCCCAGTTCCATGTTCCTAATCATGCCCTGAGTTCATCTGCCTTACCTATTAGGCCACTTGTATTGAAATAAATACAGTCTAATTTCTCAGTCCCACCTCGTTCTCTGCTCTGTTCCTGTCTGCCCTGGTATAATTGACAAGCTCGTCTTCCCAACTATACCAGTCTCAGACTGATCTCTTTCCCCACTATCTCCCTGGGTATCAATTCCAAACCCCTCCGCCCCCAACCCAAGCAGCTCGAGCAAATCTCCCCATCAGTATATCAGTCCCCTTGCAATTCAAGTGCAACTGTTCCTTCTTATACAGGTCTCTTCTACCCCAGAAGAGATTCCAATGATTCAAAATGTGAATCCTTCTCCCCAATACCAGCTCCTCAGCAGCGCATTGATCTGCTCTACCCTCCTGTTCCTACTCCCACTGGGACACGGCACGGGGAGTAATCCAGATATTACTGCTGTAGGAGTGACCGCTGTCTCTGAAGCAAGAAGACTCTGAAGGCCTGGGCAATTCAGCAGGAACAGCAGTTTATTCCAGCGGGAATCGATTACAGCCTGGAGCGGAACTCAAGACCGTCACACAGGACAATCGAGCTCTCTCTGTCAAATACCCGCACAATACCAATCTTACACTTTCTGACATCAGTTATGTCAGTCTACAAACTAACTGTTATTGTGCAGTTGATCACATCAAGTCTTCACAACTGTCAAAATGTAAATGCAACAAACATTCACTCCCCAAACTCAAGTGATGTTTTCTAAAGAAGCAACATGAGCTAATAACACTAATAATTATCAAAGTGAAAAGAAACAAGTCATGTGTTTACACAGTTCTTAAGATGTGGTTGAAACCTTGCAGAGCTGAAAATGTGTTGCTGGAAAAGTGCAGCAGGTCAGGCAGCATCCAAGGAGCAGGAGAATCGACGTTTCTGGCATGAGCCCTTCTTCAGGAATGAGGAAAGTGTGTCCAGCAGGGATTCCTTCCTTGAAGAAGCTCTCTTCCTCCCTCTACAAGGATTTCAGTGAGTCCCTCTCTCATCTGTACACCCCAGGTCATAGGCCTGCTGGATACACTTTCCTCATTCCTGAAGAAGGGCTCATGCCCGAAACGTCGATTCTCCTGCTCCTTGGATGCGGCCTGACCTGCTGTGCTTTTCCAGCAACACATTTTAAGCTCTGATCTCCAGCATCTGCAGTCCTCACTTTCTCCTTGAAACATTGCAGGACATGGTTAGTTGCTGATCTCTATTTATTTCAGATATTAATTATCCCTGAACTCCTATAGTTTACTTTATTCTTAAGACATGGGCTTTGTTAAACTGGACCGCCATTTATTACCCATCCCTAGTTGAGAAGATAGTGGTGAACTGCCTTCTTGAACCACTGCAATTAGTTTTGTGTAAGTAGATCAACCAAGTCCCATTTACAAGGGACTTCCAGGATTTTAACCCAGTGTCAGTGAAGGAACGACAGTAAATTTCCAAGTCAGGGTGATGAGTGGCTTGGTGGGGAACTTGCAGATAGTGCTGTCATGTTCTACTATCCTTGTTGTTTAAGATAATAGTTTTATGGGTTTGGAAGACATTGTATAATGGCTCTTGATGAACATTTATTGTATACCTTGTAGATTGCACACACTTCTGCTACTGAGCATCAATGGTGTTGTGAATGGGTCTCTTTGTCCTGGATGGTCTCAAGCTTCTTGAGTGTTTTTGGGGCTGCACTTATCTGCCTCGGAACACTTCAACCCCAGGGCATCAATGTGGACTTCACCAATTTCCTCCCCCCACCTTACCTCAGTTCTAACCTTCCAGCTCTGCTCTGAGCTCATGACCTATCTTATGTGCCAATCTCTTTTCCCAACTATCCGTTTCACCCCCCCCAACATATCACCTCCATCCCCACCCCCATTCACCTATTGTACGCTTTGCTACTTTCTCCCATCCTCCTCTCTGACCTATCACCTCCATCCCCACCCCCATTCACATATTGTAGTCCTTGCTAACTTCTCCCCAGCCCCACCTCCCCACCCCAATTATCTCTCCACACTGGATGCTTCCTGCCTGTATTCCCGATGAAGGGCTTTTGCCTGAAACGTCGATTTTCCTGCTCCTCGGATGCTGCCTGACCTGCTGTGCTTTTCCAGCACCACTCTGATCTAAACGCTGCACTTATCCAGGCAAGTGGGAAATATTCTATCACATTTTGACTTGTGTCTTACAGATGGTGGACAGGCTTTGGGGAATCAGGAGGTGTGTTACATGCTGCAATATTCCTCGCCTCTGACCTACTCTTGTATCCATAGTATTGTGTGGTCAGTCAAGTTCAGCTTCTGATCATCCCCAGGATGTTGATAGTAAGATTCAGCGATTGTAATGATATAGAATATCGAAGAATGATGGTTTGATTCTCTCTTGTTGGAGATGGTTACAGTCTGGCACTTGTGTAGTAAAGTGTTTCTTTCTAGGGAGGAAATTAGAAATTAGCGACCAATCTCACTGCTAAATGTGGATTACACAATCTTGTCAGAGGTCATTGCCAACCAGGTCAGGTCTGCTCTGGGATCAGTGATCCACCCTGACCAAACCTGCACTGTACCGGGCAAGTCAATCGCTGAGAGTCTCACACTGCTCAGGGATATGATCGCTTACGTACAGGACAGGGGGTGGTCACCAATCTCATCAGCCTGGTCCAGGAGAAATCCTTTGACTGGATATCACACACGTACATGAGAAATGTGTTCTCCAAAGTGCACTTTGGGAGGGAATCTGCAATTGGATCCGTCTGCTCTACACCATCATTGTCAGTGCAGTCTCAATTAATGGTTGGGAATCAGATAGCTTCCCAGTCAGACCTGGAGTCAGGCAGGGCTGCCCACTCTCTCCTGCCTTGTTTTTGTGCTGCATCGACCCATTTGCCGAGTCCATCAGGAAGGATGCGAGCCTGAGAGGGGTGACTATTCCTGTCAGCAGGGACCGACAGGTTAAGGCCTCCCTGTACATGGATGACGTCGCCGTTTTCTGCTCAGATCTGCTGTCCGTGCGCAGACTCATGTGCATCTGTCACCAGTTTGAACAGGCCTCGGGGACAAAGGTAAACTGAGGCAACAGTGAGGCCATGCTCTTTAGAAACTGGGCTGACCAATCCTCTATTCCCTTCACCGTCAGGACTGACCATCTGTAGGTGCTGGGTATTTGTTTCGAAAGGGCTGGGGCGTGCGCCAAGTCTTGAGAGGAGCATGTCACAAAGTGAGGCAGAAACTGGGCCAATGGGAACAACGGTCGCTGTCCATCACGGATAAACATCTTGTCATTAGGTGTGAGGTACTGTCAGTGTTGTTATATGTGGCACAGGTCTGGCCTATTCCCAAAACCTGTGCTGCCACAGTTACCCAGGCCAACTTCCACTTCATGTGGAGATCAAACATAGACTGGGTCCAAAGTGACACCATGTACAAAGTTCTAGACAAAGGGGGGAGAAACACACCCAAGACTATCCTCACCCTGACAGCCAACTTTGTGTGTGCCTGTATCAAGCTGTGCGTGGATCCCCAGTACACAACCACCAAGTGTCACTGCATACTGAGGTTCTACCTGTCTTGGTGTTGCGAAGGATGGGCCTGGCCTCGCTGCCGCGGAACGCTCCAAGTAGTTGGACAGTTCTGTATCACCTGCATCACGGAGAACTTCGTGAAGAAAAACATCTTTGACCACAAGTCCATCAGGAAGTGGTCAGCACGTAGTGTCCTCGAGACCCTTCGGGAACAGGAGAGAGTGGATCCCATTGAGCAGTTTCCTGGGCAGACTGTCAAAGTCATTTGGCAGAATGTCTCTTTGCCAGAACGTTCCAACAAGCACCAAGACATGGCCTGGCTGGTGGTGAGAAGTCGACTTGACACTGACATTTTCTACAAACCCACAGACTCCCACAGCTACCTGGATTACACCTCTTCCCACCCTACCTCTTGCAAAAATGCCATCCCGTATTCCCAATTCCTCCGCCTCCGCCGTATCTGCTCCCAGGAGGAGCGGTTCCACCATAGAACACACCAGATGGCCTCCTTCTTTAGAGACCGCAATTTCCCTTCCCACGTGGTTAAAGATGCCCTCCAACGCATCTCATCCACATCCCGCACCTCCGCCCTCAGACCCAACCCCTCCAACCGCAACAAGGACAGAACGCCCCTGGTGCTCACCTTCCACCCTACCAACCTTCGCATAAACCAAATCATCCGCCGACATTTCCGCCACCTCCAAACAGACCCCACCACCAGGGATATATTTCCCTCCCCACCTCTCCGCCTTCTGCAAAGACCGTTCCCTCCGTGACTACCTGGTCAGGTCCACGCCCCCCTACGACCCACCCTCCCATCCTGGCACTTTCCCCTGCCACCGCAGGAACTGTAAAACCTGTGCCCACACCTCCTCCCTCACCTCCATCCAAGGCCCTAAAGGAGCCTTCCACATCCATCAAAGTTTTACCTGCACATCCACTAATATCATCTATTGTATCCGTTGCTCCCGATGCGGTCTCCTCTACATTGGGGAGACTGGGCGCCTCCTAGCAGAGCGCTTTAGGGAACATCTCAGAGACACCCGTATCAATCAACCAAATCGCCCAGTGGCTCAACATTTCAACTCCCCCTCCCACTCTGCCGAGGATATGGAGGTGCTGGGCCTCCTCCACCGCCGCTCCCTCACCACCAGACGCCTGGAGGAAGAACGCCTCATCTTCCGCCTCGGAACACTTCAACCCCAGGGCATCAATGTGGATTTCAACAGTTTCCTCATTTCCCCTTCCCCCACCTCATCCTAGTTTCTAACCTCCAGCAACTCGACTTGTCCGGACTTGTCCGACCTGCCCAGCTCCTTTTCCACCTATCCACTCCACCCTCTCTTCCCTGACCTATCACCTTCATCTCCTTCCCCACTGACCTATTGTACTCTATGCTACTCTCTCCCCACCCCCACCCTCCTCTAGCTTATCTCTCCATGCTTCAGGCTCTCTGCCTTTATTCCTGATGAAGGGCTTTTGCCTGAAACGTCGATTATGCCTGTCCTCGGATGCTGCCTGAATTGCTGTGCTCCTTCAGGAATGAGCCTATGCAGAGGAAGTCTGGAGAGGAATGCAGTAGTGCTTGTCGAGGTTCGTCCCGCGCAGTTCTGTAACACAGACTCTGTGCTCTATGGCCTGTTCCCTGGGAGGTACACTAAGACAAACATCAACTGGGCCTGGAGTACCATCAACTCAGTGAAAGATGCTCTTTGATCTTCCCGAAACTTGCTAGTCTTCCAGCTGAAGGAGTTGACCCCAACTGAGTGTTGCCAACTGGCACATTCTAAGGTCCAGGACTACGTGCTGAGGAATGCATTGAAGCATGGGGCAGCTGCCACCAAGGCGTGGTGAGGAAAGACGACCATGTAAGGTCCTTCTGCCGAAGAATAATGGGGGTGGGGTGCATTCAGTAATTGGGCTCCGCTGACGCCTCAGCAAAATACCAAGAGGTTGGATTGTTAACATACAGAATTGTAAATACTAATGACTCAGTCTGTTCTCTGAATGTAACAGCAGTATACATCTGAATGACATCATCAACTGTACAGGTACCAAAGATTTCTATCAATAAAGTATATTTTTGAAATATAAAAAAAAATAACCCCTTGAGTGCTGTAACTTAAAATAACATGTACCAAACACACTAAGTTCAAATCGAAATAAAGGATTATGTTTATTTTTCACAACTGTCAAAATGTAAATGCAACAAATATTCACTCCCCAAACTCAAGTGATGTTTTCTAAAGAAGCAACATGAGCTAATAACACTTTGATAATGATCAGAGTGAAAAGAAGCAGGTCATTTGTATACACAGTTCTTGAGATGTGGTTGAAACATTGCAGGACATGGTTAGTTGCTGATCTCTGTTTATTTCAGACATAAATTGTTCCTGAACTCCTATAGTTTATTCTTAAGTTGTGGGCTTTGTTAATTTGGCCCAACCCTAGTTGCTCTTGAGAAGCCTTCTTGAACCGCTGCAATTAGTTTGGTGTAAGTAGATCAGGAAGGCCATTACCAAGGGGCTTCCGGGATTTTAACCCAGTGTCACTGAAGGAACGGCGGTATATTTCCGAGTCAAGGTGATGAGTGGCTTGGTGGGGAACCTGCAGGTAGTGCTGTCATGTCCTACTGTCCTTGTCCTTCAAGATGATATTGTTATGGGTTTGGAAGGCATTGTATCAGGGCCCTTGATGAACATCTATTGTATACCTTATAGACTGTACACACTCTGCTACGGAGCATCAGCGGTGATGTGAATGGGTCTCTTTGTCCTGGATGACGTCAAGCTTCTCGAGTGTTGTTGGGCTGCACTTATCCAGGCAAGTGGGAAATTTTCTGTCGCATGTTTGGCTTGTACCTTATAGATAGTGGACAGGCTTTGGGTAATGTACCTACTAGAGAAAGTTCAAAACTTGACCTACTCTTGGGAAATAAGGCAGAACAGGTGACTGAGGTGTTAGTGGAGGAGCACTTTGGGGCCAGCGACCATAATTCTGTTATTTTTAAAATAGTGATGGAAAAGGACAGACCAGATCTAAAAGTTGAAGTTCTAAATTAGAGGAAGGCCAATTTTGACGGTATTAGGCAAGAACCTTCAAAAGCTGATTGGACACAGATGTTTGTAGGTAAAGGAATGGCTGGAACATGGGAAGCCTTCAGAAATGAAATAACTAGAGTCTAGAGAAAGTATATTCCTGTTAGGGTGAAAGGAAAGGCTGGTAGATTTAGGGAATGCTGAATGACTAAAGAGGTTGAGGGTTTAGTTAAAAAAAGAACAAAGCATATGCCAGGTATAGACAGGATAGATCGAGTGAATCCTTAGAAGAGTACAAAAAGAGTAGGAGTATACTTAAAAGGGAAATCAGGAGGACGAAAAGGGGACATGAAATAACCTTGGCAAATAGAATTAAGGAGAATCCAAAGAGGTTTTACAAATACGTTAAGGACAAAAGGGTAATGAGGGAGAGAATAGGGCCCCTCAAAGACCAGCAAAGGTGACCTTTGTGTGGAGCCGCAGGAGATGGTACAGATACTAAATGAGTATTTTGCATCAGTATTTACTGTGGAAAAGGACATGAATGGTTTAGAATGAAGGGAAATAGATGGTGACATCTTGAAAAATGTCCATATTACAGAGGAGGAAGTGCTAGATGTCTTGAAACGCATAAAGGTGGATAAATCCCAAGGACTGATCAGGTGTACCCTAGAGCTCTGTGGGAAGCTAGGGAAGTGATTGCTGGGCCTCTTACTGAGATATTTGGATCATCGACAGTCACAGGTGAGGTGCTAGAAGACTGGAGGTTGGCTGACGTGGCGCCATTGTTTAAGAAATGTGGTAACGACAAGCCAGGGAACTATATACCAGTGAGCCTGACGTCAGTGGTGGGCAAGTTGTTGGAGGGAATCCTGAGGAACAGGATATACATGTAGTTGGAAAGGCAAGGACTGATTAGGGTTAGTCAACATGGCTTTGTGCATGGGAAATCAAGTCTCACAAACTTGATTGAGTTTTTTGAAGAAGTAACAAAGAGGATTGATGAGGGCAGCGTAGTAGATGTGATCGATATGGAGTTCAGTAAGGCGTTTGACAAGGTTCCCCATGGGAGACTGATCAGCAAGGTTAGATCTCATGGAATACAGGAAGAACTCACCATTTGGATACAGAACTGGCTCAAAGGCAGAAGACAGAGGGTGGTGGTGGAGGGTTGTTTTTCAGACTGGAGGCCTGTGACCAGTGGAGTGCCACAAGGATCGGTGCTAGGTCCACTACTTTTTATCATTTATATAAATGATTTGGATGTGAGCATTAGAAGTAAAGTTAGTAAGTTTGCTGATGACACCAAAATTGGAGGTGTAGTGGACAGCGAAGAAGGTTACCTTAGATTTCAACAGGATCTTGATCAGATGGGCCGATGGGCTGAGAAATGGCAGATGGAGTTTAATCTAGATAAATGTGAGGTGTTGCAATTTGGGAAAGCAAATCTTAACAGGACTTATACACTTAATGGTAAGGTGCTAGGGAGTGTTGCTGAACAAAAAGTGGGACAGTAAACTGGATACCACATTCAGAGCCCTGATGGACACGGTAAAAGATGCCAAGCTGCACGACGTCTTCACCACCCCTGCAGACAGAGCGCAGCATAGATACATCTGGTCACGGGCAGACGGGTCTATCCGCTCGAGGATAGATTACCTGTTTGTGTTCCGAACGCTCTCGGTCAGATCCACCGACGTCTTCTCTGACCACTGCCTCCTGCTGGCCGACTGTCACCTACAGGACGAGCAACGGGCTAGTAAGGGAACGTGGAAGCTGAACACAAAGCTGTTGACCCCAGGAAACATTGAGGAGCTCAAGAGGGACTATGCAGGTTGGAGAACTGTGAAGCCCCTCTTTGAGCCCCCAGAAGACTGGTGGGAAACAGTAAAAGGGAACATCAAGAGGTCCAGGGTCCGCTCAGTGCAGCAGGACAAGACGTGCTCATGTTTCTTTATCCAGAAGGTGCACAAAGAGAGCTCCGTGCTCAGCAGCCTGAAGGAAGAAGATGGCTCAATAACATCATCTCAGGCTGACATCATGAGGATCAGCAAATCCTTCTAAGCCAGTCTGTATGACATGAAGCCAACCAACAGCACGGCCTCCCAGTCGTTCCTGTCCTCTATCACGGAGGTCTTAGATGACAGAACACGGGAGAGATAGGACTAGCCGTTATCTCTGGACGAGCAGACCAAGGCCCTCGAGTCCTTCAAAAAGAATAAAACTCCAGGAAGCGACAGCTTACCGGTCGAGCACTATTCCGCTCTGTGGGACTTGATTGGCCAGGACCTACTGGAGGTGTATGTCAGTATGCTTCGGGCAGGTACCATGAGTGAATCCATGAGGAAAGGCATCATCACCCTCATCTACATGTGGAAGGGGGAGAGGGAGGAACTCAGAAATTGGAGACTAATCTCACTGTTGAATGCGAATTACAAAATTCTGTCAAAGGTAATCGCCAACCAGGTCAGGTCTGCTCTGGAATCGGTGATTCACCATGACCAAACCTGTGCTGTACCGGGCAGGAAGATCACTGAGAGTCTTGCACTCCTCAGGGATATGATCGCCTACATGCAGGACAGAGGGTTGGACACCTGCCTCATCAGCCTGGACCAGAAGAAAGCCTTTGACAGGATATCACACAGGTATGTGAGATACTGGCAGGGCATTCCATGAACTCATGACTCGCTGAGTAAAGAACCTACCCCTAACATCTGTCCTATACCTACCCCCCCTTAATTTAAAGCTATGCCCCCTTTGGGCACAGGTAGCTGCAGAACTGGGCAGAAAGGTGGCAAATGGAGTTCAATGTAGCTAAGTGTGAGGTGATTCACTTTGGTAAGAGTAATAAAAAGATGGGGTACTGGGCTAATGGTCAGATACTTGGTAGTGTGGATGAGCAGAGGGATCTTGGTGTCCATGTACACAGATCTTTGAAAGTTGCCACCCAGGTAAATAGTGCGGTGAAGAAGGCATATGGCGTACTGGCTTTTATTGGTAGAGGAATTGAGTTCCGGAGTACTGAGGTCATGTTGCAGTTGTATAAGACTCTGGTGCGGCCGCATCTGGAGTATTGTGTGCAGTTTTGGTCGCCATACTATAGGAAGGATGTGGAGGCACTGGAACGGGTGCAGAGGAGTTTTACCAGGATGTTGCCTGGTATGGTAGAAAGATCGTATGAGGAAAGGCTGAGGCACTTGGGGTTGTTTTCATTGGAGAAAAGAAGGTTTAGGGGTGACTTGATAGAGGTGTATAAGATGATTAGGGGTTTAGATAGGGTCGACAGTGAGAATCTTTTTCCACGTATGGAGTCAGCTATTACAAGGGGGCATAGCTTTAAATTAAGGGGGGTTAGGTATAGGACAGATGTTAGGGGTAGGTTCTTTACTCAGCGAGTCGTGAGTTCATGGAATGCCCTGCCAGTAGCAGTGGTGGACTCTCCCTCATTATGGGCATTTAAGCGGGCATTGGATAGGCATATTGAGGATAGTGGGCTAGTGTAGGTTAGGTGGGCTTGGATCGGCGCAACATCGAGGGCCGAAGGGCCTATACTGTGCTGTATTCTTCTATGTTCTATGTTCTCTCCAAAATGGGCTTTGGGGAGGGTATCTGCAATTGGATCAGACTGCTCTACACCAACATTGTCAGTGCAGTCTCACTTAATGGGTGGGAATCAGATAGCTTCCCAGTCAGATCTGGAGTCAGGCAGGGCTGCCCTCTCTCTCCTGCCTTGTTTGTGTGCTGCATAGAGCGTTTTGCGGAGTCCATCCGGAAGGATGTGAGCCTGAGAGGGGTGACTATTCCTGGCAGTGGGGGCCTGCAGGTTAAGGCCTCCCTGTACATGGATGATGTCGCCATTTTCTGCTCGGATCCACTGTCTGTGCACAGTCTCATGTAAATATGTGACCAGTTCAAACAGGCCTTGGGGACCAAGGTAAATTGAGGCAAGAGCTGAAAATGTGTTGCTGGAAAAGAGTAGCAGGTCAGGCAGCATCCAGGGAACAGGAGAATCGACGTTTCGGGCATAAGCCCTTTCCTGAAGAAGGGCTTATGCCCGAAACGTCGATTCTCCTGTTCCCTGGATGCTGCCTGACCTGCTGCGCTTTTCCAGCAACATATTTTCAGCTCTGATCTCCAGCATCTGCAGACCTCACTTTCTCCTCAAAAATTGAGGCAAGAGCAAGGCCATGCTCTTCGGGAACTGGGCCGACCAATCCTCGATCGCCTTCACTGTCAAGACTGACCATCTGAAGGTGCTGGGTATTTGGTTCGGGGGGGCTGGGGCGTGCGCCAATTCTTGGGAGGAGTCTATCAGCAAAGTGAGGCTGGGCAGATGGAAGCTACGGTTGCTCTTCATCACGGGAAAAAAGTCTGGTCATCAGGTGTGAGGCACTGTCATTGCTGTTATACGTGGCACAGGTCTGGCCTATTCCCACAACCTGTGCCGCTGCAGTCACCCGGGCCATCTTCCAATTTATATGGAGGTCAAAGATGGACCGGGTCCGAAGAGATTCGATGTATAAAGATACATTGGGTTGGGATATCTGTTTGGCATGGACGGGTTGGACCGAAGGGTTTGTTTCCATGCTGTATATCTCTATGACTCTATGACTATAAGTCCACAAGTCAATTAACTGGGCGATGATTACATTAGGCCTGGAAATCAGTTAACTCGGTAGTTAATTACATCAGATTTGTACATTAATTACATCAAATTTATAATTTAATTAACTCGGCATTTTGATGACATCAGGTCACTGTCTATTACATATCTACCAGTCAGATTCAAACACACGGTGCCTGTTCGCTGATGTGGTCACTTGTTTATCTTGTAACCTTTGTCCCTGAATATCCTGTGATCTGCTGAGGTTCTGTCCTGCTCACCCATATCAGTTAATCATTCCCAATGTCTCCGTGGGCGAGCTGGCGTGTCTTTACTGATGCAGAGAGTCAATCACCTTCAAACATCTTATTCTATGGGTTCGTGAGATATTGTACTATATGTTTCTTTATTTTTATATTAAGGTCCCTTTATTTGCCAACCCACTCACAATCGCTCGGTATTTACTCCTTCCGCATTTCATTCAGTCATTCATCAAACTGTGGTCTCCCCACTCCCCAGTGCACTATCTCACCCGAAACTCTGAAAAGATGAGAATACTAATCCCCCTCAGAACCATCTACCGGGACTTGAACAGCTTGCAGGACATCAAACAAGTTGTCTCCATCAGCACAGACCTGTTAGATACAGATTGAATGGGGTCTCTGTCCCCTTTAAGAAAGTTACTGTCAAATCGCGCCTCCGTGAAATGGAATGAATGAGGGAGGAGACCGGCAATAGGGAGTGAAATCTCAAAACCCAGCCGCGGGAATCCGTTTACTAAACCCTCTGCTTTTATTAAGTACATCTATAATTTCTGATTTGGTTAAATCATATAAGCCTGATATTCTTTCCCGTACTCTCTATCCTAAAAGGACTCACACCCTCATCCCCCTCCTACAACTACCCTCCGGGATCGACTTTTTAAGTTCCTGCCTAAATTCCTATTTTCTCTCCTCAGGACCTCGTCCTTTTCCCATCCTGGTTCATGGGTTCCAATGTGTACAGCAACATCCTGCTGTTCCCTCTCCCCTTTGGGAATATTCTGCACCCTCTCTGAGATAGTTCTGAATTGTCTGTAGTGAGGGGATATTTGAATAACTGCCTGGACCCAGTTTGGAAGCTCTCTGGACAGATTTCAGATCCCATCATTGACTCACTCTTTATTGGAGGGACAGTGAGGTGCAGCAGCACTATATTTGAATTCAGGCCTTTCCGAAGCCGTTTTCAATGTCTTTGCTCAGGCAGTGTGTTGGGAAGGTGACTCTGCTGGTTACTGCGGTTATTGAATTGAGCAATAATTGGGTTGTGTACTCTGATTATCGAAGTGAAAAATAATTAAATTATCTTCAACTGAAAAAGCAGTTTGTTTCGGCTTGAATTTAAAATTGAAAGAAATAAAGAGGTGTTAACTCTATTGGAGAAAACATAAAACTGTCCTGCAGTATATTCCTCACAGACTAATCCAGCAACAATCGAACATAGTCACGCTCACAGAATCCCACTTTACAGGCAATGTCCCAGACAACACAATGACCATCTCAGGGCAGGTCCTGTCCCACTGGCAGGACAGAGCCAGCAGAGGGAACAGCCCCGTGGGATACAGTCAAGAGGGCTGTGCTCTGGAAGTGCTTAGCATTGATGCCAGATCCCATAAAGCTTCATGACATCAGGTTAAACATGGACACGGAGACATTCTGTGTGTCTTAAAAAGTATTAAAGGTAAATAAGTCCCTGGTTCCTGATGGGATCGATCCCAGAATATTGAGGGAGACAAGAGAACAAATTGCTGCAGCATTGACAGACATCTTTGTATTCTCTCTAGCCACAGGTGAGGTCCCAGAGGACTGGAGAATAGCTGATGTTGTCCCATTGTTGAAGAAGGGTAGCAGGGATAATCCTGGGAATTACAGAGCTGTGAGCCTTATGTCAGTGTAGGGAAATGATTGGAAAATATTCACACGGACAAGATATATTTGCATTTAGAAGAAAATGGATTTATTAGTGACAGACAGCATGGTTGTGTGAGGGAGAGGTCGTGCCTTCCTAACTGGACCACGTTTTTTAAGGAGATGATGAAGATGATTGATGAGGGAAAACCAGTTGATGTTGTCTGCATGGACTTCAGTAAAACCTTTGACAAGGTCCCTCATGGCAGACTGGTACAAAAGGTGAAGTCACATGGTATCGGGGGTGAGCTGGCAAGATGGATTTTCCTATTTAGAACTGACTCGATCATAGGAGACAGAGGGGAGTGGTGGAGGATGCTTTTCAGAATGGAGGGCTGTGACTAGTGGTGTTCACAGGGATCAGAGCTGGGACCTCTACTGTTCATGGCCTTTATAAATAATTTGGAGGAAAATGTGACGAGTCTAATTAGTATGTTTGTGGAAGATACAAAGATTGGGACGATACAAAGATTGGTGGATTTGCGGATAATGAGGAGGATTGTCAGAGGATACAACAGAACATAGATCAGTTGGAGGCATGGGCAGAAAAATGGCAGATGGAGTTTAATCTCAACAAATGTGAGGTGATGCATTTTGAAAGGTTAAATACAGCTGGCAATTATATAGTGAATGGCAGAACCCTTCGGAGCATTAACATGCAGAGGGATCTGGGTGTACACATCCACAGATCACTAAAGGTGGCAGTGTCACAGTGTCATAGAATCATAGAGATATGCAGCATGGAAACAGACCCTTACATCCAACTCATCCATGCCATCCCAAAACAATCTAGTCCCACCTGCCAGCACCTGGCACATATCCCTCCAAACCCTTCCTATTCACATACCCATCCAGATGCCTTTTCAATGTTGCAATTGTACTAGCCACAACCACTTCCTCTGGCAGCTCATTCCATTTACGTAAAACTCTCTGAATGAAAAAGTTGCTCCCTAGGTCTCTTTTATATCTTTCCCCTCTCACCCTAAACCTATGCCCTCCTATGTTCTGTACTCCCACACCCCAGGGAAAAGACTGTTTATTTATCCTATCCATGCCCCTCATGATTTTATAAACCTCCATAAGATCACCCCTCAGCCTTTGACGCTTCAGGGAAAGAAGTCCCAGCCTATTCAACCTTTCCCTGTAGCTCAAATTCTCCAACCCTGGCAACATCCCTTCAAATCTTTACTAAACCCTTTCAAGTTTCACAACATCTTTCCAATAGGAAGGAGACTGGAATTGCACACAATATTCCAGCAGTGTCTTAACCAATGTCCTAGAACATAGAAAAAATACAGCGCAGTACAGGCCCTTTGGCCCTCGATGTTGCGCCGATCCAAGCCCACCTAACCTACACTAGCCCACTATCCTCCATATGCCTATCCAATGCCCGTTTAAATGCCCATAAAGAGGGAGAGTCCACCACTGCTACTGGCAGGGCATTCCATGAACTCACGACTCGCTGAGTAAAGAATCTACCCCTAACATCTATTCTATACCTACTACCCCTTAATTTAAAGCTATGCCCCCTCGTAATAGCTGACTCCATACGTGGAAAAAGGTTCTCATGGTCAACCCTATCTAAACCCCTAATCATCTTGTACACCTCTATCAAGTCACCCCTAAACCTTCTTTTCTCTAATGAAAACAGCCCGAAGTGCCTCAGCCTTTCCTCATACGATCTTTCTATCATACCAGGCAACATCCTGGTAAACCTCCTCTGCACCCGTTCCAGTGCCTCCACATCCTTCCTATAGTATGGCGACCAAAACTGCACACAATACTCCATATGCGGCCGCACCAAAGTCTTATACAATTGCAACATGACCTCAGGACTCTGGAACTCAATTCCTCTACCAATAAAAGCCAGTACGCCATATGCCTTCTTCACTGCACTATTTACCTGGGTAGCAACTTTCAGAGATCTGTGTACATGGACACCAAGATCCCTCTGCTCATCCACACTACCAAGTATCCGACCATTAGCCCAGTACCCCATCTTTATGTTACTCTTACCAAAGTGAATCACCTCACACTTACCTACATTGAACTCCATTTGCCACCGTTCTGCCCAGTTCTGCAGCTTATATATATCCTACTGTAACCTGACACATCCTTTCTCACTGTCAACAACTCCACCGACTTTCGTACCATCTACAAACTTGCTCACCCAACCTTCTAGCCCCTCCTCCAGGTCATTTATAAAAATGACAAACAGCAATGGTCCCAAAACAGATCCTTGCGGAACACCGCTAGTAGCTGCACTCCAAGATGAACCTTTACCATCAACTACTACCCTCTGTCTTCTTCCAGCCAGCCAATTCCTAATCCAAACTCCAACTCACCCTCAATGCCATACCTCCTTATTTTTTGCAGTAGCCTACCATGGGGAACCTTATCAAACGCCTTACTAAAATCCATATACACCACATCTACCGCTTTACCCTCATCCACCTCCTTAGTCACCTTCTCAAAGAATTCAATAAGGTTTGTGAGGCACGACCTGCCCTTCACAAAACCATGCTGACTATCCTTGATCACATTATTCCTATCCAGATGTTCATAAATCCTATCCCTTACAATTCTCTCCAAGACTTTGCCCACAACAGAAGTGAGACTCACCAGCCTATAGTTACTAGGGTTATCCCTACTCCCCTTCTTGAACAAGTAACCACATTTGCTATCCTCCAGTCTTCTGGCACTATTCCTGTAGGACAACGAGGACATAAAAATCAAGGCCAATGGCTCTGCAATCTCCTCCCTTGCTTCCCAGAGAATCCTAGGATAAATGCCATCAGGCCCAGGGGACTTATCTATTTTCACCCTTTCCAGAATTTCCAATACCTCTTCCCGACATACCTCAAAGCTGTCCATTCTAATTAATTGTGACTCAGTATTCACATCGGCAACAATGTCCTGTTCCTGAGTGAATACTGACGAAAAGTATTCATTCTGTGTCTCCCCAATCTCTTCAGCCTCCACACGCAACTTCGCACTACTATCCTTGACTGGACCTATTCCTACCCTAGTCATTCTTTTATTCCTGACATACCTATAGAAAGCCTTTGGGTTTCCCTAATCCTACCAACTAAGGACTTTTCATGTCCCCTCCTTGCTGCTCTTAGCTCTCTCTTCAGGTCCTTCCTGGCTACCTTATAACTCTCAATCGCCCCAATTGAACCTTCACGCCTCATCTTTACATAGGCTGCCCTCTTCCCTTTAACAAGGGATTACAATTCCTTATTAAACCATGACTCCCTCACACGACCCTTTCCTCCCTGCCTGACAGGTACATACTTATCAAGGACACTCAATAGTTGCTCCTTGAACAAGCTCCACATATCAATTGCGCCCTTCCCTTGAAGCCTACTTTTCCAAGCCACGCATCCTAAGTCGTGCCTAACCGCATCATAATTTCCCTGCCCCCAGCTATAACTCTTGCCCTGCAGTGCACACTTATCCCTCTCCATCACTAGAGTTAAAGTCACCGAATTGTGGTCACTGTCCTCAAAGTGGGAGAGGTTTGAAGGGGTGTGGGCCAGATGCTGGCAAATGGGACTTGATTGATTTCATCTAATACAATTATTCTCTCTCATTTAGTCTGAAAATCCCCTTTTCAAATGAAGGAATACTCACAGAGCTCCCATCTGCAGCATATGAGACAATGCTGAAGCAAACCAATATTCTGTTCCTCCTTCATTCAGCTTGAATAGTATGTACTACTTCGATATTCAAGTAATTCTCCTCTTTTGAACAAGGCTGAACTAATCCCACTAATTATCCCTCTAATCTGCAGGGGCATATGGCAATGCTGCAGTTGGGAATTTGCCACACAGGGATTGACATTCTTAAGAGACCATAAAGTGCGCTAGGCCTGTATTCTATAGGCCAAGAACTCATGGGAAAGCTACATAAAAATAAATTTTCAGGGAGTTTGTGCAAAAGTTTATCAACTGTAAAGTAGTGATGGTAGGAGCCATTTTGGGAAAGCAAATATTAGCGGGAATTATACATATAATGGTAAGGTCCTAGGGAGTGTTGCTGAACAAAGAGACCTCGGAGTGCAGGTTCTTGCACCTTGAACGTAGAGTTGCAGGTAGGATATGATAGTGAAGAAGGCGTTTGGTATGCGTTCCTTTATTAGTCACAGTATTGAACACAGGAGTTAGTTGCAGCTGTACAGGACATTGGTTAGGCCACTTTTGGAATATTGTGTGCAATTCTGCTCTCCTTCCTTTTAAAAGGATGTTGTGAGACTTGAAAGGGTTCAGAAAAGATTCACAAGAATGTTGCCAGGGTTGGAGGATTTGAGCTGCAGGGAGAGGTTGAACAAGCTGGGGCTGTTTTCCCTGGAGCGTTGGAGGCTGAGGGGTGACTGTATAGAGGTTTATAAAGTCATGAGGGGCATGAATAGGATAAAAAGACAAATGGGGTGGGGGAGTCCAGAATTAGACGGCATAGGTTTAGGGTAAGAGGAGAAAGATATAAAAGAGACCTAAGAGGCAACGTTTTCACACAGAGGGTGGTACGTGTATGCAATGAGCTGCCAGAGGATGTGGTGGAGGCTGGTACAATTCTAACATTGAAAAGGCATCTGAATGGGTATATGAATAGGAAGGGTTTGGAGGAAGATGGGCCGAGTGCTGGCAGGTGGGGCTAGATTGGGTTGGGATATCTGGATGAGTTGGACCGAAGGGTCTGTTTCTGTGCTGTACATCTCTATGACCCGATAACCCGATGACTCTAAATGGGCGGAGTGGACAAGCTCGATCTCAGGTGTCCTGTTTCACCTCCATCTTGGAATTGTCGCTA
The DNA here is from genome assembly GCF_037043375.1 of Chiloscyllium plagiosum. Classification (NCBI taxonomy): domain Eukaryota; kingdom Metazoa; phylum Chordata; class Chondrichthyes; order Orectolobiformes; family Hemiscylliidae; genus Chiloscyllium; species Chiloscyllium plagiosum. Next base: position 99,216,581 of record NW_028270167.1, read on the forward strand.
TTTTAAAATCACTATTTAACTGCAGTGTAAGAATAAAGTGCGCTTTGCTTCAAGCCTATCAATTTGTCCAATTGAATTGCCTCTGGAACACAATGACTTACACTTGCCTTTAGAAAATAAGAAATAACTATTCTTTCGCGAGTTCTTCTTACTCCTTTTTACTTAAAGAACCTCTTTGGACGCATCCTAACCTTCTCAGCCAAGGCCATCCCATGCCCCCTTTTTGCTTTCCTGATTTCTTCTTCAGTAAAACCCTGCATCCCCTGTATACATCCAGGGATTCCCTTGGTCCCAGCTGCCGGTACCTCAGCCATACCTCATTCGTTTTCTGGTCAAAGCCTCAATATCTCTTGTCATTCAGGGTTCCCTATTCCTGTCAACCTTGCCTTTCACCTTCATAGGAACATATAGACCTTGAACTCTAGCGATCTCACTTTTAAAGGCCTCCCACTTGCTGGAGGTCCCTTGACCTGCAAACAAATTACTCCAATCAACCCCTGCAAGCTCCTGTCTAATTCCATCAAAATTCACCTTTCTCCAATTTAGAACTTGAACCTGTGGACCAGTTCCTCTCCATAACTACTTTAAAATTAATAGGACTGGTCCCAAAGTGCTCCCCCACTATCACCTCCATCACCTGTCCTGCCCTATTTCCCAAGAGTAGGTCGAGTTTTGTCCCTTCCTGAGTAGGATCCTCTGTCTACTGCTTGAGGAAACTTTCATGAATGCATTTAACAAATTCATTTGCTCGCTTGAACCTATTCCACTCTTTCATAAGTTTATGGCTGATAAGTCTATGTTTTGAGTTCCCATCTACCCAGTGTAATCGTAGATTCTTGTTATGCAAGGAAATAAATCTACCTGTGACTTAAAAATATCCATTGTCCTCACCTCTCCTACTTTCTGGGACAGACAATTCCAAAGTTACACACCCGAAAAAAGAATTATCTTCATCTCTGTCCAAAACGTGTGACCCCTCACTAATTTTATAAACATGGTCCCTAATTCTGAACTCACCCACAAGAAGAAACATCCATTCCAAGATCATTAAGAGCCTTTATACAGTTTAATCAGATCACTCTTAACTCGTCTAAACTCCAGCAGAAACAAACCCAGTCTGAGCACCTAACCCGATTGCACAAGCCATTCATTCAAAGTATTCATCGAGTAAACCTCCTCTGAACTGTCTTTAATGCATTTACATCCTCTTTCAAAATAAGGGACTGTTGAAGTGAATTATACGGTCAGGGTTAAATAGACATTATTATACTGTAGTAATAGAAAAACAGCAGGTTTCAATTAATGAACCTTGTACCAAGTGAACCTCATGCTACCTCGAGGTTAGTGTCAGCAAGAGTCTCCAAACAGCAGTTAGTGCCATCAAGTCATTCCAGATAGGCCTTGGGGCCAGAAGAGGTTTAAAGGTAGGGAGGTGATGGTCACTGACAAGGGATGGGGCAAAACATTGACAGACTAAATGATCTCTGACTGAGTGAAGTCTAATGAATCTTGGGAAATTCAAAGAATTTGCATTAATGCATCTACAACCAAATTAACAACCTCTTTTAAGACTCTGGGATGAAGACAGAAGGTGATGAGACCTATTATCAGTTTGCTGAGTCCAGCCTCCTTAGTGACTGTAATTACATTGTGTTCATCCCTCCCTCCTACTTCCTGACTTACAGTTGGGTTGACACTGAGGAGTAAATGCAGTATTGTCTAGGGAGATGCTTGCTCATGCATGGGTGAATGCGATTGGTTGAAGTGTTTCAATCATGCATCTTCTTTCCATGTCTGCTCAGTTTCACTGGATGTTGAGATTTGGAGGGATTAAGTGGGGGTGGGAGAGAAAGTCTGAGGGTGAGTCCTTGACACGGTTCCAGCTTCCTCAGAGCCAGCTCAGAGTGAACAGAATATCTGATCGTCCTGTTTATTTTTTTTTCAGAAGCAGCCTCAGGAGTAGCAGTCGAAGTCGTCCCCAGGTGTAGGTAGGCCCAGGCAGCAGCAGCAGGGGTGCAGGTGAGGCCTAGGCTTCAGTAGCAGGAGCAGGCCCAGACTGTAGCAGCAGTGGTGGTAGTAGCTGCCTGTGCAGCTGAGCACAGCTTCAAATTAACAGAAATAAGCAGAAAGAAACCCCAGAAAACAAATCACAACAAACGATGAAAAAAAATTAAAAATAAACTCCTCCGTAGGAAGACACCAACAGCAGCACATAAGACACAGAGGCTGTTTTGAAGTCAGTCTCCTCTCCTCAAGAGGATTGAAGAGTCCTTCATATGCTGATCCAGCTCCCCTAGAGACAGCTCTCAGTGAGCAGATCTCTTGACATGCCTGTTTATTTTTCTTCCACTACCACCCGACAGCAGTCATGCTTATTTTTCCCTAGTACCCATGTCATGTGTGTAGGTGTCAGATGCAGTGAAAAACAAGTGTGCAAATCTTAATTTATGTGGGAAATAAAACCCACTCACTTCAATAATTTCAGTCCAAGACAAGATCTGCAGCAGCAGTATCATCTGATATACTCTTGCAAGAGTGGTGTCTACAAGGTAGGTGCACAGTACAAAACCTTGATACAATTACATTTCTCTTTCCCTCCTCCCACTACTCAAAACCCAGTGCCCATTCCTCTTGTTTATCTCTTGCCTTATCTGGCCTTGTGCGTAACAGTACAGGTTTTGCTTGGTCATTTCACCATATCCCTCTGTGGTCTATTGTTAGTGTATATCCTCCTTCACTGCCATCTGCTTCCTTGCTTGCTAAAGCAACATTTCCTCTCATTCTTCATCCACACTGAGCCTTATGGCCTCTCGATTGTGGTTTTTGTTTTTACAGAAGCGGGAAACAGATGCTTATAACTGTTTGTACAAGCATATCTAGCTTAACCTACATTCCCCTTCCTCTTTCATGATTCAGCTTTGTGATTTTCGCAGACAACATTTATAATTACTCCTCACAATTTATATTCCATCACCAGGAAGAAAGGAAACAGACAGTCCTGTTTATTTATATTTTATTAAACAATTCACAGTTTATACAAACAATTTGAGCAGCACGGTGGCACAGTGGTTAGCACTGCTGCCTCACAGCGCCAGAGACCCGGGTTCAATTCCCACCTCAGGCGACTGACTGTGTGGAGTTTGCACGTTCTTCCCGTGTCTGCATGGGTTTCCTCCCACAGTCCAAAGATGTGCAGGTCAGGTGAATTGGCCATGCTAAATTGCCTGTAGTGTTAGGTAAGGGGTAAATGTAGGGGTATGGGTGGGTTGGGCTTCGGCGGGGCGGTGTGGACTTGTTGGGCCGAAGGGCCTGTTTCCACACTGTAAGTAATCTAATCTAATTTCATTTACAGCTGTATACAGAGAAATAGCAATTTTACAAGGGAGGGGAATGACAAAACCAAGCCCCAAACCCTGACATTCAACTGGTTTTCAGGGAAATGAGGACAAACCTCAAATCCCAGTTGCAAGCATTACAAACAGTAACAATGACATTCATACATATGAGACAGTCCACTTGTGTAAGAAACAGCGCATACAATACAGACCCTCAAAAAGCCAGCAAGTCTCCCCACCCCCACCCCAATCCCAATCCCTCCCACCTTCCAGCCGCTCTAAGGCAGCCCGCCCCTACGTACCTTCTGGCTCTCGGTCCGCCCGGACACACCTTTCCACCATCTCTAGGACAGCCCGCCCCATTACCCGCCTGAGGTGGCAGTGCTGAGGACGGCTTCTGGCTGTCTGCCCCTACTTACCACTGGGCTCTCATCACCCAATGCACCGTCCGGCCAGTGGACTATCCCGACACACCTTCCGGCACCTCTAGGACAGCCTGTCCCCTTCCCTGGGTTGACAGCGTGCAGGGTAGCCCACAAGCCTTCCGGATCTCAGCCTGCCCCTATGCGCCTTCTGGCTCTTGGCTGCTCTGAGACACCTTCCGACCACCTCTAGGACAGCCCATCCAGATTACCCCTTCTCAGGACGACAGCGCTCAGAATGTCCTACCCACTTACTGGCTCTAGGGGCAACTGGCATCAGAGTGGCCTACCCTCCCTCTGGTTCTCAGGGTGACAGCTTTCAGGACGACCCATGAATGTCCCACCTCACAGTAAGGCCTGCCAGACCCAGGAACACACAAGACAGTGCAGGTGATAAGCTCAACAAGAAACACGACAGAGTTAATTGTGAACAAACAGAGTCTTTTCTGATACACAGAGACCAAATATAGAGTCTTCAAAAAAATAGAGTTCTCAGGAACAGAGTCCACTCCAGTTTACAACATGTGTTGTCAGAAATAGAGTCCACTGCTAAAAACAGGGTCTACAACCAAGGGCAGAGTCCACTCCCAAAGACAGCAAATGCACACCCCACAGCACACAGGTGTTCAGTCCCCAAGGAGTCCTGGCACATCCTTGGAGAGCCAGGCCCACTCACAGGAACACAGTACACTGTAAATGTGGTTAACTCACAGGAGTTTTGGTCCACTCCTGAAGGGAAGGTCTTCTCCCAAACTCCAGGATACAGCAAGTCCTCACCTCCTAGCACACACACAGGTGTTCAATCTCCAGAGGCCCAGTCTCAGGGCTAGGCCTCCCCACAGGAACAGCTCCTCTGGTAAAATGTATGTCTTCCACAAGGGCTCAGTCCAAACACCAAAAACAGTAAGGGCACATACAAAAAACAAAGAAAACTAGTGTCCAAGGGCTAAGCCCTACCACAAAATTAACATTGTCCTTTTCTCAAAAGTGAAAAGAATAACACACAGACTGTAACCAGCCAGTGAAACAACAATCACCTAATGAGAACTGAGTTACACCTGAAACCCATTATGTACATCAGGAGTTTAACAATCAGTCCTCCCTAAAGGAATGCCAGTTAACAAACTGGCTAAATAATTCAGCCAGTTCAGGAATCAGGTTTCCCCCATACAAAAAACAAGCAGAAACCAACAGTAACACACTGACTGTGATTTAGCCAGCACAGAGTCAGTCCCCTAAATTGAGAAGACCGCTGAGTCTCCTGTTTATAAATTTTATTAAACAGTTACAAAATAGTTTACAAAAACAGTTAACATTTACAACTGTATACAAGAGATAGCAATTTTACAAGGGAGAGTAGCATTCCCCTTTTTTTTAAATTTTATTAAACAAGTACAAAAAAGAGGTTACAGCACAACAGTTAACATTTACAGCTGTATACAACAGCAATTTTACAAGGGAGAGGAGGAGCAAAGCTAGGCCTCAAGCCCTACTGTTCAACCAGTTTACAGGGAATTGAGGACAAACCACAAATCCCAGTTTCAAATATGAAAAGACAGCAACAATGACATTTATGCATAAGACAATCCTGTTACATTAAAAAGTGCAGACAATACAGACCCAGCAAGCCCCCATCCCTCCCACCTTCCGACCACTCTAAGGCAGCCCGCCCCTACGCGCCTTCCGGGTCTCGGTCCGCCCTGACACACCTTTCGACCACCTCTAGGACTGTCCGCCCCAGTACCCACCTGGAGTGACAGCGCTGAGGACAGCTACCCACCTTCTGGCTCTCGGTCTGCCCCTACGTACCATTGGGCTCTCACCCACCCCGATGCACCATCTGGCCACTGGTCTATACTGGCACACCTTTCGGCCACCTCTAAGACAGCCTGTCCCCTTCCCTGGGTTGACAGCGTGCAGGGCAGCCCACAAGCCTTCTGGATCTCAGCCCGCCCCTACGCGCTTTCTGGCTTTCGGCTGCTCTGATACAGCTTTCGACCACCTCTAGGACAGCCCGTCCCGATTACCCCTTTTCAGGATGACAGTGCTCAGAACGGTCTACCCACCATCTAGCTCTCGGGGAGACTGTCATCAGGGTGGCCTACCCACCATCCGGCTTTCGGGACAGCCTACCAACCTTCAGGTTCACAGGATGGCCTACCCACTCGCCGGCTTTCGGGGTGACAGCTTTCAGGACGACCCATGAGCCTCCCAGCTCACAGTAAGACCTGCCAGACCCAGGGACATGCAAGACAGTGCAGGTGATAAGCCCAACAAACTATATGACAGTTAATTACCAACAAACAGAGTCCTTTCTAGTCCAGAGTCCATTAGTACAGACATTTTTCTTCAAAATGTAGAGCCCATTTCCAGGCCTGAGGGGTGGAGAGAGTGCCATACAAGGCCTTCATGAGACCACATCAGAATCAGTCTGTACATTTTCTCTCATTTAAAATAATTACATTGACAGCAAGTTTCACCTGCCTTTTTCCTGGGAATGAAGGGTTTATCTTAGGAAGGAAGGTTGAACAAATTGGCTTTTACACATTTAAGTTTGGAAATCTGAGAGATCTTTTTGAAATGTATAAGTTTCTCTGAGGGGACATGATAACGTGGTTGATGGGATATTGCTTTCTCTTGTAGGTTTGACAAGATGTTCTGTAGAATAAGATATCGTCAGAGTCCTACAGCACCGAAACATACCCTTTCGTCCAACTCATCCATGCCAACCAGGTATCCTAATTGGAACTAGTCCCATTGTCCTGTATTTGGTCCATATCCCTCTAAACTTGTCCTATTTATGTCGTCTGTTAAATCTTGTGATTGTACCCACTACAACAATTCTTTTTGGCAGCTTGCTCCGTATTTGCACCACCCTCAGGTCTCACCTTAAACCTATGCCCTCTGGGTTTGGACTCCCCCATCCTGGGGCTATTCACTTTTATTGATTTCCCCCACAATTTTATAAACCTCTATATGGTCACCCTTCACCCTCCAATACTCCAGTGAGAAAAGTCCTAGCCTATCTAGCCTCTCCTTATAACTAAAACCTTGCAGTCCTGGCAACATCTTTGTAAATCTATTCTGCATCCTTTGCAGTTTAACAACACCCTTCCAACAGCAGGGCGATCATTCCAAAAGTGACCTCACCAATGCCTTGCAGAATTATTTTCCCCTGAGAGGGCTGTTGCACTGTGTAAATCTCTTCTGTACGAAGTTGTGAAGGCCGAGATGATGAAGTTATGAAAGGGTGAGCAAGGTGACCTTTTTTTAAAAAAAAGATAAGGACCCCGGGGCAACTGATAGAAATGTGGAATTGAAATTGCAACCAGAAGAGCAGTGATCTTCTTGAATGGTGGAGCAGACTTGAAGGGACGAATGGCTGACTTTTGCTATGATATTGGTGGAGACAGGTTATGCCTTAGTTCAAGTAAAGATTAGGGAGTTTTCTGACCACTCAGCTAACGAAAGGGCTTTGGTGTCCCTCCTGATAACATGAACCTTGAAGTTAATCGCCCTCTGCGCCAGTCACAGAATTAAAGAATTCTTGCAGAAGGATGCCATTTAGCCCATCGTGTCTGTAATTATTCCATATCTAGTACCAATCTCCTGCATTTCCACTCAACTCTGGCAACATCCTTGTAAATCTTTTCTGAACCTTTTCAAGTTTCACAACATCCTTTCTATAGCAGTAAGACCAGAATTGCATGCTGTATTCCAGAAATTGCCAAACCAATGTCCTGTTCAGCCACATGACCTCCCAACTCCTACACACAATGCACTGACCAATAATGGCAAGCGTGGCAAACGCCTTCTTCACTACTCTGTCTATCTGCGACTCCATTTTCAAGAAACTATGAATTTGCACTCCAAGATCTCTTGTTTCATCATCACTCCCCAGACTTTACCATGAAGTGTATTATTTCTGCCCTGATTTGCCTTTCCAAAATGGAGCGCCTCACATTTATCGACATTAAACTCCATCTGGCACTCCTCGGCCTATTAGCCCATCTGATCAAGATCCCGTTGTACTCTGAGGTTGACTTGAAATATTACTCTGGATGTAGGTTTTCTCATTGAGCTGGAAGGTTCATTTTCAGATGTTTTGTCACCATACTAGGCAACATCTTCAGTGAACCTTCCAGCTCAGTGAGCAAACCTACATCTAGAACCTCAACCTGAGCTACAAACCTTCTCAAACCTTGCTGATATATTACTGTCATGTATAATCGAGTTACAGTAAAAAAATGTTGTCTTATGTGCTTTACAGACAGATATTGATAGGTTAAGTTGGCAAAAATGTTGGCAAATGGAGTGCAATGTGGGAAAATGTGAAGTTGTTCATTTGGAAGGGAAATCAAAAGAATAGAATATTATTTAAATGGAGAAAGCTTCAGAAAGCTGCAACACAAAGGGACTTGGGGCAACTAGTGAATGAAACATGGAAAGCTTGCACACGGGGGCAGCAGGTAATTGGGAAGACTAATGGAATATTGGATGAAAACAGAAATTTCTGGAGAGACTCAGCAGGTCTGGTAGCATTCATGGAGAGAAAACAGAGTCAATGTTTTGAGTCTGGTGACCTTTCTTCAGAACTGAAGTGGAATGTTTGCCCTTATTTGAAGGGGGGTTGGAGTATAAAAGTCAGGAAGTCTTACTGCAACTGTGCAAGGTGCTTGTGAGAGCACATCCGGAGTACTGTGAGCACTTTTGGTCACCTTATTTAAGAAAACATGTTGTTTCATTGGAGGAAGTTAAGAGAATGTTCAGTGGGATGGCCCCCATTATGGAGGGATTGTCTTAAAAACAAAAGGCTAAACAGGATTCTACTCACTGGAGTTTAGAAGAATGAGAGGTGACCTCATTGAAATGGACAGGATTAAGGGGCTTGACTGGGTAAATGCTGAAAGGATGATTCTCCTCATGGGAGAGTCCAGGACCTGTGGGGGTATTGTCTCAGAATAAAGGGGCACCAGTTTAAGACTGAGATGAGGTGGAATTTCCTCTCTCAGAAGGTTGTGAATCTTTGGAATTCCTTGCCACAGAGAGCTGTCCTTGTATATATTTAAGGCTCAGATGGATAGATTCTTGCTCAGTTGGGGAATTAAGCGTTATGGGGATAGGGCAAGAACATGGACTTGAGGAATGTTGAATCAGCCATGATCCTAGTGAAGCTGGCTTGAGGGACCAAATGGCCGACTCCTGTCCTGACTTGTTAATGGTCTTACATTTACTGATGAAACTGTTCAAAGGGGTTATCGCACATCTCTGGAGCAGAAGCGACTGGAACCTGGGTCTCCGAGGCTCACACCACATGGATCATAGTTTACTTTATATCATGCACTTGACATTGATGCTGATAGTTATGGCTGCAATTTGCAGCCTTAGATCAAATTAATGAAGCGAAGCCAGTGCAGGTTTTCAAAAGATAAGTCTCCAACCTCGCATCATGCATTGATGAAGTAGCTGAGAATTTGAATGCAGAGAATGTTGTCTGAACTGGATTCAATGAAGTGTTTCACTAGGCACTAGATAAAAATGGCTGGACAACAAAATTGACAACACAAGCCCTGATTCATGGATTTTGTTTTGGACGAGAGGTTGGTAGGTGGGAATGATCCACACAGCTGGGACATATAAACATCAAGACCCGGAGCAGGAGAAGATGATTTGCCCCTCCATGAGACCCACCATACTATATGATCCTGGCTAATCCTTTATCTCAATGCCATACTAAGACTTTCTCCCATGCCTTTGATGCTTTTGAAACGTAAATATTTGTTAATCGCATTCTTGGATATATTCAATGACTCAAACTCCACAGCTTTCTGTGGTACAGAATTCCATAACTTCACTATCCTATAAGTTAAGAAATGTTTCTGCATCTCAGCCCTAAATAGACGACTGCTTTTATTCAATATGTCAGTGATATCAATCTTGGAGTATGTGGCAAAATGCCCATTTTCAGGGCAATGATAAACCTGGAGGATTGGCAAATGGTGAGGATGATGTGAATTGTCCAGGGTCACCACGGTGAACAGACAGCATCCAGTCAGAGGTGAATACAGAAGAGTGTATGTTTTGGGAGAAGGATGTGGAGAGGTAATAGAAATGTAATGGCACAATCGTAAAGAGTGTGCAGGATTAGAGGGATCTGGCAATAAACATTTATCAACATTAGAAGATAGAGGAGGCCGTAAGAGGGTAGAAAAGCAGAAGGCTGAATAAATAGAGGCATTGATGCCAATAAATGGTTGAGTTATGCTGCATGTCAAATTGGTTTAGCCCCAGTTGGATTGTTGTGGTCATTTCCGGTGACTATAAAATGATGTGAGGGCCCTCAGGACAGGGAGAAGAGGTGACTTCGCGGAATGGTGCCAGGGTTTAAGTTGGATGGCGCAGTTGGAAAGTTCAACGATGCTCCCATTGGAACAAAGGAGATTGGGGTGAGGTTTATTCAATGGGTACAGGGTGAGCACTCAGTAATGAAGACAAGGAAATATACTTCACTGTTCACCGATTGTACAAATGCAATGTAATGCAGATGTAAGATTTTGGGTTAGAGGCATGGTAGGGAGATCTGAGGAATTGAAACGCAAATGAAGCCTGAACTACATTTGTATGAGATGATGGCAAGTTCCGATATTAGTTGGATTAAAAAAAAGAGATCTGTTCCCATACATACAAGGAACAAGAGTAGGGCATTAGCCCTTTTGATCCTGTTCCACCATCTACATTCCTGCATACCATCGATAATCTATCCCCACCTTGGTAACCAAGGATCCATATCTCCCATGCATGATGCCACAAGCACCGAGGATAAAAGATATCTTTTGACACAATGTGAATAAAGTGTTGTGTCTTGCGGAAGGGGTGGCACGGTGGCTCAGTGGTTAGCACTGTTGCCTCACAGCGCCAAAGACCTGGGTTCGATTCCAGCCTTGGGCAACTGTCTGTGTGGAGTTTGCACATTCTCCCCATGTCTGCGTGGGTTTCCACCGGGTGCTCTGGTTTCCTGCCACAGTCCAAAGATGTGCAGGTTAGGTGAATTTGTCATGCTAAATTGCCCATAGTGTTAGGTGCATTAGTCAAGGGTAAATATCAGGTAGAGTAATGAGTGTGGATGGGTTGCTCTTCAGAGGATTGGTGTGGACCTGTTGGGCCAAATGGCCTGTTTCCATACTGTAGAGAATCTAATGTGTGGTGTCCTTCACTCTGAGGGAGGAGCTTTGGATTCAAGTCCTACTCCAGGAGTTAATGGCCATAGGAAGGTGTCTTCATTGCTATTGTGAGACACTCAAGGGTATGGGCCAAGTGCTGCAAAATGGGATGAGAATAGCTCGGAGCTTGTCTTTTTGACCAGTGCAGACACGATGGCCTGAAGGGCAACTTATTATTTTGGTGCTCTAAACCTCAATAACCAGAGAGCACGGAGTCATAACATCATACAGTATGGAACAGACCCTTCAGTTCAACCAGTCTGCGATGACCAGTCATCCCAATCTGACCTAGTCCCATTTGCCAGCCTTTGGCACATATCTCTCTAACCTATTCCTAGTCATATACACATCTGGATGCCTTTTAAATATTGTCATTGTACCAGCCGCCTCCACCACCTCTTGGTAGCTCATTCCAAGCACACATCACCCATTGCATGAAAAAGTAACCCCTCAGGTCTTTCCCCTCTCACCTTATACCTATGCTTCTAGTTTTGGACTCCCCCACCCTCGGGAAAAGACTTTGGCTATACAGCCGACGTGGTAGGAATCAAAATGGGGCAAGAACAGAAAAGGAGGTTAGCTAAACAATTCTGATCAGCAACAGAAAAGTGCAGCCAAGCACGTACGTAAGCTAGCTAGCTTACTGAAACTGGCTCCAGTTAAGTGAGAAGGCAGGAAGACCGAAACAACACTCAACAGGTGTTGTAGAAGTTTAAGGTCAATGATCTAATGCTAAACGTCACGTACCTAGATCAGGATCTGATTGATCAGTTGTGTTGCTAAGGCTTGGAATCAAAATGTAATTCGCGAAAAGGGAACGCTGATTTGTGTGTAAAAGTGTGATTGCAACTGCCTGTTTCAGACTCTCCAGGCAAGGGTGGGCTTTGACCCGGCTGGTTGAGTCTTCTTGCATGTATGTGATTAAGTAAGCTGTGTGAAGTGTACTATCATCCGGCTGATCATTTCAACATCTATCCATGCTCCTCCAGATTTTATGAATTTCTGTAAAGGTACCCCTCAGCATCCGACACTCCAGGGAAAATAGCCCTAGCCTATTCAACCTCTTACTGTAGCTCAAACCTTCCAATCTTGGCAACATCCTGGTAAATCTTTTCTGCACCCTCTCAAGTTTAACAACATCCTTGCTTTCGAAGGGCGACCAGAATTGTATGCAGTATTTTAAAAATGGCCTCACCAATGTCCTCTACAGACAATAGATCACACTTGGTAATGGCAAAGGCATTTCAGAGATAGTCAAAGATATTCCTACTTATAGACAATAGGTGCAGGAGTAGGCCATTTGGCCCTTCGAGCCAGCACCACCACTCACTATGAACATGGTTAATCATCCACAATCAGTATCTTGTTCCTGCCTTATCCCCATAACCCTTAATTCCACAATCTTTCAGAGCTCTATCCATCTCTGTTACAGCTGCAACATTACATCCCAACTCCTATATTCAATGCACTGACCAATGAAGGTAAAGGTATCAAACACCACCCTGTCTATCTGCAATGCAACTTTCAAAGAACTATATCCCTGCACACCATGTCCTTCTCTCTAAGGCAAAAGCTCTGTGTTCAAGTCCCATTCCAGGAGTTGATGACCACAGGAAAGTGTCTCCATTGCACTGGTGAGGCATGAAAGGTGATGTTTCCCAGTGCTGGAAAATGAGACTGGAGTAGCAAGGAGCCTGTTTTGCCAGCACAGTCACGATGGGCTGAAGGACCTATTTTTCTGGTGCTCTCAACCTTTATGACCAGAGGGCACAGTTTGAAGTGTATTTTTGGAGCCAGATCCACTGGGAGAGCTTGAGGATAAGTTTTATATTTGCTCAGCGAATGAACATTGGGAGATGGTTTGGGAGGCAGGAATATGGGTAAATTAGCAGGTGACTGGCACTAGGCAATGGGAGTGAGAAAGGCCTGAGGGGCTGAATGGCCTTGTTCTCCACTGTAAGGTGAGTAACTGAGAGAAGGAGTGTGCATGGATCTTGCTGGAGCTGGGGGCAAGGAGAGTGCAGAGGAGTTGGGGAGAGAAAAAGCCATAGGCGAAGTTGAAAAGCTATCATTTCTACTTTCTTGTCTCTCTCACTCTCTTGCGCTTGCCTTTTAGAAACGTTGGCAATACCACCACGATACCCTCGACCAAGTCGTCTTGACGGCGCAACTGAAAGACCAGCCGAACATCAGCACCTCCATTTTCGTGGGCAGCGCCTACTTCATGGCCTCCAGAGAGTTTGTCGGCCATGTGTTTGACAGTGCCAAGATCCAGGCCTTCCTCAAGTGGTCGGAGGACACCTACAGCCCGGACGAGCATGTGTGGGCTACCCTTGACGGAATGCCCAATGTACCCGGCTCCATCCCGTACACCCAAGGAGCCTCCAGGCCACTTGGCCGGGCAGTAAAGTGGTCCTTTGAGGCTGGTGACGTTGCGAGGGGTGCCCTATACCCTCCCTGCACGGGAAGGTATCGCCACTTGGTTTGTGTGTATGGGGCAGGAGATCTACATTTGGTGGTCCGTCAGAGATGTTTCTTTGCAAATAAATTTGACCCCAACATGGACAACACAGCAGTACAGTGCATGGAGGAATATCTCCGAAACTGGACACTTGATAAAACTGGGGCTGTGTTGGAGGTTGGGACAGAGTAAACCTCGGTGATGGTGGTAGGGGTGGTGGGTGAGACATCGGAAACACTGAGAGACTGGGCACTGTGAAACTGGGCACTGTGAGACTGTATACTATAACACTGGCTGCTGTGGAGGCCAGGCATTGTGAAACTGCATGCTGTAACATGGCCACTGTAGCACTAGGCAGTGTGAGGCTGGGCACTATATTGTTGGGCACTATGGAGATTGGATACCTTAATACTATCCACTGTAACACTGGGCACTGTGAGACTTAGCACTGTAACATTAGTTACTGTGAGAGTCAAAATGTGTGGTGCTGGAAAAGCACAGCAGGTCAGGCAGCACCCGAGGAGCAGGAGAGAACCGATGTTTCAGGTATAAGCCCTTCATCAGGAATGTGGGGGAGTAAGGGGGTTGAGAGATAAATAGAGTGAGGGTGGGGCTTTTGGGGAACGTAGCTGGGAAGGTGCTCAGTAAATCCACTTGGGGGTGTGATTGTGATTGGTCGGTGGGGAAGGTCGAACATATAGTTAAGAAGGAAGATGGACAGGTCAAGAGGGGAGAGCCGACTAGGAGGGTTGGATCTGGGATGAGTTGGGGGGAGAGGAGAGATTTGGAAACTAGTGACGTCAATGTTGATGCCATGTGGTTGAGGGTCCCAAGGCAGATGAGGTGTTCTTCCTCCAGTCGTCGGATAGCTTGGATTTGGTGGTGCAGGAAGTGTCATTGTGTTGAAGTGGTTGGCCACAGGTCAATGGGGTTGTTTGTGCCCAGTCTCACAGTGACACATCCACCAATAATACTCAACACTGCACGAGTGGGCACTGCATTACTGGAACACTGCACGAGTGGGCATGTACAGCTGGACACTGCAAGACCAGTGTTGTGACCATCACTATTTTTTTTATTTTTCTCATTTTGGTTTGGAACTGAGTCCAAATTGAGAATTGAACTTTGAACAGTGGCTAGTTCTTCTTTAAAAAAAACTGGAGAGACAAAAGACTGATGTTTGCTGTTAGGATCTGGCCAGGAAAGGTAATTCAGGTGAATTACTGCTCTCTGAACACAGCAGATGCTTCAGCACCAAGATGTAGTTCTGCTCAGGGACTGACAGCTGAATGGATATTGAATGGGTCAGTCAGTAAGAGGAATGCTGCCAGGCAGGTAACCACATAGAATGGTGAGAAAAAAGCAAAAACCATGAGTGACCTCGCTCTGACTGGATTTTGGGCTTGGTGGAAGTGCTTCTTTGGAAGCTGCTGGACTGGTCTGGTGTTCTTTTTGGTTTGACTTTGTCTAGTTATTTCCCCAGTTGTTAACTTGTCAAAAGGTCAGAGATGAGAATGTGAGTCTTCGGGAATGAGTGTTAGTCTCCACAGGTCTGCAGAATTTGTTCACATTGACTGGTGACTTTAAGTTCAAACATGGTGTACAGTTCTTGTGCCTGTAATACAACCCATCATCAAAGGATTTCATGATGGCCTACTATTTATCATTGAAACTGTTATCAACTGGCAAATTAAAATTTTTGAACAAGTTTATCTCTTAACTGTCTGCGAATTGGAGGGGTGCATGGGTTTATGATCATCTGTGTTCTGCTAAAGTGACATAAACAGAAATGAACAATTTATTCAGTTATAAACTTGATATCCAAGATCTGTTATTTGTAAATTCTGGTTAGGAACAATTGAACGATTTTGAGGGTCATTGAATGGTTGAATGTCACTGTGTTGCAAATTCAGTGATCGGGAGGCTGGTTTTGGTTCAGCTTCATTTTCCTGTATCATTCCGGACACCGTACCTCCAGGCCCAATAACTGTGGACATTGTCACTCTCTGTATGACACTATCACTCCGGTTACAACACTGTCACTCTGTACACTATCACTAAATATTGTGAGATCAGACTGTGATACTGGACAGTGTAATGCTGGACATTGCGATGTCAGATGTTTTAACTATAGACACTAACACCGGAAATAGTGACACTGGATGTCATTTGGATGCAGATAGAAATGAAAACAGTCAAAAAGAAAACAAATGAGATAGAATCTACTTGTAGAAATGGGAACTAAATGGGACTGAGTGAGAATGATTATGGCTGTTTAATGAACAGAAATCAGAACACTGCAATGATGTCCACATCTAATTGAGGGTCTCGGGGTGGTTTGTATAAAGAATATGCGGGAGTGAGTTTCAGACCGGAATCTAATTGAGGGGTTCACGGTGGTTTCTATACAAATGACGGAAGCTGACCTATGTGTTCGAATGTCCCGTGTTAGTCTAACATCCAGGGATTGTTTAATGGAGCTTGCTTCATACTTCAAGGACTCAGACATCTCCATTTTATCCGTCTCCCACCAAAATTGACAGGGCAATGACAGCAGAAGATATACAAAGAGAAATGTTGCCTCTGTAATACTACATGTAATGCCATCTGTATACATCCAGGGCAGGAACAATCCTGGGATTGATAAGAGTAAATCTCCCTCCACTCCATCCTCATCAAACACTCCCAGGACAGAGACAGAATGGTATTAGGCACAGAGGAAGAACTCACCTCGACATTGTTCCCATCACTGTTCCTTTGGCCATGGTTTTGAAATGCCATCCCCACACTGTCATTGACTATAGATCTGTCTCTGAATTTTGTTTCATCATTTAGGGATGTATTCAGCCCAGTGAGCCCTCACAGCTCTCTCTCCCTCATAGGCATAAACATTGTGTCTGTCTCTCCTCTTCTGTCTCACCATTTCTCTCCTGTCTCTCTCTCTCTCTCTTTGCATCTCACTTCTCTGCCTCCCTCCCTCATCTCTGCTTTCTGTGGGTTCATGACACCATTGCGATGTTAAGACAGACTGTACCATGAATGTCACGGTGTTTGCTGTGTCCTGGAGGGTGGAGGACTAGCTGGTGGGCCGTAAACAAGATCATTTCCAGCTTGGTGAGCTAGTACCACCCCAGCCTCAAATTTACCTGGACCGTCTCAGACTCCTCCCTCCCCTTCCTAGACCTTTCCATTTCTATCTCGGGTGACCGACTCAACACAGACATTTACTACAAACCGACCGACCGACTCCCACAACTACCTAGATTACACCTCCTCCCACCCTGCCCCCTGTAAAAACGCCATCTCATATTCCCAATTCCTTCGCCTTCGCCGCATTTGCTCCCAGGAGGACCAATTCCACTACCGAAGAGCCCAAATGGCCTCCTTCTTCAAAGACCGCAACTTCCCCTCCAATGTAGTCGACGATGCTCTCCACCGCATCTCCTCCACTTCCTGCACTTGCGCCCTTGAACCCTGCCCCTCCAATTGCCACCAGGACAGAACCCCACTGATCCTCACCTTCCACACCACCAACCACCGGATACTCGTATCATCCTCCGTCATTTCCGCCACCTCCAAACAGACCCCACCACCAGGAATATATTTCCCTCCCCACCCCTATCAGCATTCCGGAGAGACCACTCCCTCTGCGACTCCCTCATCAGGTCCACACCCCCCACCAGCCCAACCTCCACTCCCGGCACCTTCCCCTGCAACCACAAGAAGTGCAAAACTTGTGCCCACACCTCCTTCCAAGGCGCCAATGGATCCTTCCATATCTGTTGAAAATTCACCTGCACCTCCACACACCATTTACTGTATCTGCTGCACCTGATGTGGTCTCCTCTACATTGGGGAGACAGGCCGCCTACTTGTGGAACGTTTCAGGGAACACCTCTGGGACACTTGCACCAACCAACCCAACCACCCCGTGACTGAACACTTTAACTCCCCCTCCGCCAAGGACATGCAGGCCCTTGGCCTTCTCTATCGCCAGACCCTGGCCACATGACACCTGGAGGAAGAGCGCCTCATCTTTCGCCTAGGAACCCTCCAACCACACGGGATGAATGTAGATTTCTCCAGCTTCCTCATTTCCCCGCACCTTATCTCAGTCCCAAACCCCGGATTCAGCACCGCCCTCTTGACCTGCAATCTTCTTCCCAACCTCTCCGCTCCCACCCCCTCCGACCTATCGTATTCCCAGCGCCTACCCCCCCCCCCCCGACCCCCTTTTATCTCAGCCTGCTTGGCACACTAGCCTCATTCCTGAAGAAGGGCTTATGCCCGAAACGTTGATCCTTCTGCCCCTCAGATGCTGCCTGGCCTGCTGCGCTTTTCCAGCACCACACTTTTCAACTCTGGTCTCCAGCATCTGCAGTCCTCACTTTCTCCGAGTTAGTAGCAAGTGGGACTGCCTGAAGGGTCACTGCTAAAGACACAGACACTTTCAATTGATAGCAATGTGTAGCTGAAGGGAACAAATGTAATGTTTCCAGGTTCACTGAAAAGACCTACAGTGGGTGGGAGAGAAAGCTGTGGGGACGACCAAAGATACGGGCAACTTCACTGACTGAGGAAGGAATTAGCTGATGGAATATAATGTGCAGCAGATATTTCCAAGCTAACTTAGTGACTGATTAAAATTCCCATTCCTTGCCCAGTCCATCCTTCTACACCCAAAGGTGATTTGTCCCTGTGGGACAGCAGTGTAGGTCAAATTGTGGGATATGAAGATGGGAACTGTGAAGTGTTCCCAGTCTGAGCCACAACATGAGGAGCACAAGGAGTGAGATGATTATTCTGTCCTGGAAGTTGAATGAGTTTTGGAAACAGGGTCCCTGTGATTGATAACACTATAAACCTGGCAACATCCAGAACCAAAGTAAGGTGTCAGAGGAATCACAGGTGGAAGTGGGAAGGGACTGGGCAAGGGCAGAAAAAATCGAGTCAATGTTCTGGGGACATGAGTTTGAATCCTACAGTGGCAGATGGTGGGAATTGAATTCAATTTCAGGGGAAAAGGAAGGAGTCTTCCCCATTAGAACATTGTTGTGAACATAGTCTGATACACGAATGTGCTTTAGGTAAGGAAATTTGCCATTTGACCTGGTCTGGCTTACATGTGACTCCAGACCCACAGCAATGTGCTTGACCTTTAACTACCTTCTAGGCAATTGGGGATGGAAAATAATGCCGGCCCAATAAATTTAATAAAGTTCTCCAGCTCTGGTACCCTCCTGGTAATCTTCCTGTGCCAACTCTCCAAGATTGATGAATTCTTTGGCAATGCAGTTAAGTTCAGTTCCCAGTTCAACATTTAGCTCAATTAACAGGGTTTGTGTAGCTCTAATTTTTAATGTTTGCTTTAATGATTAATTGCATTAGGTACTTATCTGTGATCGTCACTCAACTTGTCAAAGATCATAGAAGGAGAAAGTGAGGACTGCAGATGCTGGAGATCAGAGCTGAAAATGTGTTGCTGGAAAAGCGAAGCAGGTAAGGCAGCATCCAAGGAGCACAAGAATCGACGTTTCGGGCATAAGCCCTTCTTCAGGATGCCGGGCTTATGCCCGAAACGTCGATTCTCCTGCTCCTTGGATGCTGCCTGACGTGCTGCGCTTTTCCAACAACACATTTTCAGCAAAGATCATAGAATCCCTACACTGCAGAGAGAGACCATTTGACCCACTGAGTTCGCATCGACCCTCCACAACCCAGGTCCTGGTCATGACACGGGCTGCTTCAGGCACAGCCAACTCCATTTTCACCTGTAGCTCCATGGTAAGCTTGTCTTTCTCCCTGCCTCACAATTATTCATCCCTTTGTCTGCCAGACTGCTCTTCTCTCTCTTTCTGGGCTCCATCTATTGGAGGAGTGGGACACAAGTAAGTTGTTCACTCTTACTGGTTCCCTTTAGGCGGGTTTAAGGTCTAGTCTGGTTGACCATCTCCTCACGAATTGACGAATTTGGTCCCCAGTATTGCTACTGCGAATCTGATGCTCCCCAGTCAGAATCTGTTCTCCGTCCTTGCCATTTGAAGCACGTCTTTGAGGTGGTGTTTAAAGGGCAATCAACATTTAGGAGTGAAGTGATGTAATAATCAGCAAAAACAACCTAGACCATGTCTGTCCTGCGACCAGTTGTTAGGAAGAAGTACTTTACTGTGTTCATTGTGTGTGTTGCCAATTTCAATGTCGAAGCTGAAATCGAATAGCATTCCTGTTTTCATTGCTCACTCATGTCTGAAACATACATCTTTAACCATGCATTATATATCAGTCAGAACTCTTTGATGTCTTCTGAAAACACTTCTGGGCCAGACCAAGTAAGAATCCCAGATTCCCTTTGGTGAAGGACATGAGTGAAGCAGATGTGTATTTACAGCAATTGGTGTTTGGTTCTGCAATGGGACTATGAAACTAACTTTCAATTCCAGATGGATTAATTATTTGAGATTAAATTCTGCCAATTGCTGGTATTTGTATTCTGGGTCACTGCATTACAGGTCCAGTGAGGTTCCCCCAGTCCAACGACATCACAATTTACATTATTCCCCAAATATCAACACCTTAGTTTCCTACAGCTCTGTCTGTGTGTGCAACAGCTCATTTGATTCTCTCTCCCTCACCACTTCCACCCATTTGTTACTGTGTAGCTGCTACAGTTTGATCTCAAAATGTGTGCATTTCAGTTGGAAAAATACAAATGATTCTGTAATTTTAACTTTATTGGTTGGTTATTAATCATTTATTTCATTCTTAGATTATGGAGTAATCAGTTCATTTCAGATGGAAAGAGGTTGCTCTGAGCACTGAGAGAATGCAGGGCTGGTGTCTGAGTATTTGTGTGATCAAAGGATCAAGAAGTTGCCAACTATTTGGACTCGATATTACAGTGTGGTGTATTTCTCTCACCTCTATAAAGGATAAAGCAAAACACATGAGACATTACACTGACTCAAGAAAAGCAATTCCTGGAATTCCTGAAATAAAAAGGAAGTGATGTGGAGTCTTCCTTGTTTCAACAAGATTCAGTGGAAAATTTCAGTAGCAGCTGATGAGCATTGGGGTGTGGGTATAGTCACTGTCAAGCAGAGGGAGATGGAGCTGTGATTGTGAAGGTTTTATGGAATCCTAGAGGTCTACAGCATGGAAACAGGCTTTTCGGCCCAATTGGACAATGCCACTCAGTTTTCACCGTTAAATAGTTCCATTTGCCTGTGTTTGGCCCATATACCCCCCCCCCCCCCCAGTTGTCCCTCACTCCCAGAGAATATGGATAAAGAGGACTCAGTAATAGCAGTGCCACTGAATTTCATGTTAAAATGGTGAAACTTAACAATAAATCTCTAAACAGAAAGTAATCCTTCATGTCGAGGAAACAGGAGTAATGAGGTGATGTAATGGACATGGGCAGGACAAACAAGACAAGGAAATACACAATGAACAATAGGACCCTGGGAAGCATTGACAATTAGAGAGATTTGGGGTGAATGCACACCAGTCTCTGAAGGTAGATAAAGAATGGAGATAATATACTTGCTTTTATTAGCCTGACATCTTGTTTCTGTACTTGAGATTTTCACTTGCGATCTCTTCCTCCCTTGAACTCTCTTTCTCTCCTTCCCTCCCTCTGACTGTCACTATCTCATTCTCTGTCTGTTGGTTCTTCTCTTTTTCTCTCAATGCATTTTTTCTCCCTCTTTCTCCCTGGGCCCTCTGCTCTGTCCCAGTGGCGGGGAAGGGGGATTGGGAAGATTTGGACTTAGTGCCACAAGTTGCTGTACAATTAATGCCGTAGGATACACATTTCCCCTGTCTCTCCCAGGTTTTACCCTCACTGTTGTCCAAACCGGGCCAGGGGGTGGAAGGATGAGTGGAAGGGGCATAAAGTACCTTTCTCATTGAGTGTGTGATTGGTTGGCTGCAGACTGGAATCTTGCTATGGATTACAGCAGTCAAAAGACCAGTTAGTCTCTGAACATACTCACCATGTCCTTCAGCCCAGGGGTTGTGAGTCTGCGAGGGGAGGTGGAGTAGCCATGCCCCTGAGTTCTTGAGCGGAGGAATGGGAAGCAAGGAGGTGGTGAGAGAGAGCCAGGGACAGGGGGAGTGTTTGATGGGGCTTGAGGGGGGAAGGGGCTGTTGTCGGAGAGAGAGAGAGAGATGGAGGGGTGAGAGTACAAAGAGGCAGAGTATGAGACACGGCGGAAGAGCGGTCTCCCCAGGTAGGGGAGTAATAATGCCATTCAGGGCAAGGCCTGAGTAGCTGGACAGCACCAGGATCATTTAATGGGGGATGTGGGGGGAGGATGGGGGGTTGTTGGTGGTTTTGGTGGTAGGGAGGCATGATGGGCTGAAAGGATTATCTATGTGATGTGAAGCTTCCATAATTCTGGGACTGGGATCTTGCTGTGCACAAAAGCAGTCAGTTACAGGCCAGTTAGTCCAGACAAACTCATTAATCTCTGCGCTAGGGAGTGGGGCTCAGCATGATATGGGGGACAACAAAATATTTGTGAGGGTACACATTTGGTGAGGAGTATATTTGGGAGGGCAAAATAATTGGGGAAGGGCAAACATTTGGGAGCGGAGTACAATGGGAACAGAATAGGAGGATGCAATATTGTGTGGGCACTTTCAGATCTAAGAGAAAAAGACATGGTGAAAGAGAGAATGAGAGAGAAAGAGACAGAGGGAATAAGTGACAGAGAGAAGAGAGGAAGCGTGGGGATGAAGAAACAGAGAGAATAGAGAGATCGAGGAGGAGGAGAGCAAGCGAAGAACAGAGACAGAAAGTGCTAGAGAATCTCAGAGTGGGAGAGAGAGAGAAGGGCAGAGGGAGAGATAGGGAAGAGAGAAAGAGAAAGATGGAGACAGAGAGAAAGAGAAGGACAGTGAGAGGGAGATAGAAAGAGGGAGGCAGACAAAAGGACAGAGAGAGAAAAGAGGAAAAGTCAGACAGGGACAAACAGAAGTTAAGACATGGACAGACTGAAGTGGTGATACTCATATTCCAGTTAGTCACAGCTCTCTTGATGGTTCCTCACATTCCCTCTCTCCCATGAGGTTTGCTTCAGCCTGGGAATGTATCAGTGTGTTGTATATTTGTGAGTAATCTCTGTGTCTGTGTCTCTGTCCAATGGAGTGTCTTTTGTTTTGGGGATTAATTCCCTCTTTCTCTCTCTCTTGTGTTTACAATGATACCTGCTGCTGAACACTCCATGCCATTGCACAAGCATCAACAGCATTTTCTTCGAGTGAACTTTTTTGGAATTGAAGTAACAGGTTGTTATTCCATCAAAAAGTCTGATCCACTGCATCCCTTGATGTAGCATACTTTCAAGATAACTAGCCTTGGAAAGTACGTGTTGTTGTTTGTGAAATAACCTCTCCCTTCCTGCTGCTGGCAATGTCTCAGAATTGGAGAATTATCTCAAAATTGAAAAAGAGACAGTTTCAGAGACTATTTTATCTTGTCTGGTATCTCATTATTTTTAAAATCATTGAATGACAGCAGGTATATTTTAATGATGTGATATCATTGAGATTTATGTTTGTACTTCAATACTCCAAAGACTGGATTAATCTGATCCTATTAGGTCTCAAATGCTAATTCCAACTTGTATTCAAACAACAAGACTTGCATGATTTCACCCACTATCAGTCCCAGCAATATTGAAATATCTTTCAATATTCCTTTCAGTGATGACCTTCATTTTGCTGAGGCTAGTCAGCCAATCAATACCTCACATTGTAGAACACCTTGAAAGCTGTTTTAATAAATACTGTTATCCCAGTGCTTTTCTTGTTAATTCAGTTTTGCAACCCATTTAGGAAATTCTATCTGTGAATGAGCACTCTGGTACAGAACCAAAAGCTGATGCTGACTACAACAACTGCTAGAACTCACTAGGTAATACTTTCTTAAAACAAATACAAAGAAAAACAGGAACAAATTCAGATCCTTATCCTCAGAATTCTCAAATGACAGAATAACATCGAACAGAAGAGGCCCTTTGGATCATCATGTTTGTCCCACCAAAATTACACTAAATCTACATCAGTCCCATTTTCCAGCACTTGGCCCATAGCCTTGAATGTTATGACATTTCAAGTGCTCTTCCAAGTACTTTTCTGAGGTTTCCGATTTCAATTTCAGGCCCCTTACCAACCTCTAGGTCCCCTCTGAACCTCCTGCCTTTCAGCTTAAAATTATACCACCCTGTTATAGGCCCTTTGAGTAAGGGGAACAACTGCTTTCTATTCACCCTGTCTATGGTCTTCATAGATACTCCGATCTCTGTTCTTCATGAAGCAACCAGAGCTTATCCAGCCTCCCTCTTCACAGCTAAATTGCTACACCGAAGCAACATTCTGTTGAACCTCCTTTGCACTCCCTCCAATGCAAACACATCCTTCCCATGCTGCGGTGACCAGAACGACACACAATCGTCCAACTATGGCCTAAACAAAGTCCAACAGCACTTCCCTGCTCTTATAATCTACGTCTTGACTAGTAAAGGCACATATCCTGTACGCCTTCTTAACTACCCTCGTAGCCAGTCCTGCCACTTTCAGAGATCTGTTAACAAGCACCTTAAGATCTTTTGGTTGCTTTATGCAGCCTGGTGTCCTCCCATTCACTGAGTACTGCCTTGTTTTGCAACTTCTGGCAAAATGTATCATGTCAGGGTTTAACAGGATTAAATTTTATCTGCCGTTGATCTGCCTGTTTGACCAATCTACCTATTTTTGTTTGTCGCGTAAGAATATTTTCCTCACTGCCAACCACCAGTCAATATTTGTGTCATCACAAACTTACTTAGTATCCCCAACCACTGCCACCCCCCAACAACACATTCACCCATATACATGAACACACACACACATGCAGACATACACACTCTTTATTATCATTTACGAATATCACAAACAATGAAAGATCCAAAATTGATCCCACTGGATACCAGTCTCCAATTACACTAACAGCCTTCTTTCAGCTTTGCCTCTGCTTCCTCTGACTGAGTCAATTTGCTAATTTATTCTGAATTTCATGTGTTTTTACTTTAGTTGTCAATCTCCTATGTGTGGCTTTGGGACAGTTCAGTGACTCAGTGCTTAGCACTGCTGCCTCACAGCACCAGGGCCCTGGGTTCAATTCCAGACTTGGGTGACTGTCTGTGTGGAGTTTACACATTCTCCCTGTGTCTGTGCGGGTTTCCTCTGGGTGCTTGATTTCCTCCCACAGTCCAAAGATGTGCAGGTTAGGTGAATTGGCCATTCTAAATTGCCCATAGAGATAGGTGCAGTAGGCAAGGGTACAGTTAGGGGAATGGGTCTGGGTGGGTTAACCTTTGGAGGGTGAGTGTGGACTTGTTGGCCTGCATGGCCTGTTTCTATACTGTAGGGAATTGAATATAATCTTGTCAAAGGCTTTGCTAAGATCCATACAAACTACATCAATTGCTCTACTCTCATCCAACGACCTGGTCACTTTCTCGAAAAATTTCACCACACTTGTGATGCATTTTGTCCCTCTGACAAAACCACACTAACAAAAAAGAACAAAGAAAACTACAGCACATAAACAGGCCTTTCAGCCCTCCAAGCCTCTGCTGATCCGGATCCTCAATTAAAATCCGTCGCCTATTTTCCATTGATCTGTATCCCTCTGTCCCCTGGCCTTCATGTAGCTGTCTAGATACATCTTAAACGATGCCATCATGTCCATCTCTACCTCCTCCCTGCGTCAAGAACTTTCCACGAATATTTCCCTTAACCCTTTCCCATCTCACCTTGAACTTGTGACCCCTAGTAATTAAGTCCCCCACCCTGGTAAAAAAAAAGCTTCTTGCTATCCATCCTGTTTATACCTCTCATGGTTTTGTCGACTTCAGTCAGGATCCCCCCCTCAGACTCCACCTTTTTAATGAAAATAATCTTATTCTACTCAACCTCTCTTAATAGCTAGCACCCTCCATACCAGGCAACATCCTGGTGAATCTCCTCTGCACTCTCTCCAAAGCATCCACATCCTTCTGGTAATGTAGCAACCAAAACTGTATGCTGTATTCCAAATGTGGCCAAATCAAAGTCCTATACAACTGTAACATGACCTGACAACCCCGTCCGATGTAGGAAAGCATGCCGTATGCCTTCTTGACCACTCTATTGACCTGCATTACCACCTTCAGGAAAATATGGGCCTGACCACGCAGATCTCTCCGTATGTCAATTTCCCCAGGGCTTAAGTCCAAAGATGTGCAGGTTAGGTGAACTGACCTTGCTAAATAACCCATCGTATTCGGGGATATGTAAGCAAGGTGCATTAGAGAGGGGAAGTCTAGACTAATTGGTGTAGGGGACTGGGTTGGTGTGGACTTCTTGGGCCAAATGGCTTGTTTCCACACTGTAGGGATTCTAATTTACTGTATAGTTTGCTTGAGAACTGGGTCTTCCAAAATGCATCACCTCGCATTTGCCTAGACTGAACTCCATCTGCCATTTCTCTGCCCAACTCTCCAATCTATCCATATTCTGCTGCATTCTCTGACAGTCCCCTTCACTAACTGCTACTCCACCACTGGTCACAGTTCTTCATTTTGAGAAACTCCCTTCCACTATTACTCACAGCCTCCTGTTGTCCAGCCAATTCCCTATCCATCTAGCTAGTACACCCTGGATCTCATGCAACTTCACTTTCTCCATCAGCCTGCCTTGAGGAACCTTATCAAACACCTTATTGAAGTCCACGTATATGACATCTTCAGCCCTTCTCTCATCAATCAACTTTGTCACTTCCTCAAATAATTCTGTTAAGTTGAAATTATCTCAGAGAATAGATAAGGGAGATATGGTGGACGTGGGTACTTGGATTTTCAGAAATCTTTTGACAAAGCTCCACATAAAAGGTTAGTTTGCAACATGAAAGCAAATGGGATCAGGATAATATACTGACTTGAATTGAGAATTCATAGCAAACAGAACGTGTATTCTTTGGAGTGGAAGGTAATGACATTGGGTAGTATAAAGATCAATGCTTGGGTTCCAGTTATTCGCAATAGCCTTCGTGAGTTTTTTTTCATTCATGCGATGTATATACTGGGTTCTCTAGACTACTCTCAGATATTTTGTTTATTTATTAATTGGATAATTAATATGACAGGATACTTCATCATTTCTTTGACTTGCAGTCTGAATTTGAACTGAGTGTTTATGCAGCAATTTAAATTCACCAGTGAAACGCCAACCATTGCAAATATAAATTCTGAACTGTTGTAATGTCTCAGGTATGTTCCCCGAATGTTATAATAAAAGAATTCTATCATTCTTGCACCGACCACAGAATGATGAAAGTGTCGGATAACGACAAAAGTAAAATCACAGACTTTCTTCTGCTTTCCACCTCTGGGTCACCGGGATTCTCTCCTTTGCTATGGCCCTTCAGTCTCTGATGGGCCCAACTTGTCACAAAAATATGTCTCACTGTCAGTACTGAGTGACAGAATTAAAGTGTATGGAACCAAGGGCATTAAAACCCAATCAAAACAGTCAAATCCCACCCAACCAGCACAGAAAAATAATTCTGCTTTGGATAACAGAAACAATCTGTCGGTTCATATCTATAATAGAAGGGGATGTTTTTAAAAATAGACCAGAATGCATGTTATTCAGAGGACGACAGCTGCATTTTTCTTGGTGCAATACTGTGTATCCACGTTCTGGAAACAGATGACAATTACATCGATCAAAGGAGGAGGTAACTGTCAACCAGACAGAACAGTTTTTGGCTGAATGAATCAGAACGTTGTGTACACTACACATAGTGGTGAGATCCAGGAAAGACAGGGGAAATTAATACATTTAATCTGCCACAGAATAACCTCTGTGATTATAATAAATAGATCTGCCGTCACCACAACCATGAGGTAACGGCTGGTGCAGGTTGAGAGGCTCCACTTTCCCCTCCCACTCTGCCGAGGATATGGAGGTGCTGGGCCTCCTCCACCGCCGCTCCCTCACCACCAGACGCATGGAAGAAGAACGCCTCATCTTCCGCCTCGGAACACTTCAACCCCAGGGCATCAATGTGGATTTCAACAGCTTCCTCATTTCCCCTTCCCCCACCTCATCCTAGTTTCTAACCTCCAGCAACACAATCTCCTTGACTTGTCCGACCTGCCCAGCTCCTTTTCCACCTATCCACTCCACCCTCTCCTCCCTGACCTATCACCTTCATCTCCTCCCCCACTGACCTATTGTACTCTATGCTACTCTATCCCCACCCCCACCCTCCTCTAGCTTATCTCTCCACACTTCAGGCTCTCTGCCTTTATTCCTGATGAAGGGCTTTTGCCCGAAACGTCGATTTCGAAGCTTTTCGGATGCTGCCTGAATTGCTGTGCTCTTCCAGCACCACTGATCCAGAATCTGGTTTCCAGCATCTGCAGTCATTGTTTTTACCTCCACTTTCCTTTGGCCAGTATCATAATTCTGAGTAAACAGGTCCTTCTCCTGTTTAAGATACCCCTTAAAATTCATGTCTTTGAATAAGTTATTGTCATCTTACATAATATAGACAATAGGTGCAGGAGTACGCCATTCTACCCTTCGAGCCAGCACCACCATTCATTATGATCATGGCTGATTATCCTCAATCAGTATCCTGTTCCTGCCTTATCCCCAAAACCCTTGATTCCACTATCCTTAAGAGCTCTATCCAACTCTTTCTTGAAAGTATCCAGAGACTTGGCTTCCACAGCCTTCTGGGCAGAGCATTCCACACACCCACCACTCTCTGGGTGAAGACGTTTCTCTTCAACTCTTTTCTAAATGGCCTACCCATTATTTTTAAACTGTGTCCTCTGGTTCGGGACTCACCCATCAGCGGAAACACGCTTCCTGCCTCCTTTAATAATTTTATACGTCTCAATCAGATCCCCTTCTAAACTCAAGGGTATACAAGCCCAGTCGCTCCAACCTTTCAAGTAAGATAGTCCCACCATTCCGGGAATTGACCTCGTGAATCCAAGCTGCACTCCCTCAATAGCCAGAATGTCTTTCCTCAAATTTGGAGACTAAAACTGCACACAATATTCCAGGTGCGGTCTCACCAGGGCCCTGTACAGCTGCAGAAGAACCTCTTTACTTCTATACTCAATTCCTCGTTATGAAGGCCAGCAAGCTCTTAGCTTTCTTCACTGCCTGCTGTACCTGCATGCTTGATGAGTCAAAATTAACTTCATTTAATTTGTCATGATAAAAGTGGGTACATCAGCATCAGGCCAGGATGGACTGAATGGAAACAGACCAAGTAAAGTATTGCTGAAAATACATTTGCAATCAAAAGACACAGATTTTAAAAAAGTATGTGATTTAATCTTTATAATGGAGAAGGTTGTCCTCTAAATTCTCGAATTTACATTCTCACCTGTTTACCTGTATTCAAAATGTTCCATGTTCATCATTAATTTATTTGCTTTCTTGGACAGGTGTGATTCACATTTTGTAAAATCTCTATGGAAGTGTTCGTGGTTCTGTTGTGATGTAAATGTTACCAGCTGGTGTGATCGTAAAAGAAATGACCGATTTCATAGAATTAAGTGAAATGAAATGCAGGTTAAGAATGCCAGAAACAACAGTAAGTTTGACAATTGGGAACAATCCTGTGTCACTGAGCTGTCTAAACTTCTCGATTATCCAACTCCGTCTCCTAAACCTATACCCTCTAGTTTTGCACTCCTCTCCCCTGGGAAATAGACCGTGGTGATTCACCCTATCCATACCCCTCATGATTTTATTAACCTCTAAAATGTCATCCCTCAGCCTCCAATACTCCAGGAAAAATAGCTTCATCCTATTCAACTTCCCCCTACAGCTCAAACTTTCCAACCCTGGCAACATCCTCGTAAATCTTTCCTGAAACTTTGAGTTTAACAACATCTTTCCTACGACAGGGAGACCAGAATTGCTCACAGCATTTCAAAAGGTCTAACCAATGTCCTGTATAGCCGCAACATGACTTTCTAACTCTCATACTCAACACACTGAACCAAAAAAGGCACGCACACCAAAAGCCTACTTCACTACCCTGTCTACCTGCGACTTCACTTTCAAGGAACAATGAACCTGCACCCCAAGGTCTCTTTATTTGACAACACTTCCCATTAAGTGTATTGGTCCTTTCCTGATTTGCCATACCAAAATGCAACACCACATACTTAGCTGAATTAAACTCCATCTGCCACTCCTTGGCACATTGGCCCATATGATGACGATCCCATTGTACTCTGACATAACCATCTGTACTGTCCACTACACCATCAATTTTGGTGTGATTTGATTTTGATTATTATTTTATTGTCATGTGCATTTTACATAAAAATTACAATAAAATAGTGAAAACATTTCATTTGTCACCATGACACAGCACAATTTTGAATAATTTAAGAATAAGAAAAAATGGAAAGATATGGCTGAAGATGAGCCAGTTAAACACGGTAATCAATACCTATGCCATCATTCTTTCTCCACCACCACTTCATCATCTACAGTGGACCCAACCAATATTGAAGTAGCTGATCCTTAGATATGTACTGCTCGACCATTGTGAGCCAATGGCTGCGCCAAACCAACCAACGTCGGAGCTGGATTTCTCAACGGTAGACCCACCTCGATGTTGCCATCGTGCCTTTCTGCCACTGCTTCACTGGTGCTAGTGCTGGACCCAACCAACAATAAAGTCGCCAAACCTCAGGCACGATCTTTTGCCTCTGGGTTGATCTCGCTGATGTCGTCTCCACCGATATGACAGACACTGATTTTAGGTCCTGTGCATGCTCTGGAAAAGTAAGTAGCAGCTCACTCGAGGTGTGTCCTGGGCCCACTCTTCCATGTGGTTGGACGCTTGCTGCAATGACACTGTCCAAGCTCAGGACAAGGTCAAGAAGAGAAATAAAAAACAGAGAAGCAAAAGTAAGAAAGAGAAAAGCGGTCGGAGCAAATGAGTTCTCGCACAAGAGCTGTTCTGCCATGTGGTGCTGCCATCTTAGGATGAAGCAAACTTGTTACAAACTTATTAACCATACCTCCTATATTTACATCCAAATCATTTATGTAAAATGATAAAAAGTAGTGGACCTAGCACCAAATTCTGTGGAGCACCGCTGGTCAGAGGCCTCCAGTCTGATAAACAAACCTCTACCACCATCCTCTGTCTCCTACTCCAAAGCCAATTTTGTAATGAATTGGCAAACTCACCCTGAATCCTGTGTGATCTAACTTTACTAACCAGTCAACCATGCAGAACCTTGTCAAAGGCTGCACTAAAATCCAAGTCAACGACTTCTGCTCTGCCCTCAATCTTATTGATTACTTCCTCAAAAAACTCAAGCAAGTTTGTGAGGTACGATTTTTCTTGCAAAAAATCCAAGCTATCTCTACTCAATCCTTGCCTCTCTAAAAGCATATGAAGCCTATCTTTCAGAATCATCACCAACAACTTACCCACCACGAAGTTAGACCCGTGGGTATATAGTTCCCAAACTTCTCCTCACATCCTTTCTTAAACAATAGCACAACATTAGCCAAACTCCAGTCCTTTCGTTCTTCACCCACGTTCATAGATATACAAATATTTCTACTAGGTGCCCCACAATTTCGTACCCAACTTCCCACAACATCCTGGGACACACATAATCAGGCACTGGAGGGTTATCTATCTTTATGTTTTCTAAGATCTCCAGTTCTTCCTCTTCTGTAATGTGAACTGTTTTTAAAATATCAATATTTAATTCCCGGAATTCTCTAGCCCCCATTTCTTTTTCAACAGTAAAAATTGATGTGAAATATTCAGTTAGCATCTCTCCCACCTCTGGACGTTCAACACAAAGACAACATTGTTGATCTTTAAAGGGTCCTACTCTCTCTCTCATTGCTCTCCTGCTCTTGAAGTGTTTATAGAATCTTTTTTGGGTTATCTTAAATCTTACTTGCCAAGGCTATTTAACTTTCCAATTTTGCCTTTCTGATTTCCTTTTTAAGCATGTTCCTACCCTCTTTCTACCCTTCAACCAATAGGACGATATGCTTCTGAACTCTCATTATCACACTTTTAAAGACTCCCACTTGTCAGTCATACTGTTACCTGTAAACGGTCTGCTCTAATCAACTTTTGAAAGTTATTGCATCATTCCCTTAAATTTTGCCTTATTCCAATTAAGAGCTTTAACTTTTTTGGAAGATTTATCCATTTCCATAGCTATTTTAAAACTAACAGCATTACAATCACTAGTTCCAGTCACTTGCTCTGCCTTATTTTGCAAAAGATCTTCAAGGTTTGCTCGTTCTCGAAAGGAACATTAATATATTGATAAAGAAAATTTTCTTGAACACATTTAACAAATTCTTCACCAAACAAAACTTTAACACGATGACAGTCCCTCAGAAATATCTATTCTAATTGCAGTAGTAATGTATTCCTTAATTAAATATGCCATTCCCTCTCCTCTCTTACTAGCCCTCCTATAACACCTAAAGTCTGGAATGTTGAGCTGCCTCTCTTATCAATTCCTCAACCAAGCTCCTGTAGTAGCTTTGACATCCCAAACCCACATTCCCATACATGCGCTGAGCTTCTTCGCCTTACCTGAAAGTTAAATCATTCTCTGACCGCTCATGTCTGTCTTTTCGAATTAACTTGCTCTTTTCTGATTCAGAACCATCCTCATATTTCTGTCTATGCACTTAGAAGCTCCCACCTCACCACTCTAAAAATGTTGACAGGATCCGAAACTAGAGCTAGCAAATCTCCCCAGTCGGATATTGGTCCCTTTCCAGTTCAGGTGAAACCCATCCTTTTTGAACAGATCTTTTATGTCCCAGAAGAGATCCCAACGATCCAAGAGACTGAATCCCTGCACATTGCACCACCTTTTCAGCCATTGATTTATCAATCCTCTCCTTCCCTCAAGCGAAACCCCAAAAACGCAGAAATGCTGTGCCGTCCACATTTCAGAAATAAGCCCTTCATCAGGAATGTGACTTGTTTTCAATAGATTCCAGTATCTGCAGTAATCTGCTCCTACATTTTCCCCTGTATCAGCTTTTATTTCTCCCTGCCTCACAATTATCCATCCTCTTTATCTGCGTCTCCTCTCTCTTTCTGGGCTCCATCTCCACCTATTGCAGGAGTGAGAGCCACGAACTGCACTTTTTTCCGAGCTACTTTCAGGACTGATGAAGGGTCACTGAATCTGAAACGTTACCTTTGTTTTAACTCCACAGAAGCTGCCAAACCTGCCGAGTTTCTCCAGCGATTTCTCTTTTCATCCGCATTCACTTCCAGATGACGTTCCCAAAGTGGGAGCGCACTTCTAATGGCTATAAGCACGAGATTGACAGATTTTCTGATCAATCAGAGCTGGATGAGAGTAAAGGCCCGCCCCGAGGCTCACGCGGGGTCTCGAGGCACGGCCGTTTAACCGACTCTGCGCGAGCTCGCGGACTGGGGCCTCGCGCTGGAGAGAAATAAGAGTTTATTTTTAAGTCTTTCCAGTGAAGTTGAGAAAACAGCTATGATACTAATCAGTAAACTGTTAATGTGCGGATACACTGAGGAGGAAAGTTTTTCTATCCAATTACCTGTCCAAATGATGTTGGCATCGGGGTTAACAGGACACCAGATCAGAATGAGATACATCCAAGGATTCTGATTGAAGTGAGAGGGGCACTGGCCACAACATTACAGTCTCCTCTGGACTGAGAGGAGGTGTCAGGAGACTGGAGGGTTATCAACATTATGACCTTGTTCTGTGAAGACTTGTAAGTTAATCCTGGAATTGACAGCCTTGTCAGTTTAACACTGGTGTTGGGAGAGCTTCTGGAAACAACTATTGTGATAAAACTGATAATCAGATGGATAAAGGTGGGTTGGTTAAAAAATGTCAAGGGGAAATTGTGTAAAACTATCTTGCTGAAGTGTTCTGATGACTTAACAGAAAGGGTCGATGGGGGCAATGTTACTGATGTGATTAACATGGATTTCCAGAAGATAGCATACAACAAATTGTGCAGAAGATTATAAGTCATCGTACAAGAGGCACGGGCAACATGGATACAAGATTAACTGAGTGATAGGAAAGAGAGAGTCAATGGTCAGTGGATATTTTTTGGCTGGAGGAAGATTTGGAGTGGAGTTCCCAACGGGTCAATATTGGGACCAGCATGTTCCAGGAAGGAGAAAGGATAAGGATAGCAAGGTAAGGGAACCTTGGACAAAGAGGGAGGTTGTGAATTTACTCAAAAAGGAAAAAAAAGCAAATGGAAGGTTTAGGGAGCTAAAATTGGGCAAGGACTGTAAAGAATATAAAGAAAGCAGGAAAGAATTCAAGCAGGGAATTAGTAGAGCAAGAAGGGACCATGAAATTGACAAATAGGTTTAAAGAGAATTCCAAGGTATACATTAAAAAATAAAAACAAGAGGATAGCGAGGGAGAAAGTAGGACCATTTCAGAATAAAGGAGGAACTCGTGCTTGGAGGCTTGCGAAATCCTAAATGAGTACTTTGTGTCAGTATTGATTCAGAAGAAGGATTTAGAGGATAGTGAGATTAGTGTGGAGCATGCTAATATGCAAGGGCATTTTGAGATCAAGAAAGAAGTGATATTGGGTTTTTTGAAGAGCACTAAAATTGATAAGTCGCAAGGGCTTGATGCTATCTCCACCAAGTTTTTCAGTGAGACAAGAGTGGAGATTACTGGGACCTTGACCAAGACATTTGTATCTTCACTAGCCAATGGAGAGGTACCGGAGGACTGGCAAGCAGCTAATGTTGTTCCTCTGTTCAAGACTGCAATTCGGGATAATCCAGGAAGTTATAAACTGGTGAGTCTTTCATCAGTCATTGGGAAGCTATTGACAGGATTTAAGCACATTTGGAAAAGCACTGTCTAATTAGGGGCAGTGAGCATGGCTTTGTGTAGGGCAGGTTGTGTCATACTAACTTGGTTGAATTTTTTGAAGTGGTGATCGATGAGGGTAGAGCGGGTGGATATTGTCTCCATGGATTTTAGTAAGGCTTTTGACAAGGTCCATCTTGGTAGGCTCATCCAGAAGAGTATAATGCATGGGATCCACAGTAACTTGGCCGCATGGATTCAGAATTGGTTTGCCCATAGAAGGCAAAGAGTAGTTGTGGAAAGGTGTTTTTCTGGCTGGAGAATGGTGACTAGTGGTGTTCCGCAGGGAATCATACTGGGACCTCTGCTTTTTAACAGATATAAATGACTTGGATGAAGTTGTAGATGGGTGGGTGTGGTGAAAGGGTTAAAATTATGTCCCAATACATGTGTGAATCTAACCGGAATGGAGGTGTTGCTTAGTCCCGTGTGAATCTTATTACACACCTCCCCGTGTGAATCTTCTTATCTGTATGTAACCAGAATGGAATGTGTTTTTTAGCCTTGCTCTGCTGTTCACATGAATGTTTATATCTGGAAAAGAGTATATCAGCTGGAAAAGTCTCCAGTTCGGTGAGTCTGCTCCGGGGTTACGTTTAACCGCCGAGCGTGGGTTGTTGGCAACCGCTCTACGAGAACTGACGGCTCCCAGTTCCGGTAACATGTAGAGTGAGTATAAGCCAGACCCGTTGTAAGTATGAGACCTGGTTGTGGCGACGCTGCGGGGAATAAAATGCTCATATTCTAGCAGACTCGCCTCTTGGTCGTTTGTTCTGTGTCAGACTACTCTCCTACGAACCTGACCTTGAGAATGTTTTAAAACAGTGGGTTAGTACGTTTGTAGATGATACAAAGATCAGTAGAGTTGTGGATATTGTAGAAGGTTGAGAGAGGATGTAGTGGCATATAGATCAGTTGCAGAAATGGGCGGAGAAATAGCAGATGGTGTTTAATCCGTCTAAATGTGAGGTGCTACTCTTTAGGAGATCAAATGTTAAGGAAAAGTATACAGCTAAGGGCAGAACCCTGAACACATTGATGTACAGCGGGATATTAGGGTTCACATTCTTAGGTCTCTGAAAGTGGGCACGCATGTAGATAGGGTATTAAGAAGGTGTGTGTCATACTTCCAGTCTTGGTCAGGACATTGAGGCCACGAGTCAGGATGTCATTTTGCAGCTGTATATGACATTGGTTAGGCCATATGTAGAATATTGCATTCAGTTCGAAGTTAAAAATCACACAACACCAGGTTATAGTCCGACAGGTTTATTTAGAAACACTAGCCTTTGGAGCGCTTTTGGTGGTTGTGGAATATAAGATCGTAAGACACAGAATTTATAGCAAAAGTTTACAGTGTGATGTAACTGAAATGATATATTGAAAAAGACCTGTGTCTTTTACCTTATACTCCACAACCACCTGATGAAGGAGCAGCACTTCGAAAGCTAGTGCTTCCAAATAAACCTGTTCGACTGTAACCTGGGGTTATCTGATTTTTAACTTTGTACATCCCAGTCCAACACCAGCATCTCCAAATCATGGCATTCACTTCTGGTTGCCACATTACAGGAATAATGTGGAGGCTCTGGAGAGGAGGCAGAAGGGATTACCAGGATGCTGCCTGGAAAAAGGGTATGAGATATAAGTTCAGGCTTGGAAAAACTCCTGTTGTTTTCTCTGATGTATCAGAGGCTGCGGGGAGAGGTCTATTGGAGACAGTGAGGAACGTGGATGCTGGAGTCAGCTGAAAGTGTGTGGCACTTGAAAAGGCATAGCAGGTCAGGCAACATGCAACAAGTGATGATGTTTTGGGCAGGATCAAACTTCATGACTGGGGAGGAGGAAGGGGGTTGAGAGATAAATAGGAGAAAGGGGGTTGGTGTTAGGGAAAGGTGGGCAAAGGTAGGAAGCGATAGGAAGGATGGAGCGGATAGGTAGGTAGATCAGGTCAAGAGGGCAGATCCAAGTCAGAGGGTTGGATCTGGGATGGGATGGGGTGTAGGGAGATTTGGAAACAGGTGAATTCAATGTTTATGCCACGTGGTTGTAGGCTCCTGAGGTGGAAGAGAAGGTGTTCCTCCTCCACCTTTACATGTGGCCTTGTGTAGGCAGTGGAGGAGGCCCAGAATGGTGGGGTTGGTTAGTGCTTACAGACCAGAGATGTTCACTGAACCATTCCGCAAGTTTGGGCTTGGTCTTTCTGATGTAGAGACCACATCAAGAGCACCAGATGCAATAAATGAGATTGGAGGATATACAAGTAAATCTCTGCCGGATTTGAAATGATCCTCTGGGGCCTTGGATGAAGGTGAGGTGGGAGGTGAGGTCACAGGTTTTGCACCTCTTTCGGTAGCAGGGGAAGGTGCCAACAGTGGAGAGGGAGTTAGTGGGAGCATGGACCTAGCAAGGGAATCACAGAGGGAACGGTTCCTATGGAATGCAGATAGAGGTAACGAGGGAAAGATATTTTTGGTGGCAGGATCTGACAGCAGATGGCAAAAGTGGCGGAGGATGATGCATGAGATTTGGAGATTGGTGCAGTAGACTGAAGCAGTTGAATACAAGGAATAACTGGCATTAAAAGGAAACTAAAATATACACCAATCAGAAAAATTTGAAGCTGGCAAATATATCACAGTGTAAAATCACACATTTCTTTCTGCTCTCTATCTTTGGATCATTCTCTGTTTTTCTCTGACCCTTCAATCCTTTGTGCACCTTAATGTCCTTGAAAATATATCTGACAGTCAAGACATTGACAAAGAGAATAAAAGTGAATGGGAACATTGGTTCATGGTGCTTCCAGGCATTAAATTAAAGTAGTAAGGAGTGTTCTTCAAAAGAAAAAAGTACAAATTGTTGCTCGAACACTCATTGCAGTTTTTTCACTGCAATACTTAGTTTTCATCTGATGAGAATAAATGGCGACAAATTTATCAAAAGAAGAAAACAACAGTGAACCAGACAGAACAGTTAATTGTTGTGATTCTGTTCGCTGAGCTGGAAATTTTTGTTGCAACAGAACCACAACAACGAGCACCCGA
Organism: Chiloscyllium plagiosum; assembly: GCF_037043375.1. NCBI lineage: Eukaryota > Metazoa > Chordata > Chondrichthyes > Orectolobiformes > Hemiscylliidae > Chiloscyllium > Chiloscyllium plagiosum. The sequence continues at coordinate 99,254,029 of NW_028270167.1, forward strand.
GCTACAAATCTTCACCCAAACTTTGAAGAACAGTTAATGGTCAAGTGACTGAGAATGTAGATCACACTACAAGCAGGAGTGATGCCCAGAAAACATGATTGATGATAATAATAATATGCAAATCTGCGAAATATAACATAAAAAACAATGAACAATAGATCAGATGGTGACATAGCCAAAACATGGTGAGTGTTGCATGTAGAAAGACCACACTTATCCTGAACCAGGAATATAATCACCACTAGACTAACTGTAAGAGAGAAAAACAAAGAGACTTGAAGTTACTGGCCAAACATTCTCCATGTCTGAGGTCAGACAATAGGTAATGGCACAAAATTAATTGTTGTTCCATGTCATGACGTTTAAAGAATCTGAATCACAGAAGCTCACTCTCTCTAAATGAATCGTTTGCATTTTTAAAAGACATTGGAAAGAACAAGAGCAGCACATTCCTTGCAGAAACATGGTCATGTACTTTTTTTTTTGAGGTTGGCAAGTTTCACCTGCTTTATAGGTTACTTAAACTGGCTTAAGTTTCCCATAAGACCACAATATCTAGGCAAAGACATCTCGGATCAATAAAATAATGGAAGCCAGGACGAGTTGGAATGAATGGTTTGTTTCTGTGCTGTACATCTCTTTGACTTTACGACCTAACTTGGACGTTGATTGTGAAGTTTCTATATTTGATTTTGGAACAACTCAGATTACCTCCAGAATAGTATATTCACACTAGATGAACTACAGTACAGGGCACTGAATCACTCCACAGTGTTCACAAATTGACACACTCCACAATATGGATGAGCAAGTGATCAAGCATCGAGTCCCTCCATCGTGTACAGGACTGAACATCCTGACAATCTGAACCATGAATGTATTCAGAAATGAATCCAATCACCATGTCCCAAGTTGGATACCCACCGTAATCAGAAGAACTTCAACATTCTCCCGACCTGTCCAAGACTATATTCCCCAGCGAAATAGAATCTGAATCCATCCACCATTAGTCATTGCAACTGTTCAGTTTAAAAATCAGACACTTTATCTGGGATTAAGCAAAGCTTCTATCTTTGGCCCTCTCCTTGTGAATGGAAAAGATCCTTCTCCTAGATTTGGAACACACACTGGGGCTGGAAGTTGCCATAGTTTCCCCAGCATTCTCCATAAGAGATCATTACAGCTTGGAATCAAAGACGAATAAACACATAGCTAAGTTGATAGTCAAAGACAAAATAACAATCCTAAAGGAAGGCACAATGGAGTATCTTCATACAGACCATAATTGTTCAGGGAACATCAAAGGATAACAGCAACAATGAACAAGGTGGGAAACATCCTGTTGGACAAAATTGTTTGATCCTCTGTGGGACAGCTGCTGCCAAAGCACTCCAGACCTCAGTGTTAGTCCTATTAAACTCCACACCACAGTACTATGCACTGTTTTACAAATGGTACAATTGCATGCCTTTTTCATAAAACAATATATGTCATCATTGGAACCCTGTACTTAAAACTCCTCCCAGCAATCTGTCCTCACAAATATCATGCTCCCACACATCCATTGACTGACAAAAACACACAAGATGATCAAACCATTCTGTGCTGAGCCTCACATTGTTCCATAACTACTTGCTCAACCCATCCATTGCATCTGGGCTCCCATTTGGAGCAAGCTGCTTGTGCAAGATCCACCAAGAAAATACCTTCACATCAAGGAATGTGAAACATCAAATGTTACTAAGAGGTGGGTTGTTACAAAACCTATCTGAACAATAGCCGGCTTTGAACTATGACAGAGAGAGACTGATCTTGCTAAACTGCTTGCTAGACCAGTCAGGGCCAGTGCTCAGCCAAATGTCATCAATGTGGCCTCTGCAAACGAGTTATAGAGAAACAGACAATGCTGCACATTGCTGAGGAGCCTCTTACTTGACAAAGTATTCATTTTTAACCCAGTAAGTGAGGACACCATCGTCTAGCAATGGGATTTGCCTTGCTAAATGGAATAAAATAATTACCAGCCATCAGCAGATATAAATATGATTGAATACAGAAATTTATATCAGTTAAGTTGTTACAAAACTTACCAGGGACACCAACAGTTTCGAGGCTGCATCCATCTTGGACTCTGAGGTATCCTTAACACTAGATAGAGCAGAGCCAATCAGCCTTTGAGCTGTTCTGAGGGGCCAGGTATGATTTCTTTTGATGACATTTGGCTGAGCACTGGCCCTGACTGGTCTAGCAGCAGTTTAGCAAGATCAGTCTTTCTCTCTCATAGTTCAAAGCCGGCTGTTGGTCAGATAGGCTTTGTAACGACCCACCTCTTAGTGACCTTTGGTGTTTCACATTCTGTTTGAGAGGTCACAGCTTTCAAGCGTTCCACATGTTTGTTCTGGACTGTCTCACTGACCCAAATTTTGTAAGTGGCAGGACCTGACCTCAAGTTAAACTTGCCCTCTTAACCATACAGGGCCATTCCCTTGGTTCAAGCACCAAACTTCATCCCGTTGAGTAAATTGTCTCTCTCGCTTAGAGGAAGCATTGCTGTTCCTGCACTCATTTCACCCTGCCCTCAAGGTCTGGAAATATCTGGGTTAACCTGTTGCAGAGTCTTCTCCCCATCAGCAACTCTGTTGAAGCTCTCCCTGTTGTTGTGTGAGAAGTGGACCTATAATCAAACAGAAACAAGGATAGAACATAGAACAATACAGCGCAGAACAGGCCCTTCAGCCCTCGATGTTGCGCCGACCTGAGAAATATTCTCAGCTCGTCCCCCTACACTATCCCAAAATCATGCATGTGCTTATCTAAGGATTGTTTAAATCTCCCTAATGTGGCTGAGTTGACTACCTTAGCAGGTAGGGCATTTCACGCCCTTGCCACTCTCTGCGTAAAGAACTTGCCTCTGACATCAGTCTTAAATCTATCACCCCTCAATTTGTAGTTATGCCTTCTTATACAAGCTGACGTCATCGTCCTAGGAAAAAGTATTTCACTGCCTACCCTATCTAATCCTCTGATCATCTTGTATGTCTCTATCAAATCCCCCCTTAGTCATCTTCTTTCCAATGAGAAAAGACCCAAATCTCTCAGCCTTTCCTCATAAGACCTTCCCTCCAGACCAGACAACATCCTGGTAAATCTCCTCTGCACCTTTTCCAATGCTTTCACATCCTTTCTGTAATGGGGTGACCAGAACTGTACACAATATTCCAAGTGGGGCTGCACCAGCGTTTTGTATAGTTGGTATCAAGAGATGCTGCAGGCCACTTCTTTAAGCCTGTCTTCAGCATTTGGACCACTCTTTCTGCTTGACCAGCCATTCTCAATAGAGGCCCTGTTACATTTGAAGGGGGCCACAGTCTGAAAATCCTGAGAAGGGGAGCCCCAAAGGTTTATGGGGGGCCTGGTAACTGAACCGATGAAATACCTAAGCAACAACCTTCATTAGAGTCAGTAGTTTCCCTCCTATTTATAATATCTTTCCATCACACTGTTTGAATTTGGCGCACCTGGTAAATTAATTTCCTTCAGCTCCTCTCATGCAGCCTCACTTCAGAGTCAGTCACAAAGCAACATATTCAATCAAGGGTTCTCTGAGTAACTTTAAAGCATGTGTGTTTGGATATATCATATGTTAAGGTAGGTTGTGAAAAGTGCTTATTACTGTATATCAAGTCACTGAAAATTTTTTAAAACCCAAGATTTGGGTGACAGCATTTTTTGTCGGTAATGTATCTGTGGTTCGTGTGCTCATTCCCAAGTCAAAAACATTTAGGCAGCCTTCCCAAACCATTTCTCAGTCATGCTGTCAATTTAGCTAGAAGAAAAAGCAAAATCATTTTTTTTTTCATTTTTGGCAGATTTTAGTGAATGCGTATGACAAGGAAAATTGAAAAGGGAAAATTATATTATTATGCATGTATGCTATGTCATTTGCTAAATCTCAGTTGAAATTTTAAATTTCCACAATAATTTAGTTAATTTGGCAACTAAACATATATAGTGAGTTTTCCCAAGTCACAACATCTCTCGTATGCTTCACTGAGGTAAGATGTTACGCAATGTTACATCATGACTACTGCTATTCTTTATTACACCTACACCTTGAAAGGATGTCGGGTGTATGCTTATTTCATGTATATAATATAAGAAGAAGAAACAAAGCAAACAGAAGAAATTAGTTCCGGGGCAGGAGAGGTGTGCTGGAACCAGAGAAGAGCTCCTTGGGGGGGCGGGCTGTGGCCAAAAACAGTTGAGAATCACTGGACGAGACCATTGGACAATAGATGCATAGAGCTGTCGTTATATGCCGAATGCCTTTCGACTATAGGAAATATTCAAATTCCCTGCTGGTAAATGACATTCCATTGTCCGTGACCACTTCCAGAAGACTGTATATCACAAAAGATGCTGACAGCTTCTCAATTGCCATCCCTGAGTTTGCCAAACAGACTTTATGCATTATCCAACCACTTGAATGGGCATTCACACTGACCAAGAACATTATGCTGGTCCTTTCATCAGAACAATCAACTTGTAGGCAAAAGCGAGGACTGCAAATGCTGGAGATTAAAGTCGAGAGTGTGGTGTTGGAAAAGCACAGCTGGCCAGGCAGCATCCAAGAGCAGGAAAATTGATGTTTCGGGCAAAATAATAAGAAAAAGAAACAAAGCAAATAGAAGAAATTAGTTCCAGGAAGGCCCTGGAACCTGAGAAGAGCTCCTAGGAGGGCAGTGGCCAAAAACTGGTTGAGAATCACTGGGCGAGACCATTGGACGATGGATGAAGGGCTTTTGCCTGAAACGTCGATTTTCCTGCTCCTCGATGCTGCATTTCCAGCACCACACTCACCAACATCTAACCGAATCCAGGGTTTTCGCAGCCATTTCGCAGTGGGAGCGCTGCTGGTAGCAATTGTTATCCTTCTTGGCACTCTGGGCATATCCAACCCTGGCAACCAGCCATAGCTTCTTGCTAGTATCTTCATCTTGGAAACCTCTGGATGACCTTAGTCAAGTTTGGTAGCAACCTTTACTCAGGATAATCACCCTTGCTCCCCATAATAGTATGCCGTTCTCTATGGTGATCTGGTTTCACTAGGTCTTGCTGGGTATGATGGCCCTTCTGTCTCCCCCATTACTACCAGCTGCTTTAGTTTTGCTAGGTAAGCATCTTTTTGTGTCCCTGGTTGGATATTGTCAGCAGTGACCAGAAGGGTGTCCAGGAAGTTTAAAACCAAAATGGACAGTTTCAGGGGAGGCACCACTAGAACATAGAACATTACAGCACAGTAGAGGCTCTTCAGCCCTTAATGTTGACCCAACCTGTGAAACCAATCTGAAGCCCATCCAACCTACGCTATTCCATTTTTATCTATTATGTCTATCCAATGAACATTTAAATGACCTTAGAGTCAACTACTGTTGCAGGCAGGCCGTACCATACCCCTATTACTCTTGGAGTAAAGAAGCTACCTCTGACATCTGATCAATGTACATGGACACCGAGATCGCTCTGTTCATCTGCACTACCAAGAATTTTACCATTAGCCCAGTATTCTTTATTCCTGTTGCTCCTTCCAAAGTGAATCACCTCACACTTTTCCGCATTAAACTCCATTTGCCACCTCTCAGCCCAGCTCTGCAGCTTATTTGCGTCCCTCTGTAACCCACAACATCCTTCGGCACTATCCACAAGCTTAGCATCATCCGCAAATTTACTAACCTATCCTTCTACACCCTCATTCAGGTCATTTGTAAAAATGACAAACAGCATAGAGTCATAGCCTTGCGGTACACCACTAGTAACTAAATTCCAGAATGAACATTTTGCATCAACCACCACCCTCTGTCTTCTTTCAGCTAGCTAATTTCTGGTCCAAACCACTAAATCACCCTCAATCCCATGCCTCTGTATTTTGTGCAATAGTCTACCATATCAAACACCTTACTGAAATCCATATATACCACATCAACCACTTTACCCTCATCCACCTGTTTGGTCACCTTCTCAAAGAACTCATTAAGGTTTGTCAGCTATGACCTACCCTTCACAAAACCATGTTGACTCTCCCTAATCAATTTATTTCTTTCTCGATGGTTATAAATCCTCTCTCTGAAAAACCGTTTCCAACACATTACCTACAAAGGAAGTAAGGCTCACTGGTCTATAATTACTTGGGTTGTCACTACTCTCCTTTTTGAGCAAGAGAACAGCATTTGCTATCCTCCAGTCTTGTGGCACTATTCCTGTCGACAATGATGACATAAAGATCAAAGCCAAAGGCTCTATAATCTCCTCCCTGGTTTCCCAGAGAATCCTAGGATAAGTCCTATCCACCCCTGGGGTCTTTCCTATTTTCATACTTTAGAGAATTGCTAACAACCCCTCCTTGTGCACGTCAATCCCATCTAGTCTAATAGCCTGTATGTCAGTATTCTCCTCGACAACATCGTCTTTTTCCAGTGTGAACATTGATGAATAATATTCATTTAGTGCTTCCCCTGTCTCCTCTGACTCCACGCATAACTTCCCACGACTATCCTTGATTGGCCCTAATTTTACGCTAGTGAAGTATCTGCTTGTGGGAGGTGGCTCAAGGCATCTGTATTAGTCGATTGGGATCCTAGACAATGAGAAAAAATGAGGACTGCAGATGCTGTAGAGTCAGAGTCAAAAAGGTGGCGCTGGCAAAGCATAGCAGGTCAGGTAGCGTCCGAGGAGAAGGAGAGCCAATGTTTCATGCGTATGACCTTCATCAGGAATGGAGAATGTTCTAACTTGTACTTGTACGTGCTGGGAATAAAGGCCCAATCCTGAATTCTACCAGAAGCAGTGGGCAGCACCACCTTGGTCTTCCTTCAGTCACCTTAGCAGGGGTTTGTGATCTGTTACTAAGACAAATCCCCAAGCATAAAGGTACTGGTGACTGCCAAACCTTGTTTCTCTATCTGAGCATATTTGTGTTCAGCATCATCCAAGGTCTGGGAAGCACACACATATGGGGCGTTCCTCTTCATTTGGCCACTGTTGAGCCAATACTATCCTGCTAATCCACGGAGAGTCATTGCATGTCAGCACCACTTCTCGCTTGGATTGTGGTGGGCCAACACCCTAGATGATGGGCGGCACGGTGGCACAGTGGTTAGCACTGCTGCCTCACAGCGCCAGAGACCCGGGTTCAATTCCCGCCTCAGGCGACTGACTGTGTGGAGATTGCACGTTCTCCCTGTGTCTGCGTGGGTTTCCTCCCACAGTCCAAAGATGTGCAGGTCAGGTGAATTGGCTATGCTAAATTGCCCGTAGTGTTAGGCAAGGGGTAAATGTAGGGGTATGGGTGGGTTACGCTTCGGCGGGTTGGTGTCGACTTGTTGGGCCGAAGGGCCTGTTTCCACACTGTAATGTAATGTAATGTAATGTAATCTAATCATGATGATAGCTGCCTTTTCACTTCTCTAATAAGGGCTACTTCTTTGCTATGTGACTATTTCTAACGTTGATCTTCTTTCGTTGCAGGTGTAAAGGCGCCAAGAAGGTTCATATGAATTTCCTTTAATAATTCATTAACCCAAGGAAATACGTAAGCTGCAGTCCACATGTGGGAGCTGGGCTCCTTTGATCACCTTCACTTTCTCTACCAACAGGTGTAACCCAGTTTGTCAACTCTTTAACCCATCCAAGATATCTGTTCACCTGGGAAAAACATTAAGCATGATGTCCAAGTTCTCAAAGTGCTCCTTATTGTTCTTCGCTGTTATTAGTATGTCATCCAGATAAATGGTAACCAGGGGTAGCCCTTGTAAAATGCTCTGCTGCCAAAAGGCACAGACTGATGATACCCCAAAATGGCAGTCTTGTATATTGATATAAATGCTTATGGGTATTAATTATAGCATTCTTCTGGCACTCCTCATCCAGTTACAATTACAGGTCAGTGTGGCTCATGCCGAGCTTCATGAAGAACAGCCCATTTCCCCCCCCCCCCCCCCCCCCCCCAGCCCCGCTCCCTCCAACCTTGTGTACAAGTCCCCTATGAAAGGGATTGGGCATTTATCCAGCTGTGGAAAGGAGTTTACCATTTGCCTAATATCCCCACAAAGACAAACTGTACTGTCAGGTTTCACAATTGGTATGACTGGTAGTGCCCATTCTACAAACTAGTTTGATGATTCGTTGGCTGTCCAACCTCTTCATTTTTACCTTTGCCCGCAATGCAAATGGCGCCCAGCAGACTGCAGAAAATCTCGGAATTGCTTCCTGGTCAGTATGGGGTCATGTGACTTTGGCCCCTTTGAAAATCTCAAGCCCTTCCTGAAATACTCCTTCGTATTTTACGAGGACTTCATTGTGGCAGCCATGTTCTGATCGAAAATTGTTGAGCCAATCAAGGTGAATCTTTCTCAACCAATTCCATCCCAATAGGTTTGGGCCAGAGTCTTTTACTACCATCAGCGGTAACTGCACCAACTGCTTCTCACAGGAGACAGGAACTGAAATCATAGCCTTAATCTGCAACATTTCCACAGTGTATCTTCTCAGGCTGGCTGGGATCTATGTAAACTTAAGGGTTGTACTCCTGAGTGAATGTGGTCAAAAACAGATTCTGCACCGACAGATACAGCTGCACCATTATCAACCTCCATAGGAACTCGGTGACATTTAACCAAACATTAATTTTAGTTGGTTCTGATTTGGATGTCAATAAGCAATTTGAATTGTTCCAAAGCACATATAGAGGGACTTTACAGGATGTGCACTCTCCTGGGTGCAGGCCTATGAGATTTCTTAATCTAATCAGGCCTTGTAGCTCTCCATTGCTTTCTCAAATCTGCATTCTGATAGCAACTACAATGGCTTTTCAGCCCATTTCCTGGAGAACTTTTGAGCCACGTGGCCGAGACTCAGCTTTGTTGTGAGGTTCTACTGTGGGCTGACCTGGGGACCTCTGCTCAGCATATACCCTTCGTTACACTCGGTGGTTGCCTACAGTCGAGTGTTGTTCCCTTAGCTCAGTTGGGGAGGTAAGGGAGTCTATTTCCATCAGAATGCCCTGTAGCTCCCACAGTCCACTTGGTGCATTTTCTAATGACAACACCATTTGCAGTGTCTGTTTGAAGTCCAGTTGTGCTTCAGCTAATAGGCACTTCTGTATGGTTACATCATTAATCCCACATACCAAGCAGTCTCTCAGCACCTCATTCAGTGATAACCCAAAATCACATGCCTCTGCCAGTCATCTCAACCTCGTCAAAAATCCCAATACGGATTTCCCCTGTTGTCTGACAGTCGAATAAAACTGAAAGTGTTTCAGAATTAGAGGAGGTCTGGGTTGTAATGTTCCTTACTCAGCTCCGTAAACTATTAGAAGGTTTTAGTGTCTGGTGAGAAAGTTAAGCCTCTTAGAACGGAGAATGCTGCGTTCTGCAAGCATTCAGAAGGATTACTCATTGCTTTTAATCTGCCCCAATGTCATTTGCCTGGAAAAATATTGCATTCTTTCCACATACTAGGCTCAGTCTTCGACAAATGACTCAAGCTTCCTAAATAAAGACACGATGTCAGAAATGCTTACGCCAACTCCAAGATGACTGGAGCAAATGAATGTCCTTCAGGCATGTCATGTTTTCTGTGAAGATTAGAGTGGTGCTGGAAAAGCACAACTGGTCAGGCAGCATCCGAGGAGCAGGAGAATCGACGTTTCAGGCAAACCTGCTCCTTGGATGCTGCCTGACCTGCTGTGCTTTTCCAGTACCACTCTAAACTTGACTCTAATCTCCAGCATCTGCAGTACCCACTTCCACCTATGTCATGTTTTCTGTGTCATTGGCACTGAAATAACTGCACGGAGATCAGTGTCCCGTCACCAAGTTACCCTTCATTTACTGTGCCCAGCACACTGACTGTGGAAAGCCAGCTCAGAATTTGTCACATGACTGAAGAGATTCTTATTACCTGGTTATATTTATATTTTTATTCAAAGTCCACATGAAGTTACAACAGATAACAAGCACTGTACATCAAAGCTCAGCAGAGAAATGGTTAACATTGCACACCCCAAATCTCATTGTAAACAATAACATAAAACATTGTAACAATGCTGCCCCTTAAACAAGGTTATGTTGCCCTTGGTTTTTTTCAAGAGGAGTTATAAAGTCAGTGGTGCTGCAATGATAAACAGACACTGCCTAAGTCAACAATCAGGAGACCTTTGTTTTTTTTTAAAACAGTTGTACAGGGGAGCGGCCATTTCTCCCAATTCAGGCTTTTTCTAGTTTAATTTAGTTTTAGCAGGCAGTCAAAAACTGCCAGCAGACAGAGAAGCAGCTACAGTGAAAAGAGGTTCCATACTTCAACAAAGGTCTTGCCTAAAATGAAATCTCTCCTGCCTGTAAGAACCTGTATTTGAATTTACTAAGGGGTGTGTTTATGGGATGTTGCGGAAATTGGAACAGCTTTGTTAAGTTGCGTTCGAGTTGGTTGTGTTTTCAAATAGTTAAGTTATTCTAAATTCTGTTTTACTTTGTTTGTGTTTCAACTGTAATGTGTAAATAAATTCTATTTTCCTTGAAGCCATGTGGTTTGACCAGCTGCATCACTCCTAGAACATCCACTAAACATCTGCCTTTATAAAATAAAAGTTAGGGTCAGGGTTACCTTTGTAAAATATTTTGCAATGGTCCAGGCTGGTCCATAACAGATTGGAGACTCTTGGTGGGATTGATTCTACTTGGGTTAGAGTTATTGGTCTTTAAGGAGACGAATGGTGGGTGTTAATGTCTTTTGTTCCGGCTATTGAATTTAGTTGGTTTAAGCAGTGCTTGGTATAGTAAGGGCTATTTCAGTCACTAAGAGTTTTCTGGGGGTGGAAGAAGTGACTTTGTGGCTTGACAAGAGGTGAACAAGGCAAAGCTGCTGGAAATGGTAGACAAGCTGGCGTTAGGGTCACCTTCATCCCTGAGAAAAGGAGACAATTGCAGCAATACACAATTACAGTTTAATTTGCTGGAAATGCCATCAGAATCTTTAGAAATGGCTAAAATTAAATTGAAAATAAATCAGCCTGATTTAGAAGCAAAAGATAGAGAGAGAAAAAAAGCAATCAAATGGCTTGAATTACGATTTAAGGCAGAGCAAAAAGGAAAGGACAGAATTGTTTTAGCAGAACAAAAAGAAATGGAAAGAGAAAGAGAGAGAGACAGAGTTGAAACTTCAGAAATTGGCACTTCAACAGGAAAGTTGGCTTAAAAGGATGGAGGTGAAGGTAGGAGGGACGTTCTGTGAGGAAACTGGTAAGGATGAGAAAACCCATCATGGCCAAAGGCCTGGTTGGTATCTGTTTAAATATACGAGGAGAAAGTGAGGACTGCAGATGCTGGAGATCAGAGCTGAAAATGTGTTGCTGGAAAGGCGCAGCAGGTCAGGCAGCAGATTCCTGAAGAAGGGCTCATGCCCGAAAAGTCGATTCGCCTGCTCCTTGGATGCTGCCTGACCTGCTGCGCTTTTCCAGCAACACATTTTCAGTGTGAATCCTCTTGCAAGGATGCCTGCCTTGAAGAAGTTTTCCTCCGCTCTCTATAAGAATCTCAGTGAGTCTCGCTCTCTCACTGCAACCCCCAGGTCACCTCCTCTGCCCTGAAGCTCTTCTCCACTGCAGGCACCATGCCTCTATTCCCGATGAAGTGTTTTTGGCTGAAACGTCGATTTTCCCACTCCTCAGATGCTGCCTGACCTGCTGTGCTTTTCCCGCACCACTCTAATTGAGACTCTGGTTTCCAGCATCTGCAGTCCTTGTTTTTACCTAGTAATACAAAATAGTAAAAAAACCAAACATACAACTGACAGAACTGGCTATTGGTCGGCCTACACACTTTCCAGCTATCGGATGGCTTACTCACCAACTAACAGTCTGCCTACACACGGACTGACTATTGGTCCACCTTACACACCTTGTAGTTATCGTTCAGATTGCACACAGGCCAGCTATTTGTCGGCCTGCACGCCTCGCGGCCACGGGTCAACCTTCACACCTTGCGGCTATCTGTCAGCCTACACTCCTTCAGCCCAACAGATCCACACCGACCCGCCAAAGCGCAACTCACCCATAAACTCCACATTTACCCCTTCACCTAACACTACAGGCAATTTAGCATGGCCAATTCACCTGGCCTGCACATCATTGGACTATGGGATGAAACCGGAGCACCCGGAGGAAACCCATGCAGACACGGGGGAGAATGTGCAAACTCCACACAGTCAGTCGCCTGAGGCGGGAATTGAACCTACACACGGGCCAGCTATCAGTCAGCATACATATCTTCCAGCTATTGGTTAGCCTACACACTTTCTGGCTATCAATTGGCTTACACACCTTCTGGCTATTGGTCCACTTACACACTTTTGAGTTGTCAGTCAGCTTAATTACAGGCCGGTTATCGGTCGGCCTAAACACAGTCTGATTCGGTTGGCCTTCACAACACACAAGGACCCACCCATACGCACAGGCCTGGTGCAGCCCACAAAGGCACAATACACACACTAAAACATAGTGCAAACAAAGGCACAGTCCACCCAAGAAGATATGCCCCACTCACAAAGGTCCAGTCTACTCATGAAGGTCCTGTCCACACACAGAGGCCCTGTCCACTCACTGAGGCCTGGTCCATACAAGAAGGGACTGTACACACATGAAGGCATGGTGCACACTAAGTCCTGGTCCACGCATAAAAACCCAGTATACACACGAAGGCTCAGTCTGGGGCTCATACACAAAAGTTAAGCCCACAACCCATCCACTTAAATAAAGGCATAAAAGCTGGGTGCCATCACCAAGTTTTCCTTCAATTCTCTAGTTCACACAGTGGGCGGCATGGTGGCACAGTGGTTAGCACTGCTGCCTCACAGCGCCAGAGACCCGGGTTCAATTCCCGCCTCAGGCGACTGACTGTGTGGAGTTTGCACATTCTCCCCGTGTCTGCATGGGTTTCCTCCGGGTGCTCCGGTTTCCTCCCATAGTCCAAAGATGTGCAGGCCAGGTGAATTGGCCATGCTAAATTGCCTGTAGTGTTAGGTGAAGGGGTAAATGTAGGGTTTATGGGTGAGTTGCGCTTTGGCGGGTCGGTGTGGATCTGTTGGGCTGAAGGGCCTGTTTCCACACTATAAGTAATCTAATCTACACTGACTGTGGGCTAGTCAGCTCAGAGTCAGTTGTCTGAGTGAGGTTATGTTAGTTGGTTATGTTAGTCTGCCAGGGATGTTCCAATTGGCCCAGGTTAACCCAATTAGGACAAGAGCTGAAAATGTATTGCTAGAAAAGCGCAGGAGGTCAGGCAGCATCCAAGGAGCAGGAGAATCGACATTTCGGGCATGAGCCCTTCTTCAGGAATGCACTTTTCCAGCAAAACGTTTTCAACTCTGATCTCCAGCATCTGCAGTCCTCACTTTCTCCTCCAATTAAGACAAGGCCCAGTTTGACCTCACAGCCAATAAGGCAAACCTGATTCCAATCACAACAGGTTCTTTCTTTGTTTTGACTTTGTTTTGAGAAAATATTGAAGAGAAAATGAGGTCTGCAGATGCTGGAGATCAGAGATGGAAATGTGTTGCTGGAGAAGCGCAGGTCAGGCAGCATCTAGGGAACAGGAGAATCGACGTTTCGGGCATTAGCCCTTCTTCAGGAATGAGGAAAGTTTGTCCAGCAGGCTAAGATAAAAGATAGGGAGGAGGGACTTGGGGGAGGGGCGTCGGAAATGTGATAGGTGGGAAAAGGTCAAGGTGAGGGTGATAGGACAGATTGGGGTGGGGGCGGAGAGGTCGGGAAGAAGATTGCAGGTTAGGGAGGCGGTGCTGAATTTGATGGATTTGACTGAGACAGGCTGGGGGGAGGGGAAATGAGGAAACTGGTGAAATCCGAGTTCATCCCTTGTGGTTGGAGGGTGCCTAGCCGGAAGATGAGGCGTTCTTCCTCCAACCGTCGTTTCGCTGTGGTCTGACGATGGAGGAGTCCAAAGACCTGCATATCCTTGGTGGAGTGGGAGGGGGAATTGAAATGTTGAGCTACAGGGTGGTTGGGTTGGTTGGTCCGGGTGTCCCAGAGGTGTTCTCTGAAATGCTCCGCAAGTAGGCGGCCCGTCTCCCCAATATAGGAGGCCACATCGGGTACAGAGGATGCAATAGATGATATGTGTGGAGGTACAGGTGAATCTGTGGCGGATATGGAAGTTTCCTTTGGGGCCTTGGAGGGAGGTGAGAGGGGAGGTGTGGGCGCAAGTCTTGCACCTCCTGCGGTTGCAGGGGAAGGTGCCGGGAGTGGAGGTTGGGTTGGTGGGGTGTGTGGATCTGACGAGGGAGTCACGGAGGGAGTGGTCTTTACGGAATGCTGATAGGGGAGGGGAGGGAAATATATCCTTGGTGGTGGGGTCCGTTTGGAGGTGGCGGAAATGACGGCGGTTGATGCGCTGTACATGGAGGTTAGTGGGGTGGTAGGTGAGGACCAGTGGGGTTCTGTCCTGGTGGCGGTTGGAGGGGCGGGGTTCAAGGGCGGAGGATCGGGAAGTGGAAGAGATGCGGTGGAGGGCATCGTCGATCACGTCTGGGGGGAAATTGCGGTCCTTGAAGAAGGAGGCCATCTGGGATATGCGTTTTTGGAACTGGTCCTCCTGGGAGCAGATGCGGCGGAGTCGAAGGAATTGGGAGAATGTGATGGCGTTTTTGCAGGGGGCAGGATGGGAGGAGGTGTAGTCCAGGTAGCTGTGGGAGTCGGTCGGTTTGTAGTAGATGTCCGTCTCAGGCTCCCCTTCCTCGACCTTTCTATTTCCATCTCAGGCTCCCCTTCCTCGACCTTTCTATTTCCATCTCCGGCTCCCCTTCCTCGACCTTTCTATTTCCATCTCAGGCTACCCTTCCTCGACCTTTCTATTTCCATCTCAGGCTACTTCACCAACACCTTCCACCCCAACCTCAAATTCACCTGGACAGTCTCAGATTCCTCCCTCCCCTTCCTCGACCTTTCTATTTCCATCTCAGGCTACAACCGCCACCAGGACAGAACCCCACTGGTCCTCACCTACCACCCCACTAACCTCCATGTACAGCGCATCATCCGCCGTCATTTCCGCCACCTCCAAACGGACCCCACCACCAAGGATATATTTCCCTCCCCTCCCCTATCAGCATTCCGTAAAGACCACTCCCTCCGTGACTCCCTCGTCAGATCCACACCCCCCACCAACCCAACCTCCACTCCCGGCACCTTCCCCTGCAACCGCAGGAGGTGCAAGACTTGCGCCCACACCTCCCCTCTCACCTCCCTCCAAGGCCCCAAAGGAAACTTCCATATCCGCCACAGATTCACCTGTACCTCCACACATATCATCTATTGCATCCTCTGTACCCGATGTGGCCTCCTCTATATTGGGGAGACAGGCCGCCTACTTGCGGAGCGTTTCAGAGAACACCTCTGGGACACCCGGACCAACCAACCCAACCACCCTGTAGCTCAACATTTCAATTCCCCCTCCCACTCCACCAAGGATATGCAGGTCTTTGGACTCCTCCATCGTCAGACCACAGCGAAACGACGGTTGGAGGAAGAACGCCTCATCTTCCGGCTAGGCACCCTCCAACCACAAGGGATGAACTCGGATTTCACCAGTTTCCTCATTTCCCCTCCCCCCAGCCTGTCTCAGTCAAATCCATCAAATTCAGCACCGCCTCCCTAACCTGCAATCTTCTTCCCGACCTCTCCGCCCCCAGCCCAATCTGTCCTATCACCCTCACCTTGACCTTTTTCCACCTATCACATTTCCGATGCCCTTCCCCCAAGTCCCTCCTTCCTATCTTTTATCTTAGCCTGCTGGACAAACTTTCCTCATTCCTGAAGAAGGGCTAATGCCCGAAACGTCGATTCTCCTGTTCCCTAGATGCTGCCTGACCTGCTGCGCTTCTCCAGCAACACATTTCCATCTTTGAGAAAATATTACCTTGTTGAAGTTCCAGCTGTTCTTCTAGTCAGTACAGCCTTCAGATTCTGTATTAGAGTGCTCAATCACAGATTGAATTTCCCAAATGAGTTGTATAACTGAATTAACAAAGACAAAACAACAACCCCAAGCGAATGCACATGGGAGTACCTTCACATAGACCATTATCGTTTGGTGACCCTGGAAAGAGAATAGCAACAACAGGCAAGATGGGAAATATCCAGTTAGACAAAGTTGTTTGATCCTCTGTGGGAGAGTAGCTGCCACAACATTCCAGACCTGTGTTTGTCTGATTGGACTCTGCACCACCGTACTGTGCATCTCTTTACAAATGGCACAATTCACTCGTCTTTTTGACAATCAATAATTGTGATAAGAATGTGCAATAGAACAACTCTTAAGGAGCTCGACAACACGAGGTATTAAATGACTGAATACCCTCAGCAAAATGAAGGTTATCACTGAAAAAAAACCAGAAGATATTTAGATTTTGATGGGATTGATAGTGAGTGAAATAATACAAATACTGTTGTTTGAAGACAAGTTACAATTCACATTTGAGATGTAATAGGATCAGATTAATCCAGTCTTTGGGGTATTCAAACAGTCTAAAATCTCATTGGTATCACATCATTAATCTGGTATAATCTGTTTGTTCAAAATGATTTTTAAAAATTGATGATGTAATCACATTTTCCCAAGAGATATATCACACAACATAAAATAAAGTTCCTGGAACTGTGTCAGCTCCAGTTCTAAGAGAATTCTCCAAATCTGACAGTTTGCCAGCAGCAGGAAGGGAGGTTGTTTGACAAACAATCAAATGCATCTTCTCAGGGAAAAGGTTGAAAAAGTATACAACACCACCCTTGCCATTATTGGTATTCCTGGTAAATCTTGGAAAATTTTAACTTGTATAAATTTCTGCTTTGAATCATAATTATCAGTCATAGGTAGAAATAAGTATTTTCTTTCCATTTAGCAAGGCAAATACTGATGCCAGACAATACTGTGCTCACTCACTGAGATTAAAGCAAAGAGATTGTCAATTTGGAGACTCATCAGTCATGTGCAACATTGACTGTTTCTTTATACTGGGTTCTGTTTCTCTGGAATGCATTTGCACTGAGGCCACATTAATGAAGTTTGGCTGAGCACCAGCCCTGGCATTTCCTAGAAAGTGTTCGGCAAGACTGCACTCTGTGGTAGTTCAAAGCCTGTTATTGGTTGGATGGGTTTTGTAACAATGCACCTATTAGTGGCATTCAGTGTTTCCTATTCCTTGAAGTGAAGATATTTTATTGGTGGATCTTGTTCAGGCAGCGTGCATCAAATCGGAGTCCAGATACAATGTGGGCAATGGGTGGGTTCAGCAGATCGTTATGGAGTGATAAGTGAGCATCAGTACAAAATATTGTTTTCAGTGAGTGAATGTGTGGGGGCACGATATTTGTGAAGACAGATCATTGGGAGGGGTGTTGAGCTCAGGGTTCTAATTTTGATGCATGTTGTTGAATTATTTGGTTGTTAAAAAGACGAGTGAATTGTGTCATTTGTAAAGAGATGCACAGCACTATGGTGCAGAATCCAATCAGACAAACATAGATCTGGAATGTTGTGGCAGCTACTCTCCCACAGAGGATCAAACAACTTTGTCTAACAGGATATTTCCCACCTTGCCTGTTGTTGCTATTCTCTTAGGAGAAAGTGAGGACTGCAAATGCTGGAGATCAGAGCTGAAAACGTGTTGCTGGAAAAGTGCAGCAGGTCAGGCAGCATCCAAGGAGCAGGATTCTCCCGCTCCTTGGTTGCTGTTCTCTTTCCAGGGTCACCAAACGATAATGGTCTATGTGAAGGTACTCCCATGTGCATTCACTTAGGATTGTTGTTTTGTCTTTGGCCATCAGTTTAGATAACTATTTTTTATTTTTTTAGATTAGATTAGATTAGATTACTTACAGTGTGGAAACAGGCCCTTCGGCCCAACAAGTCCACACCGACTCACAACCCACCCCCCTACATTTACCCCTTCACCCAACCTACGGGCAATTTAGCATGGCCAGTTCACCTGACGTGCACATCTTTGAACTGTGGGAGGAAACCTGAGCACCCGGAGGAAACCCACGCAGACATGGGGAGAATGTGCAAACTCCACTCAGTCGCCTCAGGTGGGAATTGAACCCAGGTCTCTGGCGCTGTGAGGCAGCAGTGCTAACCACTGTGCCACCGTGCTGCCCACCAATTGTGCAAACATATCCATTTTTGACTTCATGATAGAGGGATGGTCATTGATGAAACAGCTGATGATAACTGGGCCAAAGACAGTACCATGAGGAACTTTTGCAGTGATGTCCTGGAGCCTGGATAACTGACATCTATCTTCCTTTATGCTCAATATGACTTCAACCCTGACTCCCTTTGACTCCACTTTGCTAGGACTCCTTGATGCCACACTAGGTCAAATGCTGTTGTGAGTCAAGGACTGTTACTCTCACTTCACCTCTGGAGTTCAGCTCTCTTTCTAATGTTTGAACCAGCCAGCAGATGCTGCTTGATAGCACAGTCGATGACATCTTCCATCATTTTACTAATGATCAAGAGTAGGCTGATGGCATGGTGACTGGCTAAACTAATCTTTTTTGTTTTTTGGTACAAGACACTCCTGGGCAAGTTTCCACCATGTCAGGTAGACCCCACCTTAGCAGCTGTACTGGAACAGCTCAACTCGGAATGCAGCAAGTTCTGAATTCTTCATACTTCATCAAAAGCCCAGCCTTACACAGCATCATTGTCAAAGTACTTTTACCTCATTTGTCTTCCACCATCATCTCAATGAACAACATTAATTTTAAGATTGTTCTTTAGCAGTTTTTATTTATATATTTATATCCCAAAAATGATCCAATTAAAACTGACATCTCAGAATGTTTCAATTTTAGTACTATCAGCCACGTAATCTCAAACCATACTAGGAAAACTACAATTATCCTGGAGCTTGATGCTTAAGTTTGCAGGTTGCACTCATTACTCTGTTGTTGGTCTTGCCTCAACATAGTGCCATCGGGGAGAAGCTGTCTGTTCATCATATTTTCTGTTGATCCACTTATTTAACTCACATTTATGACATATTGGGGGTTTCCACAAGATTAATGTACATAACAATCTACATAAGAAAAAGGTCAAAGTCTTGACCAACGGAAGAGCCCAAATACAACGCACATGGTGACCATTTAGCAAAAGAGCTTCTTTTGATATTGTTCATCCTTTAGCAGCAAGAAGCCTCTGGCCTCCACTCAGATTTCTATTGCAGACAAAGTGACAGCAATTTTATGGGTATCAGATGTAGACGATATTAAGATCGCGAGGACCAAATATTAATCATGGCAAGCCATTTAGCTGTCCAAGAACTAGCACCTTAAGCGATAAGGAAAGAAAACTGAGAAGGGGTTAGAGGTGAGGAGATGTGGCAATTGGGGTGGGGGAAAAGAAAAGAGAATTGAGAAAGATGGAGAAGACCAATACAAAAGGCAAGAGCTACAGACTAACTATGCAAGCAAGAAATCAAAAATAAATCAAACAAATTTCAATTGTCAGATCAACGAATTCAAAAATTGAAGGTTCAAATCAAATTTCACAGTTTGAGAATATTAATTCAGTCTTTAAAAAATTAAATAGGAAATAAAATGCTGGTAAATGGTGAAGGTTCACAAAGTTAAAGATTGTCGTAAAAATCCAAGATATTAACCAAATGCCCTTTTGGGAAGGAAAGCTTCATTTGGCCCGTATGTCACAGTGAGTCCCAGGCCAATGAGATTAATATTAAATCCCCTTTAAAAAATGGCTGACTGAATTTCTCAAGTTTAACCTATACTATTGGCTTTATTCTGAACTACATTAATCATCTAGACAACTGAGCTAATCAATCCTCACATTAATGCAGTACACATCTCATAAAAAGTAAAATGTTAGCCAATTATAAAAATATTGATTAAATCAAGTCATTTAACTTTCAAAGTTACTCAGTGAAACTAAAATACATTAATATTTTACAATTATATACATTCTCCATTCTTTTTGCTTTCAATTCATCCCCTTTTATTCCTTCTTCCCCACCTTCAGTCCTTACAATTCCTCTCTGCCCCCCTTTACCATCTCCCACTTCTCAACATCACCTCCCATATCCTTCTCCCTCCCCAAATCTCCTCTTCCATTCTTCTCACACCTCCTTCCCATTACTGTAAATAACTTTCAACACTCTCTCTTTGTAAACTCACCACTGCACCTCCACACCCCATTCTCCATCTCTCTCTTCCCTTCCACCTTTCCCATTTCTAAGTGGGAATGGAAGTAGTTTTGCAGTGTGTGAGGCACAGGAGGTAGGGATGATATTTGTTTGGGGAGTAGATATGGAGGAGGTACTGGAGGAAGTGTGGTTGTGGGTGTGGTATTGGGAGGGTTGTGGGGGTATTGGAGTTATTTTTAGGGGATATTGGAGTTATTTTGGGGGGGTATTGGGGTGATTTTTGAGTATGGAGTGACTTTGGAGGGCACTGGGATAATTTGGAGGGCATATTTGGGCGATTTGGAGATATTGATATTTTGGGAGAGTATTGGGATGATTTGGAGGCTATTGAGGTGATTTTTGGGGGGTATTGGTGTGATTTTGACAGAGTATTGGGGCAATTTGGAGGATATTGGAGTGATCTGAAGTGTTGAGGCAATTTGGGGGGAATATTGGGGCAATTTAGGGTATATTCCAGGGAGTATTGAGCGATTTGGTGAAATATTGGGGTGAGTACTGGCATGATTCTGGAGAGGATTGGTGTAACTTTGGGCGAGTATTGGGTAAATTGGGGACATTGGAGTGATTTGGGGGAGTATTGGGATAATGTTTGGGGATACTGGAGTGATTTGGGGAAAGTTTGGGGTGTGTTGGTGAGATTTTGGGGAGATAGTGAAATGATTTTGAGTAAGTATGTGGAGGGGGGGTAGTGAAGGTCCTTACCTCCTGATTTTCTTTCGGCGCCTCCGGCCCGCGCCGCCTCACACTTTGGCGCCTACCGCCGCCACCCACTCCCTCCGCGCTTCCAATATCGTTCCCGCCGCTGACACCCAAACCTCTCCAATCGCATCTGGGTTGAATCTCGAAGTAGCCGGCAGTATATTTCGGGGCCGGGGAGGGGTGGAGAAGTAGGACTGAGGGTGAGACACTCGGGGCGATGATGGTGTGACGAATTAAAGACGTCGACAAATGGCGGAAGGTTATCGCTTCCTCCTCGCGGTGGAAGCGTCACGCGGCCAAGCCTCTCCATTATCACATCAAAAGGAGGAGGGGAGGGGGATGGAAACGACGTCTTCACATATTGCATCACGTAATGTGAAGGAGTTAATTCTTTATGAGGTGCCAACGTTGGATCTAACAGTTTCTTCCCCGATTGCAGATGTATTCGAAGCGCATGCTGGATTGAACAGCGGGATAATTGAAAAGAGACGTACTTGATTCTCCCCTACTCCTGAGTCCGTGAATGGTCTGAGCCTTCCTGTTATGTTGGCACTGACATTTAGGAGATAAATCTCCTGGATATATTTTCAGACCAATTCACTGTGAAGCCGTAGTGTGACACCGTGCACTGCAATACTCCGTCAACTTTGTGAAATCTATGTTATTGTACCTGGTCCAGAAGGCTCAAAAAGGTAGAGCTTGGTTAGTAAAACAGGATTTTTTTGCTGACGAAAGACAAGTTGGTTTGCATGATTTAGGTTATTTGATACTGTTGTACTGCTCTGAGGCTCCAATCATGACCCAGAACATCCGGCCCTCAGTGAAAGTCAGTCCTGTCATTGTCCCCTCCATTTGGCCTGATGTTCAGATTGAGGGACTGAGTAAATTGGATACTATGTCAGGGTCACCATCAGCAGAGAACTACAAAAAGAATATGAATAATCTTTCAACCCTGGTATAGAATAATGGCCTTTGTGTAGGACAGCAATGCAGTGATTATAACACAGGATGTCTGTACAAATAGTGATTGCGGTTTCCAGGCGAGGTGGTTTACTGGAGGTCATATTAAGTTGCTGAGTAACCCCAGACTGTTTTGTGACTATTAAGAGAGAAAAAGTATTTTAAAAGTACGAATAAGGTAATATTGAAGGGACTTACTGTTGCCAGCCAGCACATGGAAGTTTATAAATGTTTGCAGTAACGATAACATGGTGCTGAACATTCCCACAGAACATTGTATATGTCAGGGCGGCTGCATCATCACTGATAGCTGGGACATATCTGGCACATCAGGGGAGTAACCCAGTGGATCAAACTCTTTGATGCAAGAACGTACCATTTCTTCAACTCCAAAATAGTTCACTTGAAGGAAAGTGCAGTTGATGTAATGCTGGGTGGCAAGATATCCAATAAATTCCATGTGGTACCTGATAAGGCTGTGTAGGATTCTGAGAATGTTTATTCCTGCCATGATACCAGACGTTAGTACAATACAAAAGACTGAGTCTTCTGGGGCACTAGCATTCTATCATGGGCTCTCTTGGATTTTTTTATTCTTTCAAGTTTAGGCTTTACTTCCCCAGATGAACCACTTGATATCAGGTGCTGCCTGAACACTGACCCATTTCTGTGCATGACAGTTACATTTAACCATTGGCTTACTGGACATTGGTTGGGAGCAGTATGATTTCTTGATGTGTGATATCAATGTATGTAGTTAACATTTCCAAACAAACTCTGTGGTATAATTCCTCAAGTGAGGTAAAAGAGAACTTTTTCTCAGTAGCTCACAGGCACTCTGCATTTTCCAGTGCTTTACTGGAAAGTTGTGTACTGTTGATCTGAATCTCCAGGAATTACTCTGAGTGAAGGTATTACTGATCACAGAATTATACTGAACGGGGATCACGAACCTTAAGCTGGACCCATGATTGCTGTGGACTAATGTTGTTGGGAGGATTTGTCCTTGTAGTTTTATACAGAGTATGGGTAATTGCTTGAATAGAAACTTCTGACCCAGTACTCTTGCTTTTCTGTGGTTTCTGTCAGTGCAGCATTGTAGTAAGTGTGGAGCACTAACAGGATACCATCCATAACTCCACTTGCAAGTTTTGTTTTTCTGTGATACCTTTTATTGTAGAACTCTATTGCATGTGGGTCAATAGCGTGAAGAGAATACTCTGTTCCACTGGCAATGTGATTCAGTCAGCATCTTTCAATTAGAATGTTACTGAGTGTGGGTTCCTGGCCAAAGAGGAACAACTAACTCCAGTGTCCAAGTGTTACTGTGGGCTTCTCTCAAAGTAAAATTATGCTGAATGGAGGTTATAAATTGGAGAAGAGCAACTTAATCCAATGGTCCTGTGCAAGGAGGAGTATCTCTGACTATAGAATTTAACTGCTTTTGGAAATCTAAATGAATCTGACCACAGTGGTATCTAGAACCGTGAGGATTTGAACCATGCAGTGCTTCATTTATATTACACTCCTGTTCTGTCCACTCATGGAGCTGTCAGTTTAGTGTGTAATTACACAATGGAATGCAACTGTGAAAATCTTTGCAGTGGGTTGAATGTGTTTCGTGCTAGGTTTACATAATGTCCCATTGGAGATAAACTGATGTGATGATTTTCATAAAAGGAAAATGGCAAAGTAACAATGTTAACTTGATCAAATGCCCCATAAACATATTATGTTTGCTGAAATAGTTGGGGTTGGTTAATCTTCCAGCAAGATTAGGCCAAGTTGTGGGACATGTCTCCACTAATTTATTATCTGTATATGAATCAGGATGAATATTGAACGGGAAATGTTGACACAATTTCACATCTGTATCTGATTAGATTAGAATTAATAATTTTTATATCTGTAATATATAATTTTTCCACTGTTAACATTCCAGAGATTGCTGCCCTTCACTTTGTGATGTGTGTCCTCCTTGTGAGGAAGAGATTTTGGTGAAGAACATGCATCAATCAATTGTAAGGCAATATCTATAATTTAATAAAAAAGAAATAAAAATGTTTGTTTCGATGAATTACTAACTTCAATACCTACAATATGAGTATGGTTAATAATTGAGTTGGAGAGCATTTAATAGAATTACCAGGACAGAATACAGAACAGTTAACATGGTGCTTTAATATACCAAGCTAGCCTCTCCCATTCCAAGTTGTTCAAGCCCTGAGTCAGTATTCTATGTTAATGTTCTCCAGTTGTAGTCTCTCCCAATGGTGGAAATATCATTTCCATATTTGCATTGAAAACTCTTTTAAAGTTTCATGCCCCACATTTGGGCTTTACTCAGCTCTCTGCAAGTCAAATTCAAGAGTCAGAGATACATACCTCTTTTTGGATGTGGTAAGTTAAATATAGAAAAGCATAGTTATTTTGTCTTTAGTATAATGATTTGATTCTGGCTACCATCTATGTGCTCTATGTCACTAACTCAGCTCACATATCCAATTTCTAGAATTGTGAGCATTTCTCTTTTTGCGCGATAATAACAAATATTCCGACTCTGGCGGAAGCCAAAAATCTATCACACATTTCTCGTTTTTGTCTCACAGCCTCTGACCTTCCAACGCACGATAAATTAACTCTTAATTGTGACAAACTCAGGATTGTTTGACTTACATTTACAGAAGGATTGATTATTTGTTCCCCAATCAGTTGCACCTATTTATACAGTTACATTTAATTCTTGAGAAGAAATGTTTGGCTCTTAAAAATATAAATTACAAACACATACTCCACAATAAGGATCTCTGGAAAAAAAAAGTTGACTCAGTGAGATTACAACTCTCTTTGGTGTCATCCTGATTACAGATGAAGGTGGTTTTGGCTCTTGGAGGTCAATCATCTCAGCCATCATACATCTCTGCAAGACTTTCTCAGGGTCATATTCTAGGCCCCAAAATCTGCAGCTTCCTCATTACTGCCCTTCCCTTCATCATCATTTCATTAATAGAGATGTTTGCTCATGATTGCACAATGTTCAGCACAAATTACTCCTGAGATAATGAAAACATATGTGTCTATATACAGGGAGATAACATCTAGCTTGGGCTGATCATTGACAAATAACATTCACATTCGACCAGTTAATGACCATCTCAAAAAGAGAGGGTCGACCAATCTCCCATTGGCTCATTATGACATGACTATCACAAAATCAATATTATTAACAACCTGGACCAACAGTTGACAAGAAAATGCCCTAGTTTAGCCATACAAGCACTGTGGCTACAGAAGTATGTCAGACACTCTTATTACTGTGACAAGCTCCCTACCTACCTCTCCAATCCATGTCAACCGTCCAGAATGCATAGCTCAGGAGTGGGATAGAATGTTCTCCACGTATCTAGTTGAGTGTCTCTCAATTGCAACACTGATTGCAACACTCATGAAGCTCCACATTGTGTAGGACAAACAGCTGATTGATTGCCATGCCAATCATCACATTTAGTACTCACTCCCTTCACCATTGACCAAAATTTAATACCACCTCCAAGATGCAAAAATGTTACACTCCAAGTCGCTTTAACAGCAAACCCATGATCTTCAGCACCTGGAAGAATGTGAGCAAAAGATACATAGAAGGGTCATCACATACAAGTTCCTTCTCAAGCCAGAGTTCAGGCTGACCTGGAAATACATTGTCATTCCATCACTGTTGCTGTGTAAAAGTTCTGCAACTCTCCTTCAAAAGCATGCATGTTTCCTGCAACTCAGAATACAGGTCTTCAAAAAGGCAGATCTCCAACACCATCACAAAAGGTGAATATAGATAGGCAATGAATGGTGGCTAGCCACTAAATCTCACATTGCACTTGTACGTTTTTAAAAAATGACTATTACCAAATCTTCAGAAGGATAACTTTGAACCCAACAGGTGGGAAGTGTCTGGAGGAATGTGCATATGGCATACAGCAGGTGGAACGTCCAAAGTAAAAGAGTGGCCGCTTTGTGCTGAGGTCTTGCTGAATTTGGGGCATCAGCAATCCTAGCGGATAGTCCATGTCATATCTTATTTTGCTGAGTCTAATGAATTTCCCAAGTCTTGCTGGTCTCAAAACCAGGAGACAGATCCAATTGCCTTGGTTGTTTGTGCTGGGTAATGGATTAAGTGTTGGTGTTCTCCACTCTAGTGTACGACCCTGAATCAAGTGGAGGTTCCCTTATCTTTGAAAGTGGATCAATTCTGGAGTGATCATTGCATATTTGTGGCAATAGATCCAGTGTTGCGATATCCAATCCCAAGGAATGGCCTAAAAAGAAAGCAGACTTCTGTACTGGGGATGGAGAGTTCCATTTTCTTTTATTCATTGAAGAGATATGGGTGTTGCTGGTTAGGCCAACACTTAACAACCATCCATAATTGCACAGAGGGCAGGTAAGAGTCAACCAGATTGTCGTATGTCTGAAATCACAAGTGGCCAGACCAGTTACGGATAATAGATTATCTTCCCTAAAGGACATTCGTGAACAAGAAGCTTTTTTTTTCCTCCAGGCAATTGACAGCCATTTCATCATCATCATTAGATTTTTAAGTCCAGATTTTAAATGAAATGAAATTCCACCATCTGCCATTGTGAATGTCGAACCCAGCTCCCCAGAGAATTACCAAGGTCTCTGAATTAACAGTCTAATGATAATACCATTAGGCATTGTTTTCCCAAATCGGTAGCATTGGCCTGAATCCATAAGGATTTATGGTGGCACAGTGACAAGGTAGTTAGCACTGCTGCCTCACTGCATCAGGGACCTGGATTCCATTCCAACCTTGGATGAATGTCAGTGTGGAGTTTGAACATTCTCCCCATTTCTCCAGAGGTTTCTCCATAATGCAAAGATGTGGCCATTTTAAATTGTCCAATAGTGTCATGCTATTCCGATCAGGTGGGTTAGCCATGATAAAAAACACATCCATTGGGTTGGTGAGAAGGTCTAGGTGAGATGCTTTTTGAAGGGTCACTGTAGACACAATGGGTTGAATGACTTCTTTCTGCACTGTAGGGTATCTATAATCCTACCACAGAAGCAATTCTGATGATCTCCATGGGAAATGCTGGTTAAACTACAGGGATTCCTAGCTCCAGATAGCTCTGAATCTGGGGCGGGGAGGGGGGGGGGGGGGATCCCTATTCACAAGGAGAGCGCCTATGAGAGGAGCTTGGGAGCATGAGCCTGAACATAGGTAGGAAGTTTTACTTAATCTCAGATAAAGGGTCTGATTTCTAAACTGGAGAGCTGTAATGGCCAATGCTGCATCGATTCAGATTTTATTTGAATGGGGGCCATAGTGTACAGTCTTGGACCGTTACTGGATTCTTTATCAAATGATGAAGTTCTTTTGATTGTGGTGGATATCCAACCTGGGACATGGTGGTTGGATTCACTGCTGAGTACCTTCATCGTTAAGATTGACAGGGTGTTCAATCCAATGCAAGAGGGAGGGACTCAATGCACGATTATTTGTTCAACCATACTGTGATGGGCCAGGCCAGACCCCATCAAAACATTTCAGGAAGGTAGCCCAGACCCTAACTTTTCTGGTTGTTTTCAGTAGATATTCCCAAAGTGATGCAGCTGGTCAAAACTCTTTCTGTTTTGTTTAAAACCAATTTATTTACAGTATATCACATGAAACTTAACAAGTTTAACAGAATACCTTAACCTATCTGAAAACCTAACAGACTATCACAACTCAACTTATGCCAGAAACATCGATTCTCATGCTCCTTGGATGCTGCCTGACCTGCTGCGCTTTTCCAGCAACACATTTTTCAGCTCTGATCTCCAGCATCTGCAGTCCTCACTTTCTCCAAAACAAACCAGATAAAAGCTAAGCAGGGAGAACTGGCCATTCCTCTTTCATTGTACAAGTGTGTTTTTTAAACTTAAAAGCTTCTTCAAGTAGATAAACGCAGACAAAAATGGAACCTCTGAAAAACAACTAAGGACAACCTAATCTTGTTCAAGGAGCATCATCATCACAGTATTGTGGAGGACATCCATTCCTAGACACTGTGGAGTGATTCAATGCCCTGTACTGTCATTCAAGCATGGATATACAATTCTGGAGACAATCTGAGCTGTGGAGGCTCCAAAACTGAATACAGAAATTTTTCAATCAATGTTTGTGTCAGGTGTTTGCTTGATTGATCCCAGGTGTCTTTGTGTGGATGTTGTGGCCTTATGGGAAACTTCAGCTAATCTAAATAACCGACAAAGCAGATGGAATCAATCGGTGCCAACACCAAACCAAATTGAGTGCATGACCATATTTCTATGAGCAATCTGCTGCTCATGTTCTTCTCTGCCCTTTAAAGTACTATTGATTCATTTAGAGAGAGTTTGCTGCTGTAGTTCAGATTCTTTAAACTTCATATAACATGGAATGACAATTATCTTTGTGGGATTATTTACAGTCTGGGCTTGGATATGGAGAATATTTCATCAGTAACTTTGTCTTTTTTTTTTCCTTTCTCTTACAGTTAGTCTAGTGGTGATTGCATTCTTGACTTGGGGCAAGTCTAGTTTTTCTACATGCACCATTCGCTATCTGGTGGCCATGTCAATGTCTGATCTACTGTTCATTGTTGTTTATGTTATACTTTGTCAATTTCCATATTATTATTATCCACAGTGTTTCCTGGACATCACTCCTGTCTGTAGTGTTCTCTTTGTCATTTGCTGCTTGACCATTGATTGTTCTGCCTGGTTCACTGTTGCTTTTTCTTTTGATCGATTTGCCACCATTTGGTTTTCATCAGATGAAAACTAAGTATTGCACAGAGAAAACTGCAATGAGAGTTCTAGCAATAATCGGCATTTTGTTTTCTTTAAAGAACATTCCCAACTACTTTCGATATAAACCTGGAATGATCAGTAACAATGTTCCATGGTACTCTCAACCAGGCCGGTTATTTTTATGACCATCGGTGGATAGGTTTTAAATATTTTGAACATTTTTTAAACACCTTTTTTCCCATTCACATTTATTCTCTTTATCAATGTTCTGACTGTCAGACAGATCTTCGAAGCCAGTAAGATGCATAAAGGACTGAGGGGTCAAAGAAAAATAGAGCATGACCCAGAGATAGAGAGCAGAAAGCAATCTGTGATTTTACTCTTTGCCATATCTGCTAGCTTCATACTTCTCTGGTTGGTGTACATTTTATATTTCTTTCATGCTGGTTATTCTCTGAATTCCAATACTTAATCACGTCTTTATAAAAATTGCATATATGCTGCGGAACCTTAGTTGCTGCACAAATACATTTATTTATGTGGTGACCCAGAAAAACTTCAGAGATAAGTTAATGTGTGTAGTGAAATATCCAGTTATAAATATAATTCAATTGATGAATAAATCCAACTAACTGACAGCCAACATGAGATGCACAGATAATGGATGAGGAGCCCACAAAGGATGGAATGAAAGAAGAAGGAGGAATAGCATCATGATAACATTCCTCTTGTAATGGGCAAGTGATGACTTGATCTGAAGAGCAAAATAAAAGAGAATGGAGGAGCAAAGCAGTGTAAAAGCGCTGACAGCAACGAGCAACAGTTAGTAGAAAGCTGAACAATAAAAGCAAAACCGAAACAGGAATTAGATATGCATAAAAGATACATTCATCGCAAGCAATTGTATTGTCAGTGAGTGAAGCAAATGAAAAAAAGGACTTGAGGCAAGGGTTACCATTTACTGCAGGCCAGAGGGGGAAATGCAAACACAGGCTCATCTCCATTCTTCTTTACTGATTTCTTTGATCCATTTATCTGGACAAAAGGGAGAAAAAAAAGTTTCTATTATAAAGAATAAATAATATCCTGTAAAAATTGTCTTCTGATTATTTTCAACAATAATTTACATTATTTCCATTCAAATCACTGATCTCATTTATTTCTTTCCTCAAAACAGCTGATGCATTGGTTGGGGAATCCAACACAACCAGAGCGACTTCTGGACTCCCTCTCCCTGAGGTGTAATCAGAACATTGATAAAGTTTTTCTGATTACACCTCACTTTCTCCTATTTAAGATGCTCCTTAAAATCCATGTCTTCGTATATGATTAAAAAAATCACTTTGGTCGATCACGCTGTCTAAGTTATCAGGATAAAGATCTTTTTAAGTGTGTTTAGGCATTGTGTTGTGTGTTGAAGTCTACAGTAATATTAGTATTGTGATTTGGAGATGCCGGTTTTGGACTGGGGTGTACAAAGTTAAAAATCACACAACACCAGGTTATAGTCCAACAGGTTTAATTGGAAGCACACTAGCTTTCGGAGCGACGCTCCTTCATCAGGTGATAGTTACCTGGATCATCAGGTGATCAGGACTATCACCTGATGAAGGAGCGTCGCTCCGAAAGCTAGTGTGCTTCCAATTAGTATTGTGGTGAGTGTAGCTGTATGAGAAGTAGGTGACCTGGGTTGACTCCTGGTAATCGCAAATTGAGGATTTTACATTGGGTTTTTCTATTGATCAAAGGCAAAAGGAATTTGATCAGTTTTAAAATACATATGGTTTTCATTCTAAAACTGTAAAATGCAAAGCAGCAGTAGACAAAGGCAGTCTGGATTAAACTATTTATCTACTGTTTGTCTCACAACTCTTCCCTGCCCCCTCTAATCCCACAGAGATGACTGCGGCTGTGCGGCTCAGGTACAGAAAGCTGGGATTGGTTGAACTGGGACTTGGGCAGAGAGGCACTTTGAGTGACAGACCTGGGGCTATTTCAGATAGGTTCTGGCAGCCATTATCCCTTTCGCCATGTACACTGACCAAGGGGTGTGTGTGTGTGTGGTTAGTGTTTCAATCCCATCTCTAAATCAGCCATCCTGAAGAAAACCACTGGAGCAGGGACTGTCCCTAATGGGAGAGAGGGAGTATGAGAAACCACCGAGATCTGAGATCAGCCGGAATGGTGACTATCACCTCTTTAATCTCGCCATGTCTCTCCCTGCCTCCTAGTTGTACCTCTCTGATTTTTCCTTTCTGTCACATTATCACTCTCTCTCGGTTTTCTCTCTTGCCTCTTAGAGTCATAAAGATGTACAGCACAGAAACAGACTCTTTGGTCAAACACATCCGTGCCCACCAGATATCTTAAATAAATCTGGTCCCATTTGCCAGTATTTGGCCCATATCACTCTAAACCTTCCTATCCAGATGCCTTTTAAATGCTGTCATTGTACCAGCCACCACCATTTCGTCTTGCAGCTCATTCCATACATGCACCAGCCTTTGCATTAAAAATTTGCCCCTTAGGTCCCTATTACCTTAAACCTATTCCCTCTAGTTTTGGATTCCCCAACCCAGTGAAAAGACCACGTCTATTTACCCTATCCAAGTCCGTCATGATTTTATAAACCTCCATAAGGTCATTCCTCAGCCTCTGATGCTCCAGGAAAAATAGCTCCAATGTATTCAGCCACTCCCTATAGTTCAAACCCTACAACACTAACACCATCCTTGTGCAACTTGAAAGGGTTCAGGAAAGATTTACAACATCTTTCCTACAGCAAGGAGACCAGAATTACACAAGTAATTCAAAAGTGGCCTAACCAGTGTCCTGTAAAGCCACAATATGACCTCCCAACTCTGATACTCAATGTTCTTACCAATAAAGACAAACATACCAAATGCCGTCACTATCCTGTCTACCTGCGACTCCACTTTCAAGGAACTGTGAACCTACATTCCAAGGTCTCTTTGTTCAGCAAAACTTCTCAGGACCTTCCCATCCAGTGTATATGTCCTGCTATGATTTGCCTTTCCGAAATGCAGCATCTCACATTTATTTAAAATTAAAAGCCGTCTGCTATTCCTCAGTCCATTGGCCCACCTAATCAAGATCCAATTGTACTCTGACATAACCTTTTCTGCTGTCTATGAAGTATCCAATTTTGGTATCATCTACAAACTTACTATCCACACCTCTTATGTTTACACCCAAATCATTTATATAAATGACAAAAAACAGTGGACCCAGCACTGATCCATGTGGCACACTGCTGGTCATAGGTCTAGTCTGAAAAGAACCCTCTACCACCACCCTCAATCTTCTTTGAGCCAGTTCTGTATCTAAATAGCTGGTTTTCCCTTTCTTCTTTCTACCTTTGTCTATGTTCTATTCCACTCTCTTCCTTTCTTCTTTCACTTTCTCTCTTTTTCTTTTGTTCCATGTTTCGGTCTTTCAGTCATGAAACTGTCCCTCCTTCCAATTTTGCACCCCCTTCCAAAGTTTGAAGTCTTCCAAATTTAGCACCTCCTTCTCCATGGTCCCTGCTTAATTGCCCTCACCTGTGTAGCTCCAACTTCCCTGAACGGTCCCCTCGGTAGTTCCTCCATTACACAGCCCACTGCATGTAAAAACCCCTCTGCATCTCCATCTGTTCACAATATCCTTCCTCATGCTGTGTCCCAGCCCCTGGGCTGGAGGACAAAGTGAGCTTGTGCATGGACTAGATGGATTTTCTTTCTCTGTGGCAGCTGTAAAGTCCATCTCTCAGGAATGTTTCTCACAACAGAAATTCTTAAATGTTACAACATGAGTTTACAGGGAAATAGAGTCTTTTGACCTTGATTCCCTCTTAAACTGGATCTACATTTCAGTTGGCCTGATATTTTGTGAGACCCTCCTAGAGCGAAGACTCACACACAACATGTGGATTATTGGAAATTCTTACGTTCATTGCTGTAGGTTTACTCAGGAGACCGAGCTGGTGTATTTCTGCACAACATTGAGAATACCAAATAGTCTATTAAACCAGAATCTTTATCCAAGATGATTTTAGCTTCCAAGTTAATTAAAGTATTGATGGTGATCACAACAAAGGCACCCACTGCCAACACTTTTTTTTTTTACACAGCAGCAAGTGAGAAGTCTCTGAGTTTGCTGTCACTGATGCAGTGAGCTAACCTAATTCCACACTATGGGACAAGCTAAGGTCCCTCATTTACAGATCATCGTCCAATGGCTGCTCTTTGCTTCCTCTTACTGAATATTTAGTGTTCATGCTCCAATTGACACATCAGCCAGAGGTTACAAAAGGACTGCAGTAATTGCTGCTCGTCTAGTGAATGTAACAGCGAAAAGCAAGAAGCTTTTTTCCTAGAATGTGGGACTCAACTGCAAGGGGTAACGAGTTCAAAGTGAGAGGAGTAAAGTTTAGGGAGGATCTGCATAGAAAGTTTTTTTAAACAGAGGGTGGTGTGTGCCTGGAATGCATTGCTAGTTGAGGTGGTAGACACAGACAGGATAGCGTCTTTTAAGATGTATCTAGACAGATAACAGTGACAAAATGGGAAGGTACCTCAAATCAACCATCTTACTCACTGAGATAGCTCCTGAGGACATTCTGCAGTCAGGAATTGTGTGAGTGCAGCTCTCAACTCTTGGCTGGTGACTTGTGGGAATGTGTAATGATGATTATGTGCGGACAGAATCATCTCTCTACATAGTTCCATCATGAATCCAGACAGGAACTGGGGGTGGGGGGTTGCAGAATATACTGGAAGAAATCTCCATTGCTAAACACAATCTTCTGCACAGAGTCCTGTGAAGGTTGTCTCACCAAGCTTCAGTAACACATCACAGGGGTTTTCAATTTCTCAGCAATGGTTTTGCAGAGTGTTGTAAATATAGTAGGAATCGAGTTGGGTTACGGTCTTGGAAACTTGCTGCTGTTCCCTGGCTCTGCGTGAGGGACCCAGTGACAGACCAAGGATCCAGCAGTTTGAAGGGTTGGGGCACATAGTGTAAAGGATCTCCTCCACTATGTATTTAAAAACAGCTGCTGCCACCATCTGATATTCAAAGCACTTGCTGAAATATTCCTTCTGTGCATCACCAATAGATCCCAGAAATTCAACCCAGCCAATGATCTCAGCCTTTTCAAATAAGTGGACTGTAGGGGAATAGCTGGTCACCTGTACTGAACATCCTGGGAGTAGCTGGTGCTAGATTAAACTGGACACAATGTCAGACACTTCACACTAGCATTCAGGATCAGTGCACACAAACTGAAGTTCTGCATTTCTCCAGTTTTCAGAAAAATCAAATCTCTCCTTCAATTCATCCAAGCCATCGCAAATAAACAGCAAATCCTCTGGGTTTTTCCAGACCTCGCTGAGAACATTCCTAAAGTGAGGATACTGATCCAGCATCAGGTTCTTCAGGTTTATTCTACAGCTAATATTCAATCTGAGAGTATATTTTCCCAGTTACCAAATCAGAAAAAGTTTTTTTTGCACCATTAGTTGAAATTAGTGGAGTTGAAATGCCCATCAGCCATGATTGAATGGCGGAGTGCACTCGATGGGCCGAATGACCTTACTTCCACTCCTATGTCTTATGGTCTTATTATTTTCCCAGTCCCTGGGTCTCCAATCATTGCTACTGTGCTTCCAGATGTGGAATTTGTTTGGGAAAAGAAAGCAGTTCATCTTCTACAGCTTTTCAATTTAGAGATGAGTGTTAACTCAATGCATCAATCAACAGTCGAGAAACTTTGCAACTTCTCCTTTATTGGGATAGTGTTCACCCATGGTATTTCACTTTGTACCTGGAATATCTCCTGGTCTTTCTGAACACCTTCGACTGAAACAGAACGGAAGTTTAGCTGTACTGTCATTACGACATTTTCATTTGAACAAACTGAAGCTGTAAAATCTGCAGCAATCAACTTGTGTGCAGCATTTGAATTTGTTATCAGGAAATACTTGAAAGTATATAGAACAGAGCAGCCCAGGGATGCAGGTATATAATTCTTTGAAATTTGTATCATATATGGACAAGGTGGATAAAAAGACACTTGGCACGCTTGCCTTCATTGTTCAGTCCATTGAGTATAGGAATTGGGAAGTCTGTTGAGGCTGAACAGGACATTGGTGAATCCTCTTCTGGAGTGTTGTGTTGAGTTCTGGTCACTCAGTTATTGGAAGAATATTATCAAGCTGGAGAGGGCTCAGAAGAGACTCACCAAGTTATTGGTGGGTATAGAAGGTTTGAGTTATGAAGAATGGTTGGTTAGGCTGACACTATTTTTCACTGGAGTGCAGAAGGTTGAAAGGTGATCTGATAGAACTTTATAAGATAGTGAGAGATTTAGATAGAGGTAATGGTAGTTGACTTTTCCCTAGGATGGAGGATTTCAAAACTTGGAGGCACATTTTTAAGGTGAGAGGAGAGAGATTTCAAAGGCAGAGGTACAATTACAACATTTAAAAGATGTTTGAATAGATACATGAATAGGAAAAAGTTAAAAACCACACAACACAGCTTTCGGAGCTAGTGCTTCCAAACAAACCTGTTGGACTATACCCTGTGTGATTTTTAACTTTGTCCACCCCAGTCCAACAATGGCACCTCCAAGTCATGAATAGGAAAGATTTGGAGAGAAAAGAGCCATGATCAGGCAGGTTGGACTCGTTTAGTTTGGGATTATGTTCAGAATGGACTGATGGATTGAAAGGTCTCTTTCTATGCTGTATGACTCTGTTTCAATAATGAACTGATTTTAATCTGTACTCAATGTGAAGACTTCAATGTTGGTGATACTTTCCCTCAGATTATTAATACTAACCACTCACCCCATAATCCAGACATTTCATTGTAAATCTACACATGGTCTGGCAACTGATAGTAGATATGAACAAGGAGAAGGAGCAGGCATTCAGTGCCTCAACCAGAGCCATCCATCGTTTACTTAGATCAGGTCGGGGTTATTCTCAGATTGTCAAGTGGGAGTCCTGAAGAGGGCCCTGCCCAAAACGTTGACTCTCTTGCTCCTCGGATGCTGCCTGACCTCTCTGTCTGGGGAAGCACAGCTAGAAGGATATGCCAAGAATCGTACATTCCTTAATTCATTCTCATGGTCACTGTGACTAGCCATCTTATGAGGCAAGTTACTATTGCTAAATGGGCACTTAGAAAACAGAAGCTTTTAACTATTGATTCCCCAATACTTTATGGTTCTAAAGTAAAGTAGTCCCATTTGGCCACTGATCTATGTCCCTTTCCAAATGACTTTTAAATGTTATAATTGTACCCACTTCCACCACTTCCTCTGGCAGTAAGAAAAATATCCCCCTCAGGTCCCTTTTAAAATCTTTCCC
Organism: Chiloscyllium plagiosum; assembly: GCF_037043375.1. NCBI lineage: Eukaryota > Metazoa > Chordata > Chondrichthyes > Orectolobiformes > Hemiscylliidae > Chiloscyllium > Chiloscyllium plagiosum. Next base: position 99,290,151 of record NW_028270167.1, read on the forward strand.
CTCTCACCTTAAATCTATGTATCTTGTTTTGGTCTCCCCTACCCTGGGGAAAAGACTTTGGCTATCACTTTATCAATGCCCCTTCATATTTTATAAACATCAATAAAGATCACCCCTCAACCTCTAATGTTCCAAGTATAAAGACCCAGTTTCTCCTTATAGCTTAAACCTTCTATTTCGGTGCCATTCTGGTAAATGTATTTGCAACCTTCCAATTTAATAGCATCTTTCCTATCGTAGAATGACCCTATTTGTATGCAGTACTTCACATGTGACCTTACCATTGTCTTGTACAAGTGTACCAAGATGTCCCAACTTCTGTACTCAATGCGCTGAACAATGAAGGCAAGCATGCAAAATGTTTTCTTCACTAGCCAGCCTACCACTTCCAAGGAAATATATACTTGCAGCCCAATGTCTCTCCAATTGAAAGCAATCCACAGGGCCCTACTATTAACAATCTTGTTCTTTTCTGTGTTAAGTGAAAGAGGCAGTACCACTGTGCTGCAACAGTGCTACATTAGCAGCTGCAATTAAGTCACATACATTAAACTGCACGAGACATCTCATGCAAATTGGCTTCCCAAGTCTCACACAGTTTGAGCATAGAAATTGGAACAGTACAACACAGGAACAGGCCCTTTGGCCCACAACATTGTACCAAACATGACAAATTAAAGTAATCCCTTTTGTCTTCCCTTAGTCCATATCCATCCATCCATTCCTTGCATATTCATGTGCTTATCTGAAAGCTCCTATCATATCTGCCTTCACCACTACCACCAGCAGCACATTCCAGACTCCTACTACTTTTTAAAAAAAGACTTGCACCTCACATCTTCTTAGAACTTAACCCCTCTCACATTAAATGCATGCCCCCTAGTGTTAGACATTTGACCCTGGGAAAAAGATTCTCACTGCCAACTCACACATCTCAGTTCTGGAATTCTAATAAGTCTCCTATTGTACTCTGCTGCTCCAGAGAAAACAACCCAAGTTTTTCAAGCCTCTTATCATGCACACCTTCTAATCTAGGCAGCATCCTGGTAAACCTCTTCTGCACCCTCTCCAAAACCTCCACATTCTTCCCATCATGTGGTGACCAGAATTGAACTCAATACTCTAAGTGTGTCCTAACTAAAATCTTATATAGGTTCGACATGCAATCCTGAGTCTTGTACTCAATTCCCTGACCAATAAAGGTAAGGATACCATACACCTTCTTAACACCCTGTCTACTTTCATGGCCACTTTCAAGAAGCTATCGACTTGAACTGCAAGATCCCTCTATACATCGATATGTTCAGAGTCCTGCCATTAACTTATATTTTTCCTTAACATTTGATTTCCCAAGCAGAGCTTCTCGCAATTACCTGGATTAAACTCCATCTGCTATTTCTCTGTCCATATATGCAACTGACCTATATCCCAATATTTTTTGACAAACGCCTAACTACCTACAACTCTACCATTTTTTGTGTCATCTGCAAACATACTAATCCACCCACCTACTTTTTCATTCAAGCCGTTTATCCACATCACAAAATAGCACAGGTCGCAGTCTGGATCACTGCGGAACTCCAATAACCATGGATCTCCAGCCAGAAAAACACCCTTCCACCATTACCCTCTGCCCTCTAAGGGCCAGCCAATTCTGAATGTGAGTGACCAAGTCACTGTGGATCCTATGTATCATAATCTTCAGGATAAGCCTACCATGAGGGACTTTGTTGAAAGCTTTATTAAAATCCATGGTAGAACAGTGGATACTGTCTACCTCATCGATCACCTTTGTCATATCCTACACAAAGCCATATGGACTGTCCCCAGTTAGGCCACACTTTCCTACTGCACATACATCCTATCCCTAAGAACACTCTTAAATACCTTCCCAACCACTGATGAGAGACTCACCGGTCTGTAGTTTCCTGGATTTTCATTCTTGAACAGAGGAACAACATTAGCTGCTTGCCAGTTATCCAGGATCTCTCCAGTGGCCAGCAAGGATGCAAAGATCTTTGTCAAGGCCCCAGCAATCTACTTTCTTGCCTCTCTCAATAACCTGGGGTAGATATCATTGGGCCTGGGGACTTATCCATCTTAAAGCTCTTAAGAGACACAGCACCTCTTCTTTCTTGATCTCAAAATGCCCGAGTATATTAGCATTTTCCACATTCATCTCACTCTCCTCCATATCCTTCTCCTAGGTAAAGACCGATCCAAAGTGCTCATATCCTCTGCCTCCAAGCACAAGTTCCCTCCTTTATCCTTGAATGGTCCTACCTTCTCCCTAGACAGCTTTTGGTTTTTAATGTATGCATAGTCTGCCTTGGGATTCCCTTTAACTCTACTTGTCAAGGTCATTTCACGGCTCTTTCATGCTCTCCTCCCTGCTCGTGTACTTTCCTGCTTTCTTTATAGTCCTCACAGATGCTGGCCGGTTTAATTTCCTAAACCTTACGTATGGTTTTTTTTCCCCCTTTTGACCAAATTCATCACCTCACTCACCATGCAAGGGTCCCTTACCTTGTCATCCTTGTCCTCCCTGGAACATGGTAGTCCCAATATTGATCCCTGGGAACTCCACTCAGGAAACTTTCTTCTAGCTAGAAAAAATGTCTATTGAGTACAGGAGTTGGGAGGTCATGTTGCACATTGGTTAGGCCACTGTTGGAATAGTGTGTGCAATTCTGGTAGATTAGATTACTTACAGTGTGGAAACAGGCCCTTCGGCCCAACAAGTCCACACCGACCCGCCGAAGCGCAACCCACCCATACCCCTACATTTACCCCTTATTACCTAACACTACGGGCAATTTAGCATGGCCAATTCACCTGACCTGCACATCTTTGGACTGTAGGAGGAAACCGGAGCACCCGGAGGAAACCCACGCAGACATGGGGAGAACGTGCAAACTCCACACAGTCAGTCGCCTGAGTCGGGAATTGAACCCGGGTCTCTGGCGCTGTGAGGCAGCAGTGCTAACCACTGTGCCACCGTGCCGCCCACGGTGGCACAGTGGTTAGCACTTGCCTATTGGAAAGATGTTGTGAAACTTGAAAGGGTTCAGAAAAGATTTACAAGGATGTTGCCAGGGTTGGAGGACTTGAGCTACAGGAAGAGGTTGAGTAGGCTAGGGCTGTTTTCCCAGAACTTCAGAGGCTGAGGGGTGACCTTATTGAGGTTCATAAAATCATGAAGGGCATGGATAGGATAAATAGACAAAGTCTTTTCGCTGTGGAGGGGGTAGTCCAGAACTAGAGGACGTAGGTATAAGTGAGAGGGGAAAGATATAAAAGAGACCTTTTTCATGCATAGGGTCTGTTTACGTGCTGTACATCTCAATGACTCTATGTTTCTCTTTCCTATCACTCAGTTAATGTTGCATCCTTGTTACACTGCTTCTTTTACCATGACCTATAACATTTCACACAAATCTGCTGTGTGGTACCTTCTGGAAATCCACGCATATCACATGGATTTCCAGAATCATATTAGCAGTATTGCCCTTATCGACCCTTTCCATTAATTTATCAAAAACAAACTTCAGCAAATTGGTTAGCACTGTTGCCTCACAGCGCCAGAGCCCCGGGTTCAATTCCCGCCTCAGGCGACTGACTGTGTGGAGTTTGCACGTTCTCCCCGTGTCTGCGTGGGTTTCCTCCGGGTGCTCCGGTTTCCTCCCACAGTCCAAAGATGTGCAGGTCAGGTGAATTGGCCATGCTAAATTGCCCGTAGTGTTAGGTATAGGGGTAAATGTAGGGGTATGGGTGGGTTGCGCTTCGGCGGGTCGGTGTGGACTTGTTGGGACGAAGGGCCTGTTTCCATACTGTAATCTAATCTAAAAAAAACTACCCCTTGACCTTTCCTATCCCACCCACCTTTTTCCACGTGACTGCTAGCTTTATACCAAATAATCATTGCCAGACACTTCCTCACTTCCAGTGTTCAACCGACAAAGCTACAAATGGCTGGATTACACTTAAAACCCTTTACAAAACAAAGCCGTAATATTGATAACCCTCCAGTCTCCTGACACCTCCTCTCAGTCCAGAGGAGACTGTAATGTTGTGGCCAGTGCCCCTCTCACTTCAATCAGAATCCTTGGATGTATCTCATCCTGATCTGGTGTCCTGTTAACCCCGAGCGCCAACATCATTTGGACAGGTAATTGGATAGAAAAACTTTCCTCCTCAGTGTATCCGCACATTAACAGTTTACTGATTAGTATCATAACTGTTTGCTTACCTTCACTGGAAACATTTGAAAATAAACTCTCCAAATTCCTAACCGCGAGCTCGCGCAGAGTCGGTGAAACGGCCGCGCCTCGAGACCCCGCATGAGCCCAGGGCGGGCCTTAGTCTGTATCCAGCTCCGATTGGTCAAAGCGTCTATCAATCTCGTGGTTGCAGCCAATAGAAAATGATGTGCGATCTAGGGATTTGTCGCCGAGAAATGAACGTGGAGGAGACGGTGCTCAGTGTCAATGATGGAGAGTCAGAGTTAAAAATGTGGTGCTTGAAAAGCACAGCCGGTCAGGCAGCATCCAAGGAGCGGGAGAATCGATATTTCAGGCATAAGCCCTTCATCAGGAATCCTTCATCACATTCCAGATGAAGGGTTTATGCCCGAAACGTCGATTCCCCCGATATTTTGGGTGGCTCAGTGGATAGCACTGCTGCCTCAGAGCACCAGGGTCCCAGGTTTGTGCCGTCGCAGTCACCTGGGCCAACTTCCATTTTGTACAGAGATCAAAGATGGCCAGGGTCCGAAGGGACTCGATGTACAAAGCTCTGGGCAATGGGGAAAAAACACACTGTGAGAAACAAAACTCACATATTGATAAATTTCAGTCCGAGTCAAATTCTGAAGCAGCGAACTTTATTGATACGTACTTGCAAGAACGGGTGCCTTACGAGTAAGCGCCCCGATCTGAGGGTTACATTCTGATTTATGCTGTTCAGCTGTGTCTCTCGGTCCTCCACTTTCACCTCATTGGTTACTTTTGCTGTAGCGTGTAGCCTATCACAAGCTCCAGCTTCACTCTGCCTTTGTCTAGCTTCTCTCCACCTCTGTTTACTTCTCCCATTACTCTAAGCCTGTCGCCCCTTACTCTTATTTATCTCATTCCTTATATGTGACTATCCTGGCATCGTTTGCTGTCTTCGTGCAATCATCCTGCCGAACTAAATTCCATCCGTTGGCGACTCCCCTCCTGAGACTGGCACACTATTCTCCTGTTACTGGTACATCCTGCTACACGGTCATTCTGCCCTATCAGTCACAGATAATTCTACCTGTTTTCGCTTCTCACTGTTTAGTATTTGCATGCGCAGCCTAATTGTATAATGTAAACTTTTGCAGAAGCAACACCTGTTCCCTTATTCTATATAATTTTAACCCTATACCTTACAATCCCCCCTTTTCTTTTTGGCTACTAATTGTTGTCTTCCGCATTTTTCTCATATGTCGCCTTAGCATCATTCCTGAGACTTCATTTATAGTGGCTAATTCCTGAAGGTCACCCATCCCCTCATTGTTCAAGAGGTTAGGTCCCTCTGCCTGATTACCTTTTCGAGGCATTTGTTTTGCCAAGGCCGTCTCAATTTGCCACTGGGTTAACCCCCGTACACAAGGTATGATACAACAGCCAATTGCTGCCAGTACCCCTGCTACCACTATCAGGGAGGTGAGGATGGAGACGACCACGCCTTTCCACTTCCCAAACCATGATTCCAGCCATCTCGTGAGTGATTTGTCCACTCCTGAATTCTCAGCCAATTCTTCCACCAAAGTGGTCAATCCTCACAAGGCACGAGAGATTGACCCATCAGGTGCTGTATTATTTGGAATAAAGGTACAACAGCTCCCTCATAACATCACACATACACCCCCTTTTTCGGCTAGGATCATATCTAAGGCCAGTCTGGTTTCCCAGGCCATTCTGCTGGTTGCATCAAGTTGCTCCCAAATACCCTTGACCGCATCTCTAGTATAACTGAAGAAAATTTGCTGGTTGTAAAAAAAATTTAGTTTATCCAACCCACATTCTTGTTGACCGTTACCCACCAAAATAGGGCCAATTGAAAACCTGCTGCAATCTGGTTGCGGGCCTTGAACTCATCGGGGAGCCCTCTAGCTACTCCTATAGAGTCGAGATAAATCCTATCATCAAAGTAAGGATCTAATAACAACCTTTTACTCCTCTCATTCTTTGTTACTGCCACCTTCTCCTTCTCAAATGCCAAGGTGAATGGGATTGCCAATTGTACAATTGCACATATCCCTCTCCAGTCAGGAGGTAGGGTAGGTCGCAATATTCTGCCTCCACAGTACCACCAGAGATCCGCTCGGGGAACCCGGAATGCTGAGTAGTTCCCTCCTTTGTCTGTTTCAGTGTCATTCTGAGTTTCTATACATAACCTCAGCTCCCTCAAGTTTCTAGACCGATTTGTACCCTGTCGGCTTATACACAATGTGTGATTCCCGACCATGGTCAAAACCGGATGTGGGGCGGAGCTTTCAAATCTGTCTTCTCCAAGGGAGGGAACATTAGAGATAGGGATATACAATTCCTATCATTCCATGCAGTCTTATCCTGATACAGGGCTATCATACATTCCATGCCCTTCCTGTTTCGGTTCCACCCGAGCGGAAAGGGGACTATGTAGGTAACTGACCCTACCGAAGGCACATGCATAGCAATTGCTTTCATTCAGAGTTTTAACAGTGTACTTTACCCATTCAACCCAGGCATTTGCATCCCTGTATCCAGTTTCTATTTCAGTGGTCTGCTTCAAGTCCTTGACCTCTATAATTTTTACCACCTTTGGGTTGTTGGGAGGAGCAAAAGGATGTATCTTACTATCAAGTTGCTTGGCTCGTTTTCCGTTTCCTACGACTATGGAAACAGCAGCCCTAAAAACACTTCCCAGTGGCAGCCATTACTATCTTTAAATTATTACTAAGGAGTCGAGACCCATTTTTACGGGGAAAGGAGTCTTCAGAGGAGGTATTTTTAATGGTGAGATATATTGGATGGCACTTTCTGTCAGGACAGTCTAGGGCTGTGTGAAAGGGGGCTCTATGGATAGTGATGCCAGGTGGTGGTTTTTGCGAACCATACCCTGTGTCCGGTTGGGTCTTAAGAAGGATTTCGGAGGAAATATACTCCCTCTGATACTTTACATCTGCCCATTTTACTCGGTTGCAAGCATCGACCTCTATTACTTGCGGATATTCAGACTCAGGGACCGTTAATAACAAATATGGAGATGACAGCATCGTTTGACAAAATCCCATTACTAAGAAAGCTAATATGGTAACCCTAAGCGTCCCCAGCATCCTAAAATAGTATTGAAGGACCGAGAGATTTAACATGCAATACAATATATAGATATCAAAAAGAAACTATCCCACGTCCGCATAAAAATCAGTTACTTAAAGTCTTTTGAGTCTGAGTTTCTGTGGTTCTCCCGTCGATCCGGCCGTCCAGGCTTCTTTCTTAACCAGGGATTCCACCGGTCCTTTAATCCTGGTGTAGTGAGTCAAGCCTTTCCCCGCCGTGTGTATCGCTGCTTCAGTTGGCAAAAGAGCCTGGTACGGTCCCTCCCAATCCGGTTGCAATTTAGTTTCTGTCCATGACTTAATTAGGACCCAATCTCCCAGTCGGACGGGATGAACGGCGAATTCAGGGGGCGGAGTCTGTGCCAGTAATCCGTGTCTGCTAAGAAAGGACAAAGAGGAGGACAATCCCAGTATATACTTCTTTAAGAACAGATCACTAGTCTCCAGGGCTGGCAGTTCCCCTTTCGTTCCCAGATAGAGCAGACCAAAAAATATCTCATAATGGGACAGCCCCATATCTTTCCTTGGGGCCATTCGCACCCGCAAAAGGGCTATAGGTAAACACTTAGTCCAAGGGAGTCTGGTTTCTACTACTAATTTAGATAACTGCTTCTTGAGTGTCTGGTTCATTCTCTCACCTTTCCTGATGAAGGTGGGTGCCAAGGGGTGTGGAACTCCCAGGAGTTCCCTGGAAGTAAAATGAGTTCCCTGATCAGAATCTATACATTCCACTATCCCGTATCTAGGAATTATGTGTTCATGTATTATCTTGGACACCCCACTTGCAGTGGCAGTGACTAAAGATACGCCTCCACCCATCCAGATCGGTGATCAACCATTACCAGCATATACCTCAGTCTTCCCACTCGGGGTAATTTGGTATAATCTACCTGAATGCTCTGAAATGGTCTTAGCCCAGGTTCTCTCCCTCCTGGCACTTGTTTCCTCAATACCTTCTTGTTGATTTTCTTGCGTGTTATACATCCCTCACATATCTGTTTGGCTAGTGTATAGATCCCTGTGCATCCATATTTCCTTAAGACCAAATCACACATTGCTTGCGCTCCCAGTGATTCCCTGGTGTAAGACAGCCAGAATTTCTCACATCATCATGTTATTTAGCATCTCCTGGCCATCAGGTAACATCCAGCACCTCTCTACTGTCTGTGTAGCTCCCAGTTCTTCAACTCTCTCTCTCTTCCTTAGCGCTAAATAAAGGTCTCCTCCCAGGTTCCTGCACCATATGTACCAAAATATATATATTGTAGCGGGCTGAGGGTTCAGAGCTGCCTCCTTAGCGACTTCATTCGCCAGTCTATTTCCCTTTGCTTCAGGATCATTTCCCTGCTGATTTCCATTGATGTGGACTATTGTTATTTCCTTTGGCAACAAAAGGGATTCCAACACTTGCTTTACCAATTCCTCATGAGCTAGTTTTTTACCCCTGTTGTTTATCAGTCCCCTCTCCTGCCATATCTTCCCAAATGTATGTGCCACCCCGAAGGCAGACTTAGAATCTGGGGATACAGTTCCTTCTTTGCCTTCCAAGGTCTTAAGGGCCCTCCCAAATGAATAAAGTTTACAAGTCTAAGCCAACCAATCATTGAGTAGTCTACTAGCCTCAATAACACTCCCTTCTTCCGCGGTTATGTTAGAGCCCGGGTGTCCTTGGAGAAGGAGCACGCGGTGTCGACCAACACCCTGGAGTTGTTCAGGGAGAGGTGGGCGCTGCAGGGAGTGGAGTGCATCATTTCTCCCTCCAATTCTATTTTGATTTAGTCCCTCCCCTCCCCTTCACTGTTTTGATCACACAGCACTGTCCCTTGATGTGAAGGGCAGTGCTTGTCACTGGCCACCCGGGTGTTTTCCTATCTTCCTGGTGGTGGAAATTGAATAAAGATTCGTGCACTTTGTGTCTCTCACTGTGTCTCCCACCTGCACACACACACCATGGGAAAAAAAAATATAACCAGGAGAACACGGTGTCCACCAACACCCTGGAGTTGTTCAGGGAGAGGTGGGCGCCGCAGGGAGTGGAGTGCATCATTTCTCCCTCCAGTTCTATTTTGATTTAGTCCCTACCCTCCCCTTCACTGTTTTGATCACACAAAGAAAAAAGAATAACACTCCTTTCTATTCCATCCACTACTGCATATCCATTGTGTCTTCTACCTTCAATCAGTCTGGAGGACCCGTCAATGAACAGCCTGGCCCCTGCATGTAGAGGGATATCGCTAAGGTCCATTCTTACTTTAGTCTGATATTCTATAATGTCAAGGCAGTCATGTTCTGGGTCTGAGGGAGCTTCATCCTCCCCTTTCCAGAGAAAGGTAGCTGGATTCAGGCAAATGTATGTGATCAATGTAAGGTCATCCCTCTCTATTAGAATTGTGGGCGGCACGGTGGCACAGCAGTTAGCACTGCTGCCTCGCAGCGCCAGAGACCCGGGTTCAATTCCCGACTCAGGCGACTGACTGTGTGGAGTTTGCACGTTCTCCCCGTGTATGCGTGGGTTTCCTCCGGGGGCTCCGGTTTCCTCCCACAGTCACAAAGATGTGCAAGTCAGGTGAATTGGCCATGCTAAATTGCCCGTAGTATTAGGTAAAGGGGTAAATGTAGGGGTATGGGTGGGTTACGCTTCGGCGGATCGGTGTGGACTTGTTGGGCCGAAGGGCCTGTTTCCACACTGTAAGTAATCTAATCTAATCTAATATTTTAGAATTCTAGAGTCCGTAAGCCACCGCCCTGCTTTCTGATTTACTATGGTCCGTACCTGATGTGGGGTGCTGACTATTAAGGCTTCCCCTAAAAGTAAGTTTCCGACTCTCCTCTACCAATAAGGCTGTTGCTGCCACTGCCTGCACACACTCTGGCCAGGAATGTAGCTTTCCATTCTTTAATTAACAATGAATTAATGCTGTCATGTTTTAAATCAATATGACAGGTCACTGAGAATGTGTGAAGGAATCCTGCCAATTAATATTGAGTCAGGCTAATACAATTTATTTATTATAAATATTAATTCTTAATTATATGTATTATATAAATAAAATAATCATTATCTGTAATTCAGGATGGAAACGCAACAAGTGACTAAAACATTTTAAAAACTGTAATTGCGCAGTTCTGTTTGTTTACCGGTCACTTGTGACTTCTCATTCTGTTTCTGTAATTGTTTTGCTCGAGCACATTCATTTTTAAGACCCTCAACAGATTCCATAGCACCATTTGCAGTTAATTCAATCCCCAATTTGGTGGCAGTATCTTGTCATGAGCGCAAAACTGATTCTTTGTGCTTCTCATCACAGAACTGTTGCCATAGTCCAATTAAGTCTTTCGTTCCCGCTCCCAGGTTACATTGCCAGATCAATTGCTGAGCCGATTTAACCATTGAACAGCTTTAGGGCCACGTGATGACCATTCTTCATCACCCAATGTTTTGTTTAGACCTTGATTTTTTTTAAAAGAAATATTGCAATAGCTTCAAATACCAATTTATCAATTTATGCTTGTCTAACTTTAAAGCCTGTTTCTAACTATACATTTTGGAATCCTACTTTTAATATATATTTATATATTATAAATTCATTAATTCAGTATTTAATATTTAAAATGTAAAATGCAGACAGTTCCTAACTTTGAAATCCATTATTATTACCCGGTTTTAGTCCCTTAATTTAAATCCAAAATTAGTTTTCTTAAGTAGCCCTGACCAGTCATTGCTCAATTACAATGCTATAGGTCGTGAAATAACTAGAGCTGTCTTAAAAGGATTTGTCTATTCAAGTTTAAAAAACTTCTAAAGCATGAATAATGGCCGAATCCAAGGACACAGATATTAACCATAGGATTGATTTATTACAATCTAATGTTGAAATGAAACTGAAAAGGAGTTAACATTTTATTTCATAATCACTGTAAAATCCTTAACCTTAAAATAAATCATGTTAAATTTCCATAATAGAAATCAGATTCAAAACAGTCCAGAATCTCAAGCTCCAGGGAACAAAGTACAAACATTCAATCACCAACAAACAAATGTGCATTCAAACCGAATCACAAAGGGTTAAACTTTCAATTAGCTGTGCAGCTCTTTTCTCTCTGTCTCTCTCTCTCTCTCACACACACACACACACACACACACACACACACACACCGTATCTCACAGACACTTTTTGAGCTTCCCGCAACAACAACTCTAGAGGTTTCTCTTCCTCTCTCTTTACAAACACTCTCTGTGCCTCTCTTAATAATTCATCAAGTGATTTCTCACTCCACCCATCTATTTTCTGAATTTTCTGGATGTCTGGCCATGATTTAGTTACGAAGTGTATCCTCAGTAGCCCTTCAGCTACTAGCCTTCCAACACAAAGCTTAATATGATCCCTCCTGACTGAAAGGCTGTTTTCTGTTGACATATAAATTCAAATATTTACAAACACAGTCTTCGTCTGACCCATACTTGGGCCAGACGACGGCGGGACGAAGAATGGATTCCTTAGTCCATAAAAAGCAACAATATTTAATCATCTTTTTCCTATCTTTTTCCCTTGTGCAAGTATAATTTTTCCAATTTCACAACATCTTGCCCAACAAACTTTCTGGAGGTATGTTGTCAGGGACCCCGCCTCCATTTCCTTTTTTTTCCCCCAGAGGCTTTTACTTTACCCCCAGCACAGCCCATATTGAGGTCCTTCATTAGACACTTATTAACTACTAGAACTCAATCCCAGCCACCAAGGCAGCACTTAAAAATCTCTTTTCCTTCTTTGGTCCATGCTTGGAGTTGCCTGGCTCCCTATGCCTACTTACAACCTTTCGCCTGGTTCAGATAGACTGTCATCAGATCTCAATCAGTCAACCAAAAGGGGAAACCCACCGCCGAGGAACTCAGGACCGTTCCAAAAGGAATGGGATGCGTCTTCCCAACCATCGATGTTGCCTACCCCACTGGTGATGATGGACATCCCAGACGAGCCCCCAAATTGTAAGAAACAAAACTCATATATTAATAAATTTCAGTCCGAGTCAAATTCTGAAGCAGTGAATTTTTTTGATACACACTTGCAAGAACGGGTACCTAACAAGTAAGCACCCTGATCTGAGGGTTACATTCTGATTTATGCTGTTCAGCTGCGTCTCTCGGTCTCCCCTTTCACTCCATTGGTTACTTTTACTGTAGTGTGTAGCCTATCACAAGCTCTAGCTTCACTCCACCTTTGTCTAACTTCTCCCATTACTCTAAGCCTGTAGCCCCTTACTCTAAGTTATCTCATTCCTTATATGTGACTATCCTGGCATAGTTTGCTGTCTTCGTGCGATCATCCTGCCAAACTAAATTCTATCCGTTGGCCACATACCTCCTGAGACTGGCACACTATTCTCCTGTTACTGATACATCCTGCTACACGGTCGCTCTGCCCTATTAGTCACAGATAATTCTACCTGTTTTCGCTTCTTCTTTTTTCCTATGCCTGGTACATCCTGCTACACGGTCACTCTGCCCTATTAGTCACAGATAATTCTACCTGTTTTCCCTTCTCACTGTTTAGTATTTGCATGCGCAGCCTAATTGTATAATGTAAACTTTTGCAGAAACAACACCTGTTCCTTATTCTGCACAATTTAACCCTCTCCCTTACACTTCCCATTGAATTTGTTTTTTTTTACACAAAGTACTTGCAACTGTCACCTGAAACAGACCTGAAGCTACTCAATTTTATTTCCACCATTAAAAAAAACTTCCAAAGAAGCAATTCAGCAAAACAAATATCCCAAGATGTGTATATGCTTGTGTTTAAGCATAACCTCATAAGGCCATGTGTTCGGGCTGTGCAAGCTGATACCAGGATCCGGTCTCAGCTTCCAGCAGGACACCAACAGGCGGAAGGTGTAAACCTGCTCCTTCCGATGGTCATATAAATAGACAATAGGTGCAGGAGTAGGCCATTCAGCCCTTCGAGCCTGCACCGCCATTCAATATAATCATGGCTGATCATTCCTAATCAGTATCCTGTTCCTGCCTTATCTCCATAACCCTTGATTCCACTATCTTTGAGAGCTCTATCCAACTATTTCTTAAATGAATCCAGAGAGTGGGCCTCCACTGCCCTCTGGGGCAGAGCATTCTACACAGCCACCACTCTCTGGGTAAAGAAGTTTCTCCTGAGCTCTGTCCTAAATGGTCTACCCCGTGTTTTTAAGCTGTGTCCTCTGGTTCGGCACTCACCCATCAGCGGAAATATGTTTCCTACTGCCAGAGTGTCCAATCCTTTCATAATCTTATACGTCTCAATCAGATCCCCTCTCAATCTTCGAAACTCAAGGGTATACAATCCCAGTCGCTTCAGTCTTTCAGTGTAAGGTAATGCTGCCATTCCAGGAATTGACCTAGTGAACCTACGCTGCACTCCCTCAATAGCTAGAATGTCTTTCCTCAAATTTGGAGACCAGAACTGCACACAGTACTCCAGGTGTGGTCTCACCAGGGCCCTGTACAGCTGCGGAAGCACCTCTTTGCTTCTATACTCAATTCCTCTTGTTATGAAGGCCAGCATGCTATTAGCCTTCTTCACTACCTGCTGTACCTGCATGCTTGCCTTCATTGACTGGTGTACAAGAACACCCAGATCTCTCTGGACTGTCCCTTTACATAAATTGATTCCATTGAGGTAGTAGTCTGCCTTCCTGTTCTTGCCACCAAAGTGGATAACCATACATTTATCCACATTAAACTGCATCTGCCATGCATCTGCCCACTCACCTAACTTGTCCAGGTCACCCTGTAATCTCCTAACATCCTCATCACATTTCACCCTGCCACCCAGCTTTGTATCATCAGCAAATTTACTAATGTTATTGCTGATACCATCTTCTATATCATTAACATATATTGAAAAAAGCTTTGGTCCCAGCACGGATCCCTGCGGTACCCGACTGGTCACTGCCTGCCATTCCGAAATGGAGACGTTTATCACTACCCTTTGTTTCCTATTAGCCAACCAATTTTCAATCCAATCTAGTACTTTGCCCCCAATACCATGCCCCTTAATTTTACTCACTAACCTCCTGTGTGCGACTTTATCAAATGCTTTCTGAAAGTCCAGGTACACTATCTCTACTGGATTTCCCTCGTCCAACTTCATAGTTACATCCTCAAAAAATTCATGAAGATTAGTCAAGCATGATTTCCCCTTCATAAATCCATGCTGACTCTGTCCTATCCTATTATTACTATCCAGATGTGCCATAATTTCATCCTTTATAATAGACTCCAGCATCTTTCCCACCACTGAGGTCAGACTAACTGTTCTATAATTTCCAGCTTTCTCTCTCCCACCTTTCTTAAAAAGTGGTATAACATTAGCCATCCTCCAATCCTCAGGAACCGACACCGAATCTCTTGAACTCTGGAAAATAATCACCACGATTTCCCGAGCCACCTCCTTCAGTACCCTGGGATGCAGACCATCAGGCCCCGGAGACTTATCAACCTTCAGACCTAACAGTCTCTCTAACACCAAATCCTGGCAAATATAAATTCCCTTAAGTTCAGGTCCTTCAGCCACTTTTACCTCAGGGAGATTGCTTGTGTCTTCCCCAGTGAACACAGATCTGAAGTACCCATTTAATTCCTCTGCCATTTCTTTGTTTCTAGTAATATATTCCCCTGTTTCTGTCTTCAAGGGCCCAATTTTGGTCCGAACCATTTTTTTGCCTTGCACATACCTAAAAAAGCTTTTACTATCCTCCTTAATATTCTTGGCCAGTTTACCTTCATACCTCATTTTTCCTCTGCGTATTTCCTTCTTAGTAAACCTCTGTTGCTCTTTAAAAGCTTCCCAGTCCTCAGTTTTCCCACTTATCTTAGCTATGTTATACTTTTTCTCTTTTAACTTTATATGTTTCTTTACTTCCCTCGTCAGTCTCGGCCGCCCATGCCTCCTCCTGGGATCTTTCTTCCTTTTAGGAATGAACTGATCCTGCAACTTCTGCATTATACACAGAAATATCCGCCATTGTTCCTCCATGGTCATCCCTGCTAAGGTATTGCACCATTGAACTTTGGCCAGCTCCTCCCTCATAGCTCCATAGTTCCCTTTATTCAACAGAAGTACTGTCACTTCCGACTGTACCCTCTCCCTCTCAAATTGCAGATTGAAGCTTATTGTATTGTGGTCACTACTTCCCAATGGCTACTTCACTTCGAGGTCTCTCACCAATTCTGGTTCGTTACACAATACCAGATCCAGAATTGCCTTCTCCATGGTCGGCTCCAGCACCAGCTGCTCTAAGAATCCATCTCTGAGGCACTCCACAAAGTCTCTTTCTTGAGGTCCAATACCATCATTATTAATTTCTTGAATATATTCCCCGTATACACAATGTTCTTACCATGATTGTATTTTGTTGTTTATTTTGTTAATTTTTTTGATGATAAGCAGGTTCGAAACTGTCATAAAACTTTCTTGCGGTGCTATATTTCATTCTGATGATTAAATTCTGAGTGTGTTTTATTTGATTCGGTTGACCTGAGTTGATTGGATTCTGACTTTGTTTTTACTTGATTGTGTTGAATTGCACTGATTGGCTTTTGAATTTGTTTTATTTGATTCTGTTGAATCGAATTGGTTGGATTCTGATTATCATTCATTTAAATCTGTTGCTCTCAGTTGATTCCATTCTGATTTTATTTTCCTTGATTCTGTTGCATTAAGTTGATTGGATTCTTATTCAGTTTGTGGAATTGATCTGCGTTTTCATGCTTTCAGAAATTGGTGTTTTCTTTCTGGTGAGGAGGTGGTCTTTCTGGATTACTTTTAAATACCAATATTTGTGAAGTTATTTGTTTTTCCTGAATCGTTTCTGCATTTGTTAAACTCGGATGGAAATTTTTTTCTCTGCTTGATTGAAAACATTACATCCGTTTGAAAACCAACTTAAGGCAGAAACACGGAAGTGTGAGAAATGAAAATAACATTTTAGTGCATTGACGTTTTTTTAAATTCTCAGTTCTTATTGTAAACTAAGTAAAAATTTGTTTTGAGTAGCTTCATTCAAAATAAAATTTGGGACTCAGATCTGAAACTGCAGAATTGATCAGATTACGTAATTGAAACTAAACTTACTATAACACACAATTATAATGTGGTAGTGTTTGTCCATTGAACTAATTTTGTTTTGACCTTAAAGTGATTAATCAATATATGCCTTCAACTGCTCTACTGTGCACTGCACAAGATTGTCATGCTCAGAAAAGGTGAACAGGTTGGAACTAAATTGAACTGTTGCTGGAAACATTAAAGTTTTACATGTTGTTAAGTAAGTTCCCTCACAAGCAAGACTGCTGTTATGACTTCTTATTTCTATTCAATTTAATCATTAGTTTGCATGATACTAAGCGGTTTTGTTAGAGTTCAATGTGAGATTTATTTGTGAGGTGACATCATGTTCTTGGTTCTGTTGAAAATGTTTGCAGAGCCAGTTCTGCTGCAAACACATCGGTGTTCCTCAGTGTTGTGGTTTGGTGATCTTTGTTCTGTTGAGGAGGAAATGTGCTTGGGTAACATTAAATTTGTTATATTTGGGAAACTGTTTCTGGTTTCTACATTGTTATCACACTGTTTATATGTTTGGTAACAAGTCAACCCCTCCAGTTTCCTTATTCAATGCAATCAGCATGTGAGTTGAAATTTCATAAAGCTTAATGTTAAGTTAAAAGCAGATCGCAAAGGTTTTGGAAATGGAGGGAAAACAGATACCTTAGGGTGTGATTTTCACTTAGAATCAATAATTAAGGATTAATCTAATCCACTCTTTCCATTCCAAATTCAGAGCTCAAGTCGGGGCGGCACAGTGGCCCAGTGGTTAGCATTGCTGCCTCACAGCGCCAGGGGCCTCTGTTTGATTTCACACTCGGGTGACTGTGTGGAGTTTGCACATTCTCCCTGTGTCTGTGTGGGTTTCCTCTGCGTGCTCCGGTTTCCTCCCACAATCAATAAGATGTGCAGGTAAGGTGAATTGGCCATGCTAAATTGCCCATTATGTTAGGTGCATTACTCAGGGGTAAACGTAGGGAAATGGGTCAAGGTGGGTTACTCTTCAGAGGGTCGGTGTGGACTTGTTGGGCTGAAGGGTCTGTTTCCACACTGTCGGGGATCTAATCTGACTGTCTAGCTCAATCACAAGGTCTGTCTTCAAATAGTTTACAAGTCATAGAGGAAAAATAAATAGAATTTCAAAAGTATAATGTTCTAATAGTTCTTGCTATATGCCTATGTTATAATTAACCAAGAAACATATTTCAATTCCACGTTGCACTACACCCAAACTTTTTGGCTGGAAAAGATCATTGGCAAAGACCATTTGGAAATTCTGCTCAAAGTATTTTGATGAAGAACAGATCAGTTGCACTGCTTTGATCAGTTTCACAATTAATTTGAGATAATAAATTGTTATATCCCTGATTAAGCTGGATTTGCAGGGAAAAAGAATAAAGGTTAACTGAATAATTTAATCTGCACAGTGCTTTAGGTGTTCCCTATCTGCGCATTTTAAATAAAAAGTTACATTTTACAACAAAATATCAACTGAAGAATCATTCTTTCAGAAACAATTGCTATTGTGAATTATGTGACCAAGGCCAAATTCCGAATTAAATAAAATAATCCACTCATTAACTCACAGGACAGCGCGGCGGCTCAGTGGTTGCTGCCTCACAGCGCCAGGGGCCTCTGTTTGATTTCACCCTCGGGTGACAGTCTGTGTGGAGTTTGCACATTCTCCCTGTGTCTGTGTGGGTTTCCTCTGGGTGCTCTGGTTTTCTCCCACTGTGCGGGTTAGGTGAATTGGCTGTGCTAAAGTGAACACTGTTCAGGGATGGGTAGGTTAGGGTTCATTAGTCAGGGGTAAGTATAGGGTAGGGGGAATGGCTCTGGGTGGGTTACGTACTGTTCGGAGGGTCAGTGTGGAATTGTTGGGCCAAATGGCCTGTTTCCATACTGTTGGAAATCTACTCTAAAACTATAGGAATATTTGCTGCGAAAGCAGAGAATGTATTTTACATCGATGTGTTCAGACATATGCAGAGTTTATAAATTTGCAGAAGACATGAACTAGAGGATAACAGAGCACATTGTTTATTCAAACTGAAAATGGAGTAATATTTATTTTAATTAATATACTTGCCTGATTATAGCAATGTACCAATCTGAAGGAAACTGCTCGCATTAGTTAAGTGTGACAATCATTTAGATGAGATTTCCTGCACTATGGAAACGGGCCATTTGGCCGAACAAGTCCACACCACTCCTCTGTAGAGTAACCCACCCAGACCCATTCCCCTACCCTATATTTATCCCTGAGTAATGCACCTAACATTATGGACAATTTAGCATGACCAATTCACCTAATCTGCACATCTTTGGGCTGTGGGAGGACACCAGAGCACCCGGAAGAAGCCCACACAGACTGTCGCCCGAGACTGGAATCAAACCTGGGTCCATGGTGCTGTGAGGCAGCAGTACTAACCACTGAGCTACCCCGTGCCACCCACATTTATTTAGACATCAGTTAAAGCGGGCACCTCTGGACAGAAACATGTTTTCAATTCATACCTTTACCAACATTTTCGTTCATTACAAAGCAGCGAACAAGAAAATGAACTTGCCATTGTAAAGCAAACCTGACAGGAAATACTTGCCCTAATTTCTTCAACAGAAATGCATTTCCACACTGGAATGCAGTATTGGCTTTATGCTGTGCACGCAAAATCTCCAAAGTTCAAGACATGTTTTAAGAATATGCAAAGATAATTTAGAGAATAATCCATTTCCACCAGAGTTTTGCTTAAATTGGCAATATGTCCCACCTCAATAATTTTGTTGATTACTGTGACTTATTAAGTTTATTAAGTCGGTGGTTATCTATGTTCATTGTGAACACATTCTCGTTCACATTAATGGCTATCCTCTGGTTAGTTCCTATGATGAATGTTAAATTACAGTGAATATATTTGACGTGAGGAATTGAGCAGATGTATCTGCTAGGATCAAGACTGTTGTCCAGTTTGTTTCAGTGCTATCTCCGACTAACTTGTCAACCGGTCCTGACCATTTTCACATTGTCCGGTTCAGATACCTGAATCTCAGGTAGTTCAATTTCATCTCATGCTTCAAAACCACTTTTATCTGCCAGAAATGCAATATTTGATTAGGTGCCCCAGCATTGAGAGTCCTGACTAAGTTGTTCCAATCAGAACGAACACTTCAGTAACAAAAGGCAGATTGCAAGAGTTTTGAAATTGCTTGCTGGCAACAAGAGATATGTGATTGAGCGAGGCAAAGGGAAATATGTTGCTTATTTTCTTTGTGGCTGGGATGTGTTTAGTGGCACAGTGTAGAATCAGAAATTATTTTGCATCTTATTATTTGAAAACCTACCATGAGCTTTTAATGTCACTGGCAACAGTCATGATACACTTCAAAACATTTTAATCTATTTCAAACTTCGTAGACCATCTGGTGCAGCAACATTCACAGGGGTAAGAGGAAGGGAGTTCTAGGTTGAAATCCAGTGACAGTGAATTTATGGTAACACAATTCCTAGTTTTATTCCTCCGTAGTTCCCAGAGACTTTGAACAATTCAGAGATGCTGCCAAAGTATTCTTGGATAATTGTTGCAGTGCTACTTTGATTATGTAATCATTCTGGAACAACCTCGGTTGTTGGAAGGTGTTAATGATTAATATGGTTTATGCACTGTCAAACAGGTGGGCTGTGTTCTCCAAGATAGTGTGGAGCTCATTGTGTTCAGATCTGTTGTGATGTTATAGTAATGTCCCTCACTCTGAGCCAGGTGGCCTGTATTCATTTACAACCTGTTAGAGAGATATGTAATACCATCTCTTATCAGGTTAATTCGTGAAAAAAAGAATGTTGAGTTATGTTGGGTGTTGTTAGAATTCCACTCACAGAGGCTGGTGAAATCTATTCAATCACTGTTCTGACTTGTGTCTCTTAGATATTAAACAGAATTTTGGCGGTTAGCAACTTTTTCCAAATCAATATTTGTTCACAAGCTTTTGGGCATCGCCAGCTGGGGTTAATGGAGTAAGTCCTCAAAAAAATCCCAGCTTTTTGACTTGCTGTTCAAACAATATAATTTATAACTAATCCACAATGAATTGTTTTCGAAGCATTTGACGAGATTAGTCCTAGGCTGTGTTGCATTATATTAAACCAGTGCTGTGGCAGAATGTGATTGTTCAGTACGGTGGGGTTTCCGCTGAATCCAACACTTGCAGCAGATGGTGATAGCTTTTCAAATGGTCTTCAATCGCTATCTCAGATCATCTAGTACCTCTGCTAAGAATCCTTTTCCAACAGGAGTCAAGCAAACGCAATCGCTGTCTAACTCAACAGGTGTGAGTTCTTGTGCCAAAAACATGAAAACAATTTGCTGAAGAGGGGGTCTCTAGGTGTGAAACGTTAACCTTGCTTTCTCTCCACAGGAGCCGCTAGACATGCTGAGTTTCTTCAGAAATTTCTGTCTTTATTTTCAGTTTTCTAGCATTCAAAGTTTATTGTTTCATTTTTTAAAAATGTTCTGTTCAATGAAACAAGTTGTTCAGAGAGAAAATGCATTTGAACAAATTGAGAATGTTCAGAGATATTTAATATCAGAGAATCATTGAATGTGAGCGCACATTCAATGTAGTTTTACAAGAAACTAGCATGAAGTAACAACACACCCCAGAGAGCAGTGGCTGCTGTAATTGGGTGGGAGTTATTATGATCACTCAAGTAGAGAGTGTCAATACTCCCATTCCAAATACCTGTAATCAACAGAAGTTTTTTTAAAGAATGTATGAAACAATTAATTTGCTAAAATATTTTAATAAAAAGTGTTCACTGCCAGTGCTAGCCTAACGAATGACACAATGATAGGAAGGGGCAGGAGAAGGGCACTCAGTCCCTTGAGCTGTTCCACCACTTACTGAGATCATGGTGCATCTGCACGCAAACTCCACAGGCCTCCCTTTGGCTAAAACCCTTTACCACCTTTGATTAACAAGCAAAAACTATCCCAGATTTAATGATTCGACTGCCCATAACAAAGGGAGACACCGTTTTTGAAAGACATTTCAGTGAGAAGCTAAAGTGACACAATGAGGCTGAAATTAATTGGTCATGAAAATAAGCTTTACATTTCTGATTATTTCCAATTTAAACATCCGAGTCATCATATTCCATTAATTTTACATTATACCTGCCTGGAATAAAGAAATATAATTTGTGGTTGCCGTGCTAAAAATGAGGGAAGCTTCATTCCCATTATATGATTAAGAATTCCCGCCTCAGGCGACTCTCTGTGTGGAGTTTGCACATTCTCCCCGTGTCTGTGTGGCTTTCCTCTGGGTGCTCCGGTTTCCTCCCACGGTCCAAAAATGAGCAGGTTAGGTGAATTGGCCATGCTAAATTGCCAGTAGTGTTAGGTGAAGGGGTGAATATAGGGGAATGGGTCTGGGTGGGTTGCGCTTTGGCGGGTCGGTGTGGACTTGTTGGGCAGAAGGGCCTGTTTCCACATTGTAAGTAGTCTAATCAAGTAGCACTGTTTGTTCAGTGAAAACACAGTCAAACCACACAGAAGGAAACCATTCACAAGTCCCTCAAATAATTTTCAATTCTTCCAGTGATTATCTGCATCTCTAGACAGGTATGGACGTGCCAGACTTTTTATATCTCCTTGAGAAACCAGTCGACACCAGCCAACTTGAATTGCTGAAGTTTGTGTGGTATAAGGACATTCACGGCACTGTTCGAAAGTGAGTCCCATGGCTGTGAGCAAGGAAGAGCAAAGGGGAAGGGAAATAGTTGCAAGTCAAGATGGAGTCTAATTTGGAGGAAAGATCTCATTTACATGCATGCACACCCTTATCCTCAAAGATCACAGTTTTGGAACATGCTGCCGAAGGGACATGTCAGCATACAAATTAGAAGCTGAAGAAGGCACCTCAGTCCCTCCAGAATGCTATTCCATTCATGGGACCATCCTAAATCTTGCTGCTCACCAGTCTTTCCAACACCTGATAAAATTGAATCCGATTGTTCAACGAAAGAATGCTGAACCTTTGGAGTTCTCCGCCACAGAAATTGATTGAGGTCAAAACATTAAATGATTTCAAGAAGGAGATAGATTCCTTCAATCCTTAAAAAAAATGTTACAGGTATGTGGGGAAAAAGGCAAGCAGGGTACAATATTGGTTAAAAGTCTTGAAAACATTGAATGGGGCATGATTTGTAAGTTTGCACATGACACCAAAATTGGTGGTATAATTGGCAGTGCAAGTTATCTAAAAGTACAACGAGATCTTGATCTGCTGGGCCAGTGGGTTGAGGAGTGGCAGATGGAGTTTAATTTAAATGAATACGACGTGTTGCTTTTTGAGAAGATAAATCAGGTCATAACTTACAGAATTAATGGTAGGGCACTGGGTAGTGATGTTGAACAGAGGGAAGTGGGGAATCAGACTCATAGATTCATAAAAGCATTGTCTCAAGTAGCTAGCATATTGAAGGTGTTTGGCACATGTGCCTTCATTGGTCAGAGCATTGAGTGAAACGGTTAGGGCTTCATGTTGTAACTGTACCAGACATTGGAATGAACTGCCAGAAGAAGTGGTAAATGCAGAGATAGGTACAACATGTAGAAGACATTTGGACAGGTGCAGGAGCTGGGTAGGTTTGGATGGATAAGGGCCAAAGGGAGACAAATGGAATTAGTTTAATTTGGGAACGCTGGTCAGCATGAATGGGCTGGACCAAAGGAACTGTTTCTGTGCTATATGACTTTATGACTTTCTGACTTTATGGTGGAGTAGGCTCAAAGTTGGAAGCTGGTGAGATAGTGAAGGGATAGATTGGGAATGTGGGAGGGTTTGGGCTGGTAGGTTGTGAGGTGTTGGATGGCTGCTGGGTAAGCTTGCATGCAACCTGTCTGGCAGGGTGGCATCAAGGCAAATGGTAATGGGGTCACAAGGATAATTTGGTCGTATTGTGCTTGGTAGGTGAGGGATATTTGAGCTGAAATGTCGGAGGTCTGTCTTTGCAAAGCTTGTTAGTGGTGAGATTGGCAGGGTGCCAGGCTGGTTAGTGGAGAGATTGGCAGGGTGCCAGGCTGGTTACTGGAGGGATTGGCAGGGTGCCAGGCTGGTTAGTGGAGAGATGGGCAGGGTGCCAGGCTGTTTCAGGGGTTAGAAGGTCACTGTAATGAAGTAGTAGGTGGACGTGATTTCAAAATACAAGCTCAGAGTCTGGCAAAATGGCAGGTGGTAAAGGACATTTGTGAAAGGAGCTAGGATGCAAAGTGCACAGGTTGACTTGGGTAAGTTGAGATGTCAGTGACCAAGGGCTGAGGTCATGTCTGGGGGAGTGGGGTTCTGTCAGAAGTTGTGAAAATGATGGTGCCAGGTCCAGTAAGGGCCAGATTCAACATGGACCAGGTGCAGGGTGGCAGGAGTGGAATTGAGTGAAAGGAATTGAGTTTATATGTCCACCTGGATTATAGAACATAGAATGTTCCAGTGCAGTATAGGCCCTTCGGCCCTCGATGTTGTGCCGACCTGTGGAACCAATCTGAAGCCTATCGATCCTGCACTATTCCGTTTTCATCCATATGTTTATCTAATGACATTTTAAATGCCCTTAAAGTTGCGAGGATACTATTGTTGCAGGCAGTGCATTCCACGTCCCTACTACTCTGAGTAAAGAAACAACCTCTGACATTTATCTACCAGCCCTCAATTTAAAGTTATGTCCTCTCCTGCGAGCCATCACCATCCAAGGAAAAAGAGCTTCACTGTCCACCCCATCTAACCCCCTGATTATCTTATATGTCTCAATTAAGTCACCTCTCAACCTTCTTCTCTCAAACAAAAACAGCCTCAAGTCCCTCATCCTTTCCTCATAAGACCTTCCCGCCATATCAGGCAACATCCTGGTAAACCTCCTCTGAACTCTTTCCAAAGCTTCCACATTCTTCCTATAATGTGGTGACCAGAAGGGTACTCAAGGCTCCAACTGCGGCCACACCAGACTTTTGTACAGCTGCAGCATGACCTCATGGTTTTGAAACGCAGTCCTTCTACCAATGAAAGCCAACTCAAAGTATGCCTTCTTAACAACCCTATCAACCTGACTGGCAACTTTTCGGGATCTCTCTGCTCATCTACACTACCAATATGGATTGCCTTGGATGTGTTTCTTGTGATAGGGGTGGTGTATTCAGGGCATGAAAGGGTGAGTAACAGAGTAGGGTTTGTCAATGTGGGTGGGAATTTAGGTCGAGACAAACAGGGAGTGGTTAGTTTGAGAGATGAGGGTTTTGGTGGTGAACTGTGTGTCAGTTTGATAGTTATTAAAGTTAAAGAGTACTTGTTATTTTCTGAAATCATATTGACGTAAATAGTCAGCTCAGTCAGCTGTAATGCTTCAAAGTCTCTGAACCTTAATGGTCCTCCATTTTTCAGAGGCCTCTAGAATCAAGATAATTATAAATTAGAAGTTTCAACTTCCAGCCAATTGGCATGAGGTCAGTTGTGAGAGCCATCCTCCCAGTCCCAGTGCTCAGCTCCTGCCTGTGCTGCTGCTGCTGCTGCAGTGACCTTCCTCCCAGAGAGAACATTCTGCCTTGTATTGCTACATGAGGAAGGCTCACTGGATCTGAACTGTTCACTCTGATTTCTGTCCAGAGATACTGCCAGCGGTTGGGGTTTTCCTGCAATTTCTGTTTTTGTTTCTGATTTCCAGCAGCACGGTGCCTAGTGGGGCGGCACGCTGGTTCCATGGTTAGCATTGCTGCCTCACAGCGCTAGGGACTCTGGTTCGATTCCAGCCTCGGGTGACTATCTGTATCGAGTTTGCACATTCTCCCCATGTCTGTGTGGGTTTCCTCCCAAAGTCCAAAGATATGCAATCTGGGTGAATTGGCCAGGGATTGGGAGGTTAGGTCCATTAGTCAGGGTTAAATGTAGAGTAATAGGGTAGGGGAATGGGTCTGGATGGGTTACTTTTCAGAGGGTGGGTGTGGATTTGTTGGGCCAAATGGCCTGTTTGCACACACTGTAGAATTTCGATGAATCCGCATTTCTTTGGTTTGTATTTTGTGAAACCTCTCTGCTCTTCACTTGCAATCCAGTGGAAGTGTCAGTTGGTGCGATTTTCAAACAATTACTGGTGGTGGATTCAGATGTTCTTCTTCCCAAATTATATGGTAATGGCCAAGGTAGAGGGAATGTTTCTGAAGAGGGAACCAATAGATCATGATCAGCACCTGGTAAGAAACAAAAATAACCGCCAGTTATACTGTAGACTTCAGCAGGAGCATACTGCCAAACATTTACAGCTGAGGATACATTTGATTAACTGATATGGTCAAATTAACAGGAACTAATGTGCTCAATTGGTCATTCTATCCGAGAGACATCATCTCCCCCCACGCTTTATGGCCTGGTTTCCTCCTGTCAGGACCACAGCACCGGTTCTGTGATCTTTGGTTGTTTGGCGATGGACTATTCCCCTGCCGTAACCAAGGTAACCTGGAAGAAAGGTGGGGAGCTAATCACGACTGGATTGAAGACTTACCAATCAGTGAGAAACAAGAAGGGAACCTACACCCAGAGCAGCCAGTTAACCCTGCCCGGGTCAGCGGTACATTGCCCCAGCAAAATCTACTGTGAGGTTCAACACAGCGGGTCACACAAGAGCAAAGAAATGTCATGTCCAGGTACGTGTTGTGGGAACTGAGATAAACAGAACATCTGTGATTAATATGAATAATGCATTATTTATAACAGTTTTCACAGAATCACCTTATAGAGCACAGGAAAAGGCCCTTTGGTCACGGTGGTTAGCACTGCTGCCTCACAGTGCCAGAGATGCCTCATTCTGATCCTCTATCTTATGATCTGTGGTCTCAAAATGACATGGTAAAAATATGCAGTGACCTCTACTTGAAAATAAATCAAAATTTGTTCAATACTTCATTCCCTGCTCAGGAATGACTTGTTAGCCTTGGGCATTGTATGACACAGATTTTTTTTTTAATATCTGGTACTGAGCTCTTTAACTTCATTTATGGGATCAGACCACAGACCAAGTGGGTTTCACATTTGATTAACTGGGATAAACGTGCTCTCACTGAGCTACTTTAAGATGCTCTCTGTAATTAGTGAGTGAGGCAGGAGAATAAATTCTGGTGGTAATGCTACACTTGGGATAAATGAACTAGGAATTCGAGACATGCTGATTCAGCCTGATTTATTCAGATGTCTAATACAGTGAGTATTAGACATCTGAATAAAACCTGTGCACATTTCCATCGAGTTTGTAGATTAATTTAAGATGCTTCTGCTTGTTTTTTTTGTTCAATGAAGAAAGTAAAAAACGCAGCTTGATAAAGAAAGTGAATGTACAGACCAGTCATGACCTCATTGAATGGAGGGAAAGACTTGAGGGGATGGGTGTCCTTCATGATGTCCAGTGCTGCACTCAGTGTCTTGTTTTCAGATCTCCTCCAAATTCAGCCCACGAGGAATAACCTCATAAATTAGAGAATGATCTCACACCAATAATGCCAAGTATTTTTGATCACATTAAATATAATGAACAGAATTTCCATGGCCATTCACCGCTCCTGCAACACTTTAGAACCTCTGCAAATGCAGGAAGACAAAGACAATAATTAGGATTAATTACAATTTGTCCGAAATTCGGGATCTGATTTGGCACTCAGCGTGACCAGCAGCATTTGCACGTAATGTTCATGGACATAGAAATGAACTCATTATATACAGATGACTCTTGTCCCCAGTATCAATAGATGGTCTTAAGTGAGAGACCAACTCTGAAAGAAAGGTAACTTCATGGATTACATTGTGGTATCTTCAATGATTTTACTTTTTTCACAGGTTTCACTTTTTACAAAGCCAGTGTTCTTTAGGAATAATTACACAGGTTATGTTATAGTAATCACGAATGCTTTCACAGATCAAAATACATAAACAATAGTAAGCATCATTTCAGCAATAGTTGGAAGTTGCCATTTCGAAGGTGGTTACTTCACCTTGTGAGGAAATAACCTAAAGAGTGGGTGTTTTCATCCTAAAGAGGCATTTTCCATTGATTTTGATTTCTGTTTCATAGGAGACACTGTGTGCCATGATTACACAGTTAAAATCCTCCCGCCGCCAAGAGAACAGGTCTGAGTGGAGGCGACGGTGACATTAACCTGCATTGTGTCCAATCTTCCTTCTGGAGTCAGCGTCACCTGGATACAAGAAAAGAAGCCTCTGAAATTAAAAATTGCTGACCAGCCTGGACAGAATCCCGACAGCGTGTTCAGCAAATTAGACGTTTCTACTGCAGCCTGGCTGAGTTGAATGTGTACCACAGAATCTACTGACTCCGCTGAGAGACTCCATCCACAAGGAGAAAGGTGAGCGGTGAGATTAAAACACAAAGGATCCCATGTATGATCCAGATCCAGTTACACCAATGGCAGGCTTTGATTGGTAATGAGCAAACACCGTTGGGAGCATGAAAGATGCGTCTGATGGCAGGATAGCTAAGTAGCTGATTAAGAAAGAGACAGACCAAAGGATATTCTATTCTGGTTAAGTCAGATAAGGTTGGTAGAAGCCTGGGTTGTGAAGTCACCATCAGCAATGACAAATGGCCAGAGTGTCCTCGTTGTGGGCTGGAAACATGGAGGCGACTTTCAAATTAAACTTTTTACATCTTTTACTGAACATCATGGATACCATTCTGCTCCTTTTAGAAAATGAAAGTGAATAAATCCCAAATTAAAAATGGCATATTTTAATATTTAGTGAAATCGCGATATTGATTCTGGATTTTTATAGTTGATTTATATTTGTCTCAAATATTTTGCAGTGATTAATCCACGGGACCCATCAGTGTCTGTGCTCCTGCCACCAACAGAAGAAATCTCCGCTGAAAGGGTTCTCTCCCTCACCTGTTTAGTGAGAGGTTTCTCCCCCCGAGAGATCTTCGTCAAGTGGACAAACAATGGCGAGCCTGTAAATCCCATTAACTACGAGAACACCGAGGTAATAGCGGAGAGCGACATCACCTCCTTCTCCATGTCCAGCCTGTTATCCATTACAGCGGAAGACTGGGCCAGCAGTGCTTCTTACTCCTGTGTGGTGGGACATGAAGTGATTCCGTTGAAGATCATCAACAGAACAGTCAATAAATCCAGCGGTAAACCAAGTTTTGTAAACATTTCACTTGCACTGATGGACACTGTTAATTCATGTCAATAAAAATCTCAAAGTTTCATTTAATAATTCAACAAAAGTAATAAAGTTTTTTTTTCCTCCAGTTTTGAGTTAAATACACAACCGCTGAATTAATTGTTTCCTACTCTTCTATTCCATCTGTGCAGTTGAGATTAGATTAGATTCCCGACAGTGTGGAAACAGGCCCTTCGGCCCAACAAGTCCACACCTGCCTCCGAAGAGCAACCCACCCAGACCCATTCCCCTACATTTACCCCTGACTAATGCACCTAACACTACGGGCAATTTAGCATGGCCAATTCACCTAACCTGCACATCTTTGGACTGTGGGAGGAAATCGGAGCACCCAGAGGAAACCCACACAGACACGGGGAGAATGTGCAACCTCCACACAGTTAAATTGGATTATTAACAGGTCTGGGAAGTATGTCTTGTGCAGTTAATGTTGTTGCTCAGATACACCCTGGGTGAGAAACAGAGTAAAGCTCACTCATTGCAGGATTTCACCAAGTACCTTCTCCAACCTGCCACCTCGTGCTCCCGCGAGGAGGTTGAGTAATTCATCAACTTCACCAACACATTCCACCCTCACCTTAAATTTACCTGGACCATCTCTGACACCTCCCTCCTCTTCCTGGACCTCTCCATCTCAATTAATGACGACCGACTTGACACTGACGTTTTTTACAAAAACACCGACTCCCACAGCTACCTGGGTTACACCTCCTCCCACCCTACCTCTTGCAAAAATGCCATACCGTATTCCCAATTTCTCCGCCTCCGCCGTATCTGCTCCCAGGAGGACCAGTTCCACCACAGAACACACCAGATGGCCTCCTTCTTTAAAGACCGCAATTTCCCTTCCCACGTGGTTAAAGATGCCCTCCAACCCGTCTCGTCGACATCCCGCACCTCTGCCCTCAGACCCCACCCCTCCAACCGTAACAAGGACAGAACGCCCCTGGTGCTCACCTTCCACCCCACCAAACCTCGCATAAACCAAATCATCCACCGACATTTATGCCACCTCCAAACAGACCCCACCACCAGGAATATATTTCCGTCCCCATCTCATTCCGCCTTCTGCAAAGACCGTTCCCTCCGTGACTACCTGGTCAGGTCCATGCCCCCCTACAACCCATCGTCCCATCCTGGCACTTTCCCCTGCCACCGCAGGAACTGTAAAACCTGCGCCCACACCTCCCCCCTCACCTCTATCCAAGGCCCTAAAGGAGCCGTCCACATCCATCAAAGTTTTACCTGCACATCCACTAATATCATTTATTGTATCTGTTGCTCCCGATGCGGTCTCCTCTACATTGGGGAGACTGGGCGCCTCCTAGCAGAGCGCTTTAGGGAACATCTCCGAGACACCCATACCAATCAACCAAACCGCCCCGTGGCCCAACATTTCAACTCCCCCTCCCACTCTGCCGAGGATATGGAGGGCCTGGGCCTCCTTCACCGCCGCTCCCTCACCACCAGACGCCTGGAGGAAGAACGCCTCATCTTCTGCCTCGGAACACTTCAACCCCAGGGCATCAATGTGGACTTCAACAATTTCTTCATTTCACCTTCCCCCACCTCATCCTACTTCCAAACTTCCAGCTCAGCACTGTCCCCATGACTTGTCCGGACTTGTCCTACCTGCCTATCTCCTTTACCACCTATCCACTCCACCCTCTCCTCCCTGACCTATCACCTTCATATCCTCCCCCACTCACCCATTATACTCTATGCTACTTTCTCCCCACCCCCACCCTCCTCTCGCTTATCTCTCCACGCTTCAGGCTCACTGTCTTTATTCCTGATGAAGGGCTTTTGACCGAAACATCGATTTCGAAGCTCCTTGGATGCTGTCTGAACTGTTGTGCTCTTCCAGCACCACTAATCCGGAATCTGGTTTCCAGCATCTGCAGTCATTGTTTTTATCTCTGAAATCGGACAATGTCCATTCTACGTTGAGAGCAGACCATGAGTTTTGAACTTGGTGTTCCTGATTCCCCGATTGGCCATTCTTACAAAATTTAGGTTAGAGTGTTGCTGGAAAAGCATAGCAGTTCAGGCAGCATCCGAGGAGCAGGAAAATCGACGTTTCGGGCAAAAGCCCTTGATGAAACGTCGATTTTCCTGCTCCTCGTATGCTGCCTGAACTGCTGGGCTTTTCCAGTACCACTCTAATCTAGAATCTGGTTTCCAGCATCTGCAGTCCTTGTTTTTACCCATTCTTACAAAATTCACGTCAGTTTTAAACTGCCACATTGCACCAATTGGAAATGTAAATTTAAGAGACTTTTAATCTCTTCAAGAGATACCAATTGTAAAGAGTGCAGAGCAATTTGAATGTAACCTTTGTTTCTGGGAAACTGCCAGGATCTTGCCCCAGCGCATGAGTTGACAGAATGTATCTTCACTTTCACACCAAAGAGAACCAACAGATAAGTTGTTGTGGAGCACAGGGAAGAGGAGAGTGGAACGATGAACGGTCTGTACTCTTACTCCCAGTGCAGAGTATTCACAGTAGAGGTCCTCTGTAATGTAACCCAGTTACTAACAGGAACATTCACCTTCTTGCTTACTATTTGAAGATGTAAAATTTCCAAGCAAAATAATACCTTTGGAGCATGTTGGACATGCTTGGCCCTGTTAACAAATGATTAACAGTGACTCCCACAATCCGAAACTGTGTTTGCATCATCCCGATTTGTATTCCATAGTCTTGTCTCCGTTTTCTGGAGCACATGGGATCAATTATAATATTCGAACACCTGATGTTGCATTGTTTCAAATACAGAATATGAGTAGCTATTTTCTAATAAACATATTCAGAAATGTTATCTCTGGGGCAGTGGGGATTTGAACTCAAGACTTTTGTCTCAGAGACAGAAATTCTCTCACTGCAACAGAAGAGTTGCTCATAAAACGCTTATCTCTTCACGATGATGGGAAATGTTTCCTACAACACCAAGGTCAGATCAAATTGTGGGCAATCCATTAAAATTAGAACAATAAAATTAGAATAATAAAAATTGCAGTCTGGTATAAGAGCAGAAACACACACAGATACAGATAGATGCTCACAAATGACACACGTAAAGACACATATGCAGGCCCTCACCTAAAGACACATTTATGTACACACACACACACACAGATGTGCATTCAATAAGACGTCACATACGCATACACGCACAGAGCCACAAATGCAAATGATACTTGAACATTCAGCTAAGCTCTTACAAAAACTCACACGCACCGAAAGAAAAGCTCATACACAGATGAACAGGGGTACTCACACATAACCATGAAAAACATAGACACACGGTAACACACAATGGACACAAATACATATACATTCATACAGCTCAATGCATACAGACATAGATACATGACCACAGATACAACAAGCCCTCCTGCATGTCGACTCACACAGGCACATAAATGCACAGAGATAAACATTAATATCATTATTCTCACATTTTCATAATCACAAACATATGATGACAGAGGCACCTTAATTATTTATTTTTAAACCACTTTGATCAGCAAGTATACGCGGTCACACATACACACAAATTCAGACACGCAAGTGCGCAGGACAACAAAACGTGGGGCATTTATTAAACAAGGATAATGGCACAAGCATCAGCAACCATCCACACACAATAACTCAAACAAGCTTATCAAGATATGGTTTAGGATAGATTGCCACACAGGCAGACATCATCACATAAATATAAACATCCATCAAAACATGACGCTGCACGCTAACGTTTATTAAGCACAAACATGAAAATAACCTAGTGTCGGTAGGATCTGAAATAGACACATAAACACACATTTTAGATAGCACTAACGAAAAGTGAACAGTCACAAAGACATTACCAGATAAACATAGGCATCAACAAAGTGGCATATTAGCATGATGATGCTTATAATTGTGAACTGAACAAAATGCACGTGCACAAACATGTGAGCACACCAGCAGTAAAGGAGCATGAATGTGTTTATTCATGCACAGACTCCAACATGGGCAAGAGTGAGGTCAGAGTACCTCATAACCACATACACAAACTTAAAGGAAAACCATACACATCAAGCATAGATCAAATACATTAAGGTACACATGAACAAAAACGTATTCCTAAATGTAGAGACCCAACAAACAGATATATGAAGCAATGTCCTTAGTGTGGGTGTAACTTATATTCATGATCTTCTAGGAGAAAGTGAGGACTGCAGATGCTGGAGATCAGAGCTGAAAATGTGTTGCTGGAAAAGCGCAGCAGGTCAGGCAGCCGATTCCTGAAGAAGGGCTCATGCCTGAAACGTCGATTCTCCTGCTCCTTGGATGCTGCCTGACCTGCTGTGCTTTTCCAGCAACACATTTTCAGCTATATTCATGATCTGCCAAGCAATTGGCCACCAATAACTAAAGATGAGAATAACATTTGAATTTTTATCCAATGATGGCCACAATTTTCAACTAATTTGCTGTCACAGCCTATATTTAAAATATAATAATATAATTAAAATAATCGTTCGTAATAGGCATTCCTCAAATAATAATATCTTTCAATAATAGATTAAAAGAAAAAAATAATTTAAAATGTTCTGACACGCACAGTGAAGAAAGAACATGTGCAGTTAGTATTTGCAAGTTCTTGCTGAGAGTCAATAATGCACTAATAGATACAGATAGTCACATTTGAGAAACATCTGACTGCGTTATGAAGATGTAAAGGTCTCTAATTACATGACTTGGATGCAGATAGATTGGACTGGATCAATAAAGTATTTAAGTGCGTCCTCTCGGCTTTATATTTGTAGATTCAATAGATCGCACCTGGATTGAAGATTATGAGGATGATAATGGCAACTGCTTCCACATTCATCACCCTGGTTGTCCTGAGTGTTTTCTACAGCGCTGCCATCACCCTGGTGAAGGTGAGAATAATCACATCTTTCACACGCCAAGCAGCCCAATATGTTTTGTGAAATCTCTAAGTATGAATAAAAATTAAAACTGGAATGCCCCTGACCATAAACATCTACGTCATTGCTTTCTCTCTCTTTTCCAGGTTAAGTGAATGAGTTGTGGACCCCGTCGGTTTTCCTGATCTGCTTATCAAGGTCTCTGAATTCCCAATCTACAATCTGTCCTGTTGCTGACTCTAACAGTGAGATTACTTCAGTTTAACAGCGTGTTACTGAGACAATTATTGATGGATTGTCCTTTTTACTTTGATATCGTTGAGATGGTTGTGGTTGGAAGAATTTGTAGCTTTCCAGTTGTTTGAAACCTATTTATTTTGTTTTTATTTGTTCCTTATCCAGAATGGTTGCCTATCCTTTATGATGAGCCTTTGTATTCCCTTTCTGTTGACTGTTACAGATGTAGAGAAAACTCACAGCTCACAGCACACACGATCTCGTCTCAATGTGGCATCCAGTCTTTGTATTCACTTCTGTTAACTTTAACATAAATTGTTGGATAAAAATGCTCTCTGAAATGGTTAATAAATCTTGAATGAATGTGCACTAACCTTGAGTTTGCTTAGTTCTTTCTTCAAGGCCAGTCAGTAATAATACATTTTCCCACGTCCCACTCCTTTCCCAGCCAAGTAATTTCACTTGTTCTTTTTGGTTGTGTTTCATCCAGTCATTTAAGCTAATACTGCGTCACCATGCGGCTCACTAATGTCAATGTATCTTTCACACGGTACGCCTTCTGATACACTCCAGAGGCAGAATGATCAGTCAGCATTTCATCTTATGCACCAAAGGTACTGACTGGCCTTGGGTCACGTAATGGTACAAATGAGGAGCTTTGCTCCACCAGAAGCCTAAAAAAGGCAGGCAACGGAGTTTGAAAGTTTACTCTGCTCTGTCGAAACGAAAAGTCCTCCCAATGTGGGGACAGCCTGGGTTAGTAATGCAGAAATTGCCACCTAAAGCGCCCAATGAAACATTCATCAGCAAAACGACAACCTTCAGTCAGGTATTCAGGCACAACACGTGCACAATCCCAGGGTGGATTCTCAGAACTGGAGTTTTTCCTCATACATAAATCTCATGGAGCGCAAATCCTGGGACCTATTTGATACAGCACACCTGTCAAGTCCCAGGAAATGAGGCTGAGTTATATCTGATACAGGGATATTACTGAACAGCAACCCTCAAAAAGAATAAATCAGAGGTCGATGTCGATCAGGCAAGGCAGAGCTCAGAAGTACTGGAAATATTCAACCATTGGATTCTATATGATGCAAGACGGAATTGAGAACCAATCGCAGCAACTGCTCACAGAGTCTGGAAACTATCAGCAGAGGAGAAAAGTCTATTTCTCAAAGTCAGTGAGGTCCATCATCTCGGGAACAGTGTTGTGAAGCGGTTGCGCAGCCTGTCTCATAGATTTACATTTTTTCAAAACTGTGGCACCTGAAACTGGATGCAATATTCCAGGTGAGACAAGCGACTGTTTTATTTCAGTTTAACATAATTGCTTTGTGTTTGTTCTCTACAGCGTTATTGATGAAGTCGGGTTGATTTGCTCTTCTGTCCACACTCCCTGATTAGTGCACATATACATGGAGGATCCTCTGCTCCTGCACCCCTTTGGGTTTACACCCTCACTATTCGATGTTCCCCTGAGCTCATCACAAAACAAAGAAGCACGTCACCCCTCCCTGAGACTGAGATCTATCTGACACACCAATATTAATAAATAACAACCCTCAAACATTATAAATCACAGGTCGATTTCAATCAGGGAAGGCAGTGATCCGAAGTACTGGAAACTTTGCTGCTTTCCATGTCCTTTCCCACAAACCCTCGGTAAGACTTTGAAGCTCTTAGCTGTTCTTCCAATATCTTAATATTTTACTTTAAATTGTTAATAGTTTTCTGTAATTTTGCCTTATAGACCAAAGCACAGGTTGGAACAATAAGAACTCCAAACACTGAACTCCGAGAACATACACAATAAACAACCTACATTCTGAAACGGCTAACACCCATGAACAGATGGTTGACAAGTATAAAACAGCCATGGTTTTAATAGCTTGGATGCTGACGAATTTGTTAAGTGTTCAAGAAAAGTTTCCTCATTAATATGTCGATGTAACTACCACAGAAGGAGCAAAACCTGACCTACTCTTGTGACATATGTCAGGGCAAATGACTGAAGTGTCAGTAGCGGAACAGTTTGGTGCCAGGGATAATAATTTGATTAGTTGCAAAGTATCTATGGAAAGGATTGGCATTGTTTACAAGATAAAGTTGTTAATTGGACTTGGGAAAATGTTGATAGTATGATACACAAACTTTCAAGGGTTGCTTGAAGTGGACTGTTTGCAGCTAAAGTGTTGGCCAGCAAGTGGGAAGCTTTCAGAAATAAGATAACGAGAGTTCAGAGGCATTATGTTCCTGTTAAAGTGAAGGTAAGGCTTGAAAGAGGTGGGAACACTGGAGGAATAAAGTTATTGAGGCTCTGGTTAAGAATAAGAAGCAGTCATATGTAAGACATAGATAACTGAGATCAAGTGAATCTCTTGAAGAGTAGAAGAGGTGTAGGGACATTCTAAAGAGGGAAATGAGGAGGGAAGAACAGGAGTATTGGATAGCCTTGGTAGATAATGTAAAGAACAATCCAAAGAGCAAAGGAATAGAGTCATAGAGATGTACAATGCGGAAACAGACCCTTTGGTCTCACTCGTCCATGCTGACCAGATATCCTAAACTAATCTCGTCCCATTGCCAGGACTTGGCCCATATCCCTCTAAATCCTTCCTATTCATATACCCATCCAGATGTCTTCTAAATGTTGTAATTGCACCAGTCTCTGCCACTTCCTCTGGCAATCCATTCCATAAACACGACCCTCTCCATGAAAAGTTGCCCCTTAGGTCCATTCAACTTTTTCCCTTCTCCCCATAAACCTATACTCTCTAGTTCTGGACTTGCTCACCTCAGGGAAAAGATCTTGTCTGTTTACCATATCTATGCTCCTCATGATTTTATAAACCTTTATAAAGTCACCCCTCAGCCTCCAGGGAAATCAGCCCCTGACTATTCAGCCTCTTCCTATATTACTGTACGTGGCTGTGAATATGTAACAGCCATTAGGGATGGCTTCACAGATCATGCTGCATTTTATACAAATGCTGGGGGGTTTTTCATAGCAGTTGGTTTCAAATCGTGGATGGGTGCCTTTTTAATTTGATACCAGAAGCACAGAAAGACATGGGGAAATAAACTACAACAAAAAAGGAAATGGACAAAAAGTAATTGCACTATGGATAACCTCACCATATGATTCATGTAAAAAAAATTCCTGCTTTGACCTTGCAGCTAATTGAGCCTATTAATTATTCCTGTGTTTGTAATAATTTTCATCTATCCATCATTCTACATTTAATTGTCATCGTTACCATGAGGATTACTGCACCTCCCTCAGTACTTAACTAAAAATTCAAAATAAAGTAAAAATGAAAATTAAATATTGTCTCTCATTATTACAAAAAAAGCAATTCAATGACATCAAATTGGAAGAGAAATGTGATAAGATAGTCAACTTTGAGGACTGCAAGAAGTTGCAAGAGGTCATTAATCAATTTACAGGATGGTCGAATAATTAGCAAATGAAGTTCCACACAGATAAATGGAAGGTGTTACATCTTGGTAGGAATAATGTGCAGGACACTTATTCGATGATGCACATCTAAGTGGGGGAGACGAATTAAGGGATCGTCTTTGTGGTAAAAAGGTAATTATATCAGTCACTAACAATTTCACCACAAGTTCTGCAGGCCATAAAAAACGCAAACAAAGCTCAAAGCTTTATCTCTAAAAGGATACATTTGAAAGTAGGGTCCCTATAAAAATGTGGTCAACAATAATTAAGAATATTGCCTGCAGTTCCAGTTGGTAGCACGAGAGAGCGTGAAGAGAAGGTTTCTAAGAATGATACACAAGTTTCTGGCTGTGTATGTCCAGGAAGAAATGTCATGCTGTTCAGTTCTCTCTTGAAAAGAAGGCTGACGTTTCTAAAATTATGAAATGTTTTGATAAGAGAAGGTACAGAGAAAACATTTCCATTCATTCTTTAGCTACCTTTTCATTGTTCATGGCTAACAATGACTTTTGGATTCTCGTTTAATGTTAGTTGCCAGTTTCATTTACTTCTTCACTTCCCCTCTGAACTGCCTATATTTAGTTCGGTTCCCACTGACGTTATCAATAATCCTCATCCTTTGTTACATCGTGCAGGGAATTAGGGTGTTGTTTTTGCCACCATTTCCTGCTTGTGGAAACACTAAAACTGTAGCTGAACAATCTCCACTTGGAGGACAGACTATTATTTCATTGTAGTTTTGTCCAAACTTATGCTCAAATGTACTTGCTGCAAATGTCCTCTTGCCGCATTGAAATCGTCCCTCCTCCAATTCAGAATTCTTCTGGATTGTTCCTTGAGCATTTTATACCCAAGCTAAAATCTTATGATACAAAGATCAATGCTTCCCAAATGATCCCAATCAGATATTTGGATTAGATTACATTACAGTGTGGAAACAGGCCCTTCGGCCCAACAAGTCCACACCGACCCGCCACCCACCCATACGTTTACCCCTTACCTAACACTACGGGCAATTTAGCATGGCCAATTCACCTGACCTGCACAGCTTTAGACTGTGGGAGGAAACCGGAGCACCCGGAGGAAACCCACGCAGACACGGGGAGAACGTGCAAACTCCACACAGTCAGTCGCCTGAGGTGGGAATTGAACCCGGGTCTCTGGCGCTGTGAAGCAGCAGTGCTAACCCCTGGGCCACCGTGCCGTCCACAAATACATTTTACACATATTGCATGTGCATGCAAATCATGAAGGTGGGAGTTCAGGTTGACGAAATTATTAGGATTCTGAACTTTATAAATAGGTCCTTCCCATGCAAAATATGGAAGTTATGATAAATGGTTATAAAATGTCCCGCTTTTCCCTCATGTCCACTATTTATGCAGCATGCTTCAGGAAGGGATTTGAGAGGATGCAGAAAAGATTCTTGAGATGAGCAACTGGACAAACGTGTGGAAAGTTTGAAGAAGCAAGGGCTGCTGTTTATGGAGAAAAGAAGACAAAGAAGACATTTTACGTGTATTCAAAATCATGAGAGAGTTGGATAGAGCAGGTAAGAACAAACAAACAATCGGTGGCTCAGTGGTTAGCACGACTGCCTCACAGTGCCAGGGCCCTGGGATTGATACCAGTCTCAGGTGGCCGTCTGTGTGGAGTTTGTACATTCTCCCCGCGTCTGCATGGCTTTCCTCCGGCTGTGCAAGCCATGCTAACTTGCTCACAGTTCATGGATGTTTAGGTTAGGTGCATTAGTCATGGGTAAATGTCGGGGAATGCATCTGGATGGGTTACTCTTTGGAGGGTCGGTGTGGACTTGTTGAGCCAAATGGCCTGTTTCCACACTGTAGGGCTTCTATTTAAAAAAGCCTTGAGAAGAAAAGGACACTGATTTAAGATGATCAGCAAAAGAAAAACAACAGTTTGGTTGGTTTTTGTTTAAAATAACATAGTTCCGAACTGGAATGCTCTGCTTAATAGAGTAGTGGTGGAGACAGCTTCAACTGAGGTCTTCGAAAGGGAGCTACAATTTTCTGAAGGAGACGTTTTGCAGTAATACATAGTAGAGAGACTTGGGAGTGAATGGAGGCAAGTTCCTAATTGAGAGCTGGTACAAACATAATCAAATCATTGCTTCCGAGCTGTTACCATTGATAGTTGTATAACATTGTACAAACTGCCAGCTCTCCAGCTATTTCCTAAAGGTTTGCCATATTCTGAAATATGACGAACTTAGTCATGCATGGAACTAAAGTTACTTTGCAAACACTTCACTTGATCCTGGAGAACCTGCATTCCCATTTTCCTCACCGTTTGCACTGACAATGTTTCCAGAATAGCAATTGATCAAAGAGCACAAATTAAGTCATTTAACATTAGTAAACTTATCCAGAATTAAGTCCAAAGCAATTTAACAAAAAAAAATCACAGACTTGAGATTCAGTATTTCAAATCTGGTCGACTAGTTTTCTTAAGTTAGTCAATGACTATGTAAAGATTAGAGTAGTGCTGAAAAAAAGCACAGCAAGTCAGGCAGCATCCGAAGAGCAGGAACATCGATGTTTCAGGCAAGAGCTCTTCATCAGGAATGACTGTGTAAGATGGTCATGTTGGTATAGGGTTCCTTTGACTTCCACAGGATGTCTACAGGACATCACGATGAGGCAATGCCTGGGGTTGGGGCATGGAATAGACAGTACAGAATAAAAAGAAGAGAAAACCATTTCTTCAGTATGTCACCCTTGTTTATAGCTGTTTGTGGGCTATGCAAGACCTTCACACTGAAAGACAAGCAACATTCAACTGACCATTGAAAAACTTTGGATGTTTTATGCTGATTCAACATTGTCTACTCTCTCAAAATAAGCCAAACATTTCAGAACCAGTCAAGTAGTTGTTTTCTGAAATTGCTGTAGCCTGGGTTGATGCCTCCCTGAGGCAATCCTGGCATAATCTTACAAGAACTGCCAGCAGTTCCTTTTCATATTATTGGATCCCAAATACAAAGCAAGTTTAATCTGATATCAGACCAAACTTACTTGCCACTTAGTTTCCTTTAGTTTCTGACAAACTTAGGTTTCCACCTACTTCACAGGGTGAGCTATCGACATTTTCACAGCTGCAACTGGTCATAAAGTACCAGTTACAACATTTTAAATATGTGCATGATCACAAAGTTAATATTCGGTACTTCTTATCAACATCCAGATTTTTGGCTGAGGGCAGGAGCTGGTGGCTGGGGAGTAAAGAGGTCAAACGAAGAACCTCTGTACTGAGACGGAGGGAAAATATCCCAAATGCAAGGATTTAAGTTTCATTTCCTTATCTTGGAAAAAGAAACTCAAGTTCTTTATAAACTATTGCTAATTTAACCCTGAACTTGTAACTCAATGTTTGATTCAGAATGTAATATAGTAATTTCTCATTTCTCAAATTCACTGATGGGGCATGTCATATTAGTCAGTATTGGCTGTTCTGCTGAAAAGAGAATTTTATTCCTTTTACTTTTCTGCCGCTTTAATAATTCTATGTTTAGTGAAAGATCTGGCCATAATAAACCTAGGAGTAATTACAGGTCTCTGACCCAGAGCAGTGTCATGACCTCAGTATTTAGGCTTCTATTAATTGATGACATCAGTGAAACGGTGTGAATGTGATGTTGCCGATATTAAATTCACCATGAAAGCACTTTATAAGCTTGATTCAAACAAATAGCCATTAACTGGGAAAATGCCTGACTCCATGGATACACATGAGAGCTGGCCAGCACAGATTATAAAAAATACAAAGTATTCAATGGAGATATTCCAAAGCTAGGAGACCAGGAGCAGGTCACACTCATTTTGTTTTATATCATATATTTTTATTATGAAAAAATAGATTTTTAAATATTGCAACAACTACAAAACAATTCAAAACAGTACAAAAATAGTACAAAACTAAACCCAAATAATAAAAAAGAAATTCCCCAACCCACCCTCCTATATGAATGTATAAACATATATAGAGAAGTATAAAATTTATTTTATTTAGTTAGTTAAATAGCTAGTTTAGTTTTTTTTTAAATACCTCAGAACAAACAAATAAATAGTAATAACTCAGCCCAGCCAAACAAAACACTCATACGTTCACAGTTCCTCCTCCCTGGATATTGGACTCATGAAACACAAACGTTACGGCTATCTAAAAGCCCTTGTTAGTGTGGCAGAAAAATCTGTGTCCAGGTATTTCAAAAGGGGTTGCCATGTCTTGTAAAAATTCTCAGTTTTGTGGTGTACCATATTTGTGAGAACATCCAGGGGAATATGCTCCATAACAATCTTCCGCTAACCCGACAGGCCTGGGGGATTTTCTGATATCCAACCTAGCAAGATATTCTTCCTTGCAC
Organism: Chiloscyllium plagiosum; assembly: GCF_037043375.1. Lineage (NCBI taxonomy): Eukaryota > Metazoa > Chordata > Chondrichthyes > Orectolobiformes > Hemiscylliidae > Chiloscyllium > Chiloscyllium plagiosum. Next base: position 99,331,838 of record NW_028270167.1, read on the forward strand.
AGAATGTAAGAATATTGAAAAGTTTTTCCTTATGCGAGTTTGCAGAAAATGCAATGGGTAGGCCCAAAAGGAGCGAAATAGGGTCCTTCTCCACCCCTACATCTAAAATCCTCTCCATTGCACCCATCACAGCGCTCCAATATGTTTGAAGCCTGTCACAAGGCCAAAGACAATGGGTAAGAGTACCCGTCCAGACCTTGCACTTGGGACATGCTGAAGATACCCCTGGTTTAAATTTTGATAAATGGTCTGGGGCTAAGTGGACCCTGTGGAGAATTTTCAACTGTAAAGCATGGGTGCTATTGCAAATTGATATCTTCCTTGCATTCTCCCAAATATCCTCCCATGCCTCTGAAGAAACTTCAACACCCAGCTCTCTTTCCCACATCTTGCAGAGTCGATCAGACTCATCTGAGGTGGCACCCCCCAACTGGTGATATAGAGTACTGACAGAGAGTGTACTCTTAGCCCTTAGTACCCCTCTTTCTATGTCAGATTTGTAGGGATCAGTCAAAAGTGTGGTCTTTTTTTGAATAAAATCCCTAACTTGAAAAAAACGAAAGAGGTCTCTATTAGGTAACTCATATTTCCGTACTAACTGATCGAAGGACATCATTACATCTCCCTCAAGTAAATCACCCATACCCCTAGCTGCCCAACGTTTAAATCCTGAATCTATCATACCCGGTTGAAAACGCGGCATATCCACGAAAGGTGTAAACAAAGATGTTTTGACAATATTACCTCCCTCTGCCGAATTGCCCCCCATGCTTTAACAGTATTGATGACTATTGGGTTATGGCAATATTCCCTAAATGTCCTCACTTTGTCCAAAAACAGCAAACTGGTAAGGGGGCACCTTGCCTGGTAGACTTCGCTATCTAGCCATATTGAAAGAGGGTCTCCACAAACCCAATCACTTACGTAGGTCAAAAGTGAGCTTAATTGGTAATTTTTAATGTCTGGAAGGTCTACTCCCCCCACCCCCCTATCTGTGAGGCAACTGCAGTTTGGCTAATTTAATGAGGGGCCGTTTACAGTGCCAGATAAAGGAGCTAAACCAACCGCTCAGTCTCCTGAGTGTTTGTTTATTGAAAATCAGGGGGAGCATTTGTATAGAGTATTGCAAACGAGGGAGAATATTCATCTTAATAAGTGCTATCCGACCCAACCATGAGACTGGAAGTGCTCCCATCTTTGGAGATCTTGTTTAATTTTTGCAAATAATTGAGTAAAATTGGCTTTGAACAGCCAATCCAGAACTGGAGTAATGAATATGCCCAAATACACAAACCCCCCCTGTGACCACCTAAATGGGAGTCTATAGTCACTCTCAAGAGCCAACTCTTTTGTAAGACCACCCATAAGCATAGCCTCTGATTTAGCAAAATTAATCTTATACCCTGAAAAAGTGCCAAACGTGTGAATGCATTGTATCAGGCAAGGCGCTGAGACTGCTGGATTTGTCAAGAAAGTTAGAACATCATCTGCATACAGCGAGATCTTATGTAATTTTGACCCCACTTCTGGAGCTGATATATTGAGATCCCCACGAATGGCGTCTGCCAACGGTTCAATCACCAACGTAAAAAGTAATGGTGAAAGGGGACAGCCCTGCCGGCTGCCCCTAGAAATATTAAAATTGCTTGATCGTAAAAAAGGATTCCATTTTGGCCTGCCCCTCCTCACACTTCTCAGACTGATATAATTTAGAGTAGAATCTCTGGAACGCCACATTAATCTTTTTAGAATCACATGTTAGGTTCCCAGACCCTTCCCTAATTGCTGTAATGGTTTGTGGGGTACTTCTCTTTCTGGCAAGGTATGCTAAGTATTTGCCTGGCTTGTCACCATGCTCGCATAACCTTTGCTTTGCAAAAGCCAGCTCCTTCTTTGCCGTCTGCGTGAGCACGGAATTTAATGTAGACCACAGTGCTGTAATCCTCTGCAGTTTGACCAACGAGGATCTGTCTAAATAGGCCTTCTCGGCTGCCGTCAACCATGCTTCAAGGAGACGTTGCTGCTCACCCTTCTGCCGCTTCCAACTGGTGGAATATGAAATAACCAACCCTCTGGCATAAGCTTTGGCAGTTTCCCAGAGAACAGGTGAGCTATCAACCGAGCCTATGTTAATGTCTAGGAATGCCCGAAATTCCCTCGAGAAATACTCCACAAGCTTGCTGTCCATGAGAATAAAGGGGTCCATTCACCAGTACCTTGAATCCAATGTAACATCCTTAATTTTAACCATGAGGTACACTGGAGCATGATCAGAGATGGCAATATTACCAATCGTACAGGATGCCACCTGATCCAGGGTTACTGCAGGGGTCAGAAAAAAATCAATCCTCGTGTGACATCTATGCGGATTGGAGAAAAATGTGAAATCCCTCCCTATCGGGTGGAGACACCTCCAGACGTCGACCAAACCTAATTCCCCACACAGACCCAATAACTGTTTAGTTTGTGCAGACTGTATTGAGGGACCTTTAGGCAACCTGTCTACTGTGGGGTCCATGAAGCAGTTAAAATCTCCCCCTATAATGATGTGCCAAGGCTTGAGACCTATCAGTTTAGAAAAAGCATCTAACAAGAATTTAAGAGGATGAGCTGGGGGACAATAAACATTTAAAATGCCATATTCTTCCCCATTTATCAAGGCTTCAAGAATTACAAACCTCCCGTATGTGTCTTTAACACATTCCAACAATTTAAATGAGAGATTTTTCCTCACCAATATAGCCACTCCCCTACTTCTGGTATTAAATGATGAAAAATAAACTCGGTCAAAGCCATTCTGCTGTAATTTCAGATGCTCCTTGTCATCCAAATGTGTCTCCTGTAACAAAGCAATATCCACCTTCTCCTTTCTAAGACTCAAGAGTACCTTCTTCCTCTTAATTGGTGAGTGACTTCCCTTGATATTCCAGGTACACCACTTCATCAAATCATTAGCCATAATCTTCTGCAATTACATTTAAATTCCACAGAGGAGGAACCCAAACCACAAATTGCTGAGCCTTAGTGTCGCATGGTCCACAAAATATAAAAACTACATAAACTAAAAACGCTATATTTAACAAACATACGAAATGATTAAAAATAAAAAAACAACAAAAACTAGAAGACAAACCAACATACAAAGCGCCAATAGCGCTGAGTAGGGGAACTCAGACCCTGCCCGGAGGGGGCAACTACCCCTCCCAAACTGCCCATATATAGGCATCTAACCATCTCAACCACCTTCACTTCTCCCAGCTAGAGCCGCATCGCAAGCACAAGCTAAAAAGAATAAACACCCCATAGAATATCAATATGAATAAAAAAGCATTCTTTCATAAACAAAAAGTGGGAATAAATACCCAACCCATCTTTTGGTACGTCCTAACTTAGAAATTTAAAATGTTCATCTTGACCACCGCCAGACATAGTTGAACCAAATTATTATAAATAGAGGGAAAAAAGGGGAAAAACAAAGCTCCAACCGGACTTCCTCCATTTCTTTTACAGAATGATAAACCCATACCCAAGCAACAATATTTATATATACTACAATTGTTTAAATTAGGTTAGTTTGTCCACAAAGTGTCTTGCCTTCTCTGATGTGTCAAAGAGATGCATGGATCCATCTAAGGTGATCCGAAGCACTGCTGGATATCTCAGGGAGTACTGACTACCAAGCTCCTTCAATCTTCTCTTGACACCATCATACGATTTTCATTTCTGGATCACCGCCACTGAAAAGTCCTGAAAAAACATTATCTTAGGGCCCTCGTAAATTAGGGCCTTTGGATCATTCCCCTGGAGTCTGGAAGCCTCCATGACTCTCTCCTTATCCTGGTAATGATGGAACTGCACCAGGAAAGGACGAGGGCGTTGACCCAGACTCGACCTCCGTGCTGTGACCCGGTGAGCCCTCTCTATCTTCAATCGTCTCATGCCTGTCTCCAAGTCAAGGAATTTCAGAAGCCAATCTTCAACAAATTCCGTAGGCCGCTCACCTTCCTTACCCTCAGGCAGACCGATGATCCGAATGTTTTTTCGCCTGCCCCTGTTTTCATGATCATCCACTTGTCACGCAAGTTACGAATCTGCATCTTCAGGGCTTTGATCTCTTCCTTGAATGAACTGGCATCAGGTTCCACCACTGTGACCCTGTGCTCCACTCATCCGTCCTCTTCTCCAGGTCTCCCAGCTGCTGCTCATGCTTCTGCAGCATGAGAGAGACTGGAGCCAGCTTCTATTCAATCTGTTTCCCCAACATCTCACGAGATTTCGAGAGCTGGTTCACCAGGTCCTGGAGAGTAATCGGCTGCAAGGCTGCTGCAGGCTGAGCTGCAGGCCCGGCCTCAGATGCTCCTCCTCCCTTTTTAGGCATTTCTGGACAGCTGAAAATACAGGTAAGTCATTTTTTAAATGTTTCTTGGGGCTTCACAATCTTTCCAACGCCCCAAGAAATCCTGATGACCTGGGTTTGGTGGGTTAAAGGACCGTCCTGCTCCTGCTGCGATGCGAAGCTCTGCAGTGTGATCTTCTCAGATCGCCGCCATCTTCGATCCCTCGGTCACACTCTTAATTGTAGCCATACTTCTTCAAATTTCACCAAACTCTGGAGACCACGGCAATGAATTTGGAGGTAGTTTGGGGTGAGGGAGGTGGTGAGGACAAGAGGAAAGAGAAACAAACAGAAGCGATGAGGTGGGGTGAAGGAGAGGAGCCATTTCTTCAGTTTTTTTCACTTTGGCAGCATTGTCCAGAAATAGAACCTCAATATTGATCAGCAAGTAATTTCCTCTCTCAGCGTTTTGGATGCTTCAATGTTGGTACTATTGTTTAAGACAACTCTGTCTCTAATATTAAACTCTTTTAGTGAGGCAGTCCAGCAGCCTCCTTAATGTGGCTGCTGTTGTCTGGACTGGTGTTCATTGTATTGCACGGAACATTTTGAAGGAATCAATGGTTCTCCAACATTCCCTTTTCACACAGCTGTATTGCAAACGAAGCATAATTAAACTGCATCAAAATCCGATCAAATCAAACTTGCTTCCTCATGGTTGGACTCAGGTCTGGCAAACTTTGATTCCCATCCTCCTGACAATCGGATCTGTCAAAATGTCCCCAGCCACAAGTCCTCATGGAGCACAAATTAAACAAAGGACTTACACCAATAAATGACTTGCATCTTATGAAAATATAAAGATCAAAAGGCTCTATTGAGTTGATACAGCTTTTTTAAAATCACTCTAAATCACCAGGAATAATGCAAATATTGGGAGATGCTGTGATCTGGAATGGTGGTGTTTGGGAGACACTGTGATCTGGAATGGCGGTGTTTGGGAGACGCTGTGATCTGGAATGGTGGTGTTTGGGAGAAGCTGTGATCTGGAATGGTGGTGTTTGGGAGGCGCGGTGATCTGGAATGGTGGTGTTTGGGACACGCTGTGATCTGGAATGGCGGTGTTTGGGAGACGCTGTGATCTGGAATGGCGGTGTTTGGGAGACGCTGTGATCTGGAATGGTGGTGTTTGGGAGGCGCTGTGATCTGGATGGTGGTGTTTGGGAGACGCTGTGATCTGGAATGGTGGTGTTTGGGAGACGCTGTGATCTGGAATGGCGGTGTTTGGGAGACACTGTGATCTGGAATGGCGGTGTTTGGGAGACGCTGTGATCTGGAATGGCGGTGTTTGGGAGGCGCTGTGATCTGGAATGGTGGTGTTTGGGAGACACTGTGATCTGGAATGGTGGTGTTTGGGAGACGCTGTGATCTGGAATGGCGGTGTTTGGGAGACACTGTGATCTGGAATGGTGGTGTTTGGGAGAAGCTGTGATCTGGAATGGTGGTGTTTGGGAGACGCTGTGATCTGGAATGGTGTTGTTTGGGAGACACTGTGATCTGGAATGGTGGTGTTTGGGAGACGCTGTGATCTGGAATGGCGGTGTTTGGGAGACACTGTGATCTGGAATGGTGGTGTTTGGGAGACGCTGTGATCTGGAATGGTGGTGTTTGGGAGATGCTGTGATCTGGAATTGTGGTGTTTGGGAGACCCTGTGATCTGGAATGGTGGTGTTTGGGAGACACTGTGATCTGGAATGGCGGTGTTTGGGAGACGCTGGGATCTGGAATGGTGGTATTTTGGGAGAAGCTGTGATCTGGAATGGTGGTGTTTGGGAGACACTGTGATCTGGAATGGTGGTGTTTGGGAGACGCTGTGATCTGGAATGGTGGTGTTTGGGAGACACTGTGATCTGGAATGGTGGTGTTTGGGAGACACTGTGATCTGGAATGGTGGTGTTTGGGAGATGCTGTGATCTGGAATGGCGGTGTTTGGGAGACACTGTGATCTGGAATGGTGGTGCTTGGGAGACGCTGTGATCTGGAATGGTGGTGTTTGGGAGACGCTGTGATCTGGAATGGTGGTGTTTGGGAGACACTGTGATCTGGAATGGTGGTGTTTGGGAGACGCTGTGATCTGGAATGGTGGTGTTTGGGAGACGCTGTGATCTGGAATGGTGGTGTTTGGGAGACGCTGTGATCTGGAATGGTGGTGTTTGGGAGACGCTGTGATCTGGAATGGTGGTGTTTGGGAGACCCTGTGATCTGGAATGGTGGTGTTTGGGAGACACTGTGATCTGGAATGGTGGTGTTTGGGAGACACTGTGATCTGGAATGGTGGTGTTTGGGAGACACTGTGATCTGGAATGGTGGTGTTTGGGAGACGCTGTGATCTGGAATGGTGGTGTTTGGGAGACGCTGTGATCTGGAATGGTGGTGTTTGGGAGACGCTGTAATCTGGAATGGTGGTGTTTGGGAGATGCTGTAATCTGGAATGGCGGTGTTTGGGAGACGCTGTGATCTGGAATGGTGGTGTTTGTGAGATACTGTGATCTGGAATGGTGGTGTTTGGGAGGCGCTGTGATCTGGAATGGTGGTGTTTGGGAGACACTATGATCTAGAATGGTGGTGTTTGGGAGACACTGTGATCTAGAATGGTGGTGTTTGGGAGACACTGTGATCTGGAATGGTGGTGTTTGGGAGACGCTGTGATCTGGAATGGTGGTGTTTGGGAGACACTGTGATCTGTAATGGTGGTGTTTGGGAGACGCTGTGATCTGGAATGGTGGTGTTTGGGAGACGCTGTGATCTGGAATGGTGGTGTTTGGGAGACACTGTGATCTGGAATGGTGGTGTTTGGGAGACGCTGTGATCTGGAATGGTGGTGTTTGGGAGACGCTGTGATCTGGAATGGTGGTGTTTGGGAGACACTGTGATCTGGAATGGTGGTGTTTGGGAGACGCTGTGATCTGGAATGGTGGTGTTTGGGAGACACTGTGATCTGGAATGGTGGTGTTTGGGAGACACTGTGATCTGGAATGGTGGTGTTTGGGAGACACTGTGATCTGGAATGGTGGTGTTTGGGAGACGCTGTGATCTAGAATGGTGGTGTTTGGGAGACGCTGTGATCTGGAATGTTGGTGTTTGGGAGACGCTGTAATCTGGAATGGTGGTGTTTGGGAGATGCTGTAATCTGGAATGGCGGTGTTTGGGAGACGCTGTGATCTGGAATGGTGGTGTTTGGGAGATACTGTGATCTGGAATGGTGGTGTTTGGGAGACACTGTGATCTGGAATGGTGGTGTTTGGGAGACACTGTGATCTGGAATGGTGGTGTTTGGGAGATGCTGTGATCTGGAATGGTGGTGTTTGGGAGACACTGTGATCTGGAATGGTGGTGTTTGGGAGGCGCTGTGATCTGGAATGGTGGTGTTTGGGAGAAGCTGTGATCTAGAATAGTGGTGTTTGGGAGACGCTGTGATCTGGAATGGTGGTGTTTGGGAGACGCTGTGATCTGGAATGGTGGTGTTTGGGAGACACTGTGATCTGGAATGGTGGTGTTTGGGAGACGCTGTGATCTGGAATGGTGGTGTTTGGGAGATGCTGTGATCTGGAATGTTGGCGTTTGGGAGACGCTGTGATCTGGAATGGTGGTGTTTGGGAGACACTGTGATCTGGAATTGTGGTGTTTGGGAGACACTGTGATCTGGAATGGTGGTGTTTGGGAGACACTGTGATCTGGAATGGTGGTGTTTGGGAGACACTGTGATCTGGAATGGTGGTGTTTGGGAGACACTGTGATTTAGAATGGTGGTGTTTGGGAGACACTGTGATCTGGAATGGTGGTGTTTGGGAGACGCTGTGATCTGGAATGGTGGTGTTTGGGAGACGCTGTGATCTGGAATGGTGGTGTTTGGGAGACGCTGTGATCTGGAATGGTGGTGTTTGTTATAGCACTGGGAGATGTTTTCAAGAGGAATTTCCTACAGAAATCTTACAGAAACTGCTTGCTCTCCCGAAATTCCTTTAACATTACTTTTTGTTAAAAAAGTCATTTTCTTATGACATAACTGCAGTATATGCTGATATTTTTCAACTTTCGCACAGGTTTGCAGGATACCATGGTCTGTTCTTTTTTTGAGGAATAGGGTGAGGGGAGGTGGGCCATGCAATAATATTGGCAAACAAAGAGTTAAGTAGTCAATGTCTTCAATATGTCTACTCTCATTGTTTAGAAATGAACAACTGAAGACCTGAACATTGATGGGCAAGAAATATTGAATTAAAGACTGTGTGTTAATGCATGGTCAATTATTCACTGGCAAATAACTGGGAGGTGGGAGAATTGGTAAAATGACAGGGAGGGAGTCTGGCACTTTCCCATTGCTAAGCCATGCTGACATAGACCAGTTCTCTTTGACATCTTGACTCTCCATGAGCTCTCAGGTCTGCCTCCCTCATTTCCCTGATTGCGCCCACCTTTGCAGTCTCAGCGATGGTCAATATGATTAATAGGGCTCACTAATGTGCTGATCTGTCCTCCCTCTTACTGGACTAGCAGATCTTGAAACTCAGCCGTACCATCCGTGAAACTCAGCCGTGGGCAGCACGGTGGCACAGTGGTTAGCACTGCTGCCTCACAGCGCCTGAGACCCGGGTTCAATTCCCGCCTCAGGTGACTGACTGTGTGGAGTTTGCACGTTCTCCCCGTGTCTGCGTGGGTTTCCTCCGGGTGCTCCGGTTTCCTCCCACAGTCCAAAAGATGTGCAGGGTCAGGTGAATTGGCTTTGCTAAATTGCCCGTAGTGTTACGTAAGGGGTAAATGTAGGGGTATGGGTGGGTTTCGCTTCGGCGGGTCGGTGTGGACTTGTTGGGCCGAAGGGCCTGTTTCCACATTGTAATGTAATCTAATCTAAATCAACTGATGAGTAACCCTGGCAAGAATCTCCATTGGTCACTGTTTGCAACATACCATCCTTGGCACAGGCCAAAGCCTCCAGGTTTCAGTCCCAGCATCAGGTCTGCCGCATTAACTGCAAGCTTCCACCTAAAATGTCATTTTACAACACTAATGATAGAGCAAAGATTATATGCCAGTCAATAATTTATTTAATGTAAAAGAACAAACTGTGGAAGTTGACAATCTGAAAGAAATGCAGAGGTTGCTGGAGAAACTCAACATATTTTGCATTATCTATGGAGAGAAAGCAGAGTTCACGTTGAGTCGTGACCCTTCTGCAGAGAGACCTGAAGTTCTGAACATGAGTCATTCAACTAAAAACATTTACTCTGCTTTCTCTCCACAGATGCAGCCAGACCTGCTAGCTTTTAGTAGACAGTCACACATTGTGTTCAGCCTACTTTTCAATGACCTCCTCAGTTTCTGGAGAAGCAGAATCGCCAGCTCCCTTGCACTTTCAACAGTTTATGTTTTAAGAGATGCAAATGGTCATCAAGTGCTATTAAGTCAATTTAAGCAAACATTAACGTTCAGAATAAAAACATTTTTATAAACTTGAATCGGAGTGTCAGTATGTCAAGCCACTGACAGTCAGGCTGGAACATGGAAACGAAGAATGTGACAAACCCATTTCTTCAATACTTTACACGTATTGCATAGTCTATAAAAGTCTCAGATAAAGAGCTTAGGGCAATTATAGAATGGCAACTAACTGTCCAATTTCTCCAGTGAAGAGCTTTGGATACTGGATCTACACACAGGATTGAACTTTCCTCATCAATGGATATTGGCTCAGCAATTGCAAACAGTAATGGTGGCACAGAAAGGTTTGCCACTTTGCTATCGTTCCAATTACACCATTAGCTCTTTAGATTGGGCCATTTCTTTCTTGGAATAGTGACCCAGCAACAGCTTCTTGATCAGGCCACATCAGCAGCATGCCAACATTAGTAGTGCCATCATTCACAGCAGCACGGCTCCAGCTCTCAGTCCAAGCAGCAGGGCTCTAACACAATTCACAATAGTATTACTGCAAAAGTCTTGTTTCAAAAAAAAATACCACATTCCAACTTCTAGGAAAAACACACATTTGGGAAGCAGAGCCCAGCAGATTCTGTAATCTGCTAACTATGGCCTGGAATATCGTATTTGACATTATTCCTGCATGTATGCAGAAGGAAATGCCTACATAACTTCACAGGAATTGCTGGTTCTCCAGCAATAACCTTTATTCCAAATACAATATTAATCAGTAATTAAATTGTACTTTGGATCAAACTGACACTTTAATTTCTTCAGTTTTTTCCTGACAGACTATCAGTTTTATTTCCATCGAAGTTTGGATTTTCACACTAAAAATGCCTGCAATTGGTCATAATAGATAAATGTAGTTATTTAAATGAGTATTTGCCTCCATCCCACAATTGTGTGCCAGCTGTTTGAAAGACTGAAGATTCTGGATTCCGGACTGCAGCCTGCATTCAGCCGTTTGTGTGAAACTGGCCACACTCCAGATGGGTGACTCCAATAGATGGTGAATGTGTTCTTCAAAACATTTCAAGGATTTGAAGAGCACTGTTGCTGGTGATAACAATTAGAGACAGAAATGGGATCTCAAGTTCTTGGATATATTCATATTCAGAGTTTAGAAACGTAAACAACAAAATGCAAGCAAACTTCCAATGAAGTGTCTTTGATGTTCTGTCCTCATACAATATTTTTGAAAAATAATTCTGAAGCCCTCATAATGATGCAGATAACAGAGAGACAGTGATACAAACACTTGCCTGGAGTGATGTTCCCTGCCTGCTGTGTGATGTTTCCTGAAAAGTCCCGACGATATCTTACAGTAACTGCCAGCTCACCAGTAACTCCCTTTCTATTTTGTGTACTCTGAAGGAAGCAAAACATTAATCACATATTGTTTTCAAACTTACTTTTTCATGATAGATTTTGGAGTGTAGAGTTTTCCATCGACCTTGTACTTTGGACTGTCAGGTGATCTGCAAATGGTCAGAAAAGTGCTATTCCGTCATTTTAAGCAAACATCCACATGCACAATAAAATCATTATAAATATGAAAAATTGACTAAGTATTTCAAGCCATTGACAGCTGGTTTTGTAAAACCACTTCACGACACAATTACAGTAGATGGTGATTTATTTCCCCAAAAGCTTCATTGGCTGTTTGCAAGACAAGATAGTGAGGCTGGAGCGTGGAAGCAAAGAAAGGGAGATACGATGCAACAAATTCATTTCTTCAATGCTTTATACTTGTTGCAACGTCTTGAAATATCTCAACTAAAGAGCTCTCGCCCCAAATAGAGAGCAGGCAACCAATTTTCCAATGTCTCCAATGAAGACCTTTGGTACAGTCTGTACATACAGGGTTGAATTTTCCAAGTCAACTGCCAAGATTGCCATGAGTCAGGCCGAGTGGAGGGGAGTTCAGGAGGAAAGCCCAACTCCCCTCTGCACCATTATATTATCTTATCGGTGGGGGGCAAATGAAGTCACCAACTGAGAGCCACTCATGTCAGTCTGAGTTGTGAATAATAGAACTCCTCAACTCCCACAGTGGGTTTTGGCCGGCAAATCTCTTTAGGACAGGCTCAGCAATACCCACCACTAATGGCAGCAAAGAAAATGTCGCTGCTCTGTCTTCACTCTGTTGATTCCTGATGAAGGGCTTTTGCCTGAAACGTCGATTTTCCTGCTCCTTCGACGCTGCCTGACCTGCTGTGCTTTTCCAGCACCACTCTAATCTAGACTGTTTCTGTTGGCTCCTGGGATCATGCCATTTCAATAATGGTTTGTGACCACGCAGCAACTTCTGTATTAGCTACTGTCAGTAGCATGCCACCTTTGGTGCTGCCAACCGTCACGTTTGACTCCAACTCTCAGTTCAAGCAGCAGGGCTTCACGAGAATTCATAAAATTATGACTGCAAATGTCACTGTGTGAGAAAGAACACCACCTTCCAACTTCTGGATGTAATACATATTTTATGGGTTAAACTTACTGGGGTAACTAGTGCCTGGAATGAGATTTGCTACATGGTTCCTGGATGCAGAAGGAAATATCCACATAACTTCACAAGAACTCTGTGTTCTCCAGTAACTGCCTTTGAGAATGTATTATCAAATGAAATACGAATTGTACAAAAGATCAAACATATTTTCTAGTTATTGCAAACAATCATGGAGAAATATTTTCCATATCCCTTGCAGTTTGGATTGTTAACCTTACCATGTCTGCAACTAGTTAGACAAGATAAATTAAGTCCTTAAGTTAGCATTTGCCTCCAGATACTACTGAGTGCCAGCTGCTTGAATGGCTGAAGACTCTGGATTCAGTATTGAGTTCAGCTTGAGCTCATTTGCTTTTGTTAAACTTCTCACAATCTAGATGGATACTGCAATCAGTACTGATTTTGTTCTTCAACCCCTTTCGTAGGTTTGATGGACACAATAGCTGGTGATAAGGGTGAGAGAGTGATGATATGCACATTTCTTGAATATATTCATTTTAAGCGATTAAAATGATCAGGGACAAGTAACCCAAATTTGAATTCTTAAAGGCAAGCAATTTTGAATTCAGGCTTTTTTGATGTTCTCTTCTAAAACTGTCTGTTTTGAAAAAAACTCTCTGACCCGAAGAATAATGTAGATAATAGAGAGGCATGCTATGGTCGGGAATGTTATTCTCTGCATTGCTGTGTGATGTTTTCATGAGGAGTCCCTACGTTATCTTACCATAACTGCTAGCCCACTAGCAATTTACTTTCACTTTCTTGTACTCGGAATGAAGCAACATCATGGTCACATATTGTATTAAACATCCTTTTTTGTGACCGCCTTAGATTTGTATGGCACGGTTTGCCATCTCCACCGCAGTTTAGGCTGTAAAGTTTACCAGGCCTGCAATGGAACAGACAGGTTTAGTCACTGAAATCAGCATTTGCCTCCATCTACAATTATGTACCAGCTGTTGGATCTGGATTCAATATTGCAGCTCTGTTTCAGCTGCTTTTGTTAAACTGCTCACACTGCAGAAGGATGACTGCATGAGTTGGTGATTTTTTGTGTCAAACTTACATAACTGGTTTGCAAGAAAGCAGAGTACAGGTAGGGGGCGGGGCAGAGAATGTCTGGGAGAAGGGATTTTTCCTTGCAGTATAGTCCAGAGAGGACAATGGGAGGTAAACCGTTCAGGGCCGGGCTGAGGAATATTTCACTGAAGAGATTTGGTTGCTTTCCAGCAATGGCTTTCCCAGCAACTCTGTTTTTCTTTCTGATTTTCAGCATTTGCAGTTCTTTCGGGTTTTATTCGGATACTTTCTGTTGTTTTAGTTAAATAAGAGCTTCAATGGGAACAAAGCAAGCATTAGAGATTGCTGTGGTCTAGCCTGCAAAGGTGTTTGTTGCACTGCTGTCACATGCTTTCAAGGGGAAGCCCCTGAACAATCTAAACAACAGCTCTCCAGCAATACCCTTTCACATCTTTGAATTCTGAATCAAGGATCATTTGTACACAAATTGGAGCAAACTTACTTTGTGATCACTGCAACTGTCCCTGGAGACATTAGGTTTTCAGGTTCTTCACAGTGTCCACAGCTGAAATTAGTCATGAAAAAACACTAGGTCTTGTGTCCACAATTGGCTGACGGCTGGTATGAAATTGCTGGATACTCAGGGATTCAGTACCACATTCTTTGATCAACCCTTTTAGTGAAATAGATCAACTTCCAGACGTAGCGGGACACTGGAAAACAATAGGGTTCTCTTTAAAACTTTCAAAGGGGATTTGAAAGACGCCACAGGCACAATGAAGGGGGTGGAGGAGATTGGAACCCTAATTGTTCAATATATTTGTCCTTGTTTCAGCGTTCAGCAATCTAAATGTTCAACTACAAATTGAGATCTGAACATTGAATGGACAAGCAATTTTCCACTGACCACTTTTGAATGTTTTGAATTGATGCAGTTATTTTTTTAAGCAAACAAAATCTCTAATCTCTCAGAAAAATGCAAACATTATAGACATATTAAAGCAACTTTGTTAATGTGACTGCTGTGGGCTAGTGTTTGTTGCATTGCTCTGGCATGTCCTCATACAGAAGCCCCACCAGAGAACTTCCAGGAAGCGGCACGAATTTTCTTTCACATTGCTGTGTTCTGGATGAAGCTTAATTAAGTCACACATTGGACTAAAACTTGTGATCACCTCATTCATTACTGGAATCTCTTCTGCCATGGAAATGTCACAGTTTTCAAATCTGCAATTGATGTTACAGCGCAAATTCATTGATTTTAAACAAACACTTGAAAAATTCAACCACTGGAAAAATCCCTGAAGATCGAGGATTTCAGCATTAGAAACGTGTTTGTTGAAACTTCATCTTGGAACTCCAGTGTGGCATTTCAATCAACCTTCCACATCCCATACAAACCGGGATGATTTAGATATTCAACACGAGTATGTCTCATCTAATTGTAACTTTAAATCCACATTCCTGCCTCCCCTGAAAACCTTCCACCAAGATTCTCTCAACAAGAATCTATTTATCTTTGTCTTTAAAATATCCCATAGCTCTGCTTTAATGACTTTTCAGATATTCCACATTTTGAGAGAACAAAAAATCACCTCATCTGTTTTAAACGGACAACCATTGACGTTTAGACAGTAACCCTTCATTCTCGTCTCTTCTGTCAGAGGAAACATCTTATTTCAATCAAGTTTCCTTTTCCTCCCCTAAACACAAACTGACCCAAGCCGAGCCTATCCAAATTTCCTTTGGGCGACAAGTCGCTCAGTCAATATCATTCTGGTCAACATTTTTCCGAACTGCCTCCAATATATTTACTTCCTTCCTTAAACGGGGACCAATAGGAATTAGAGCATTCAAGATATAGGCTCACCAGTGCTCTCCACTTTTGTGTTTAAATTCCCCATGATAAAATGAAAACATTTATTCGCTTTACTAATTACTTACTGTGGAGAAAGTGAGGTCTGCAGACGCTGGAGATCAAAGCTGAAACTTTATTGCTGGAACAGCACAGCAGGTCAGGCAGCATCTAGGGAACAGAAGATTCGACGTTTCGGGCACATGCCCTTCTTCAAGTTTCAGCTAATTACTTACTGTACCTATATTCTAGCACTTTGTGATTCATGTGCTGTTACACTCTGATCTCACGGCATTACAGTAGGAGATTTTTTTAAATGAAATCTCCCCCATTAAAAAAAACCTTTGCTTTTCTTCCTGTCAAATGGACAACTTCGCATTTATCCACGTAAAACTCTATTTGTCACGTCTTTGACTCCTCACTTAACCTATATTTCTCTATAGCATCCCAATGTCCTCTTAGGTTAATTTTTTAACCCTTCTTTGTCTCATCAGCAAATCTGTCAGTTGCATATTCATTCCTTTGTAAGTCATGGACTGTTAGTTAATACCTGGAAAATTTGAGCAGAAACAATTTTTTAAAAAATGGCTGCTCAAGTTGTATGTTCCTAATCATTCTGAACTCCGGTTAATTCTCAGTTCCAAATAAACAGCAAAGTAAATGTGAACATTCGTGTAAAACAGGATGAATTCCCTGGAACTAATTAGCGAATAACAAAGTAACAACAACATCCTAGTAAGCCTCTCTCTCTCTCACCATGGATAAGGGAAAATCTTCAAATGTAAGATGCCTGTCAGGCAAATGGATACTATAAACTCACACTGTACCATGGTAACCCTTTTAGAGAAACTACACTGGCTGACTCAAACACCAATGTTAAACACAGCACCCCTCTGGTTGGAAAAGGCATTTGAAGTTTGAATGTCACTTGACAAGGAAACTATTTAGTTGTTGACTTCGTAAAAATGCCAAGGTGCTACTTGCAGATGGAGAATCCTATCAAAAGCCAAGTAACCAGTCAAGGAACCAAGAATCCAAAGTAATAAACAGCTACATCATGAAACGAAGCCACAGTAAATGCAAGAAATGATTGTCTTAACCTTAGCCACCATTGAGTTTAATGAGAACCACCCTCCTGAAATTTGAACAAACCTCCATTTGCTGAGATTCCTTGGTTTTACAAGATTTTCACTTCACCTTTACAGGAGTACCACCATCTAAGACGACTACAAGCTGAACATACAAGTGAGTGAGAAAGTAATAACCTGCACTGTGTTTTTTAATCCACAATCTGTTGAGAGATAATATGAGATAAGCTGTCATGTTTAAAAATCAGGTACCCCCCAATCTTCTTTTTTCTAATGAAAGCAATCCTAATGTACTCAATCTCTCTTCATAGCTAGCACCTTCCATTTCAGGCAACATCCTCGTAAACCCTCTCTGCACCCTCTCCCAAGTGTCCACATCCTTTTGGTAATGTGGTGACCAGAACTGTAAACACGAAATGCGGTCAAAACAATATCCAATTTTAACATGACCTGCCACCTCTTATACTGAATACAACATCTGATGAAGGCAAGCATACCATATGCCTTCTTGACCACTCTATCCACCTGTGCAGCAACCTTCAGGGTACAATGGACGTGAACACCCAGATCTCTCTGCCCATCAACTTATTCCAAGGCTCTAGAATTAGACTTCCCAAAATGCATCACCTCACATTTGCCTGGATTGAATTCCATAACTTCACTGTCCACTGGCAGCTTAATGTTCCAGGATACAAATGCTACAGGAAGGATAGAAAGGCAGGCAAGAGAGGAGGGGGAGTGGCATTTTTGATAAGTGATAGCATTACAGCTATTCTGAGGGAAGATATTCCCGGAAATACATCCAGGGAAGTTATTTGGGTGGAACTGAGAAATAAGAAAGGGATGATCACCTTATTGGGATTGTATTATAGATCCCCAATAATCAGAGGGAAATTGAGAATCAAACTTGTAAGGAGATCTCAGATATCTGTAAGAATAACTTACAGATGGCGGCACGGTGGCACAATGGTTAGCACTGCTGCCTCACAGCACCAGAGACCTGGGTTCAATTCCCGCCTCAGGCGACTGACTGTGTGGAGTTTGCACATTCTCCACGTGTGTGCGTGAGTTTCCTCCGGGTGCTCCGGTTTCCTCCCACAGTCCAAAGATGTGCAGGTTAGGTGAATTGGCCATGCTAAATTGCCCGTAGTGTTAGGTGCAGGGGTATTTGTAGGGGAATGGGTCTGGGTGGGTGCGCTTCGGCGGGTCGGTGTGGACTTGTTGGGCCGAAGGGCCTGTTTCCACACTGTAAGTAATCTAATCTAATCTAATCTAATCTAATCTAATAATAGGGTAGTTATGGTAGGGGATTTTAACTTTCCAAACATCGACTGGGATTGCCATAGTGTTAAAGGTTTAGATGGAGAGGAATTTGTTAAGACAATAGACAATAGTGCAGGAGTAGGCCATTCTGCCCTTCGAACCTGCACCACCATTCAATATGATCATGGCTGATCATCCTTAATCAGTATCCTGTTCCTGCCTTATGTCCATAACCCTTGATTCCACTATCCTTGAGAGCTCTATCCAACTCTTTCTTAAATGAATGCAGAGACTGGGCCTCCACTGCCCTCTGGGGCAGAGCATTCCACACAGCCTCCACTCTCTGGGTGAAGAGGTTTCTCCTCATCTCTGTCATAATGGTCTACCCAGTATTTTTAAGCTGTGTCCTTTGGTTCGGCACTCACTCATCAGCTGAAACATGTTTCCTGCCTCCAGAGTGTCCAATCCTTTAATAATCTTATATGTTTCAATCAGATCCCCTCTCAGTCTTCTAAACTCAATGCGTACAAGACAATTTTCTGATTCAGTATGTGGATGTACCTATGGGAGAAGGTGCAAAACTTGACCTACTCTTGGGAAATAAGGCAGGGCAGGTGACTGAAATGTCAGTGGGGGAACACTTTGGAGCCAGCAACCATAATTCTATTCATTTTAAAATAGTGATGGAAAAGGATAGACCAGATCTAAAAGTTAAAGTTCTAAATTGGAGAAAGGCCAATTTTGACGGTATTAGGCAAGAACTTTCAAAAGCTGATTGGGGGCAGATGTTCGCAGGTAAAGGGACGGCTGGAAAATGGGAAGCCTTGAGAAATGAGATAACGAGAATCCAGAGAAAGTATATTCCTATCAGGGTGAAAGGGAAGGCTGGAAGGTATAGGGAATGTTGGATGACTAAAGATATTGAGGGTTTGGTTCAGAAAAAGAAGGAAGCATATGTCAGGTATAGACAGGATAGATCGAGTGAATCCTTCGAAGAGTATAAAGGAAGTAGGAGTATACTTAAGAGAGAAATCAGGAGGGCAAAAAGAGCTCATGAGATAGCATTGGCAAATAGAATTAAGGAGAATCCAAAGGGTTTTTACAAGGCCCCTCAAAGATCAGTAAGGCGGCCTTTATGTGGAGCCACAGAAAATGGATGAGGTACTAAATAAATATTTTGCATCAGTATTCACTGTGGAAAAGGATATGGAAGATATAGACTGTAGGGAAATAGATAGTGACATCTTGCAAAATGTCCAGATTAAAGAGGAGGAAGTGCTGGATATCTTGAAATGCTTAAAGATGGATAAATCGTCAGGACTTGATCAGGTGTACACAAGAACTCTGTGGGAAGCTAGAGAAGTGATTGCTGGGCCTCTTGCTGAGACATTTGTATCATCGATAGTCACTGGTGAGGTGCTGGAAGACTGGAGGTTGGCTAACGCGGTGCCATTATTTAAGAAGGGCGATAAAGACAAGCCAGGGAACTATAGACCGGTGAGCCTGACCTCAGTGGTGGGCAAGTTGTTGGAGGGAATCCTGAGGGACAGGATGTACATGTATTTGGAAAGGCAAGGACTGATTCGGGATAGTCAACATGGCTTTGTGCGTGGGAAATCATGTCTTACAAACTTGATTGAGTTGTTTGAAGAAGTAACAAAGAAGATTGATGAAGGCAGAGCAGGAGATGTGCTCTATATGGACTTCAGTAAGGCATTTGACAAGGTTCCCCATGGGAGACTGATTAGCAAGGTTAGATCTCATGGAATAGAGGGAGAACTAGCCATTTGGATACAGAACTGGCTCAAAGGTAGAAGGCAGAGGGTGGTGGTGGAGGGTCGTTTTTCAGACTGGAGGCCTGTGACCAGTGGAGTGCCACAAGGATCGGTGCTGGGCCCTCCATGTTTTGTCATTTACATAAATGATTTGGATGCGAGCATAAGAGGTACAGTTAGTTAGTTGACAGATGACACCAAAATTGGAGGTATAGTGACAGCGAAGAGGGTTACCTCAGATTACAATAGGATCTGGACCAGATGGGTCAATGGGCTGAGAAGTGGCAGATGGAGTTTAATTCAGATAAATGCGAGGTGCTGCATTTTGGGAAAGCAAATCTTCGCAGGACTTATAGACTTAATGGTAAGGTCCTAGGGAGTGTTGCTGAACAAAGAGACCTTGGAGTGCAGATTCATAGCTCCTTGAAAGTGGAGTCGCAGGTAGGTAGGATAGTGAAGAAGGCGTTTGGTATGCTTTCCTTTATTGGTCAGAGTATTGAGTACAGGAGGTGGGAGGTCATATTGCGGCTGTACAAAACACTGGGTCGGCCACTGTTAGAATATTGTGTGCAATTCTGGTCTCCTTCCTATCGGGAAAATGTTGTGAAACTTGAAAGGGTTCAGAAAAGATTTACAAGGATGTTGCCAGGGTTGGAGGATTTGAGCTGTAGGGAGAGGCTGAACAGGCTGGGCTGTTTTCCCTGGAGCATCGGAGGCTGAGGGGTAACCTTATAGAGGTTTACAAAATTATGAGGGGCATGAATAGGATAAATAGACAAAGTCTTTTCCCTGGGGTCGGGGAGTCCAGAACTAGAGAGCATAGGTTTAGGGTGAGAGGGGAAAGATATAAAAGAGACCCGAGGGGCAACTCTTTCACGCAGAGGGTGGTACATGTATGGAATGAGCTGCCAGAGGATGTGGTGGAGGTTGGTACAATTGCAACATTTAAGAGGCATTTGGATGGGTATATGAATAGGAAGGGTTTGGTGGAATATGGGCCGGGTGCTGGCAAGTGGGACTAGATTGGGATATCTGGTCGGCATGGACAGGTTGGACCGAAGGGTCTGTTTCCATGCTGTACATCTCTATGACTCTATGACTTGAACCTCCAATTTGGTGTCATTCGCAAACTTACTAACTGTACCTCCTGTGTTCACATCCAAATCATTTATATAAATGACAAATTGTAGTGGACCCAACACCCATCCTTGTGACACTCCACTGGTCACAGACTTCCAGTCTGAAAAACAACCTCCACCACTACCCTCTGTCTTCTTCCTTCAAGCCAGTTCTGTATCCAAATGGCTAGTAGTCCCTGTATTCCATGTGATCAAACCTTGCTAACCATCTACCATGAGGGAATTTGTCAAACACCTTACTGAAGTCCACATAGATCATGTTCACCGCTCTGACCTTATCAATCCTCTCTGTTACTTCTTCAAACAAAAAATCAGTCAAGGAATTGAGACAAAGCCATGTTGACTATTCCTGATCAGTCCTGGCATATAGAACATAGAACATTACAGCGCAGTACAGGCCCTTTGGCTCTTGATGTCGCTCTGACCCGTGGAACCAATCTGAAGGCTATCTATCCTGCACTATTCCATTTTCATCCACTTTTTATCCAATGACTATTTAAATGCCCTTAAACTTGGCAAATCCAGTTCAGTTGCAGGCAGTGCATTCCACACTCCTACTACACTTTGAGTAAAGAAACTACCACTGACATCTGACCTATATCTATCACTTCCCAATTTATAATGCCTTTCCAAATATATGTAAATCTTCTTCCTCAGGATTTCCTCCAACAACTTGCTCATCACCAATGTCAGGCTCACTGGTTTATAGTCCCTTGGCTTCTCCTTCCCACGTTTCTTAAATAGTGGCACCATGTAAGGGATCCCACAGTCTTCTGGCACTTCACCTGTGACTATTGATGATACAACTATCTCAGCAGGGGCTCAGCAATCACTTCTCTAGCTTCCCACGGAGGTCTAGGTTACTCCTGATCAGGACCTGGGGATTTATCCAACTTCATGCATTTTTAAGATATCCAGCACCTCCTCCTCTGTCATGTGGACATTTTTCAAGATGCCGCTATTTATTCCCCACGCTCTTTATCTTCCATGTACTTCTCCACAGTAAATACCGATGCAAAATACTCGTTTAGTAGTCCCCATCTCCTGCGGTTCAACACATAGGCTGCCTTGCTGATCTTTAAGGGGTCCTGTTGTCTTACCCTTTTGTTCTTAATATATTTGTGGAATCTCTTTGAATTCTCCTTAACCCTATTTTCCAAAGCTATCTCATGTCCTCTTTTTGCCCTCCTGATTTCCCTCTTAAGTATACTCCTATTGCCATTATACTCTTGTAAGGATTCACTCGATCAATCCTGTCTATACCTTACGTATGCTTCCTCCTTTTCCTTGACCAAAACCTCAATTTCTCTAGTCATTCATTATTTCATACACCTCCCAGTCTTGCCCTTCACCCTAACAGGAATATACTGTTGATAGACTCCCATTATCTCATTTCTGAAGGCTTCCCATTTTCCAGCCGTCCCTTTACCTGTGAACATCTGCCCCCAATCAGCTTTTGAAAGTTCTTGCCTAATACCGTCAAAATTACCCTTCCTCCAATTTAGAGTTTTAACTTTTAGATCCGGTCTATTCTTTTCCATCACTATTTTAAAACAAATAGAATTAAGGTCACTGGCCCAAAGTGCTCTCTTATTGATACATCAGTCACCTGCTCTACCTTATTTCTCAAGAATAAGTCAGAGTTTGCACCTTCTCTCGTACTTATATCCACATACTGAGTCAGGAAATTTTCTTCTACACGCTTTGAAAGTTCCTCTTTATCCAATCCCTAACTCTATAGCAGATCCAGTCTATGTTTGGAAACTAAAAGCCCCGACCATAACCACCCTATTATTCTTACAGGTAACTGGAGATCTTCTTGCAAATTTGTTTCTCAATTTCCTGCTGACTATTGGGGGTCTAAAGTACAATCCAACTAATGTGATTATCCCTTTTTTAATTTCTCAGCTCCATCAAATAGTTTCCCTGGATATATTCCCAGGGAATATCCTCCCTCAGTACATCAGTAACGTTATCCCTAATTTATGGAAAGAAATGAATAAAGAAAGGGAGTGATATTATCTATCAGGCCAGAGTGAATGGAGAAACAAAGTAAAGTGTTTCTAAAGATATATTTGTAATCCAAAGACACAGATCTTTTCCAGTATATTATTCAGCCTTCATAACAGGAAACCTCTCATGTTTTTTGCTTTTGCCCAGAGGTATGGATCAGGCAATTTTGTGAGTCTGAGTGTACAGGAGTGTGTCATAGCAGGCCAGAGAGGGAACAGCAGTGATTGATGATGCTTTCCTCCAGATCATTTATTTTTGTATCCAGTCACTTAGGGAATTGATTGCTTGGGATGAATTCTTTTTACCCACGTCTGATTCCTCTTTCAGTTATTCTTTTATTGTTCCACTTCCGACTAATTGTTGCTGATTACTAACAGCACTTTACACTGGCTTTACTTCTCCAGTCTCTGTCATTTTGCCCCTCAGATGGAGTCATTCCTTGCCCATGAGGAAAGGAGTATTATCATGTTGCTGCTCCTCCTTCTCCTTTCGGTCCATTAATCACGTGGACTCCTCATTCTGTTATCTGCTGCATCCAACGTTGGCTCTGAGTTACTTGGATTTATTCATCAATTGAATAAATTTTATCAGTGGATATTTCACTGCATAATTTAACTGGTCTCTGAAACTATTCTTTGTCACCACATAAATAAATGCATTTCATAGAATCCCTACTGTGTAGAAACAGGCCCTTTAGCCCAACAAGTCCACACTGACCCTCTGAACAGTACCTCACCCAGACTGATTCCCCAACCCTATTATCATACATTTACCCTGCTTAATGCACCTGGCCGATGCATTCCTGAATGCTATAGGCAATTTAGCATGACCAATTCACCTAACCTGCACATCTTTGGATTGTGGGAGGAAACCAGAGAACTCGGAGGAAAGGTAAAGGATCGAAGGGAATAACTCAGGAGAGAATGCTGAGAACCTTTCGATCTTTATGTGAAGAAAATTTCAAATTCACAGCAACGTATTCATTTTGCCCCTCATTGAAGTAGTCGGATTCTAGTTCAAAAAGTAACATTTTGTGAATATGTGATTCTTAGTCATATATTCTGCAGTTTTGATTGGGCAAGTGAATAATCACATTTACAGAGCAAATTCCAGCCACAGAGCAGCCCGACTACACGAGAGTGTGAGGGAGACAGGGACAGAGAGATAAACAAAGAAAGAGAAAACAGTGTTAGACACACCGGCAGGGAGAGAGAGAAAAATAAAAAAAACAGATAGCGAGGTAGACTGATCGACAGAGAGGTGTTGGGGGAAGACAGAAAGACAGAGAGAGAGGGACACATGGAAAAATGAAGTGTTGCAGACAGACTGCTGGAGAGGAAGAGAGCTACAGAGAGACAGAGTGAGAGATAGACGTAACGACAGGTAGGGAAAAAGTCTTGACCACATACAATTTAATGACTGAATGGCCATAACGAAAGGATAAACATTTAGCAGTAAAATTGTGTTGTTTTCGAACGAATCATTTGATTCAACAGCATTAATGTCATCAGGCTCCAACTCCCAATTTTCATTGGCCAGTTAGCATAATTAGATTGTACTTTGGAGTTTCAGCCCAAAATAAGTTTAATCACAAAAGGGAATTGACTCACTATCGTCATCTCTTTGTTCATTACAAAATAAGCCGAAGAGTGGCGATGATGTGACCTGAATGTGATCGTTCAAGTTATAACAGAAAAGATCTGTGAATGCATCACCTCAGAGAAAATTGGCAAGACACCGGTGACGGCGGGAATAAACTCCTGAAAACATAATGAACATGGTTGAAACATTCAACAGTGTCAGGAAATTATATTACCTGATCCTGGCCATCATTGGTGTACCAGTTAGGAGAATCAATGAATGTCTCTGATTATTTCTGGGCACTGGTCTGGAGGCGGTGACTGACAATGTGACTTGGTAACCTATTGGTCACCTTTCAATAGTCATCTACTCAACACAACACTTTCTAATGTCAAATATCCGGAATTAACTTGGAGGATTCATTTTATTGTTAGAACAAAATCATTTTATGTTTAAATTTGCAATATCATTGAAACGCTATAAAAATTGATCTATTTGGAATTGTGCGCATTTGAATGAGACATGAGCGTAGAAACACTCAGAAATAGTGCAGAACAGGTACAATCCATCAGTGTTGAAATGAACTGCGAGGGAGCATGATCTACCTGCAATACTTCGTCCAAATGAACAAGTATGTATGGAAGTATTTGTGAGTTTTGGTTTGAATCCAGCGTTGGTCAACAGCCGCAGGCGAAAACCTGGTTCCACTGTCCCTGTACTACTGTGAATATCTTTCTTTCACTGTTGAATGTAGGTGCGGAGCTGGAGTTAAATTAGTTATTCCTATTTTGAAATCGCCCTTTCCATTGGAGCTGATCCTCTGTTTTACCAGATGAGGCACTTAACAGAAGAAGAGTTTTACTTTGCACATGTCCAATAGTTAATGAGGGTATATGGAGAAATGCCTCAGTATTTCTCACCTTTCTGTTGAACTGTGCTATAGGGAGCAGGCATGAATTCATTCCTGACTTTTAGAGAACCGAGCTGTACTCAAACTATTCAAATCTCCTGTAGAATGTCCGTGCAGTCACTGCAAACACGCTCTCTCTTTATATACATTCTTTACCTGTCAATCCCCTAATACTGAGGAGATTCTAACTCTCCTGGTGTTATATATATATATATATATATATATCTTTTTTCTTTTCTTTTACACCAGCCAACAGAGTCAGTGTTCGAAACTGTGGAGACTCGAAATCCCCTGTTTACGTATTTTATTCTTACCGCCACAGTCCCGCCTAACTGCGGTAGTGCTTATATTTTCCCCAGCCCCCATGTTGTGTGTGTGCAGGTGTGAGACACAGTGAAAGACACAAGGTGCACGAATCTTTATTCAATTTCCACCACCAGGAAGAAAGGAAACTCCAGGGTGGCCAGTGACAAGCAGTGCCCTTCTCAGAGGGCTGTATGATCAAACAGTGAGGGGAGAGGGCAGGGATCAAATCAAAATAGAGTGAGAGAGGGAAATAATATACTCCACTCCCTGCAGCGCCCACCTCTCCCTGAACAACTCCAGGGTGTCGGTGGAGACCGCGTACTCCTTCTCCAGAGACACCCGGGCTCTAACGTAACCGCGGAAGAGGGGCAGGCAGTCGGCCCTAATGCCCCCCTCCACGGCCCGCTGCCTGGACCTGTTTATGGCCAGTTTGGCCAGGCCCAGGAGCAGACCCACGAGGAGGTCTGCAAACACTCCATTGGTTTAATTGCTGATCAAGCCCCTTCCCCTGCACGGAGCTGCGAGTCCAAGGGCGATGAGAGCTCAATTGTTCATGGTTAATACTGAGTTCGATTTACTAAATTGTGCTCCCTTTTCTGACTCGGATTTTAAAGTTCAGTTCTTACCAAAGATTCAGAACGGTCGTGTCGCCCATCCCAATATCTGGCCTTAGTTCGAATGTTGTGAACTTTTGAAAAGAGTCACCTAAAACTGAAGAACAGGTAAAATGGGTTATCGTAATAGTGATCACAACGAGAGCAGTAAATAAGAAACTATTTATACACTAAACCCGACGGAGAGAAATGGATCACGAATTTCAATTTGAATGAGTCACATTTGATTGGAGACATTAATTCTGTTTCTGTCAACAGTCGCTGCCTGAGATGACTATTTAAACACTTTTAAAGAAAATATTAGATTTGGAGCATTCGCAGTAATTTGCTGGTATTTCTTACCTTAAACGATCGTATGAACATATTCTTAATGACAAAAAAGAGGTTTCATTCCTCCCACTCTGGGCAACATTGTTTGTGTTGATAACACCCTGCGTGGTGCATCGCTAAACTCCAAACACTCTAAACACGCAAATCAGTTTGTAAATCTGATAGTCTGAGTTGATCAGTTTCAGATCTTTCACTGTTAGTGTTCCATTCCTTGGGGGAAAAAAACACTCAGAATTTGTTTGGTGTTTGGTGTCTCATTACCATGTGTAGCTATATTCAATCCATGATAAATCTGCTCCAACAAACCCTCGAATCCCTCAGCATCATCGAAGTTCCTAATGTCTCTTTAGAAAACTTAGAATTCCCACTGAAATGCAGCAGCTGCTGCTTAACAATAATAAAATGTTGTGCAGGTGCCATTGTTAGACAGAGGTGGACAAAGTTAAAAATCACACAACACCAGGTTATAGTCCAACAGGTTTATTTGGAAGCACGAGCTTCCGGAGAGCTAACTCCTTCATCAGGTGATTGTGGGAAGTCCACCCAATTCCAGCTCCTTGAAAACTGTTAGTGAACTCGAGCTGGAGCTGCATGAGTTTAGGATCATTTGGGAGGCAGAGGGCATATTGCAAGGGATTACAGTTACATCTCAGGTACAAGAGAAAGGTAGATGGGTTACAGTCAGGGGATGGAAAGGGAACTGGCAGACAATGCAGGAATCCCTTGTGGCCATTCCCCTCAATAGCAAGTATACCATTTTGGATACTGTTGGGGGGAGGTACGATTTACAAGGGATAATCCATGGGGTGAAAGTGAGGTCTGCAGATGCTGGAGATCAGAGCTGGAAATGTGTTGCTGGAAAAGCGCAGCAGGTCAGGCAGCATCCAGGGAACAGGAGAATCGACGTTTCGGGCATAAGCCCTTCTTCAGGCTTTCCTGAAGAAGGGCTTATGCCCGAAACGTCGATTCTCATAATCCATGGGGTACAGATCTCTGGCACAATGTCTGTCCCTGTTGCTCAGAAAGGAAGGGGCAAGAGGAGCAGAGCATTAGTCACTGGGGCCTCCATAGTTCAGGGGTCAGGCGTGAGGTTCTCTGGGAATGAAAGAGATTCATGGTTGGTGTGTTTACTCCCAGGTGCTAGGGTTTGTGATATCTGTGATCGTGTTTTGGGATCCTTGATGGGGAGGGGGAGCAGCCCCAAGTGGTGGTCCGCATAGGCGCTAACGACATCGGTAGGAAAAGGGATGGGGATTTAAGGCAGACAGTCATGAAGTTAGGGTGGAAGTTTAGTGCTCGAACAAACATAGTTGTTATCTCTGGTTTATTATCTGAGCCACAGGCGTGGAATAGGGAGAGAGAGGAGCTGAATAAGTGGCTACAGGGATGGTGCAGGAGGGAGGGATTCAGATACCTGGTCTATTGGGGCTCATTATGGGGTAGGTGTGACCTCTATAAACAGGATGGTCTTCACTTGAACCAAAGGGATACCAATATCTTGGGGAGAAAATTTGCAAATGGTCTTCGGTAGGATTTAACCTAATTCAACTGGGGAATGAGACCTAAAATGTAGTTCCAGTGTCCAGGATGTTGAGAGTAGTGAGGTCAGAAATGAGGTTTCAAGGTTGCAAGAGTGCACTGGCAAGTAGGAAGTTGGTTTGAATTGTGTCTACTTCAATTCCAGGAGCATCCGGAATAAGGTGAGTGAACTTGCAGCATTGGTTGGTACCTGGGACTTCAATGTTGTGGCCATTTCAGAGACATGGATAGGGACAGGAATGGTTGTTGCAGTTTCCAGGATTCAGATGTTTCAGTAAGAAGAGAGAAGATGGTAAAAGAGGGGGAGGTGTGGCATGTTAGTCAAGGACAATATTACAGTTGCAGAAAGGACGTTTGCGGATTCGTCTACTTATGTAGTATGGGCTGAGGTTAGAAACAGGAAAGGAGAGGTCACCCTGTTGGGAGCTTTGTATCCTCCGAATAGTTCCAGGGATGTAGAGGAAAGGACAGCAAAGATTATTCTGGACAGGAGTGAGAGTAACAGGGTAGTTGTTATGGGTGACTTTAATTTTCCAAATATTGACTAGAAATATTATCGTTTGAGTACTTTAGATGGGTCAGTTTTTGTCCAATATGCACAGGATGGTTTCGTGACACAATATGTCGATCGGCCAACAAGAGGCAAGGTCCCAATGGATTTGGCACTGGGTAATGAACCTGGCCATTTGTTAGATTTGGAGGTAGGTGAGCACTTTGGTGATAGTGACCACAATTTGGTTACGTTTACTTGAGCAATGGAAAGGGATAGGTATATACCGCAGGGCAAGAGTTATTGCTTGGGGAAAGACAATTATGATGCAATTAGGCAAGATAGAAGATGCAAAGGAAGCTCCAAGGTATGGGCAGAATAGAACTGTGGAGCTTATTCAAGGAAAAGCTACTGTGCGTCCTTGATAAGTATGTACCTGTCAGGCAGGGAGGAAGTAGTTGAGCAAGGGAGCCGTGGTTTACTAAATAAATTGAATCTCTTGTCAAGAGGAAGATGAAGGCTGATGTTAGGATGAGACGTGAAGGCTAGTTAGGGCGTGTGAAAGTTACGAGTTAGACAAGAAAGACCAAAAGAGAGAGCTAAGGAGAACCAGGAGGGGACATGAGAAGTCATTGGCAGATAGGATCAAGGAAAACCCAAAAGCTTTTGATAGATATATGAGGAATGATCTCAAGAAAAATTAGTGCCAATCAAGTATAATAGTGGGAAGTTCTGTGTGGAGTCTGAGGAGATCAGTGAAGCGCTAATTTAATATTTTTCATCAGTATTCACACAGGAAAAAGACAATGCGGTCGAGGAGAATACTGAGATACAGGCTACTAGGCTAGATGGGATTGAGGTGCACAAGGAGGGGGTGTTAGCACTTCTGGAAAGTGTGAAAATAGATAATCCCCTGGGATGAATGGAATTTATTCTAGGATTCTCTGGGAAGCCAGGGAGGAGATTGCAGAGCCTTTGGCTTTGATCTTTATGTTGTTATTGTCGACAGGAATAGTGCCAGAAGATTCGAGGATAGCAAATGTTGTCCCCTTGTTCAAGAAGGGGAGTAGAGACAACCCTGGTAATTATAGACCAGTGAGCCTTACTTCAGTTGTGGGTAAACTTTTGGAAATGGTTATAAGAGATAGGATTTATAATTATCTAGAAAAGAATAAGTTGATTAGGGATAGTCAACGCGGTTTTGTGATGGGTAGGTTGTACCTCACAAACCTTATTGAGATCTTTAAGACGGTGACCAAACAGGTGGATGGGGTTAAAGCAGTTGATGTTGTGTACAGGGGAACCTCAATTATATGAACAGCAATTATCCGAAATTTGGATTATCCGAAGGAGATCTCGAGGTCCCAAGAGAAAAATTACATCAAAGACGTGTTTCCAACTGTGATCGTGTCTTTTGTTTACAGTGATTAAACAGACACCATCTTCAAATGACTGACCTCCCACCCTCTCTCTCTCCGCATACATTCCCTGGAGTTCTACAGAGGGGTGTACCCTAAACCGCTCCTCCCTCTTCACCAGATAATCTGAACAATATTGTCCTGTCCAGGGCAAAGGTGGAACCTGTCAAAAAGGTGCAGTATAAAGGTGTGTGTGTGTGTGGGTGTGTAGCTCTGTGTGTGTGTATGTGGCTGTGTGTGTGTGCATGTGCGTGCGTGTGGCTGTAGCTGTGTGTGCGTGTGTGTGTGTGTCTGTGTGTGTCTCTGTGTATATGTTTGTGTATCTGTGTGTATGTGGCTGTGTGTGTGTGTGGCTGTGGCTGTGTGTGTGTGCATATGTATGTGTGTGTGTAGCTCTGTGTGTGTGTGTGTATGTGGCTGTGGCTGTGTGTGTGCATGTGCATGTGTGTGTGGCTGTGGCTGTGTGTGTGTGCATGTGCGTGTGTGCGTGCGTGTGGCTGTAGCTGTGTGTGTGTGTCTGTGTGTGTCTCTGTGCATATGTTTGTGTATCTGTGTGTGTGTGTGTGTGTGTGCGTGTGTGTCTGTGTGTGTGGCTGTGTGCATGTGGCTGTAGCTGTGCGTGTGCATGTGTGTGAGTGTCTGTGTGCGTGCGTGTGTGTGTCTATTGTGTGTCTGTGTGTGTATGTGTGTGTGTGTGTGTGTGTGCGTGTGTGTGTCTGTGTGTGGGAATCTGTGTGTCTGTGTGTGTGCGTGTATGTGTGTGTGTCTGTGTGTGCGCGTGTGTGTGTGTCTGCGTGTGTGTCTGTGTGTATGTGCGTGTGCGTGTGTGTGTCTGAGTGCGTATGTCTGCGTGCGTGTGTCTATGTGTATGTGTGTGTGTCTGTGTGCACGTGTGTGTCTGTGTGTGTGTCTGTGTGTGTATGTGTGTGTGACTGTGTGCCTGTGTGGAATGCCTGTGTGTGTGTACCTGTGTATGTGTGTCTGTGAGTGGGTGCATGTGTATGTGTGTGTGTGTCTGTGTGTGTGTGTCTGTGCATGTGTGTCTGTGAGGCTGTGTGTCTGTGTCTGTGTAGCTGTGTGTGTGTCTGTGTGTGTGTTTGTGTGAGTTTGTGTGTTTGAGTGAGTGTGTGCGTGTCTGTGTGCGTGTGTGTGTATGTGTGTGGGACTGTGTGTGTGTGTGTCTGTGTGTGCGTGCATGTGTATGTCTGTGTGTGTATCTGTGTGTGTGTCTGTGTGAGTGTGTGTGCGTGCGTGTTTTTGTGTGTGTCTGTGTGCGTGTGTCTGTGTGTGTGTGTGCCTGTGTGTGTCTGTGCGTGAGTGTGTGTCTGTGTGTGTGTGTCTGTGTGTGTGTCGGTGTGTGTGTTTCTGTGTGTGTCTGTATGTGTCTGTGTGTGTGTGTCTGTATGTGTGTGTGTGCGTGCGTGTCTGTGTGTGTGTCTGTGTGTGTATCTGTGTGTGTGAGTGTGTGCGTGTCTGTGTGTGTGTCTGTGTGCGTGTGTGTGTATGTGTGTGGGACTGTGTGTGTGTGTCTGTGTGTGCGTGCATGTGTATGTCTGTGTGTGTATCTGTGTGTGTGTGTGCGTGCGTGTTTTTGTGTGTGTCTGTGTGCGTGTGTGCGTGTGTGTGTCTGTGTGCGTGTGTGTGTGTGTGTCTGTGTGTGTGCCTGTGTGTGTGTGTCTGTGTGTGTGTTGGTGTGGTGTGTCTGTGTGTGTGTGTCTGTATGTGTCTGTGTGTCTGTGTGTGTGTGTCTGTGTGTGTGTGTGTGTCTGTGTGTGTGTGTGTGTCTGTGTGTGTGTCTGTGTCTGTGTCTGTGTTGTTGTTGGTGTCCGGTCCAGCTGCCCCGGAGAGAGTGTCAGGGGTGAACTGGGGGGCACACGGGGTGGGAGGTGGGGGGGGTGCAGTGTTGGATGCAATTGGGGTGGGAGCGGTGATGGACGGGGGCGGGGGGCAAGGGACGGTGTTGGGGGCTCGGGGTCCTGCGCTGTGTGCTGCTACAGTCTCCTGAATGGGGAGCAGACTTAAAAACTCCAAGCCCTTGTGGAAAGGCATTTAATCGATGAACCGAATAATCGATTATCCGAACGAAATAGTGCCTGCCCATCTCGTTCCGATAATCGAGGTTCCCCTGCATATGGATTTCAGTAAGGTGTTTGATAAGGTTCCCCATGGTCAGCTATTGCACAAAATACGGAAGTATGGGATTGAGGGTGATTTAGCAGTTTGATCAGAAATTGACTCGCTGATAGAAGACAAGAGGGTAGTGGTTGATGGGAAATGTTCATCCTGGAGTTCAGCTACTAGTGGTGTTTTGCAAGGATCTGTTTTGGGGCCACTGCTTTTTGTCATTTTTATAAATGACCTGGATGAGAGAGTATAAGGATGGGTTAATAAATTTGCAGAAGATACTAAGGTCAGTGGAATTGTGGATACTGCTGAAGGAAGCTGCAGGTTACAGAGGAACGTAAGTAAGCTGCAGAGCTGGGCTGAGAGTTGGCAAATGGAGTTTAATGTGGAAAAGTGTGAGGTGATTCGCTTTGGAAGGAGCAACAGGAATAAAGAATACTGGGCTAATGGTAAGATTCTTGGTAGTGTAGATGAACAGAGAGGTCTCGGTGTCTGTGTACATAGATCCCTGAAAGTTGCCACCCAGGTTGACAGGGTTGTTAAGAAGGCATACAGTGTGTGAGCTCTTATTGGTAGAAGTTTAGGGTGTAGGTTTGCTCGCTGAGCTGTAGGTTTGATATCCAGACGTTTCATTACCTGGCTAGGTAACATCATCAGTGGCGACCTCCAAGTGAAGCGAAGCTGTTGTCTCCTGCTTTCTATTTATATCTTTCTCCTGGATGGGGTTCCTGGAGTTTGTGGTGATGTCATTTCCTGTTTGTTTTCTGAGGGGTTGATAGATGGCATCTAGATCTATGTGTTTATTTATGGCATTGTGGTTGGAGTGCCAGGCCTCAAGGAATTCTCTGGCATGTCTTTGATTAGCCTGTCCCAGGATAAATGTGTTGTCCCAGTCGAAATGGTGGATTTTTTTTCATCCGTGTGTAAGGCTACGAGGGAGAGAGGGTCGTGTCTTTTTGTGACTAGCTGGTGTTCGTGTATCCTGGTGGCTAACTTTCTTCCTGTTTGTCCTACGTAGTGTTTGTGGCAGTCCTTGCATGGAATTTTGTAGACGACATTGGTTTTGTCCATGGGTTGTACTGGGTCTTTTAAGTTTGTTAGTTTTTGTTTGAGAGTGTTGGTGGGTTTGTGTGCTACTAGGATTCCAAAGGGTCTTAGTAGTCTGGCTGTCATTTCTGAAACTTCTTCAATGTATGGTAAGGTGGTTAGGGTTTCTGGCTGTGTTTCTGACCAACAGCTTCACTTCACTTGGAAGTCACCACTGATGATGTTACCTAGCCAGGTAATGAAACGCCTGGATATCAAACCTACAGCTCAGCGAGTAAACCTACACCCTAAACCTCAACCTGAGCTACAAACCTTCACAAACCTTGCATTGGTGGAAGTATTGAGTTTCGGAGACATGAAGCCAGCTGCAGCTGTACAAAACTCTGGTACAGCCGCACTTGGAGTATTGTGTACAGTTCTGGTAACCGCATTATAGAAAAAACGTGTAAGCATTGAAAAGGCTCAGAGGAAATTTACTAGGATGTTGCCTCGTATGGATGGAAGGTCTTATGACGAAAGGCTGAGGGCCTTGATGCTGTTTTCATTGGAGAGAAAATGGTTGAGAGATTACTTAATTGAAACTTATAAGATAATCAGAGGGTTAGATAGTGTGGACATTGACAGCTTTTTTCCTAGGATGATGATGGCTTGCAGGAGGGATCATAGCTTGAAATTGAGGGTGATAGATATAGCTGAAAATGTGTTGCTGGAAAAGTGTCGCAGGTCAGGCAGCATCCAAGGAGCAGGAGAATCGACGTTTCGGGCATAAGCCTTCTTCAGGAATAAGGAAAGTGTGTCCCTCAGGCTAAGTTAAAAGTTAGGGAGGAGGGACTTGGGGCAGGGTCATTGGAAATGTCATAGGTGGAAGGAGGTCAAGGTGAGAGTGATAGGCTGGAGTGGGGGTGGGGGCGGAGAGGTCAGGAAGAAGATTGCAGGTTAGGAAGGTGGTGCTGAGTTTGAGGGATTTGACTGAGACAAGGTGGGGGGAGGGGAAATGAGGAAACTGGAGAAATATGAGTTCATCCCTTGTAGTTGGAGGGTTCCTAGGCAGAAGATGAGGTCCTCTTCCTCCAACCGTAGTGTTGCTATGGTCTGGCAATGGAGGAGGCCAAGGACCTGCATGTCCTTGGTGGAGTGGGAGGGGGAGTTGAAGTGTTGAGCCACAGGGTGGTTGGGTTGGTTGGTCCGGGTGTCCCAGATATAGGACAGCTGTCAAAGGTAGTTTCTTTACTCAGAGAGTAGTAGGGCTTTGGAACACACTGCCTGCAAAAGTAGTAAACTCACCAACTTTGAGGGCATTTAAATGGTCATTGGATAATCATATGGATAAAAATGGAATAGTGTAGGAGGGATAGGCTTCAGATTGGTTTCACAGGCTGGTGCAACATCGAGGGCCAAAGGGCCTGTATTGCTCAGTAATGTTCTATGTTCTGCGTCCATACACCTTCTGTCTTTACACTCTTCTAAGGACTCACTTGATCTCTGCTATCCATACCTGACATGTGCTTCCCTTTTTTCTTGACCAAAACCTCAATTTCTCTAGTCTTCCAGCAATCCCTGCATCTACCAGCCTTTACTTTTGCCCTAACAGGAATATACTGTCTCTGGACTCTTATTATCTCATTTTTGAATTTTTCAGCCATCCCTTTATCTGCGAACATCCGCACCCAATCAACTTTTGAAAGTTCTTGCCTGATACCGTCAAAATTGGCCTTTCCAATTTAGAACTTTAACGAGAACTTTAGATCCTCTCTATCCTTTTCCATCACTATTTTAAAACTAATATAATTATGGTCGCTGGCCCAAAAGTGCTCCCCCACTGACACCTCAGTCACCTGCCCTTATTTCCCAAGAGTAGATCAAGCTTTGCACCTTCTCCAGTAGGTACATCCACATACTGAATCAGAAAAATCTCTTGCACGTACTTAACAAATTCCTCTCCATCAAAACCCTGAATACTATGGTATTCCCAGTCGATGGTTAGAAAGTTAAAATCCCCTACCATAACCACCCTATTATTCTCACAGATCACTGAGATCTCCTTACAAATTTGTTTCTCAATTTCCCACTGACTATTTGGGGGTCCATAATCCAATCCTTATAACGTGATCATCCCTTTCTTATTTCTCAGTTCCACTCAAAGAATTTCCCAAGGTTGGAGAGCCTGTATTTGTTTCTACTGGAGTTCAGAAGAGTGAGGTGTGGATGTGGGAACAATATTTATCCTTGTGGGGGAACCCAGAATTTGGGTACACTATTTTGAAAATAAGATGGAGATGAGGAGAATATTTCGAAGAGTGCGAAGGGTCCCCATTGAAGTATTGTCGTGAATTGTCTTGCCAACATGAAGGTTGAAAAGGTGTTCGCTTGTGTAGTGAATCCAGAACTAAGTGGCAGAGTTTAGAAATCAGGGCTCCCATTTTCAGCACAGGGATGCTGAAAATTATTCTCCCTTGGAGTGGTGTGAGAGGTCGGAACTCCCTGCCTCAGAAAGTAGTAAACATGGGGAGACTTTCATCAGATAGCAGAGGATAGTTTTGTGTTGGACATAATAAATGGGATTAGTGGAAAGTGGAATTTGAAGGTTAAATGGAACAGCTCCAAACTTTTCAAATTGTAGGTAAATTCATGGACATCAGTGGCATAATTCTGCTTCTCATCTATATGCGTGTTTGTGTGTTTGTCTCTGAGATTAATCAGGAGATTGTTATCTTATAAATTATTCAATTCCTTAACAAAACCAAATTATAATTTTGAACAGTTATTCCATAATTCAATAGTTAATAAAGTTTGCTATTTAGATTTATGATGCCAGTTCTTTATTTTACTTTGTATTTCTAGGCATTTTCATTCTATAAAGCCAACTTATGTTAATGTATAAAAACTCACATCAGCTGCCTTTTATTTCATTGATGATGTTTAAATGATTATTGATGAACAAATAAATCTCTCTTTGTCTCTCCCTACCGTGTTCTTTAAATGCTTTGCTGCCATCCAGTCACTTTCTGACCTGGTCTTTGATTACTTCATCAAGTATCTGTCTTAAAAGTATGGAGGCTTTTGGTTTGAACTTATTCATATTGATTTGAGTTTCGTTCCTCCTGAAGAGATCTCCCTTCCTTCTTCAGTCTCTGAATCTGCAACCATTGCTTCATTCCACCTCCACTGTCCCATAATACAATCCACTTTCTGAGCCTGAAGCTGTGCTCAAGGATCAAACAGTTTTCACAGAGCAGGAGGAAGGCCTTCAGGCCATAGATTCTGTGCCAGCTTGCTGAATGATGTGATGATAAGACATGTGTTCTATCCTGTTTCTCTTGCAGAGGTGTGTTGTCTCCTTCAGACAGGGAGTTGGTAAACAGCTTTGGAGTTCTCCCTGGCTGGTGTTCTTTGAAATGTGAGTGGGTGAGGCCAGGGGCTCACACAGAACCAAGAAGATCCATAGAATCTTGGGTGCAAGAGATTGGATGGCGAGAGATGGGAGGACGAGGTCCAACGCGTCCATGTCGACCAGATATCCCAAACCAATCGAGCCCCACCTGCCAGCACCTGGCCCATATCCCTCCAAACACTTTCTATTCACATACTCATTCAAATACCTTTTAAATGCTTCAATTTTACCAGCCTCCACTACTTCCTCGGGCAGCTCATTCCATACATGTGCCACTCTCTGCGTGAAAAAGTTGCGTCTTAAGTCTCTTTTATATCATTCCCATCTCACCGAATCCCTAAGCCCTCTACGTTTTGGACTTTCAAAGCGCAAGAAAAAGACCTTGCCTATTTATCCTATCTATGACCGGCATGATTTTGTAAAACTCTATAAGGTCACCCATCAGCCTCTGACCCTTCAGGAAAAACAGACCCAGATTTTTCAGCCTCCCCCTCTCGTGCAAATCCTCCAACCCTCGCAACGTACTTGGAAATCTTTTCTGAACATGTTCAAGTTTCACAACAGCTTTCCCATCGGAAATAGACCAGAATTGCACGCAATCTTCCACCATTTGCCTGATCAATGCCCTCTACAGCCATATCATGACCTCCCAACTCCTGTACTCAATATATTCACCAATAAAAGAAAGCATAACAAACGCCTTGATCATTATCCTATCTACCTCAGACTGCACGACCAAGGAGCTATGAACCTGCACTCCAAGTTCTCTTTGTTCAGCAACGCTCACGAGCACGTTACCATTAAATGTGTAAATCCTGCTAAGATTTGTTTTTCCAAAATGCAGCGCCTCACATTTTTCTGAATTAAACTCCATCTGCCACATCTCAGCCTATTGGCCCATCTGATGAAGATCCTGTTTTAATCTGAGGTAAACGTTTTCACTGTCCACTATACCTCCAAATGTGATGTAATCTGCAAACGTACTAACTATGCATACATGCTCACTTCCAATTCCTTTGTGTAAATGACAAAAAGTCGAGGACCCAGCACCGATCCTTGTGGCATTCCACTGGCCACAGGCCACCAGACTGAAGACAACCCGCCACCACCACCCTCTGTCTTCTACCTTTGAGCCAGCTCTGTATCCAAATGGCTAGATTTCCCTGTTTTCCGTGAGATCTAACCTTGCTAACCAGTCTCCCATGAGGACCCTTGTCGAACGCCTTACTAGAGCCCATATCGGTCACATCTACCGCTCTGTCCTCATCAATCTTCTTTGCTACTTCTTCAAAATACTCAATCAAGTTTGTGAGGCATGACTTCCCACACACAAAGCCATGTTGACGATCTCTCGTCAGTCCTTGCCTTTCCAATTACATGTCCATCCTGTCCCTCAGTATTCGCTGCAACAACTTCTCACCGCCGACGTCAGGGTTAATGGTCTATAAATCCGTGGCATGTTCCGGCCACCCTTCTTCAACAGTGGCACCACGTTAGCCAACCTCCAGTCTACTGGCACCTCATCTATGACTATCGATGAAAAATATATCTCAGCAAGAGGCCGAGCAATCACTTCACTAGCTTCACACAGAGTTCTAGTGTATACCTGATCAGCCCCTGGGGATTTATCAAACTTTATGCGTTTCAAGACATTCAGCATTTCCTCCTCTGTAATATGGGCATGTTGCAAGGTGTCACCATTTATTTCCCTACTTTCCTTTTCTTACATCTCCTGTTCCACAGTAAATACTGATGCAAAATATGCGTTTCGTATCCCCCCATTTTCTGTGGCTCCCACCAATGCCGCTTTCCTGATGTTTGAGTGGCACTATTATCTCCCTAGTTACCATTTTGTCCTTAATTTATTTGTAAAAACGTATTGCATTCTCCTTAATTATATTGGCCGAAGTCATCTCATGTCCCCTTTTCCCCTCCTTATTTCCCTCTGAAGCAACCTCTTACTGCCTTTATAGTCTTCTAAGGATTCACTCCATCTATCCAGATGATGCCTGACATACGTTTCCTTCTTTTTCTGAACCAAAACATCAATTTCTTAGTCATCCAGCATTTCCTTTAACTAATGGCTTTTCTTTTCTCTGGATTCTCGTTATCTCATTTCTGAAGGCTTGATCTATTTCCTCACTAGCTCCCTGGGTCCCACCGCTCCTCTGTCCACCTTACTAGTTTAAAATCTCCCATTCAGCTTCAGCAAATCTCCCTGCCAATATATTCGCCCCTTCCAATTTAGGGGCAATCCACCATTCTTCGACAGATTACTTCTACCCCAAAAGAGATTCCAATGATCCAAACATGTGAATCCTTCTCCCGCGCAGCACTCCTCAGCAATACATTCATCTGCTGTATCCTCCTAATCTGCCCTCATTAGCTCGCAGCGCCGGGAGTAATCCAGATATTACTACTCTCAAGGACCTCCTTTTTAAATTCCTGCCTAACTATCTGTAATCACCCTTCAGACTCTCAACCTCTTTCCTTCATATGTAGTTAGTTCCAATATGGACAATTACCTCTTGCTGTGCCCTCTTCCCCGTGAGATCATTCTGCACTCTCTCTGAAACATCCTTGCTCCTGGCACCAGGGAAGCAAACACCGTTCCAGTTTTTCGCTGCTAGCCAAAGAAACGTCTGTCAGTACCTAAAGCTAGAGAATCCCCCAACACAATTGATCTCCTGGAACACGACGTACTCCTCGTTGCATTAGAGCCATTGTCAATAACAGGAACTTGGCTGTTCCTGCTACGCTGGCATGAGAATCCATCACCTCGTACGTTTTACAAAAAGCAGCATGCTGGTTTGGAATGCGTATAGCCACAGTAGGCTCCTACACGAGGTGCCTACCTCTCTTACCTTTTCTGGAGTTATCCCATTTATGTGACTGTATCTAGGACTTACCCCCACACACTTCGTATAACTGCCATGCGTCACATACTGTTGCTGTTGCACATTCCTCATTGTTTCTAACTGTCTTTCTAACCGATCCAGTCGATATGATAAGATTCGCAACCAACAACATTTATTGGAGATATAATCCGCTGTAAATCTTAAACTCTCTTTACACTCCCACGTCTCATAAGAAGTACATAAACCTCTACTAAAGAACACTTTTGATCCTTGACAGTTTACTGACCCAAAAAATAACACAATTTTATTCATCTACAAAACAGTGCCATAGGTTAATTTAATAGTTATGGCTTTTATTTTAAGTTTAATCAAGAAACATATATAAAAAAGATATAATCAAGAAAGAATCAACTCGACTCACTACAGCAAGCTTTCTGTCGGCCCGTTAAAACAATTAACTTATCTGAATCTGTGCTGTAAACTTCGCCCAACCTGTTCCGACAAGATCAGTTGAAACTTTCACTGTTTCTTAATTTTCACAGATGCACTGCGATGTCCAGCGATACATGAATTCAAACAGCAAAGGCAGTAACTGTGCATTGTGGTGTCAGTTTCTTTCTATCTCCCTCTCACTCTCTCTCCTGCACTGACCTCTGCATATGCTTCCTTTGTCTGTTCTTCTCCTGTTTAAAACTGCTTGTGTTTTGACTTCGTTTCCCCAAAGTTCTAAAATAATGCAACAGCATATAAAACAGTAATTGCTGCTCCTGGAATTCGAGGAAATCACAATTCTGTAGGACAGCAGACAGCTATAGCGCCTGGAGAACATTTCAGCGATACCATGTTCTCGAGGGACTTCTGCAAGGGGCACACATGGGCAGGTTGGTGCGGGCTGGAGGAAGTTACAGAGAAACAGTGGGTTCGACGTATTGGAAAAATGTAGAGAAATAGCGATTATAGTAGTGACTGGAGTAGAAGGTTATTGAGGTTGTGCATGTTTTTGAGACTGGAGTAATTTACAGAGCCAGGGAGTACAAATAGCATTGGAGTAGGTTTCATATATATGGCGGGACTGTGGGGATAGGAGGTTAAAGAGAGAGGGATTGTCCAGGGAATTGGAAGCATTAAAGGCGCTGGATCCGATGAGGTGGAGCGAAAGGTATTTTTCCTTGCTGTGTGACTCTGTGACATGAACACAGAGAGTCCTGAAGATGGAATAGAGAACAGAAAGATCTAATGTTTACTACCATCTTCTAAATGGAAACATTCATTCAACTCTCTTTCTTGATCCACACTAAGACAGCACATGCCTGGAGTGATAACCGTGAGCTTCCTATGCTGTCTCAGGAAGGATCAGTATCACAAACTGTTTACAATCCTCTTAAAAGAGGGGAGCATTTCAGCCTGGGATGTTTCCGCTCTGCGTTCACCCTTCAGCACGATATCTATGTCATGTCTTGAGGGCTGAATTAACTAGTCCTTTAAATTCTCTCTGTTCTGTTATCTGTGAGCGATCATATCACGCTGCAGGATTTATTGAAGACTCCAGATCTCCCTGCCCTTTTCTCTGTGGCTGCTAAGCTGTCTTCAATGTGATGATGGACGGGACAGTAGTTAGGAATACTGCTGCTTCATGAAATTCCTGAATACCCACAGGAGACAAACTCAAAATAGACTGGTGCAATGAGTGGGACAGATGTAGAATGGCATTGAGTCCCACCGAGATCTGGACATTCCCAGTCTTTAAATGTGGCCTGTTCTGCCTCATAGCTCTGAAGTGTACAATTGTATTAGCTTCGGATCTGGAGTAACTACAAAAGATGCAGTCAGTGGCAGCATTTAGACATACACAGTGAAGACTATCCGAGTGATATCACCAGAGTGCGTGCAGGTATCAGGATCAAATAATTGTTCGGAGGAAAGGGTTTGAATCATGGTGCGCTGTCATCAGTACTTAGGGTTGAGTGAGCAATAAGTGGGGCAGGTGATGGCCTGATGTTATTCTTACTAGATTATTAATCCAGACACTAATGCTACATTCTCAGATACACACCTGACTAACTAATATCCTTTAAGAAAGTAGATATGTTATAGGCAGCTCGTCTGCCCATATGTCTCCAGATTCGCAGGAATGTAGTTCACTCTCAACTGCCTTCTGAAATGGCTTAGAAATTCACTTCGTTCAAGTGCAGCTAGGGACGGCCAATGAATGCTGGTCAATTGGAAAACCCACATCCCAAGCACCAATTAAAAGCAACTGGAACCATGCTGGGACCAGTGTCCTGTCCAATCATATCCATAGGTTTGCGGTCGGGCTCCAAGGAGAGAAAGAAGATGTCGGAACCGAGTTCTAGTGAAATGAACTTTACAAATCCAAAGAGAATATGTGAGACTCACATGAGCATGGGGATGTAGGTGAAGCAGAAAAGAACGGAACGAGACAGAGATCCATAAAAAGTGGATGTCAGCAATTCGGTTTGTGACAAGAGATTGTGAAAAGAGTAAATTATAACACTGTTTTTTGACATTGACTAAGTGTCTGCATTAGGGCAAAAAGACATTTGGCTCTTAGACGTCGAAGCGGGAGAATCAGTTCTAAGTTAAACCATGCCCCCACAATGGCCAACAAACAGAACCATTCCGTGTGACACATTCAAAGCTAAAGCATTTGTGCACCATGAAATTAACCTTGCAGAACGTCACGTTGCTGTTACTGGAAGATCAAGTGGTACAGTAATTACACAACTGCAAAACCTGTTGCCTGGCATTTTCTTTCAGTAGTCACTGATAAGACTCAGAATTTGACTGAAGAATACTAAGGTACCGCCAACAAAAATGCTGAAGCTGCTAAAGAGTGTAGCCACAATAGTATACATAACACTGAATTCACATACTGACGCCCATCGAGGCTCAGACAACAGAGGCACTTATTCAAACAGAAATTTGGATACTTACAGAAATTGTCGCACAACGGAACGTTCTGAAACTGTTAGATATTCTGATTTTAACATAAAAGCCGACGTAAATGCATATTCTGACTGTAATTAAGACCATAACGTTAACAGAGATTTTTACATAAGTAGCATTAATCTGAGTTTGGCTTCTTGTTTAAATTTTAAATTAATTGGGGAAATTAAGTAGGTTTCAACAGCTGTTGCATTCTCGATTTCAAAGTCTCGATCACATAAGTTGCCTTTCAATCAGCAATCTCATTCTACACTGACCATTTAGATATTTTTTCTTTAGTTCGTTATTCTAACTTCGTACAAAAAATATAAACTCAACATTGATACAGACTGGATTTTCTCCCTGAGGCTATATTTCGTGGATATTCTATCCTGTAAGGCTAAATCTGGAGGAAGACTGATTTGTCAGCCAGTATTTGGGATTAAAGTGTCAAAAATTCAGAGATGTGAAGAAAACAGCAGGTGGCCTTTCGGCTTATTGAATCGTAGCTGATAAACATCAAATTATTCTGGCCGAATGTCCAGCATTTGGCACATTGTCGTGCATGCATTTGCATTATATGTACACATTTACTTTGTGTTCAGTGTTCCTAGGTCGCCTGTCTCGTCCAAAATTAGAGACAGAGAGTTCTGGATTCCGATCAGCATCTGCTTTTTTTTTAAAAAAAAGTGTTCTGCGATTGCCTTGTAACCTTCTACTGGTTTTAGAAATTTTGACGCTATCGTCATTGATCTCTATGCCAAAGGAAATCTTTAATCGTGTCAAATCTGTCTATGTCCCTCATAATTTTAAACATGTTAATCACAATTGTCCTATATGCCTGCTTCACCACTTTCCTACCTGCCCGGAGACACCTTGGATGGGTGGGCATACTTTCCACAGGTCTTCTATTCGTCATGCAATCCCATTCCTTGTTTGTCTGCCCAGGTGCATCATGTCACGCTTGCTCGACTTGAGTTTTATTTGCCATGGAACAGACATTCTGACCCGTTGTCTACGTCCTCTTGTGATCTCAAGTTACCCTTCTCATTGTTTACCGACACAACAATCGTTTCATCATCCTTAGCCTTACTTATCAACTTTTCTTCATTTGGGCAGAACTTGATTACATATAACACACACGGTCGGAGCAAGGACATTGATCCTAACCGAACTACCATTGAGACAGATGTATGAAGGTGTCGGCAATTGATGGCAATTAGATAGCTCACATACATTCCCGTTCACCTGATGACCTTAGGCTTTTTAACTGTAGAGAATCCACGTTTAAGATTCACAGACACATTCCTTCTGTTTGAATCTGTCTATGCTTTCAACTCTGTTGGGTCTGTCTAAGAATGTAAAATTGCTGGCATTTTAATTCAGTATCAAAAGCATCTGACTGAGCGTATGTTTCAGTGATAGTCGTCCAAGTTACTAGTCTGAGGGACAGTGTATTCAATTAAATTTCCCCCTCCTCATTTCTGGGTCGAACGTTTGGTCCTCGCAGTCAAGAGAAGAAAAACAAAACTCTGCAAATTCAGGAATCCAAAGTAGACAGGCAGGAATCTGGAAGAACACAGCAAGCCAGGCAGCCACAGAGGTGGAGACGTCGATGTTTCGGGTGTGACCATTCATCAGGACTGGGTGTGGGTTTGGAACAGCTACAAATGAAGGAATAGGTAGGGTCAGAGTGGTAATTTGGGGAGAGGGCAAGAATGTTGGAGGTTGTGACCTGGTTGGTTAATTGAATGAATTAATACAATAGTTGGCAGGGACAATTGTCAGGAAGTGCGGGGGACAGGGCACAGAGTGGAGGATGACGAGCGAAGTTATTTGAAATTGAAGAACTCAAAGTAGAGTCCTCCGGTCTATAGAGTGCTTAAGCTGAAGTTAAAGCGTTTTTACTCCAACAGTAGCTTTGGTTTGTTTTTGGCAATGGAGGAAGCCAAAGTCATGTCAGAAACGGAGTGGTTTGGGGAATTGAAATGGGGGGTAACCATGAGGTCTGATACTCCCCTGTGAACTCTGCTGCGATGCTTGGAGAGCCATTCACTAATTTTGCTTCTGTCTCTCCAGTATTGAGATCACGCTGGGAGCTCCAGATGCATTAATCTATATTGGCCAGATGAACGTTTGTCTCCACCTGGAAAATATGGTTTGGGTCCTGGATGAACCTGCTGTTGGTTGTATACTTTTATTTTAAGCATTTTTTCTGGTTGCAGGTGAAGGTACAGTGGCGGGGGTGCCGTTAACGGAGGCACGACAGAGGGAACAGGCCTTGCGGAAATATGACAGGGGTCGGGACATGTTCTTGTTGGTGAGGTTCATTTGGGGTTCGTGGAAGTGTTCGAGGATGATGCGTTGCATGCAAAGACTGGTGGAGTGATAGGACGACAAGGGG
Organism: Chiloscyllium plagiosum; assembly: GCF_037043375.1. Lineage (NCBI taxonomy): Eukaryota > Metazoa > Chordata > Chondrichthyes > Orectolobiformes > Hemiscylliidae > Chiloscyllium > Chiloscyllium plagiosum. Next base: position 99,376,272 of record NW_028270167.1, read on the forward strand.
GACTCTTTCCTTATTACATAGGGAGGGCGTGCATTCAGAATGGTCGAATGGGAATAGAATTGGTGCGGTGAAGGGCTGGACGGATGATGGAGTCAGCAATAGCACGATGTTCAAAATAGGTTGACTGCTGGGATGATTTCGAGTGGAATGGCACCTCGTCCAAGCGGAAGCAGCGGAGGCGGTGCAATTAGGAGAATGGGATGCAGTTCTTGCAGGATACGGGGTGGAAGGAGGGAAAGTTCAGGCAGTCTGCAGTAGATGTCCGTTTGAATTCTCTCGCCAGTGATGTGAATGGTGAAGTCAGGGAATTGGCAGGAGGTTTCCGAGAATTTGAGGGGCTGAGGGAGATGTAGATGAAATCGATGAAATGCTCCAGTTCAGACTGTGTGCAGGACGCTGCACCTTCAAGTCATCGATTTAACGTTGGAAACGTTGAGGTGCCGTGCCTGTCCAAGTGCTGAAGCGGGACTGTTCGATATGGCCAAAAAAGAGGCAGTCGTAGCTGTGGTCCATCCGGGTACACATGCCTGTGTAACCATCACAGTCAAGATCAGGTACAATGCTTCCATCACTATCCAGGTCATTGAATTTTTGACAGGCAACACGATTAAAAGTCGGAATGAGTCGCACTCATGCAAATTAGAAGCTGCAGAGAGATAGAGCTCGGTGAAACAAGCAAATAAGTAGCCCCTTCGGGCCATTGTGTAACAAATGAGATGCTGTTATTTTTATTCAAATCTAAAGTTGCTCCGTTTGAGGGACAGGGGTTGTTTGGAAGTGGGAAGAGATAGCAGAGCACAGACTTTAAAAGAACGTATTCAAATAGTCAGAATACATGTCACAATCGTAACAGGCTCCGTATTTCTTCTTTGTTTTGAAGTGTAGAAATTAGCCGAAAAGGTTTTTACTTAAAAAAGGCAAAAAAGAAGAAAGTCGACCTTCCTTGATCTCGAAGCTCAGGATTTAATCATGTGATTGTTGTGTATATTTTGGGTTTGGCCTTTTTATTTATCATGGCAGAATATTGAGAATTCGAGAACAATTTTCAATTGACATGGAATTCTGAACTGAGGGAGTTTACAAAACGTAATACGTACAAGTGGAAATAAAAGAAACGAAAGCGAAAGAGCTCGAAGATTACTTGTTCAGAACATGTGAAGTTGTGCAACTCCTGATCAAAATTCACAAATCAACACACTGACTGGTGTGCACTGAATAATACTCGGAATACAATGTCTTGTGAAGCTGTCATTTTATTTACCAAAACTCACTGTGTCACCAACGAATAATTAATGAAATTTTAAATTTCAGTTCGGGTGTTGAGTGCATAGAGGACCGAGGCTAAATTTAAAGCGCATTTCCTAACTTGTAGTGACCCTAGTACTGATACACACTCCGAAACTATAAATCTCCACAATTCTAACAGAGACGGTGAAACTATCCAGAACAGGAAACTCCTGCGGATACTAAAGGTCTATCAGACAGTGAAATTGATGTCCGCACTGAAATTAATCTATTCCATGAAACTAATGCAGCTTTTTAATCTAATAGAGAATTTGGAACTTCTCTGCTTGATATTGTTACTGATTCTGAAACCTATGCAGATGTTCAAATTAATGCAACTCCTGAGTTCAATCGGTATTGCACAACTTGCAGAGTTAGTGACACAGATATTGAAACTAGCATAGGCCCTAAAAGAGAAAATAATACAAAACGTAAATGTAAGGAAAATCTTGGAAACTTGCATTTCATGAACGTGATGCAGACCCTAAAAATGAAACACTGAAAGCAATAAACACTCTGAAAGTAAAGAAAGATAAGAGGGTTAATCTTCATTGATTGGGGAGCTCAGGATTTAAAGACACACTTGCTCAGTCAATATTGGAATTTAGTTTATGTTTGCTCACAGAATATTGATAGAATGAGAACAATTGTGAATTTTTATGGTATTAATTAATAAAGGATTGCAGAAAGCACATTCAGCAACAAATTCAAATAAAAGAGCAGAGAGTGAAAGAGCTGCTATAGTGTCTGATTTTTTTCAGAACATGCAGGTTTGTGGCAATCGTGAACAGAACTCAAAGCCTAAAATACTGACTGCACTGCATTGAGTAACAGTGAAAATATAAAGTCTCGAAAAACTGTGAGTGTATTTAAATGAAAACTTGCTGTGTAACAAACTGAGAATTTATGAAGGATTACGTTATACTTTCGTATGGATTGGTTCGAGGTGTGGAGCTTAATTGGCAGCACGTTATCTTCGGGAATGACGAGATAATATTCATACCTAGTATGAAACTACTACAGATGAATCGAAATCAGCCAGTCAAATTGATATATACTATGAGATGGATATATGCCTTGAACGTAATGCAGATCCTTCCCCGATTAGGGAACCTGAAAGTCATATGCTTCCTGAAATTAAGGAAAAGCCTGAATCGAATCCAAAACCTGAAACTGAAACAGATATAAATATATTACTGATCCTGACGCAATTAAATTAGCTGAACTTGATACATTACTGAATCGAATAACAACTGTAACTTACAACGTAAGTGGCACAGGTCTTGAAACGAATACACAACCTAAAACAGAAACTAATGCAAAGCTTGAAAGTGATGTAAACCCTGCAATAAACATTCCAAAAGCAAGTCAGACCTTGTATAGAGAACAGATTGTGAAACTGACATGGTCCCTGATTCACATTTAGACGTTGTACCTGATACAGACTCTGAAACTAATGCACATATTAAATCTTATACGCTTCCAAATGCAGATTCTGATACTCATACAGTCCTGAAATGAATGCGTCCCTGAAACTGATGCAGGTACAGAAAATAACGTGGATCCTGTAAAAATCCTACTGATCCTGAAACTGATCCAGACTCAGAAATAATAGCGCTTTAAAATTGATACAAAGCCAAAAGATAATGCAAGCTTTTCAACTAAAGTACAACTTGCACAAATGTTGAGTGTGAAAATGACAACGACCCGAAACCAGAGACATGTGCAGAAACTTAAAGAATCTGTATCGAGGAGAAAGTGAGGACTGCAGATGCTGGAGATCAGAGCTGAAAATGTGTTGCTGGAAAACCGCAGCAGGTTGGATGCTGCCTGACCTGCTGCGCTTTTCCAGCAACACACTTACAGAATCAGTATCAACCCTGCTTCGGGGACAGAGCCTGAAATTTATACCATACTTAAATTAATATATAACCGGGTAATAACATATTTCCTAAAAATTATAAAGACCTTAAACGGGAAGCGCCCTCTTACACTATTTTGCAACTCGACACGAATAGTACTATTATGCTTATTCAGCCGCTATCACCATTTGAGAACCTCATTGGACTTGACGACGTGACATTGATGAAGGTCATCTCCGAGGCTAACAGTGAACATGGAACGAATGTGATGTTGGCATTTACAACATCATGGGCCGGGGCTGCAGTGTTCATTGACTGATCACCACTATACAGCCTGGTTGGCCTTGTAAGGCCCCTGGGGTCTCTCAAACGCAGCAAGTATTCAGGTCTGCTGCTGGAAATATAAATCCGTTGTAAGTGCCAGAATAGGAGCCACTAAATCCAGGATGCGTTGACATTGCCGTGTACGGCATGGTCATATATTCTGCCAATACTAATATTCCTGCACCATTTGTGGAAGGTTGTGGGGAGTGTGGGTGTTGCGAAACGCAGGGACTATTTTAAACAAATGTAACCAAACAGCCACAGCCATTAAACCAGTTTCAAACGCCACGAAAGATGTTTCCTTGTTCTCTTTTTATCTGCTATTTCATGGAAAATATTAAACTTGCATTGATTTTGCTACAATTTATAGTATTGATGAATGAAAATTATGCAGCAAACCATCACTTTGTTCAGAGTTTCATGACGATGTTGTGCGAGCATGTGGTCAACTGGCGCAACGCATGGAAGAGTTTAGACGAGCCGAGAAAGATAGCAGCTGAACTGGAATACACGAGAGCGAGACCGACTTCAAAGCGACAGGTAAGCGGGGAGGAACTAGAGGAATTTGTCAAGAAGCTCAGAAATGTGTCACTAATACTCGTTTGATTTGGTTATGGGTGAACTGTTTGCCCTATCCTGTTTGAGGTCTTAGCAATTGGACCTGTTCTCACAGATTTCCAGGTCATGATGCAAGGGAAGGAGCTGTTTGGCTATTCAGAGCATAACATTCAAGTCAGTTGGGGTTCTTGTAATTATGCGATGTTCGGAAAACAATTACCATGAAAAAAACGACATTTGTACACATAGGATGGAAGATGTAAGGACGTGCATACGCAGACTTTATGCTGTCAGAGAGTTGGTGGTAACTCCGTTGATGATAACAGTCAAAAAGAAAGTTCGATCACACGCAGTCTGTGGAAGTCCACGCCAGACATAGAGGAGCATCTTATTGTTTCTGCAGTTGCTCCAGTGGGGGAACACACTCAACATCATTAATGTCCAAGGATGGCTAATTCTTAATTTATCTTCTATCATTTCCCTCTTCTATCGGAGCTTTCTAATAGTAATTCTCTGTTCACAGTTCCAAAATATCGCACAGTGGCATGTGGACTCCACTCCTGGATGTCAGTGTTATGAGTACATCCCTTGACATTCATTCAGACTTCATCCTGTTTTCGTATTTTAATCACTCAGAAACACCACTCGTGGTGCTTTTGTGACTTTATTCAAAAGGCTGTTCTATTTGCAGTACCTGCATGATATAATCTTACAGAGAGAAAAAAAAACAGGCGTAATATACAGAATGGGCACAACTCTATCGAATGATCTCCCTTGTTGTTCACCGTTCGCACTATGATTTTGATTATTTCAGAAAGGACACAATAGTGGCCTTTCTGAATGAAACAAATCAAGAAAAAATGTTGTTCACAGATTCATACGCATCCTGTGCACAGGTGCCAACAGAATCGTTATAGAAGAGGAGGAGGTCAGCAAACACAATTTGACTCTACTCTGCTCAGAATGTGTCATTCGCCAGGTATCAATTTTCTGCAATCACTTCATAACCATTCACCTCATTCCTGTTCCGATACGAATCCAATTCCACCTCGAATACCTGGATTGACTTTGCCCACATCAGACGACTGGGCCAACATTCCTGATACCAGCCAATAGCTGGGGAGAACAATTCATCTGTATTTTGGAATGTCATTATTTGTCAATCGATGCAAATATTTGTTTTCTGGTTTTAAATATTTGTGTCAATCTGGTGACTATTCATCAATAATAATCCGCCTTTGCAGCACAAGCATTTGTCACTCTGATTATGCAAACGAGGAGCACTGTGCTCTACTCTGGTATTCGCGTTAATCTATTAATTAACACGAATAGGACAGTGTCCTATTTCAAAGTGATTCAGCCAAACGTGAATGAGACATTCGATGTGAGAGAGTTAATCATGAGGCAATGTATTATTTTCGACAGACGTCTCTATCAAATGAATACTCTGAATGTTGGTATCACAACCACATGGATGGATATTGACGTGAATCTCTCTTATGTGTTTAATTGGATAAAGCTCGATAAAGATTTGAGGATAGAAGATGAGAGATTAATGTCGATGAGTGGACATTTTTAGTTCATGTTTGAAAGCTCCTGTGAGTATAAACAGTTGAAAAAAGTCAGTGGAATTAATGACCACTTTCTATGCATTAAATGCTCCGTAAAATCCTGAAAATATTTGAAACTGGGACAAAGACGAGCAAGAGATACCCGGGATGAAGGGCGTTATTTCACGCTGCGTGGACATACACAAAAGGGGCACAGATTTTGGATCTCTTGGCAATTCTATTAATCAAGTAGCATATGTGATCAGGTCAGGAGCTGACTCTGTGATTTTTATCTCAGTTTTGGTGGATGGATGATTCCAAAGAATGTTATCCCAATTGATCACTGCTACAAATTGAGTACAGGCTTGTTAAATGGCTTAAGGACATATTAACCTATCATATGCAGTTCTCCATTCAGCTCTTTCCATCATTTCCTTGCCTTATTTTGCAAGCCATCATCCCTGTGTGACTGAAGAGTAGGTATGAAGGAACCTCTGGCTTAATTGGAATAAGCATAACTGTTATAACAACCAATACAAAATTGTAGGTAAACAGTGTTCCTTCTGCAAGTATAATTAAGTACGAACTTTAGTGTATAATTGTGGGAATAAGGTAAATAATTACTAACATTTGTGTATAATTGTTGATAATTGGGTAATAACTTTAGTGCATAATTATTCCAGCAAATAATTTCTTTCATCATGATAGTTTAAATAACTTACAGTTTCAGCAAAATAGCTGAGATAGCTGACACGCATAAACGAGGCAAGGAAAAAAACACATCGTTAAAATGTATATTCAGGAATGGAATGTACCTATGAACAATGGAAGATGTTACAAGCAAACAGATAAAGTGAAAAGAGCATCAAGATCCAAGTTTAGCAAACTCTCCCTTATGTCAGCACTTACAGAGGGGAGGATCGCCAAATTGGAGAAGGGGGGAAGTCATAATGGCGGAGCGCAGCTGGTTAATGGCAGAACATAATCAGGGAGATTGATAGGTATGAAGATCTATGAGGTAAACGGGCAGAACCAAAAATTAAAATTGAAACAATTGTAAAGCAATTTGTGTGAATGTGTGTGCCCACTTGTCAGCCCTTCTTGCAAGAATGTTTCAATAAAATTCGCTGCTTCAGATTTTGACTCGGACTGAAAGTTATTAGACTGTGAGCTCTGCTTCTCACAATTTGGGGGCTTCGGTCCGGATGTCCTTCATCACCGGCAGGGTAAAGCACCATTGACGGCTTTTAGAATGGACCCGTGTTCCTCGGCAGTGTGCTCCCCCTTCTGGTTGACTGATCGAGATCCGATGAGTGTCTATGTGAACCAGGCGAAAGATTGTATGTAGGCATAGTGAGCCAGGCAACTCTGTAAGAAAATTGACTTTTAAGTATTCCCTTGGTGGCTGGGATTGAGTTCTAGTAGTTTATAAGGGACTAACGAAGGAACTCAATATGGGCTGTGCCGTGGGTAAGGAAAAAGCCTCCAAGAAAAAGAAAATGGAAACGGAGGCGGGGTCCCTGACAACAAATCACCAGAAAGTCCGTTGGGCAGAATATTGTGGAATTGGAAAAAAATAGTACTTTTACAAGGGGAAAAGATAGGAAAAAGATGATTAAATATTGTTGCTTTGTATATACTGAGCAATCCATTCTTCGTCCTGCCGTCTTCTGGCCAAAGTACGGGTCAGATGAAGACTGGGTTTGCAGATATATGAATTTGTGTGTCAATGGAAAACAACCTTCCAGTCTGGTGGAATAAGATTATGCTTCGTGTTTTGAAGGGCGAGTAGCTGAAGGGCTACTGAGTGTACACTTCACAATTAGCTTCTGGACAGACATTCAGAAAAATATTCAAAAGCTAGAGGAGTCGTTGCGGGAAACTCAAAGTGAGATACGGTGTCTGTGTGTGTGTATTTATGTGTGTGTGTGAGAGAGAAAGAGCTGTACAGCTAAAAGAAACTTTAACCCTTTGTGATTCGGTTTGAATGTACATTTGATTGTTGGTGATTGAATGTTTGTGCTTTGTTCCCTGGAGCTTGAAATCCGGGACTATTTTGTATCTAATTTCTATTATGGAAATTTTAACACGATTTCTTTTAACGTTAAGTATTTTGCAGATTATGAAATCAAATTTTAGCTCCTGTTCTTTTGACAGGTCATGACTGCCTTAATATCAGTTTCTAACTAATCAATTTTACCCTCACATAAAAGCGATTTATGGAAGACAGTTGAAGTCTCAGTTCAACATTAGATTGTAATAAATAAATAAAAAATTCTATGGTTAATATCGGTGATCTTGGATTCGGCCATTATTTATGCATTTGACTTTTTTAAAACTTGAATAGAGAAATCCTTTTTAAGGCAGCTCTGGTTATTTCACGACTTATGGCATTGTAATTGACCAATGACTTGTCAGGTCTACCTAAGAAAACTATTTTTGGATTTAAATCACGGGACTAAATCCGGGCAATTATAGTGGATTTCAAAGTTGGGAACTGTGTGCATTTTACATTTTAAATATTAAACACTGAATAAATAAATTTATAATATATAAATATATGTTTACAAATAAAATTCCAAAATGTATAGTTAGGAACATGCGTTAATGTTAGACAAGCATAAATTGAAAACTTGTATGTGAGATTACAAGGGGAAAGAGGGTCGTCGTATTTGAGGTTACAGGGAGCAAGAAATATTGCAATATTTCTTTTATAAAACATCAAAGGCTAAATAAAACATTGGGTGATAGGGAATGGCCATTAGGTGGTCCTAAAGCTGTTCAATTGGTTAAATAGGCTCAGCAATTGATCTAGCAACTTAAAATGAGAAGCAGAAACATAGGCCAAAAATAATGATAGCCATGGTTGATGAGGTAATAAAGGAAAGGACAAAACTAAAAGGAGAAGGAAACCGGAATGGTGGTGGGCAACATGTTGAATATAAAGGGATGAGATCAGATCGTGGAGGAGATGTTAAGAGGTCTGGTAGACAGGAACATGGATCAAAGTGGAAATCACTGTGGTAGGACACATAACTTTAACAGAGAGTGCCCAGATCTGAAAAAGGAAGGAAAGGCAGTAGCGTTTATTAACCTTGGTGGAGAATAGGGAATTCAGAGGTTCCTGTCCCCCCCGGGGACCCACCAGGAACCCTTGATAAATTTAAAGGTGGGACCTTACAAAGAGGACGTAATGTTCCTAATCGATACAGGGGCAGCAATGTCATCCTTAAATTTTTAGCCCAAGGGAGCGGGAACGAAAAAGTTAATTGGATTATGGTGACAGTTTTGAGATGAGCAGCACGAAGAATGAGTTTTGTGCTCATGGCAAGATACTGCCAACAAATTGGGGGAATTGAGCTAACTGCAAATGGTGCTATGAAATCTGTTGAGGTACTTAAAAATGAATGTGCTCGAGCAAAACGATTACAGAAATAGAATGAGAAGTCGCAAGTGACTGATAAACAAACAGAACTGCGCAATTATAGTTTTTAAAATGTTTTGCTCACTTGTTGCGTTTCCACCATGAATTATTTAATATATATAATTGCTCATTAATATATATAATAAATCAATTGGATTAGACTGAATCAATATTAATTGGCAGGATTATTTCACATATTCTCAGTGACCTGTCATATTGATTTATGGTTAATTTGAAACATTAACTGCTTTAATTCACTATTAATTAAAGAATGGAATGCTACATTCCAGACCGGAATGTGTGCAGGCCGTGGCAGCAACAGCCTGTTTGGTAGTGGTGAGTCGGAAACTTACTTTTGTGGGAGCCTAAGTGCTCAGCACCCCACATCAGGTACGGATCATATGAAATCAGAAAGCAGGAAGATGGCTCACAGTCTCGAGGATCTTGAAATATGATGCAATATTAATAGAACAGGATGATCCTGTGCTAGTCACAGACAGTTGCTTGAATCCAGCTGCATTTCTGTTTCGGGGGAGGGGGTGGCCTTTGACAATCCAGAACACGACTGCCTTGGTATTATTGAATATCAGACTAAAGTGTGAATGGACTTAAGAGACTTACCGTTGCATGCGGGAGCTCGGTTGTTTATTGACGGGTGCTCCTGGGTGATTGAGGGGAAAAGGCACAATGGATATGCTGGAGTAGATGGGATAGAGGGAAGCGTTATTGAGGCTGAAATACTACCTGACGGCTGGTCAGCCCAAAATTGTGAACGCTCTGGTCTAGAAAGAGCTCTCAGAACCTGAGGTAACAAAAGTAGGAACGATATATACAGACTCCAATTATGTGTCTGGAATGGTACATATCTACGGAAAAAATTGGCAAGATCGAGGACTGATAAATAGCAGAGGAAAATAATTAGCACATGAGGAATTGATAAAACAAATGCTGGAACCTCTGTTCCTCCCGACAGAAATAGCGGTAGTTCATACAAACAGACACCAGAAAGGGAATGAACCGGAAGTAAGGGGAAATAGACTGGCCGGTGAGGTAGCTGAAGAAGCGGTCCTGAATTCACAGGGAGCAGTGATATGCTCCCTCATTCCTGCAATTCCAGATCTTCAGGGTACCCTGTTGTTCACGGCAAAGGACGAAAAGTAACTAAAAGATTTAGGAGTTGCAAAGACAGCGGATGAATGCTGGATGTTACCCGACGGGAGGGAAATGTTGAATAAAATGATGATGCAAGAGATTATGGCTATCCTACAACATAGGAGTCACTGGAGAGTGCAAGCAATGTGTGATGTAGTCGTAAGGAAATATGGATGCAAAGGGATATATCCGATAGCCAAACAGATATGCGAGGGATGTATAACGTAAAAAAACAACAACGAGGTTTTAAGGATACAAGTCCCAGGAGGGAGAGAACCTGAGCTCAGACCATTTCAGAGCATTCGAGATGATAGATTATACCGAAATATCCCGAGTGGGAAGACTGAGGTATATGCTGGTGATGGTTGATCACCTGTCTGGATGGGTGGAAGAATACCGGTTAGCCACTGCCACCGCAAGTTGGGAGTCCATGGTAATACTCGAACAATTAATCCCTAGATACGGTATAATGGAAGGTATAGATTCAGATCAGGGAACTCATATTACTTCCAGGATACTCCAGGGGAAAATGGAGGGATAAGGAATCTCTTGGAGGTTCCACACTCCTTGGCACTTCATCAGGAAAGATTAACAGAATGAACCAGACACTCAAGTAACAGTTACAGAAATTACTAATAGAAACCAGACTCCCTTGGACTAAGTGTTTGCCTACAGCAATTTTGAAAGTATGAACGGCCCCATGGAAAGATATGAGGCTGTTCCTTATGAGATATTATGTAGCCTGCCCTATCTCGGAAAAAAAAGGGGAACTGCCGACTCTGGAGACTAAAGATCTGTTCTTGAATAAGTATATACTGGGCTTGTCCTACTCCTTATCTTTCCTCAGAAAACAGTGTTCGCTGGCACAGACTCCACCCCCTGAATTTGCCATCCATCCGATCCAACCTGGGGATTGAGTCCTAGTCAAATCATGGACTGAGACCAAATTGCAACCAGAATGGGAGGGGCCGTACCAAGAACTCTTGACCACTGAAACATCGATAAGAACGACAGAGAAAGGCTGGACTCACTACACTCGGATCAAAGGGCCAGTGGAATCTCCAGTGGAGACAGAAGTCTGGACAACTGAATCGACAGAAGAGCCACTTAAACTTAATTTGAAAAAACTTTAAATAACTGATTATACAGTAGCGGTGCGAGCGCGGGATAGTTTCTGTACTATTGTATGCTAAGTCTCTCGGTGCTTCAATACCACTGTAAAATGGGAAGAATGTTTACGTACACTATATTAGTTTTTGTCTAGTCGTTGGATTCTGTCAGGCTATGGTGTGGTCGTCTTACTTAGTGATAACGTTTCCACAAAGTACAAATGCACAAGTCATAGAAACAGATGCCTGCAGCCTGGTGGATTGTGGAGATGTAGAAAAATCAAAGGGAACACAGTAACACAGAGATACATCTCAGGTTCTATGAAAAAGGTCTGGAAAGGTGGGGGTTAGTGTGCATGGGATAAAACTAACGGGATGAAAGTGTCCCGGAGAGAGAAATGTAAAGGATATCTTTGGAATTAAGAATGTAAAGAACGGCGGAGGCAGGAAGATCTCAGAGGTGATCTCTTAAATAATCCATTCGTTACAGTACACCGAGGACTCTTCCGGCCAGCTCTTGACTGTCCCGATTAAAAGTATAATCCAATATATTTAACAATAAAGAAAACCTCATGGAATGAAACAGTTTTATGGGAGAAACCCATTAGGTCCAATTACATCAAATATTTGGGATAGAGATGAAAGCAGACGGGAAGAATTTCCTGGGATGTTGTTTACAAATACAGGTGAAAGACAGAACCCGAGTAGAAGAAAGGAATAGTAAAGTCCCTCACTCTGTCCTAAAGATGATAAAAATTGTAGAGGTGTCGGACTTAAAGCAGACCATTGAAGTAGAAACATGATATGGGGATACAACTGTCTGGATTCAATGGGTAAAGTACATTGTGAAAAGTTTGAATAAAATCAATTGTTTTGCATGTGCCTCTGAGAGACCAATGGCCCAAGTGGTCCCCTTTCCGCTCGGGTGGAAGCGAGACAGGAGGGCATGACATGCATGATCACCCTTATCAGGATGAAACTACATGGAATAATAAAGATTGCATGCCCCTTTTATTAAAGTTCCTTCCTCTAAAGAAGCAAGTCTTGAAGACGCCTCACCCCATGCTTTCCGCCGTGGTCGGAAATCACACATCGTGTGTAAACAGGCGAGGAACCGACCGATCCAGATATTTGGCGAAGTTAAAATCAGGTCCCGAGAATGAATACGTGACAGAAAAGGCAGGGAACTACTCATTATTAAGGATTCCCTGAGCGGATCTGTGGTGGGACTGCGGAGGGATAATATTGAGACCTGATGAAGGGCTTTTGCCCAAAATATCGATTTTGCTGCTCCATGGATGCTGCCTGAACTGATGTGCTCTTCCAGTACCACTAATCCAGAATCTGGTTTCCAGCGTCCGCAGTCATTGTTTTTACCTAATATTGAGACTCAACCTACTTCCAGATTGGAGGGGCATGTGTGGAATTGTACAATTGGCAATTCCATTCACCCTGGCATTTGAAAAGGAAGAGATAGCAAAGGGAGGGGGACGAAGTAAGAGCTCACTATTGGGTACTTTGTTTGATGATCAGGTATATCCAGACCCTATAGGAGTCCCAAGAGGGTTACCTGATGAGTTCAAGGCTCATAACCAGATCACAGGATGCTTTGAATCAGTTCTCTTTTGATGGGTAACGGTTAACAAAAATGTGTATTGGATAAATTATATTTTCTATAATCAGCAAAGGTTTATCAATCACACTAGCGATGCAATTAAATGAATAGCTGAACAACTTGATGCAACCAGACGAATGGCATGGGAGAATAGAATGGCCCTTGATATGCTCCTAGCAGAAAAACTGTAATGTTGGAAGGGGGGAGCTGTTGTACTTATATTCCAAATAACGCTGCCCCAGATGGATCGATTACTCGAGCCCTGCAATGTCTGACAAAACTAGCCGAAGAACTAGCTGAAAATTCAAGAGTCAGCACATCATTCACTGGGTGGCTGGAATCGTTGCTGGCAAAATGGAAGGGTGTGGTGGTTTCAGTCCTTACCTCTTTGCCTCTTTGATCGTAGTGGTGGGAGTACTAATCGCACTAGGGTGCTGTATTGTACCCTATGCACGGGGGTTAATTCTAAGGTTGATTGAAACATCTTTAGCCACACGAATGCCTTTAAAGAACAATCGGGTGGAAGGACTCTACCTGTTGAACAATGAGGGAATAAGTCACCCCGGGAAGAATTCCAGAATAAATGAAATTTCGGGAAAGTCTGTGGGTCAGTTTGGAAGCAACATATTAAACCAACAAGAAGATAACAAAAGATAATAAAAAAGCAAGGGAGAAATTGTGGGATATAGGTAAAACAATGTTACCTCTTCAAGTATAATTGAGTACTAACTTCAGTGTATAATTGTGGGATATAGGTAAATATTTACTAACTTTCGTGTATGACTGTGGATAATTGGGTACTAACTTTAGTGCATAATTATTCTAGCAAATAATTCCTTTCATCATAATAGTTTAAATAATTTACAGTCTCAGCAAATTAGCTGAGATAACTGAAACGCATAAACGAGGAAAGAAAAGACACATTTTTAAAATGTATATTCACGAATGCAATGTACCTATGAACAATGGAAGATGTTATAAGCAAACAGACAAAGTGAAAAGAACATCAAGATCCAAGTTTAGCATACTCTCCCTTATGTAAGCACTTACAGAGGGGAGGGTCGCTAACTTGGAGAAGGGGAAGTAATAAGTGCGGAGCGCAGCTGTGCAGTGGCAGAACACAATAAGGGCGATTGATAGCTATGAAGACCTATTAAAACTGAATAAATTGTAAAGCAATCCCTGAATGTGTGTGCCCACTGGTCACCCCTTATTGCAAGAAGGTTTCAATAAAATTCGCTGCTTCAGATTTTGACTCGGACTGAAGTTTATTATACTATGAGCTCCGTCTCTCACATCATTATTAAGAACTGTTCCACTTCCTTTGTGTATGAGTTGAAGCCGACACTCTTCTGTAATGTTCGATATTTTGCAAGTACATCGTATCAAATTAATCACCCACACTATAATTCTGAGATATCACGTGTTGCCATTGCAATATTACATACACCCTTCATCCTGCATATGAGCACACGAAAATGAGATTAGTCACGATATGAACCTATTCCTACTTTCTGGAGGAAATAATTTGTTCTCCATGTCACTCACACTCCATCTCTGAGGTACCCTACAGATTACAGCAAGAGAAAATGTGTAAGGTTGTATCTTGCTCGCTGAAAGGATGGCTTTGTCCACAGACGTTTCGTCACAATGTTAGGTAACATCATCAGTGATCATCAGGTGAAACGCTCGTGTGAACGTGTTATTTATTTCTGTCTCTTGGTCTTCTAATGTGAGTGATACAAATTCCGGTTCGTTTTCTTTTATTCAGAGGTTGGTAAATGGGATCCAAATCGATTTGTTTATTGATGGAGTTGCTGTTTGAATGCCATGCCCATTAGGCACTCCCGTGCATGTCTCTGTTAAGCCTGTCCCGGAATGGGATGTGATGTAAAATCGTAGTGATGTCCTACTTCATCTCTGTTTCAGGAAAGTAGTGATAGCTGATCATGCGTTTTGATTACTACTTAGTGTTCATGTCTCCTGGTGGCTAGTTTCCCGCCTGTCCGATAGCGTGCTGGTAGCGACAAATCTACTAACAAAATGAAACTGCTACTGATGAACCTAAAGCACCTTTGAGCAACAACGAGCAAAACGAATGCCATTTACAAAAAGCACGGTAGGGACTGCAAGAAACATTACATTGGAGAAAGAGTCAGACATCTAAACTCAAGGATACATTAACACCAACTAGCCACGATAAGACATGACTAGCTAACACTAGTATCCTTACACGCAGACGAACAAAGACACTCCTTCAACTGCAACTTCACACCCACCTCGGACTGGCTGAACAGCGACACGCATGGGCATTCTCTGAGCTCTGGCATTCAAACCGGAACTCCATCATTTAATACATCTGAATGGATTGCATTTAACAACTTCTGAGAAAAAGAACTGGAAAATATATCACCCACCTTAACAGACGAAGATAAATAAATAGAAGACAGGACAGAACACCAGCGCTTCAACTGAGCTCAGTGATGATGTTCCCGCAAATGGTGACGATACTTCTGAGAACAAACTACCAGCTCAGCGAGCAAACGTAACTGAGTGGGTAATGGTGGGAAGTCACGTGTGAGAGAAATGCGATGTAGTGTCCCAATGGAGTGGAAATTAATGACTGAGATGATCGCGATGCAGTGAAAAAGGTGAATTGAATGTAATGACTCAAGAGAGAGAACACAGAGTTTTAGATTCCAGTCGTAATGCAGAGGCCATTCGACCAACGGTAAACTACCACTTTCATAAATCTCACTTTCTCCAAATAAACCCATAGTTTTGGATATGATGATACTTCAAGTGTTGCTTCACTACATTTTACTGTTTGAAATGTTTCCCACCTGAACTGTCCTCCCAACCAATGCAGCACAAACACCAATACCACTTCTGCAAATTTGCTTTTACTCGAAAAGCCTCATGAGACTCCTATCTTTCCCTTCAAAATTGCGTTTTTTGTTATATTAGTTTCGATCATTGAAAACAGGATTTTTTTATTCTTTCAGCATGTCAATGCTCTTTCTAATTTCTACTCCGCTGCCAGGCCTACAAGCAATATCTTCCTCTCCAGAGAAGACGACTCGAACAATTCCCACCCTCCTTCAAAGCTCCATTTCAGGCAAATTCGTGGTAAATATTCCGTGCACTCCCTCCAGTGTTGTCAAATCTTTCTGTTGTGCATTGACCAGGCAGTTCCGAGAACTCCAGCAATGTCTCAAGCAAAGCTATTTCCAGATGAAACTTGATCTCCTTGCGTTTATGAGCGAAAAGGACACATGGGAAATGGAACCATGCGAAGTGCTTCATCAATTGCCTTCAGAACCTGCCTTGACACATTCACGAATCTGTGTCTACACACAGCAAGACTTTTCAGTTCCTCTCTGATTTCGAATTTCCAGCCATTCATTCTTCCTTCTTCGAAATTGTATCATGGCACACATATCTGTGTAACATTTCGTCTGGTACACAATCGTCCCCCTGAGAAATCATTTGTATCCACTTGTCACCAAATAGATTGCCCGTCACTGTAGTTACTTGGCCAAACGTTGGACCTCCGTAATCTTAACATAAATCTGATCAATACCTGGGAAGTCCATTCAACAATATTCTCTGCTTGCATCGTACTTATCCAGAATAAAGGAGGAGACAGTAAGGTCTGCCGATGCTGGAGATTACAATTAAGAGTCCGTTGCTGGAAAAGCACAACCGGTCAGGCAGCATCCAAGTATGAAAAAAATCGACTTTTCGGGCTGATATTCCTGATGAAGGGCTCCAGCCCGTAAGGTCGATGTTCCTGATCCTCGAATGCTACCTGACCTGCTGTGCTTCTCCAGCAACACACTCCGAATCCTGATCTCTTGCATCTGCAGACCCCATCGTCTCCGAGTCGATTTCAACCTTACTGCCAAGCCTCTTCCAAGGATGCCTACCTTGAAGAAGTTCTCTTTCTCGCTCTATAAAGAAGACTCGATGAAAGGATCTGGCCTGAAACATCGATTTTCCTTCTCTACGGATGCTGCCTGACCTGTTGTTCTTCTTGGAAATAAAGTCATCTACGAAATAATGTTATCACATTTTACTAGTGAGCTTCAGTTGAAGCAACAATTACGCTCTTAGAACTCAGCAGGACCAAATCCTACCTGAATGTTCCTTTTGATGTAATCGTAAAATATTCTCCTTAATGCTACCCGTCAGAGTTATTCTATCCACTTGCCTCACCCTGTAAATTCTTTACTTACTTATCTATCGAGCGTTTAATTGTTTCGGCATTCATTTGCTTCCGGGAACTTCTTGTCAACTTGTGCTCTTGTGATGACTCATCCAATTCTATCACATCGCCCACAGACGGTGCATTAACAAGACACACGATGCATTTCTTTGAGAAATTAATGCAGTACATAATTGTTTTGTGTTCCTCTAAAATCGTACACTGTACCTTTTTTAAAGCTGATATGCCACCTTCATTTCTTTCCATTGCAGAGACAGTGACAACTCACGGGATCGGGTATGTTTTGGCCCCGCCGTTTTGGCTGTAAACTTTTTTCGGCGCTCATTACTTTGGCGCCAATTCAGAATTAAAGAAGAGACCCGGTGTGATTTTCTCAAATTGCAAGAGTTGATAGTCAAAGCTGCAATGACCCACTGTAGGTTCAAGTCTCATTTTGTTATCATTTTCTCATTTAACAATTGTTAGTAGTCATCTACGGCCTTGACGATACTTAAGCTCATCTGCCTTAACATTGAAAACATTCTTAGCAAGAGAGACAAACCAATATTTTCACATGATGGTTATCCAAACGTATTGGCGCCAAAACGGCGCCAAAGTAAAGAGCGCAAAAACAGTTCAGAGGCAAAACGGCGGGGCCAAATGATCGGCGCCAAACTGGCGACGCCAAATATTCCCATTCCGAACTCAGGGATACGAGGACATATTGACAACATTTTTGATTGACATTGCCTCGACTGCCTGTACAGGATCTGAGACTTTGACTTTGAAATCGTTTACTCCTCAACCTAACACAGCAGAAGCATATAATCTTCAGACTGATTCTGAGCAAGTTGAGGAAATTTTGGATTATGTAAAAATTCAAGGAAAGTATCTGAACACCAAAGCTGTGAGCCGCGAAGGCCTGTGGAAAAGATGCAGAGAGCTTTCGTACCATTTGCACAAGTTGAATGATTGGACAAAATAATACAGAATGAAATCCATTGTGGTAACAAAACGGGGGAAGACAGTTTCAAATGAAAATGGCGATAAATTCAGAAAGTGTGATGTCCAAAGAGACTTACTTGTCCTTGTTGCAAAAGCAAAGCATGCAGGTAGGACAAGAAGAAGGAAAATGAAACGTCGGCTTTCAGAGCAACCAGTACCGAATGCAGTGTCAGCGACATCTTGCGCCAAATACATGCGGCTTAAAAGAGATCACGAATGAATACTGCATGCAATTTTGTACCACTTAACTGATAAAGGATGGACTTGCTGTAAAGGCAGTGCCAGTGACTTTACCATAGTGATTCCTTGACTGGCTGAACTGACTTGGAAAGTTGTGAGTAAGGTAATTGGATAGTGACTGAGGGCAGTTGGATGTAGTGACTAAGTGCTGTTCGATTTAATGACTGAGCAGTTTGGAATGTATTATTTGAGGCGTGTAGAAAGTAATGATTCAGAGTAGTGGAGACGGGAATGAAAGATTATACAAGAGCCTATTTGACACTTCAAATCGGTACTGACAATAGTAATAATACCAACTTCACAAGTGCAACGTTCCCGCACTTGGGGCATAGTATTGAATCATTTGACACTTTGAGTGATCCTCTAAGTACTTTCGAATGATTGTTACGTTTCCCACAAGTACTATCTTCGCTGACAGTGCAATCAAAACGGCAATGACACTCTGGTGAAAACTATATTCTGTCTTAATCGTCGAACATGGAAAACAGGACAGAGAACAGAGAACAATAGAGCGCAGAACCCGCCCTTTAACTCGCGAGGTTGCGCCGACCTTTGAACGAAACTTCGTCCATCTCCCTACCCTGTCCCATCGTCATCCATATGCTTATCCAAGGACTGTTTAAACACCCCTAATGTTTCTGAGTTATCTGCACTGACAGATATGCCATTCCATGTTCTTACCACTATCTAAGTAAAGAGCCTGCCTCTGACATCTGTCGTAAATCTTTCATCCCTTAGTTTGTACCTATTTCACCTTGTACAAACCGACGTCATCATCCGAGGGAACAGTCTTTCATATTCCGCCCTAACGAATCCTCTGATAATCTTGTATGTCTCTATTAAATCCCCTCTTAGCCTTCTTCTCTCCAGACATTACTCATAAGACCTTCTCTCCAGACGAGGTAACGTCCTGGTAAATCACCTCTACTCTTTTTCCGATGCTTCCACATCCTTCCTGTAATGGGGCTTCCAGAACTAGATGTAATATTCCAGGGGAAGCCGCATTAGCATTTCGTACAGTCGCAGCATGACCTCAATCTCTCTTCCAACAAAACCTAACTCATCGTATGCCTTTTAAGTGCACTATCAATCTGGTTGGCAACTTTCAGAGATCTCTGTACATAGACAATAAAATCTGTCTGCATATCTAGACTCCCAATAATATTTCCATTGACCCAGTATCTCTCTTCCTGTTGTCCTTCTAAGAGTGAATCACCTCACATTTATCTGCATTTGAACTCCTTTTGGCACTTCTCAGCCCAATTCTGCAGTTTATCCAAATCACCCTGCAACTTGCCACATTCTTCCACACTGTCCATTACTCCATGGACTTTCGTGTCATCTGCAACATTTACTAATCCATCCACGTAGGCCAGCGGCCAAGTCATTTACAAAAAAATGACAAACAGCATTGGGTCCAAAACAGATCCTTGTGGCACACTGCTCGTAACCGGAATCCAGAATGAATATTTTCAATCAACTATCACTTGCTGCCTTCTTACGGAAAGCCAGTTTCTAATCCAAACTGCTAAATAACCCTCAATCGCATGGTTTCATATTTTCTCCAAAAGCCTATTATGTGGAACCATATAAAAAACTTTACTGAAGTCCATGTTCAGCACATGAACTACTCTACTCTCATCCATATACTCGGTCACCTTCTGAGAAATCTTAATGAGGTTTGTGAGACACGACTCGCCCGTGACGAAACCACGTTGACTATCTCCAATCAAATTGATGCTTGTTCGATGATTACGAATCCTATCTCTTATAATTCTTCCCAGCATTTTTACGACAACAGAACTAATGCTCACTGGTCTATAATAGCGTGGGCCGTCTCTCCATCCTTCTTGTGCAAGGTCACAAAATTTGCAGTTCTTCAGTCCTCTAAACCTGCAGAAGATGACCACACAAATATCAAGGTTAAAGGCTCCGTCATCTCCTCTCTAGCGTCTCAGAGAATCCTCGGATAAATCCCTTACAGCCCAGTTAACGTACACACTTTTACACCTTCTAGCATCCATAACACGTCCTCCTTACTAACCTCAATTGTTTGTAGTCCAATAGCACGTATCACAGTCTTGTCTTCTACCATATGCTCCTTTTCCTGAGTGAAATCTGATGAGAAATATATGCGATCTCCACAGTGACCACACACAAACCCCACTTCTGTCTTTGGCTGGCCATATTCCTACATGAGTAGGAATTCCTCGCATACCAATAGATAATAGCTTTAGGTTTCTTTCAGCCTTCTGCCTCACACTTTAAAATTTATTTCGCTTGATGTTGATATTTCGACGAAGAGAAACAGCGTCCTTGACTTCACCCTGTTCATGCCTGTGCTACGCTCATCCACCTGCCCGTGGTCCCCATTTAACCACCGACGCTCAAGGAAAAACATGTCATTATCCATACGTAGTTTCATCAAAGGCAACATATTCCTGAAACATATTCTATTCGCCCCCTCTCGTATAACCACAGCTTCAAAATCTGCACACAAACTTCAGCAATGACCTAAGCAAAGGTTATTACAGCTCCAAATTGACCAACGTGTTTTTCTAACAGTGGCACACCTCAAAATGGCAAGCATCTAATACTCCTTCTCAACTACCCTCGTGAACTCTCCTGTCATATTCTTCGATCTGTGTTCAAGTGCACCAAGATGAATGTTCGCCTCTCTGAAACCAGTTGTCTTGCCATTCAATACGTAATGCCTTGTCTGTTCATTCGTCATTGCGTATCAGGTTTAAATTCAAACAGGCAAAATCGATTCATCTAATAAAATTTAAAATATATTAATTGTAACCTACTTGGCTAATCTTTGTATAATCTGCAAGTTTAATTTGCATGGCATTGTAATCCAACTCCGAAGTTCTCATCTCCACATGTCAGTTAGTTATGAATATCACGAAGATTAAGTGAGACAAAAATGACCACTGTGGTTTCCATTAATGCCAGTTTCATAAACTGTCCTTTACCATAACCATCGTGTCGAATTCTGAGCTTTTTTTAATCGATATTCCCAAAGACCTCTGGATCCTCTGCGATTTTAGCTTCTTGCCTTTCTTACATTTGGGATTGTATCAGATTTATTGCTGAAATGCCGATTAATCGATTACCTGCCAAACACTTGGTTTCCTACTGAAAATAATTAACCAGGTTTCTTAGCCATGACTTTCAGCTCGCAAGGTTATGTGGACTTGCATATTCAAAAATTGTGTCTCATTTAACACCCTTCCGGTGTTTGCCTCGTTTTCGCAAATGTTGCCAATTTGTTCCATATTCGGGACTGATCATTCCCTGGATATTCGCTTCATCTTGATATACTTGTGGAATATCTTTGGATTAACCTGTAGGTGGGTCACCAGTGTTTTTTCAGGCCAACGATTTGCTCCTTTAATTGGTTTCTTGAACATTCACCAATGTATCAGGGTGGAGTGACTGAGGTTGCATTCTGACAATCATTGATTCACTTGTATCATCTGTATCCTTGCAATGACTGCTGGAACATCAATGCAATGCATCCAGTTCCTTTAGGAACGTATAGAATCAAATATATTGACTGGGGCACATACTGCAGTGTGGAACGGTTATTGTTGAACGTTAAAAACGGTGCACGAAGCTTTGTCTTAAATGTCAAAAGCCACGTTCTGTCCTTTCTTTGGAAATCCTCCGTATTTTTTCTTCCCATCCTTATATTTCTCTCTCCAACTGTGTCTCTATGGCCCCATGTATCTTTAATTGATCACTCCAAACACGAGACGAGGGGAAAAACTGAATTCAGGAAATGTACAGATGGAAATAAAATCCTTGTGAAATTTAAGCAATGAAAAGTAGCCCTTTAGAAGCATAGAGTGAAGAATAGTAGTTGAGAGATTAGAGCGGAGGAGATAAGAATATTGAACGGAAGCCAGAGTAACAATACACAGATATACAGAGGGAAGGAACAATTCCCGAGCAGGATAAAAGTCGATCCAATCAGATGCGGAACTTTCGTTTCAATCAGCGCTATTTCCTGACCTGAGCTATGTGTGTGTGTGTGTGTGTGTGTGTGTGTGATTTGTTTGACGTTGTAAATATTGCATTTAGGTACTCCGCATCAGTGGTTTAATGCGGTGATCACCTCGGAGGCAGAGATTGACATTAAAGTGCTGAAGAAATTCGTGATGATGAATGTAAGAGATTCCACCATCAAAGAGGACAGCACAGATTCAACACACCCAGTGCCACCCCACAAGGTGGCACTCTCACACTCCCACCAACCACAGTACACTGTTTGGAGGCAGGGGCTCAGCAATTATAAACGTTTGCGTCACACGGACCCAAACATTGATTGTGCAAAAAAAGGTACTGTCCTTCGAGGGTTCGAAGGTCGTCCTTAAGGCTGAAGACATTGATATGGCTGCATGCACCAGCACTTTTCGTATGCAGCAGAATCGAGAGGAGAGCTGAATGTCATTCATTTTTTTCTTTTGCTTTGATATTTTAAATCCCACGTCAACTCTTGTGTTCTATTTCTCTTGCATTTATGGTCACGCTCACCACTTCTGTGTTTCTCCAGCAGGTTTCTTGGCTAATCACTGATTTTACGAAATCCTGCCGTTGCCTCCCTTTCTTCTACACTCCTTGTCTCAGTCTCTCATACCAGATCACACTTTCAGCTTCACAGCCTACGTTATTCCCCTCCCTACCCCCGTCTCCTTTTGACCGTATCTCTGACTCTGCTTCATCTCCTATCCCGGATATAAACACCTTGTTTTTCACTGTGCACTGCAGCTTAAGTAGATCATTAATGAGCGAGCCGCTCTCGATGTGGAATTGGTCCATGATGAGACATATTGCTTGGCTGCATTCGCTTCAGAACCTGAAGTAAACTGAGCGTATTCATGAGTCCCTGAAACCCGGGAATCACCTTGCCACGATAATCACAGAGTTTTTATTATTGGATTGGCCTTGACACTTCCGACCTAAACAGAGCAAACAATTAGCAATGGGTTCTGCTTTTGTATAGAAACGTTCTTAATTATTCTACTGTTGAGTATGTTTTTCGTATCATGTGCCGCATTTGAACATGGATGGTCATTTTAACAAACCAGCGAACAAACCAGGATGTCAATTGAGCCTGTTGAACAATTCAATGTTTTCCCCGGATCTGATTTTAACTTCAGGTCAAAATTCTTCTGGTAGTCTTTCGTCCATTCAGTATTCAATAAGCATTCAACAAAATATTGAAATTGCCTACATCCAATCACCTTTGAGAAAGAAAAAAATGAAGACTCACAGGCCTATGATATAACAACCAGAACATGCCTTTTTTCTATCTTAAATGGTCGCACCATTTAAAACAAGTGCTCATGGAACCTTTTGTCCTTAGAATAGGAAATATTTTGTCCAGTTCCACCAATTCAATCAGATCTTATATGTTTTGAATATCCCACGTATTGGTTAAACAGCCATAATCATATTGAGTCGTGGAACAGGCTTCTGGGGACAGAGCGTTCTTTGCTTGCATCTTAAATATTCAATTAAGATAGATGTCTGAGAGCAAGAAATTAACAACACAAAGAATGACACTTTCAACCTTGGTAAACTGGCCAGACAGAAGGGAAAGAAGACAATGAACATCTAATTTCAGGATGGATGATCAGGCAGATTTTGCGGGGGAAGGGGGCGATGTGGCGGCGTCTTTGCGCGTTATAAATACAAAACTAAGTTAATTCGGGCTTGTGTTGAAGATTTTGGTTCATCTACGTCAAATTCGTGAGGTTATGGATGTGCTTTCAATTTCAGACACATCGGGACTAATGTTTCAGGATAGCTGGTGAGAAATGTCGGCCTTCAGATCGGCTTTTTGATCCCGTATGGAAATATTTCAGTTTATCCGTTAATATCAGGAGTGTTGTCATAGGCTAAGGTGTTTAAGGCTCCTCAATAGCCAAGTTTAATTTTTCAAGTCGCAGTTGCAAAATGCGTTCACCAGGAAGAGTCATAAGCAGATTGAATGGAAATTCCACTTTACTCCCACAGTCCAAAGAGGTGAAAGATAGTTGAATTAGCCATGCAAAGTTGGTAATAGTGTTCATGGCTGTGTGGACTAGGTACTACAGCCAGTGGAAATGCAGCTTTACTGTGATGAAGTGTGGGGATGATAATGGATGTGATGCTGTCCGGATGGTGGGTGTGGATTTTGGGGATGAATGGACTATTTGCATGCTCTGGGGATTCTATAATTCCGTCTATGTTTCTGAATGGGCGGTACAACTGTATTTTGTGGAAAGAATTTGCGACTGCTTGCATTTGTTGTATATGTCCTTTGAGAAACTCCCCACATGCATTTAAATAATCCACTTCCCTTTCAAACACGAGCTGCTAGATGTCAACTCGTTTCTTTCGCACTGTCCAATTCTACTTAGGCGAGATTCCCTCCAGTGTGGAAGCAGACCCTTCTGCACAATCTGTCCACACCGAACCTCCGAACGGTATCCAATCCAGACCCATTTTCCTATGAATGATGCACTTAGCATGGCTAATTCACCTGACCTGCACATCTTTGGACTATGGGAGGAAACCAGAGGAAACCCCCGCATATGTAAACTTCACACAGAGAGTCACCCGAGTCTGGAATCGAACCTGATGCTATGAGGTAGCAATGCTCACCAGTGAGCCACCATTAGGTTAAAAGCTGTGAGAATATGTCGTAACGTATGTGATGAGGTGACGTCAACTTGATCAGACAATTTATGGCAGCAAAGCAAAGGGATGAATCTTTGAAATTTCCTCAACTGAAATCACATACATAAAAGTTTGAAAAAAAAAGGAAAAAGCAATCACATTGCATGGAATGCATTACAAACATCCACAACAGCCCGGGAGAAATGGAAGAACAGATCTGTTGTCAAATTTGAGGCATATGTTAAAGCAAAATGGTTTGTGAAAATAAGGGATTTGTAATTTCCAACATTTAATTGTATTGTCATGGCGAGAACGGTATACAGGGAGTTTTTTTAAAAATGAATGTATTTTCCCGTCTGTTCGTCCCCTTTCGAAAAGAAAATTCCATTTTGACAGGCCTTCACTCGATATTTCCATTTTTTTCTCATCCCTTCTCACCTAAGTGCATAACTTCATAAGATAGAGGAGAAGAATTAGGCCATTCGGCCCATCCAGTCTGCTCTGCCATTGGATCATGGCTGATATCTTCACCGCTCTTATTTTTCTGCATTCTCTCCATACTTATTCAATCCATTACCATGTCACAACACGTCTAACTCGTCCTTAAATTGACTCATTGCCCCAGCATCCATCGCACTTTGGTGCAGCGAATTCCACAGATCTCTGATACTTTGGGAGAAGGAGTTCCTCTGTGATAAATCTACAATTGCTCAGATGCTTTATATTGCTTTAGAAACTTCCAGTCGATTCACCATCCAACATTCGTCCCGCATGTACTTTGCTAATGCGTGTCCCTCCTCTAGCCTGACTGTTTTAGAGCTATCACATTTTACCAGGAAAGTTTCTCTGAACCATTGCTTCCCACTACCATAGACTGTAAGGCATGGTTAGACAGCACACTACACCCATTTGCTTCATCCAGAGACGGATACTGCCTTTCCAAGTTAGACAAATGTTCACCTGCATCTCTTCTAATTTACTGCATCAGGCGCTCCCGATGTCGTCTTCTCTCTGTTGGAGGACAAAACGTAAAGTATCGGAAAGTTTTACCAAAGATCTTAGCCAGGCCTGCACGGGCCGACATGATCTCCAAGTCAGGCCCAGTTTTAGTATGTCTTCCCACATGACGGCACGGTGGCACAGTGGTTAGCACTGCTGCCTCACAGAGCCAGAGACCTGGGTTCAATTCCCGCCTCAGGTATCTGTCTGTGTGGAGCTTGCACGTTCTCGCTGTGTCTGCGTGGGTTCCCTCTGGATGCTCCGGTTTCCTCCCACATTCCAAAAAAAAACGTGCAGGTCAGGTGAATTGGCTATGGTAAATTGCCCGTAGCGTTTGGTGCAGGGATAAATGGGTCTGGGTGGGCGCGCTTCGGCGGATCGGTGTGGACTTGTTGGGCCGAAGGGCCTGTTTCCACACTGTAAGTAATCTAATCTAATGACCATCCTTGACGTGGTCCGTTGCCACAACGAATCAAACCGCAAATTGGGAGAAAAACACCCCAGCTTCCACCTCGGCATCATGCAGTCAGGATTACACACAGCTGAGTTTTCCAATATCAAATAACGCCCTTTCCCATAAACCAATACCCATCGGGGCTTCTTCCTCCTCACTTTCATTCGTCTCATCTGTTCTCCCTTCCATGAACCAAACTGATTCTTTCTCTAAGAGACCAAAGATGTCATGCCCTCTACCCGTGTTCATCCATCCCCACTTCATAATCCTGCCCACCCAAAACCCGTTATGCGCAGCACCCGTTTCACCCACAACCAGTCCAGAACAAAGGTTACACTTGAAAAGTTGAATTATCCACCTGCTGATGCTGTCTCGCTTGTGTTCTTCCATCATCCCCATTATCTCTCATGGCGCAGACACTGGCAGATATGGAGACACAGATTCATTCACAAACTTACACACTCCCACACTCAGACAGACCAGATGCATACACAGAGACAGCATGATGAAGATCCATGTAATTGCACACACATTAACACACACTCAAAAAATCAGCGTCAAAAATTCACAGACAGAAAACGGACAATGCTCAGCAACAGGAACACACATTCACAAAAATATACATCCACTCACAGGAAAAGAGAGCCATGCCGAAACAGAAATGGAAACAAACATACTTTTGGAGAACTCATTGGCCTTTTCAAAATCAATTTTGGTTTGCAGCTGATAACTCTACAGAGTAAGCTAAAGATCGGTTTGGAATATGTACACAGCAACTCTTAAAAGGAACAGAGACCAAACATGCTTTTGCCTATTTGGGTGTTCATGCTTAACGTCCAACGCGGATTGTTTCCTGTACAAAAGACTTAAGCAAGAATTGCGTCCAAACAAAACCTTATTATAAAGGAAATGACAGATGATGAATGATGGAAGAAAACTCGTGCAGAAGATGGCCAGTCTCTCAGTAAGTCGGCAAGCTTCTAAACGATTTTTGGATTTGTTCCTCTAATAAGAGTAATTCCTTGCTATCGATGCAGCATAAAACCTTGAAAATCCTTGTTTAACATCCCCCGAACGGCTCTTGGAGTTTCAGAGAAAAGAAAATTACGATATTTGTTTTATGCCCTTTGTATTGGTTGAACTGTAAAGATTTCCTTCAGAAAATCAACCAGGAAACGGTTATCTATGCCTGCTGAATGATGTACCGTGCAAACCGGCCAAGTACTGAGTTCGAATTTGTGTATACTTTAATTTAATTCATCTATTGACATGATTGTGTATTTTCCGATCTTGAACGAATATTGCTGATAATAAAGCCTTTTTGTTCATTGTATTGACCAACTAGGTGACGTTGTTGTTTAATTTTACGCAGCTGAATGTGGTGTGGTTGGGAGAAATTGCTAAGTATTTTGCTTATGGTACAAACAAGAATCTAGAATTGAGTGCTAGCAAAGACTGAGATTTGCGATTTTAAAGTCTAGTTTGGAAACTTATTCATACATTTGAGAATAGCGAAATTTTGTAATTTGACGGTGTTGTGAATGCAAAAAGAGAAAGGCTGACTGATTTCGGCTCTCTCTTCCTTTGTGTATAAACCCACAAACACAAGAAAAAATGCGTTAAAATGTAGACACTTTCGTATGTGTGCAGACGAGCAAATTAACATTTAAATGGCCACAAAAAGGCAATACTCACTCTCACTACTACCCTTACATACAGATGAGGATGGACACCACATCGACCTGGATAATACATCCATCGTTGGACAAATCAAATAGAGACACGTTCGTAAATGCCAACGGGAGCTTTATCAATGATCACATTGACATGGATCCCATTTACTACCCCTTGAGAAAAAGAACAGCAAATGATATCACCATAGGCCATGATGTCATCACTGCAAATGATATCCCCAACCCTGGAAAACTCAAACATGTAAATAGAAAACGGGGTATACCACCAGTGCTTCATTCGGAGGCTCACTGAAGATGTTACCGAGTATGGTGACAGAACGTATGAAAACGAAGCGTCGAGTTCAGCAAGCAAACGGATATCCAGACCTTCAACCTGCGCTACAAATCTTCTGAAAATACACGGATCCACAAGTATATGCAAGGATATGTGTGAACAAACATACATGGATGTAAATAGATAGAAACAAAGATACACGCAGACATATGCATAAACATTATTAAACATTCAAAAAAATGACACTGTCACAGACAAACATAAAACGCCAGAGACAATATCACGCAGTCTCACATCGAACACTGACATATGCAAAGAATTAATCATCAATAAATGTGAAAGATATATGTACATTCACAGGCAAAGCTACATTATCACAGACATGTAAATATTGAACCAGCGATATAAACTCATACATAAATATAAAGTAAAAACATATAGTAAGACAAAGATATGCAGGAGCGAAGCGCACTTACAAATGCAGAGTCACAATAATTCGTCATGATTATAAACGTGCACACAGAGGCAGGAACATCACAAACGGATGCTAACCAGATGCAGAGACAACGAAGAAGACTCTGTGGACAGGTTTAGCATCAGAACAGTTCGATTTATCAAAGATAAGTAAGAATGATCGTCGATGGATCGAATGGAATATCTGTAACAAATTGGGCAGGCATGGGCTTTGCTGATCCAGTAAAACGCTCAGCCACAATTCGGAATTTTGACTTTGATTTTATTTTTACTTAATTCCAGGACTTTTAGCAAAGTTTCAAACCATTCATTTGATCAGGCATTCATTCGGTCAGTTCAAACGCACATATTGAGGATTAAAAAAAAACAATCGGGAGATGTGTTCTCAAACTTGGCACTTTCCATTTATTCGATCACAACTTGATCGAATGGATTCCTAAGTAAGCCCAGTACCAAAACGTGAATTAACTTATCTACCTGATTTGCTGAGGCAACTGTCAGTCAACAGGAGGAGATTTATGTTTCGGCGAGTTTGCAAACAAATCATTTGAGCGAGCTCGCTAACGGTGGAATATGCCACGAAGTGTTGTTCAGGTTTGATGTTTATTTTGTATTTCAAAAAGAGATGTGACTGGACATTTCAGTAGACACTGGAGCAATTTCCGAAACGTAATTGTGCCACTGTATAAATAAACATATTTGTACAGCTGTCCAAATTCAGCACCATCCCTCTGACATGTTGAAATTTAATTTCAGATTGTGAGTAATCCCTGGGGTCTCTTCCACTTATGTACTATTATATGACTTCTGTTGCATAGATTAGATTACTTACAGTGTGGAAACAGGCCCTTCGGCCCAACAAGTCCACACCGACCCGCCGAAGCGTAACCCACCCATACCCCTACATTTACCCCTTTACCTAACACTACGGGCAATTTAGCATGGCCAATTCACCTGACTTACACATCTTTGGACTGTGGGAGGAAACCGGAGCCCCCGGAGGAAACCCACGCAGACACGGGGAGAACGTGCAAACTCCACACAGTCTGTCGCCTGAGTCGGGAATTGAACCCGGGTCTCTGGCGCTGCGAGGCAGCAGTGCTAACCACTGTGCCACCGTGCCGCCCACCATATACCACAAGAAGATACAAATGTGAAGTTTGCTGTAAAGTAAATATACAGATTTTCTTCTTCTGTCCATCTCTGTTTCACGTTGGTTCACTCCATTGCTTAGACCCTTCAGTCCCTTACGGGCTCTACTGCTTACTCAAACATGTCTTACTGTCAGAGCATTAATCGAAAGCAGCAAATTGAATGGTAGAGAGTGAGTTAAATTCTTAAAAAGAAGCAATGGAAAAAAACATCCGTCCACGTTTGTATATTAGCTTGGCTTGCAGAACAGAACCAGTGCACATTTTTGATTATCACCCGAAGATCAAATATAAAGTAGAAAGCAATGTTTTTCAAGCAGTGTAGAACATTCGTTGGTGCGAGAACACCAGTTACTATTGTCGCCTTGAAATATCTTGTTTTTAGTTGCTGGCAACAAATGACAACAAATCATTCTAACGAAAACATAACAGTAAACAACCTGTGGCTGCAGGAAGAAGGTCTGCAATAAAACCTCACACAAGAGTGATGTCCAGGAAAGACAATGGGACGCAATCATTACTAACATAACTCAAGATGTCCTCAGTGACAATAACAAAGAGATCATTTGCTGCCATGGCTACAAGGTAGTGAGAGGTTGTCATGAACATAGACTACAAAACGTTTAAGTTTAAAGGTTTTTAGGGCCATTATGATCACAGCTAACACATACCACCGAACGCAAAAATGCTTTAAAAGAAACATCTGCACAATGAAAGTGGAGTAAACGGTTGTTCTTCTTTATCAAGCTGGGCTTTTCTCTGCGTTCATTTAGTGTTTGGTCGTGTCGTTGTTCACTGAAAGCAGGGAGACAGATTAAAAGCTGCTGGTCCATTCTTGTCAACTCTCTGTGCCCTCTCTCCTGTGAGATCTTTTGTTTGATTTTATCTTTTATGTCAAGGGGTACGTAAGGTATTGTTGCAAGCATTTGAAACAACAAGAGAATGTTGTGATAAACATTTGGATTTTCTGTGTTCTGTTCTCTTTTGTTTTTTGTTTCCTTCAGTAATTATAGAAATAAATTATGTTTTGTTTAAAACTGAGTGGGTTAACCAGCTGCATTCCTCCTGGGATATCTGCCGTAAACCTCCTTAAAACAAGTCGAAAATTTAGGGCTTGGGCCACGTTCTTCAAATGCTTTGAAGGTGTCTGATCTGATCCAAACCAGTGTTTATTTATGAGAAATGGATATTATTTGCGTGACTAAGTTATAGGAAAATGTTTATTCCTCAAATTTGATTTTGAGATTTTTATCACGACTCAAAAAACAGATGTAACACGTCTGGTTCCCTTCTATGAGACAAGCATAAGCTAAGCAACACTAAGAAAATTTAAATGAAATACAGCAGATAACAGAGAGATGAAACGTGGGGAAAGTTGGTGAAACAGCAGATGTGGCAGGATCAGTGCAAAGAGAAATGAGGTAACATTTCCAATTCGATATTCCTCGTCAGCAGAATAACAAAGAATGGTCAATACTATTCAGTAATACACTTTTCGTAGAGGAGGAGAGAGGAACGTTTGGATGCTCTCCAGCTTCAGTCATGTTCTCCATATAGATCTTCCAAATTTCTATACTCCATCCACAGCTCCGAAATCTTAC
Organism: Chiloscyllium plagiosum; assembly: GCF_037043375.1. Classification (NCBI taxonomy): domain Eukaryota; kingdom Metazoa; phylum Chordata; class Chondrichthyes; order Orectolobiformes; family Hemiscylliidae; genus Chiloscyllium; species Chiloscyllium plagiosum. The sequence goes on from NW_028270167.1 coordinate 99,407,921, forward strand.
TTGAACTTCCCCTCGTTGAAAAGGTAGCTATTTTATATTAATTTGCACTTTGTTTATCGGATGAACTGGGAAAACAAATTATTAAATCAAAATAAAAGAAGCTTTCTTCAGGTTACGATTGATGCACATTTTTGAGACACGTTGTCAGCCCTGTGTTTTGCAGCGCCTGGTTCATGACAGCGTTACGATGGGGAGGAACCTGAGTCTGCGCACATGTGGAGTTTCTCCTTACAAGTAATAACTGATTGAACTGCGGATTTCGGATATATTGTTGACAAAATTCTTCTGGCTGATAGTAACTATGTTATGGCTCTGAAAAGCTAAACGGCTTGGGTTGTGAACAAAGCGTTCAGAGGTACTCAGACCTTCACAAAAGCAAGAGTTGCTTCTACTCTCTCAAATGCAATAACTTGATGAAGAAAGAAAACTAGTTATGTGTTTTCAGCTAGTGCCATGAATTTAACGTTTAATGGTAAAGTGAATAGTTCAGAGACGTTTGTAGCATCACTCAGTCTGCACGTCCAGCAACCAAGTGAAATATGCCAAACTAATTTGCACAGAAGCATAGTTCTTTGCAACTTCGAAACAGTGCACAAAATATTTTATTGGAAGATATAGATAGGTTGAGGATGGGGATAATAAATGGGTTTGCAAATGGCAGGACGTTGTGGGTGGTCAAATGTGCAGTAGCAGATGTTAGGTTCAAGGAAGTTTTACACGGGTTGCTCAAATGGGTAGATATGTAGGCGATCGACAGTTGCCATGAAAATTGTGAGATAATGCACTTTGCAAGATGTAACACGACAAGCACAGTTACTCAATAAATGGCAGGACGTTAGAAAGCTTAGAGTAACAAAGGGAGCTCGGGGTCCTTGTTCATTGATAATTGAAATTGGCACCAAACGTTGAAAAATGTGGTGCTGGAAAAACACAGCAGGCCAGGCAGCATCCGAGTAGCAGGAGAAGCGACATTTCGGACATAAGCCCTTCTTCAGGAATAAGGCTGGTGTGCCAAGTGGGCTGAGATAAAAGATAGGTCGGGAGGGAATTTGGGGGATGGGCGCTGAGAATAATATAGGTGGAAGGAGGTGAGGGTGAGAGAAATAGGCCGGAGAAGGGGTGGGGGCGGAGAGGTCGGGAAGAAGACTGAAGGTCAAGAGGGCGGTGTTGAATCCGAGGACTGAGATAAGGTCGGGGAGCTGAAATGTGGAAGCTGGAGAAATCTATTTTCATCCCTTATATTTGGAGGGTCCCTCGTCAGGTCCACATCCCCCACCAACCCAACCTCCACTCCGGGCACCTTTCCCTGCAAGGGCAAGTCGTGCAAAACCTGCGCCCACTCCTCCCCCCTCACCTCCCTCCAAGGCTCCAGTGGATCCTCCTATATCCATCGCAAATTCACCTGCACCTCCACGCACATCAATTACTGTAACCGCTGCACCCGATGTGGTCTCCTGTACATTGTGGAGACAGGCCGCCTACTTATGGAACATTTCAGGGAACACCTCTGGGACCCGCACCAACCGATCCAACCGCCCAGTGGCTGAACACTTTCACTCCCCCTCCCACTCCGCCAATGACATGCAGGTCCTTGGCCTCCTCCATCGCCAGACTCTGGCCACACGACGCCTGGAGGAAGAGTACCTCATCTTCCGCCTAGGAACCCTCCAAGCACACGGGATGAATGTTGATTTCTCCAGCTTCCTCATTTCCCCTCCCGCCATCTTATCTCAGTCCTAACCGTCGGATTCAGCACAGCCTTCTTGACCTGTAATCTTCTTCCCGAGCTCTCAGTCCCACCCCCCCTCTGGCCTATCACGCTCACCCTCACCTCCTTCCACTTATCGTATTCCCAGCGTCCCTCCCCCAAATTCCCTACGCCCTAACTTTTATCTCAGCCCGCTTGGCACACCAGCCTCATTTCTGAAGAAGGGGTTATGCCCGAAACGTCGATTCCCCTGCTCCTCGGATGCTGCCTGGCTTGCTGTGTTTTTCCAGCACCACATTTTTCAACTCTGGTACTCCAGCAACTGCAGTCCTCACTTTCTCCGAGTTGAACCAAACGTTGAAAGTGTATTTCAGAAAACAAATAAAGCTGCTGCTTTTTCCTGCCATGTGTACGTCAACGCATAGAGCAGGGACGTTCTATTACAATTGTACAAATCTTCGCATATCCTAAAGCTCAATTGCAGTATGCAGTTCCATTAGCCATGCTTTATGATGATTTGAATTCCCTGGCGGGGATGCAGCACATATTCACAAAGGATTAGCTGGACAGACGAAAGTTAGCCAGAAAGACAGTTTGGATAGACGTGAGGGGTTTCTTTAGAGCAGAGAGAGCTGTGCGGTTCCACATTGAGGGTTACGAGGTTATGAGAGGCAAGGGATTGGTGGAATGAAGTAGCTGTTTATTCAACTTTTGGGTGAATAACGAAGAGGACACAGTTTTATGTTAAGTGTTTAGAGGCCATCAAGGAGTTTTTTTCGCAGCCAAAGGGATTTGGATATCTGAAAGTGGCTGCCCCAAAGTGTGGGTGTCATTCAAAGTGCTTAACCTCACCAATGTTAAAAATTATAGCAATGAACACTTCAACTCTGATGGCAGACAAGTGTTGGAATGTGGGATTAGTGACAATAGGACAGTGCAGGATTATTTTCGGAAGTTCATTTTAATTGCTCTTTTACCCATGACGCTATGCATCTCAGAAGCATATCAACTGGTATGTGAGCAGTGAGCATGGCTTTCCGATTCTTTCCATTTAACCAAAAATCGTTGAATATACACACCAATCTACGGAATGTGATTCCGACTTTGCAGGTCTCTCTGCATGGGTCACGACATGGGAATCGATGTAGGAATGACAGGATATGACATTGCCAAATTGGACCGAGCACTCATATCTGATGCAGCAAATGTCAGGAACTTTTCTTACCTTGTGATCTTCCCACATAATTTAATATTGTGCAATAAGTAAGATGTATGGCTAGATGAGACACAGGTAAGGTTTGTACTGGGTAATCTGTGGTTGGAAATGCATCAGAGAAGCATGAGTGGGGAATCTGATGGAGGCATGCACGATTTTGAATGGCATTGACTCGGTTAAACAAAAACTTTTCTCCTCCGTCGAGATGTCAATGAGACAATGGCGTACTTTTGAAGTGGAAGACTTCTTGTTAAAACAGTACCTTGCTTTACAATGAATCAAAGCAGGCAAGCACACGCACACAGGTGTGTCAGTTTCATATAATTGTGTGGCACATTACAGGGAAAGCAATGATTTTGATTGCATTTGCTGCATGGTAGGAGACATAGGCGAAACAAAAAAACAGGTTCACCTGATGAAATTCAGCTGTTCTAGCAAATTCTTTGGAGAGAAGCCAACCCGAATGTTTTGAACACCGATTCCGTTCTTCAGAATATATGAGACAGACCTGAAGGGCATCAGTGTCATGCCACGCTGAATAAATTATCTAAAGCATATGAAGCAGTGTTTCCACCCTTCCAAATATCTTCCAAACCTCCCGAATTACAAACAAGTATAGTTAAAAATCTGTTTCGGGTTGGCATAACTTGGGAGATAAATTAAATGGGCAAAGCAACATGTAATACCACAATTTCTTCTCAAACGCAATATGATGTGAAATAGGAGAAAGTGAGGACTGCAGATCAGAGCTGAAAATGTGTTGCTGGAAAAGCGCAGCAGGTCAGGCAGCATCCAGGGAACAGGAGAATCGACGTTTCGGGCATAAGCCCTTCTTCAGGAATGAAGAAGGGCTTATGCCCGAAACGTCTATTCTCCTGTTCCTGGATGCTGCCTGACCTGCTGTGCTTTTCCAGCAACACATTTTCAGCTGTTATATCGCATTTTCAATTTACCATACAGAACCAACCCAAGCACCATAAAATCAAAGGAGATATCCATTTAGCATGGAGCAGTTTGTAGGCCATGCTGTATCTGCCCAACAAAGCAACATGCCCTGAGTCGAACACTGTATCGATCACACCATTGCATTGTTCTAGAAACACGGACGAGATAACATTCCAGCCTGGAGCTGTGCAGACCGCAGCAGTAGAATTTTTGTTCCATGCCCTCTGAGTGATACACTCTCCAAAAGATTGAGATGATTTTTTTTACCCACTCTCTCAGTTTCCGTGTATTTCATGTACTCTTCAAAATTATAATGAGAATAAATTATAAAATCTGGAGAAAATCCAGTGGTAGCATACAGCCGAGCAATGGGTATGTTCATCTACATCTGTTGATATTGCAGGGACAACATTGCAAGGAATAGAACAAAATAGTTCTAGTCTCCAAAGCCAATCTTTAGTAATGAAAAAACCTTGAAATATCCAATGCATGGCGGTACATTCGTAATGTTCCAACCGGAGTATCACTTTTTCACTTTCTCTTCTCTTTGGGCTTTAAGAATCTTTTTAGATACGTTTTAACTTATTGAAGTTACTCTGAGAGCCTTGGAGGGGAGTCCAAGACGGGAGAATAACGCGGGAAGCTAAACATCCTGTTTGGGAGCCCAAATTGATCTGGAGACTGGGCCAGATACATTCTCGAGACTGAGCCCAGTGCGGTCTGGAAACTCGGTGCTTGCATAGACTGGGTGTATGGACAGTAAATACAGTCTTCTCTTTTCGTTGTTTTTTATTCTTGCACTGGACTTTGTTTTTTTTCTTTTTGTCATTTTAGTATCCAGTGCTTAAGTCGCCGTACCTAGGTTATAGAGTTGATTGCATGTGGAAGCAGGCCGTATGCTCCAACTACCCCACACCGACACTCCAAAGAATAACCCACACAGATACATTCCCCTACTCTTTTCATCTCCATTTACCCCAATTAATGCACATGCCTTTCGTATTCCTGAACAGTATGAGCAACTTAGCATGGCCAATTCACCTACACTTCATATCTTTCGATTGTGGGAGAAACTGGAGCCCGTGAACGAAACCCATGCAGACATGGGGAGCGTGGACAAACGTCACAATGATGCTTCCCCAACCACACCTTATTGAAAACAGGATGTTTTATTTCTTCCAGCAGTTCTACTTTTGTGATTTTTCCACTTCGTATTAAATATTCATTGTTATGCCCATTAACCCATATTGTTGTGGTTACCAGACATGAAGGCAATACACACTATGAACTATGCTAACTCCTTTAGCACATTAATCATCTCAAGTATATGTTCTCTCATTCTTCAAAACTCAAGAGTGTATGGGCCTAAAATATTTAATTACTTGACAATAAGATTCGTTCCTCAGCTCTGGAGTTAGAGCAGAGAACCTTCAGCAGCATATCACACAACTTCAGAATAACGATCCAGAATTACCATACATTTTAATTTTTCTACTATTTATATTTATAAAAATCCTGAATGTTTCATTTTATCTTTTTTTCAATATGACCAGCCGTATGACGGACAAAGACTCTGATCTCCAGCATCTGCAGTACTCACTTCCTCCTATATGCCTGGCAAAGGCTGACATATGCCCGTGACGTCCTGTTCTCTCTTGTTTTTTGAAGTTTCAGCATTTCTTTCCGACGTTCCATCGATTACGTACATATAGAACCAGGTTAAAACAGTCATCTTCTTTTTGAGTACGCATTTTGTGAAACAGCCAAAGTCTGCAGAAATAAAGTACTGAATATCTCAGTGTTCACGACTTTATTATCGTCCGATGGATGGAAAAGAAAGAAGATAAAATTATTGCAGAAGAAAGTGGACATAAACCAAAGAATTTTCTTTGAACTATGCAAGGGATTGGTTTATTTGCATCTGGATTGCTGCGTAGAGTTTTGGTCACCATATAACGTTATCTATCACACAACATTCGAATGTAGTACAACAGATTTATTTGTAAGCACGAGCTTTCGAAGCGCTGCCTCTTCATCAGGTATTTGTGGAGCTGCACGTTAAAACACAAAATTGAAATCCAAAGTTCAAAATGTAATGCAGCTCATATATGTTGATCGCATGTGGAATAGAATTTCTAGTTTCTGTTCATCAATATGCAAATCCCAAAACTCATTTTATGTCACATTCTCAAGATAACTTCAAATTTTCTAACAAATAGTGTAATCTCAGTTCAGACAATGCATTAAAGGTGTGAAGTTATAGTCTGTTTGAATTCAAATCTTGAATCAGAATTTATAGAATCTTACAAGGATTGATAGTACCTTATGCACTTTGAGCAAAATAAAATACAGTATAGCCCATAAACTTACACGTGTGTGCGTGCATGGGGCACAGAGTGTGCATCTGAGTGTTTCCATTTGGTAAGCATTTGTGTGCAAGTAAGTTTATGAGCTTGTGTGTGTGTGAGAGAGAGAGAGAGAGAGAGAATGAGTGTGTGTATCATGCAGTGGGGTCACCTGTAGTGTGACATGAACCCAAACTGCCTGTTGAGACTATTCTGAGGTTACCAACTTGTCTATCAACCTCTGCTTAACGTGGTTGTTTTTTTCCTCCAAAGTCTGCCTTGGACGATGGTGATGCGAAGGTCACCACGTATAATGGTGGGATCTGTGTCGACATCCTGACATGTTTTGCAGCGTCTGCCCTGACAGTCTTGTAAGATGTTGTTGTCGATGTCGTCCTGAAAGCTGAGCAGTTTGCTGTGAACAATGATCTCTTTATGATTAGGCGATTGTTTAAAGTTGTGATAGAGAAATGTACATTGGCGAGACGGAGCAAACAACTGATGAATGAACACCGCACAACAATCACTAGGCAAAGGTGTTTCCTCCCAGTCGATATTCAGTCTCAGACTTTCTGGTGATTACCATCCAAGGTGGACTTCACAACAACCAAGAACGCAAAATGACCGTGCAGTCATGATTTGGAGGTGCAGGTGTTTGACCACGGTTTACTCAGTTAAACATCACAGAATACAAGGTTATACTCCCAAACCTTTATTAGGAAGCACTAGCATTCCAAGAAGGAGCGTTCTTCCTTCATCAGGTGGCTGTGAAGTTTGAGGTCGCACCGCAAAGAATTTATTACAATACTTTACAGTGCGATGCAAATGAAATGACATATTGAAAAACATCTGGATTGTTTTTTTTTAAGTCGTTCATCTTTTAGAATGACAATATTGGTTTCATTTCTTTCAATGTAAATCACAGAATCCGGGGGTGACTGATGACCTATTTCTTCTCCCAGTTCTTGTGTCGTTATGTTACTCTAACCATGTCAATCACAGTTAAAAATCACACAACACCAGATTATAGTCCAACAGGTTTAATTGGAAGCACACTAGCTTTCGGAGCGACGCTCCTCCATCAGGTGATTGTGGAGTGTTCGATCGTAACACAGAATTTATAGCAAAAATGTTGCAGTCTGATGTTTCTGAAATTATACATTGAAAAATTGATTGCCTGTTAAGCCTTTCATCTGTTAGAATACAGTGATAGTTTCACTTCTTTCATGTGTAAATCACAAAACCCTTTTGTTTTAAAGTTGCATTCTCAGGTTAGCTGTTAACAATGGTGATAGCTAGACAATATGTTGAAGGTGTTAGCCACCTGTGTTCTCTGTCTCTGACCTAATGTTTCGATTGGTTCTCATCTAAAAAGTGAGATAACAGAGTTTTACATAAATTCATGCAGTTTTTGAGCTCAGAGTTCTCCATGAATAGGCTGATAGCTAAGTTCGGTATCCATAGGAAGGGCCTCAACCGGGACCTTGGGTTCATGTCACATTACACTGCACACCATTGCACTACACACACACACACACACACACAGATATTCCTACACACACAAACACTCTCACATACACACGGACACAGGTACACACAGACGCGCACACAGACACCCACACACATCCTTATAGACATACAGCAGAAAATGTGTTGCTGGAAAAGCGCAGCAGATCAGGCAGCATCCAAGGAGCAAGAGAATCGACGTTTCGGGCATGAGCCCTTCTTCAGTAATGAAGTTTTTAAAATCCTTGTCGAGGGAGGAAGAGAGCTTCTTCGAGGAAGGCATCCTTGCAAGAGAATTCGCAGTAGTTTAAAATCTTCGAGGAGAAAGTGAGGGCTGCAGATGCAGGAGACCAGAGCTGAAAATGTCCGAAACGTCGATTCTACTGCCCCTTGGATGCTGCCTGACCTGCTGCGCTTTTCCAGCAACACATTTTCAGCTATGATCTCCAGCATCTGCAGTCCTCATTTTCTCCTTATAGACACACAAACGCCCACACTCATACATGCACCCCCTCACAGACTTAAGACACTCTGCACTGACTACATACACACACACACAAACGCACACTTTCTCACACTCACAACCCCCACCCCGGACAGACGCACACACAGAGACAGACAAAGACCCACATGCATACTTATGTTTTGTGTGGTGAATTTGTACTTGCAGAGTTACATTGCACTTTGCTCAAACACTGCATACATTCATGTAGAACTCTGAGCTCAAAAACTGCACGAATTTATGTAAAACTTTGTTATCTCACTTTTTAGATTAGAATCAATCTAAACATCAGGTCATAGACAGAGAACACAGGGGGCTAACACCTTCAACATATTGTCTAGCTATCACCATTGTTAACAGCTAACCCGAGAATGCAACTTTTAAAAAAAGGGTTTTGGGAGTTACACATGAAAGACGTGAAACTATCACTGTATTCTAACAGATGAAAGGCTTAACAGACAATCAATTTTTCAATATATAATTTCAGTTACATCACACTGCAAATTTTTGCTATAAATTCTGAGTTACGATCGAGCCCTCCACAATCGCCTGATTAAGGAGCGTTGCTCCGAAAGTTAGTGTGTGTCCAATAAACTTGTTCGACTTTTACCTGGTGTTGTGTGATTTTTAACTTTGTACACCCCAGTCCAACACCGGCATGTCCAAATCATGTCAATCACATTCGTCAGGTATACCTTGTGACTGCAGTCCATATCATTAATATATTTCCATGCTGTACATCTCTATCACTGTATGACTCTAATAGACAATGCAGTACTTTGACAGCCACTATGCGTGTATTGAATCAGAAAATGTCTAACAGTTGTGCTCATGAGTGCCATCTTACTTGGTCCCATGTCTAGCTTGCTGTCAGCTATAACTTGCATATACATTCAGAATAGTACAGTCCCAGATTCATACAACTTGGAAACAGACTGTTCAAACAAGATTTTCCAGGCTATCTCAACTGAAATATTCGTACTTAGATTAGGTTAGATTAGATTACATACCGAGTAGAAACAGGCCCTTCGCCCCAACAACTCCACACCGAGACTTGTCTGCATTTGGCCAGTTTGGCTCAGCTTTTCCTATCCATGTATGTGTATAGCTGTTTTCCATAGATGTAGTTATTGTAGTCGCATTTAACACTTCCTTTGTCAGTTTGTTCCGCATACAGACCACCTTAGGTATCTTAATTTTCTCCTCTCTCCCCTTAACTCTGTGATATCTAGGATAAGACGGCCATAATCAATTTAAACATCTTGGCCATTTAAAAATCTAATAATTTCTCCGAATCTGTAAAACCCTCCCTTAGCCTCTACTCCCCAAGGGAAAGCTATCCCCACATATCCTGCTTCTTCTTATAACTCAATTCCTCCAATCTTACACAGTTGAAACCTTTTCTGCATATTCAGATGTGACATAGACTTTCAGCAGAGAGATTATATTTGAGTTGCATCGGACTTTGAATAGACAACAACTGGAGTAATTCGTGCATTTCTGATAAGCACATGACGGGAAGGATGTGATTGCACTGGAGTTGGTGTACACCAAATTCAGCCAAGTGTTGCACAGGTCATTCATCATCAGAGATGGCGCGAGATAACCTTCTATGGAACAACGACGTTGAGAGTGTGAAGACCTGATACAACAATATAATATTATGAGGTGCAACGACAGAGTGCATGAGACGCAGCTGTTCATCTTATTTGAAGATAGCTTAGCAAGGGGCCATCATTTAATATGGCAGGAGATTTGAAGGGGCTTTGAAGAAAAGTACTTTTCACACAGAGTATCATGGGTGTTTGGAATGCATTGCCAACCGGATCGCAGAGGTGCAAATCTGACATTGATTGAAAATATTAGTATGATTTCTTTACATGCGATAACATTGGAGCTGATGGGACGAGTGAAGAATTCATGTCACTTCGATAGTACCCACCTGGTGTGCTGCCGTGCCTCTTACGTGAATTCTCACTCCGTGGTTTACTTTTTCTTGATACTTATTGCTCTGACATGTGTGTCGCTGCCTATTCCAGAAGTGATTGTCAGACCCTTTTTGCCAATATATGTGTTTGGAATTAAGTAAAGTGTTAATGATCTTGTATAACCTGCAGGCAAGAGCAGCTAATGCCTTCGTAAAGGACAACAGTCAATAGGATTTAATTGATTTCTTTTTATCCTGAAAATCGGCAATGGTCTCAAGGTCATCATCTGGCTGAAGTATTTCCTTGTGTTGAAATGCCTGATAAGTATTCCCCCTCTTGATAGATATGCCTATCTTGGGAAACAGTCTATGTCTATCTATTGCATCTATGACTTTCAACGTCTTATACACCTCTATCAAATCATCTCTCATCCACCTTCGCTCCGATGAGAATAGTCCTCTTTCGCTCAACCTTTCTTCATAAGACATGCCATCCAGTCCAGGCAGCATAACATTATATCTCCTCTGCACCTGCCGAAAGCTTTGACATATTTCCTGTAATGAGGTCACCACAACTGAACACAGTATTCTAAGTGTGGTCAAACTAAACTCTACAGATCTGCAGCATAACCTCGCAAATCTACAAGAAAATCCCCCTTGCAAATCAATGCCAGCACCCCATATGACGTCCTAACAATCCAATTAACATGAGTAACAACTTTTAGGAATGTATGAATATGGACCAAAGATCCCTCTGTTAACTCCACACTGTCAAGAATGTTGCATTCAACCATGTATTCTGCATTCAAATTCGACCTTCCAACGTGAAAAAGTTCAGACTTTTCTACGTTGCACTCCGCCTGCCACCGATCAGCCCAGTTCTGCAATCTGTTAATGTTCAATTTCAACCTATTGCAGCCCTTCACACTATCCACAATTCCACGAATCTTCGTGTTATGGGCAAACGAATTAATCCTTCCTTCCAGTTCCTCATCCAAGTCGTTAATAAAATCAGAAACAACAGAGGTTCCTGAACCGAAGCCTGTGGAACACCACTGGTTAACGAACTCCAACCAGTACAGTTTACATATAAATCTGCCTTTTGTCTTTTATGGGCCATCCAATTCGGCATCCAAGCAGACAGCTTTCCCTGTATCCAATGCCTCGTAATTTCTGCCATGGTAAACATTTGTAAACGCATTGCTACGTTTCATGCACATCATCTCTAAGTAATATAGCTTCAATACAAAGTTAGTTGCTGAACTGAACATGAGACTTCATTAATCTATTCATCCAAATAAACAAACCACGCAAACAACCAAAAATCCATAAAACTATATGAAATTTGCATTTTTTGTTCGTTATCTTTCGATTAGTGTTCATGTCACTTTGAGAGAAATGTTAAAGATGTTCATCAAAATTACCAATTCCACATTACATTTTCCAAAGTATGGAAGGATTTTGTCAATTTGCTGAATTTTTTAAGTAAAGATAATGTTAAGGATACAGTTAAAAGTATTGATACAGCGTCTGAACAATTAAGATTGCCTTTCAGAATGAATTGTCAAATTCCTTTGCCCTTGTGGTATCTCAGCAACTATAAAGATGCATTTTTTTTCTGATTAGCATTATTTTCATTTCCAGAGTCTAGCTTGTAACAAATGAAATGTTGAGTTGAATTTTCGAGCATATTGCACGTGACTGCTCTGTGCAACGTTTTTTATGATAACTTTTAATATCTGTGAACCGAATACTTTACGTCGTTTTCTGTGGTACAGAAGATATTTTGTTTATTTGCTTATTCAAACTCTTGGTTTTGTATTGTATTACCTCTTCAAACATCATTTAATTTACAACAACAATTTCCTCAAATATGTTCCAACCTGTGTTGATATCATGTGAGTCCTTGCTCATGCTCAATCCCATGTCTCCCAAACTCTTCTATGGAATTTTGGAATAACATAGTGCAGAAGAGTCACTTCGGACTATCGATTCTACTGTACCTTAACTATGACATACCTACAGATATCCAACTTACGGACCTGGTCAACAGGCATGGACGTCATAGCACTGTAAGTATTCACGTAAGTATCCCTAAAAGTTTAAATGATACCATTCTGAAATAAACTCCGAGGCAATCATATCGAGAATACCAGAATTTCTGGGTTTAAATGATTAGCCATCAATTCCCCGGTAAACATTCTGTTTTCCAAGATAACTGTGCCCCCTTTGTATTGTCCTTTGATCGCAAGGAGTCACCGACTTCCTAATCACCATGACCATGCCTCTCATAGACAGTTATTTCTCCACCAAGTTGCTCCATGGCAAGAAAAACGAGCTTATTCAGACTTCATCCAGAGCCCCCTCTTCCAGTTATGCGCTACTATGCTACAATCTTCATGATGGAGGCCCTTGTCCCAATTATATTCCCTCCAACATACTGGCAACATTCTAATACAGACATATCAATTTTATTCCCTCTGCAGTCTCCCAACCTCACAGTCTCAGTGAGCTCCTATAGGATAAAATACTCTCTGAATTCTCTTGAGTTTCATGCATTCAAAACAGTTATAAAAATACATTTTATTCCTGTTTTAGTTGAAAGACGAGGCAAGAATATCTTCTTCTGGAGAACGACATTAAATATATTCCCGATCATTTCTTCAAAACAACCTGCCACTCGACCCATATTATAATATTAGATTAGATTACTTACAGTGTGGAAACAGGCCCTTCGGCCCAACAAGTCCACACCGACCCGCCGAAGCGCAACCCACGCATTCCCCTACATTTTACCCATTGACCTAACACTACGGGCAATTTAGCAAGGCCAATTCACCTGACCTGCACATCTTTGGACTGTGGGAGCAAACCGGAGCACCCGGAGGAAACCCACGCAGACACGGGGAGAATGTGCAAACTCCACACAGTTAGTCGCCTGAGTCGGGAATTGAACGCGGGTCTCTGGCGCTGTGAGGCAGCAGTGCTAACTCAGAGTGCCACCGTGCCGCCCACGGTGTTTCCAAAGTAATTTGACAGAGACGAATTCGTCCATTCCTCGACCTCATCCATTGACAGAATGAATCAAGAATTCGGCGTGATTTTTTTTTTATTTATGAAGGCAACACCTTGTGATTACCTTGTTCTCTGTCGAAAATTTGCTTTGATCTTCTTTGAGATCCCTGTTCACATCTCCGCTGCAAAAGTGTGTTATGCAAAAGTACTCAAACGAACAGGACAGACCCTTCTCCCTACGCCATTTCACATGCCCCTTCACCAAATAATAACCCATAACTTATACAATATTAAAAGCTATATTTCACGCTCCACATAACATGAAAACCCTTTCACCAACACAGAAAAAACTTCAACCAATTTCCACGACCATACACCACCAGTAACGTACTTCAACAACATACTTTTCATTGATCCAATTCTGACAGCCTACCAAACACTCAATATTATTCAGTTTATTGGCCAATACCATTCCTGCTTCCTGTTTTATGTGGAGTTTTCGCAACAGTTTCTTGCAAGGGAGATGATCTTTCAGCATCTCCTCTCCCTGCGGAGAGAGGTGATTGATCGATGGGGAGTCAGGTATGAAATTAAGGAATTGCAGTTTTACCACAAATGACAGAAAGAAATCAGGAAACATTACTCAGTCTCTTTCAACATTGATAGCGCTTTCGTCAAAAGAAGGAGAATTCCTGTCCAATCAATAACTGAGATGCCCCTTTCTTTAGAAGTTAGGATATGGGGAACCAATTCCCAATCCATCATCGAAAGTTCCATCAATGAATGAGGAAGTGAACTGTCATCTTCCCGAAATCATCATGCGATTGGTTAACAATGTAGCCCTGGATGTGTTAAAATTTACAACTGGAGATGATCCGTTAATGCTGACCAGAATTACAGCAGAATAGACCCCTTACCTTATTTTCAGGAGGGTCGAGGTTGGTACTGCCAACGTACATCACGTGAAATTGGGCACCGATTAGTTCACAATCTTCGTTTGACAAGTCTACAACGACTATAATGTTGAGAGGATGAGTACTCAGTTTCAGCCAGTCAAAACCCCCGGGTATGATTATTATCTCAGCTGGAGAGTGGGTAGAAGGGATTAACTGGGATGTTACTGGGATTGAAGAGTTTAACTGTTCGGTATTCACGGGATATGCAGGGATATTTTCAATGAAGTTTGTGCCGTTGAGAGATGACATCAGAGAGGTTTATAAAATCATGAGGTGCATAGATGAGGAGAATTTCAGGTGCGTTTTCCATCATGTGGGGAAGGTTAAGACAACGTCGCATATTTTTAAGGTGAGAGGAGTAAAATTTAAAATAACATGCTAGTATTTCTTTACACAAAGAGTGGTTCGTTTGTGGAATGAACTTCGACATGGAGAGTTGGACGTCTAGTGACGACTTTTGAATGTCATTTATGTCAGTGTGATAACATTGTTTGAAGGTAGATGGGTCAAGCATAGACAAGTGGCACTAGTTTAGTTTTGATTATGGTTGACATGAAATGGCTGGATGAACGATTCTGCGTTTGCGCTATATGACTGATACTATGCATTATTTATGTGATCATGTTGTCATGGTCTGAGAGCAACCGTTCATTGATATTTTTATCAGCATGTTAAGATAAAGGGAAATAACGCTAAATGCCTTTCCTCCACCTGAAGACCCTGCATTAGCATATTTGGTATTCCCATAACAATTTCAGAAGTAAAAGAAGCAAGTACAATATACTTTCAGACAGGCAAAAAACGTGAGAAATTACATTTGTCTTAGACAGTGATTGGAAATTCACTAATTGACTAAAATATCAAGTATTAAGGTTTGCATTAGATACCCTTTCTTTATGTTTGAGAACAAAAAAGGAGGGTCCATCATATTCCACAACGCTACTGCGAGCTGGAACCATGTGTCACAGTCTCAGAAGATGACATAGAATATTCACGACTGGGATTCGGTTACTTGCAGTTTGGAAACAGGCCCAACAGGTCCACACCGAAGCACTACCCACCCAGACCCATACATTTACCCCTTCACCTGACACTATGGGCAATTTAGCATGTCCAATTATTCTAACCTGCACATTTTTTGGATTGTGGGAGGAAGCTGGAGCAAACCCACGCAGACACGGGGAAAATGTGCAAACTCCACACAGAGTCACCTTAGGCGGAGCATGAACCCGGGTCCCTGGCACCGTGAGGCAGCAGTACTAACCACTCTGCCACCGTGCCACCCTGGATCTAGAGCGAGGTTTCAAACAGAGACTGTGGAGTTCTCTCTCCCAGAGACCGGCTGTGGTCATTTCATTAAATATATTAAAGAAATAGCAATGTGTATTTCTGAGGGCTCCAGGGATGCTTATGCATGCACAGACTACGAAAAAAAAGCAGACTTGAGAGGGATGATCTCCCTTAATTTCGATATCTCCATGAATCTACGTCAGTGTACTCATCACTGAGTGTTATCGGCACCATTCCTGTGTACAAAGTGGACTGATTGACAAAGGTTATCTGCTCCATCTGTTGCATGAGTTCATGCTCCGTTCTTTATCATACAAGAGCCACGACAACATGAACGAACATTTCCTTTATTTCTTTTTATCTGTTTGATGTTGTCGACTATGGCCTTACAATGTGTAATTTTTTAGAATATCAATTCTCTTTCTTGCAAAATTTAAACAAAAATAGCCAGTTTCAAATTTGAAGCAACAATATCTTTGATTATTTCTACTGACAGCAATAAACATGAGTACGATTTTAAAATGACGTATTTGATTACTGTGCCCATTTTATTTTCATGTAATTATGTGTAAAATATCACTGCTCAAGATATGTTTTAGAACATTGACTCCTGAGTTCACTTTTCAATGTATATTTCAAACAAAAATCGTACAAAACAGAAATTAGCACACATCAAATGTCTGATTGAAAATCTAAGAAATAACAATGAAAAACATTTTGAACTGCCCGGGGAAGTAAGGACGTCCCATTGCGGAATACAGAGTGAAATCCATCCACAGCTGCAAAGGGATTCCATTAAAATATGTTTCTCTTGTCCGAAGATTTTATAACTAATCTGAGAGCTGGTTCCAATAGCGATTCCATTGTATTCTTCAGTTCAGCTCTGATTTTTTTCTGGGTTGTGACATAAATACAGGGATTCAGGAAACAACTCAACAACTTGAGGATATTTCCTGCTTCTGTTGCGATATATTCAGAGTCGTTAAAGTCACCTCTGTAATAATTCGGGTTTGACAGTCTGGTAATGACCAAAGTAGCAGAATATGTCAACCAAAGCAACATGAAACTGACAGATACTGAGAATAATAAAACGATGGACTTCCTCCGGTTTCCCGTCTCTGCATTGCTTTCATTGTTCTTTCTGTGACCACGGAGTCGAACGCGAGTTCTATTCGCCATCACAATACGACGGATGGTGAGAGAATTAAACGAGAATATTAAAAGAAATGGAAGCCAACCAATCCAGACGCTATAAAACCAGATAAACGCGATCCATGCAGTTGAATTTACATTTGATCGGCAGCCCCACTGGATTTTATTAATGATTTGTTGTGGCTCATATGCAAACAAGACTGGAATATTCTTTGACAAGATCAAGACCGAAATGATTATTAATACAGTAGTTGCACTTTTTTCGTGACAATATAATGTTTTAAACCTCTGGCAGCAGATCATCACAAACCTGTCAAATGTGAAGGACACAGTGAACCAAACAGTTAAATCGAGACTGATGGTAGTCATGTATAGAATGAGAGTGCAAACAGGCGTATGGGAAAAGAAGGAAAATGGAAAGTGATAACTGAAAACGCGATATAATACGACATTATTCATAACGACCAATAGATCCGATGTCGCCATGGCCACTATATAAGCAGAGATGCATTTGGAAAGACCACAGTTTCCTCGTAAAAGAATTAAAACAGTCATCATGTTAGCTGCAATAGAGAAATATATAAGAAACAGTGTCGGCAATATTGTAATGCATGATTGAAATAGAGGTGAAGATATTTATGAAGAAGAAGTGAAAACATTCTGAGTGATTTACAAAACATGAAATTGACGCAAATGTCTAATATGTTGCTGTCGTCATCATTTTGTTTGGTATTATCAGACTGTCTGAAGAACAACAGGACTCTTTGCAGGAGGCACTTCGGGGACAATTGTTGTTACACTAGTTATGCTTCCATATAAAATGGAGAAGCCGAAGGTGTTCAGACACCAGTTTGATAATCTTCTGTGAACACTGACCGTGGAAAATTAGAGTATTCGACGCTTACAAAATCAACCAGAAAGAAACAAGATCAAGGGCTTACCTGGAAAACTAACAGCTGCAAGAAGTGTATAGTAAATCTCTTTCAACAGCAAAACCGGTGGTTTCCTCATTTCTGAAAATGAATGACCGCTGTACGCGTTGAAGTTCGATGACTGCTGTATGACCAACATATGAAAAGGGTAACCTGTATTTATGCACTCATCAGACGTCCAGTGAGTAAATTACGTCAATCATCACTTACATTAGTTCCGCTCATTGAGAATGTTTTTGTTTTGCATAACAAAACGAAACAAAGTAATATCTGGCCCTGACGTTCCTGACTTCACTTTCGTTGTCTTCTCTATGCATTGGACGCCAGATGTCATGTATATCAAATTATTGCAGAATATAGACAGATGTATTTTGTGAAAAATAACACTGCCTCTTGAGTCTTTTGTTATTAGCACTTTTATTAATTATACTCTGCTCTTCCTCGCTGCCAATCGCTGAATCCTTACGTGTATTGTAGCTCATCAAATTCGAACATTTCTCCATTTTTTGAAATTGCACACTTAGTGACGAATAGAGGAAAAATGAACACGAAAAGATTGACTTACCATATTGGAGATTTGTTTCATGCATCACATGTGATGAATGCCATGCTCGTAGCCAGTAGCACATTCCATACCAGCTGAAAAGTTACTATGGCTCATCTGAAGGCCTGGGAGTGGATACAGAGCACTGAATGAATATCAACATTCCTTTCTGAAAACATACATGTGTTCTACAATCTTCAAGCAACCTATTTATGATAAAGTATATGGGGTTGGAATTAAATATCAATACCATTGCGAGAGAAGTAGAATCAGAAAAAAAACGTATTGTGCTGGTGACAATACTGTCACTTTATAAATGATATTCTGTCTTTTTTTCTAAAGTGGTCAGAAAGGCCACTTTCTGGAGGGGTTGCTGTTGGACTACAACACAGGTTATAGTCCAACAGATTTATTTGGATGCATTAGAATTCAGTTTAACACTGGAAAAGGAGTGGCCGGTTCTCTCAGTTCATGCCTTTTTTTTTCAACTTTGTTTCAGCTGCAGCAGACACAGGATGGTGGAGTGCAGGGAATTGTAAACTTCATGAAAGGATTTTTCAGATTTTCTATTGAAGATTTTGGGCATGTTTATGGGCTGCTAAAGTATTAGAACAGTTAATTACTCATACCTGTTGGAGCGGATTGGTGAAGTATTTCAACAGTTAAGTTATGCGAAATTAAGTTTCCCTTTCTTTGGGCTTCAACGGTTATGCTTAAATGACTATTTTTTTCTTAATATCGAGTGCTTTGAAGACTTGTATCAGATTGGAACAACCACTTCACATCAACCTATAAAAAAAACGAGTCAGGACCACCTTCTAAAACATCTTCGAGGGGGTCAAGCATGGTGCATTGCACTTGGGTGGTTTTGTTGCGATGTTTTGTTAATTCCAATTTGGTTTTCGAGTAGTTGGCCTCAAAGGCGAGTGGTAGATGACGGTTTCTTTTGATCTGCGTTTTCAATGCGCGGAGTTT
This sequence comes from Chiloscyllium plagiosum, assembly GCF_037043375.1. Taxonomy (NCBI): domain Eukaryota; kingdom Metazoa; phylum Chordata; class Chondrichthyes; order Orectolobiformes; family Hemiscylliidae; genus Chiloscyllium; species Chiloscyllium plagiosum. The sequence goes on from NW_028270167.1 coordinate 99,426,934, forward strand.
AAATAGTGCTTTGCACTGGAATGGCTCTTCCTCTCAGTGAGAATTTTCTGCGGGGAGAATGAAATGACTTGGTGATTTTACAGAAGGTGACAATAAAATTAAAGGTATTGAAACTGGCTGACTGCAATGGACAGACAAAGTGGAATGTTTTTACATTCGTCTGTGAGAAAAGGAGAGGTAATTACAGCAATAGCCAAAAATTTAAATTTTCTGGAAACTTTGGAATTGACTAGAATTCACTTGCATTTGAAGAAGGTGGAACATGAACCTGAACTGAAATAGTTTGCATTAAGTTCAAGACAGGAGAAAAAGTAAAATGACCGAATCACTCTCACAGAAAAAGAAAAGAAGAGAAGAGTGCCCTCACAGAAAAAAGAGAACAGAGAGAGAAAGAATGGGGAGAAAGGGATTGAGTTTGGTCTTCACAATTTGGCACTTTGGAGGGAAGTTGACGTAAATAGGTGAAGATGAAGTTGAAAGCTCGACTTAGTTAAGAAGTTAGTGATGTTGAGCAAATTCATCGTAGCTAAAGTCCTGGTGGACGTCGGTTCAAATGTATCCAGACAGTATATACATTTGATGAGAGGAGTGCCTGAGCCTTTTTCATTTTATTCCAGAAACAGGCTAAACAAATGAAGTGGCCACTCACGATACGGGTTTTACTAAAGCAAAGACATTTGGTAAGCAGAGCCACTAGCGTATCAGCATCACTGCCAAAAGAGGGAGTTGGGGAGGTGACGAAGTGAAGGAAGCAATGCTTAAGTGCATATGATATTCTACCCGAAGATCACAGACAATTTAAGAATGGACGCTGTACGAACCTATATTGAATTTGAAAGGATAAAACTTAGCTACTGACATTAATTTCAATTCATGCGAGATTGAAATAATGTTCAAGAGAAATCCTCAGCTGGTAAGGGAAAACTAGATGCTATTGAAGTTAATAAAGATAGATTACCACAGGGTAAAACGGAAACCCATGAAGGGGGAAGATAACTTAAAAGGCTGAAGTTTTTCACTGCAATAAAATAGGCCGCATGAGTTCACAGTGTTAGTGGTTCAGGAAAAGCACTGGGAAGAAGATATCGGGAAACAGCATAAACCAGGGAATTTTGTTAAAATTGCAAACTTAATCACAATGGATGCGAAAATGATGCACCAGAATGTACTTCACAGATGGATTTTAATTGAGAAGCAAGTGGTACTTCTTCATCAACATTTTACTCGCGAAAATTTGATTCCTTCGCATAGACTGGGAAAAATACCTAAAGATTTATTATTCAGAGATACGGGATCAGATCACTCTGAAATGTTGACGGATAAAGAGATATGCAACGCGGAAATAATATTAGTGGAAAACGTGCTAGCACGTGGAATTCCAGTGATCCGTGAAATGCTTGGAGTATGAAAGGAAAAGTGGAGAAGTATTGATAGGAATACTGGAGAAATTGTAGGCACCTGGTGTACAATTGGTGCTTCATAACAATATACCTGGGCCACAGGCAGGTTTGCTGCCTACTGTGGTCAAGCAGAATTCTGTAATACTGCGGTATTACAGAAGGTCAACCATGTAATTTTTCCGAACTATGTGATAACAAGGTCAAAATATCATCAGTGAAAAAAAAAGGATAAGAAATCAAACAATGAAGATAAAAATGTTAAAGTAGAATTGTGTGTAATCGTGTTTGGTTGGATGTTTGAGCCATCTCATGAACAGGAGGTGGACATAGATAATGTTTTTCATTCAGAAAAATTAACTAAGTTACAACATAAGATGGAGAACTGAAATAATTGTATCTAAATGCGTACACAGAAGAAGAAACTGTATGTATTTCGGCATGCGACCATCTTAAAAAAATCTTGATGAGGAAATAGAGACCATCTTAAATAGATGAGAGATGGGCAGAAGTTCAAAAAGGTGTATTGCACTGGTTCACTGAAAGGAGGTGTTGTAGGTAACATATGAATTACCAGTAGGAGAAAAACTCATGCTAATGTAAAAAGAAAGACTGTTTTGACGGCATGAAGATGTGTTTAAATTTTGCCAGAAATGTCATACGTGTCAGGCAATTGGAAAAATTGAGGCAACAATAAAACCAGTATTTTAATACACGTTTCTGCATTTAAGAAAGCGTTTGCAAGGATTTTAATTGATTCAGTTGGACTAATACCTGAAAAAGAATTTGAGAATATATAAGCACATGCATAAAATTTCGTGCTGAATTTAGAACACATCTGATCTAAATGCTTGGTACGTTTCAAGAAGCATCCAAGGTAACATATTGATTTATTTTTTAGAAACTGAAATGACAGAGCAGGCACGTCCATTAGTACACTTCAGCACATCGCACTCAAATGGAAGGAGTTTCCAAAAGCTATTGCATATGTTAAAAAGGAGAACACTAGTCTGCTCGAACAGTTTGTCCAGAAAAGTTATTTCTGTATCCGTTATGCCTGTTATATGGGATTATTCGGTCTCAGTTCAGTCTGCCTCCACTGGCTGCATTGTTGAAATAGGCAACAACACGATACAAAATTAACGGTTGGTCGGCTCAGAGAAGCTTTAATCAGTATTTGTCACATATGTTACAAAAACGAATCAGTAATGTGTAGTTTCATTGCTCATTCAGCGTTTTCTTTAGTTATCCATAATTGTCCTGGTGAAAATAAAAATGAACTGCTACTGTCCTTGTGCTGTTGGTAAACTCACCCTGCTATTCCAGAATTCTTCCCAGCGAAGGAACTTTGAGAAATGATCAATCAGGTGCTGTGTGGTGCACAGAGGAGATTTCAGAGGGAGGTGTTCCTGTTTATGGGCTGTCCCATGCATGGTAATGGTCGTGCAAACAGAAGGTGGTACTTCTTCAGAAAAGTAGGTGATTTCCCATAAATACTGTGATTTTTCTAAAGTGTATCTTGTAGATCGTGTCAAGTGCTTTAATTAACCCTCAATGTTGCAGGGAGCAAATGCACTGCCAATCAAGCGAGGTGCTTTATTTCGCATGAGATCCAGTCCAAGACAGATTTAACGCAATTTTAATAACCATAGAGATATGGCCATCATTAACTATTTGGTGGGAATAAAGCGCAATTCCATAGGAGATTACCCGACTCTTTGCATTACTCATTTTGTCATCGAGGTCACAATTGCGCATTGAAATTGCAGAGCATTTGGCTTTAATCTTTATGGCTCATTTTCGACAGGAACAGCACCAGAAGACGGGAGGAGAGAAAATGTTTTTCATTTTGTTCAAGATGGAGAGTAGAGGCACCACTGGAACATATAGACCAGTGAACCTTGCTCCAGTTGTGCGTAGAGTGTTGGAAAAGGATATAAGTGATTGATTTATAATCATCGAGAAAGGAAGAAGTTGACTGGAGACGTGGAACACGGTTTTGTGTTGCGTATATCGTACCTCAAAAATCTTATTGAGTTCTTTCAGAAGGCGAACAACCAGTGTATAAGGTTGAAGATTTTGATTCCAAGAAGTTGTTCGAAACAATTCTTCAACGGAGGCTATTTAACAAAAATTAAGAGGGATTGAGGGTGGTTTGGGGTGTGCATCAGAAATCGGCGAGCTGAAAGAAGACAGAGGTTTGTGGTTAATGGGAGGTGAACATCCTGGAGTTCAGTTACTAGCAGTGTAATGAATGTATCTGTTTTCGGCCACTGCATTGTGTCATCTTTATACAGGAACTGGATGACAGCGTAGATGAATGGGGTTAGGAAAATTGCCAATGACACTAAAGTTGGTGGAGTGGTGGATAGCGAAAAAACGATGTTGCAGGTTACAATGTGACATAGACACGCTACAGAGGAGGTGAGAAATCGAGTTTACAGTGGAAAAGTGTGAGGCGATTCACTTTGGAAAGAGCAACAAGAATACTGAGTGGTGGGCTAGATGAAAGATTCTTGATAGTTCAAATAAAAAGAGAGGTGTTGGTGTCCATGGGCATAGATCTCTGAAAATTGCCACTCGGGTTGATAGGACTGTTAAGAAAGCATATGGCTTTTCTTGGTAGAGGAATTTATGTTCACAGCCATGACGTTATGTTTCAGCGAAACAAAATTCTTGTGCGTCATACTTGGCGTATTGTGTGCAGTTCTGGTAACTGCATTACAGTAAGGACGTGGGGACTGTGGAAACTGTTCACAACAGATTTACTAGGATGTTGCCGAGTATGGAGAGAAGTTCTTATGAGGAAAGGCAGAGGGACCTGAGGCTGCTTTCTTTACACAGAAGAAAGTTGAGATGTGACTTAATTGAGACATGTAAGATTATCAGAGAGTGAGACAAAGTGCACAGTGAGAGCTTTCTTCCTCGGATTGTGATTGCCAGAACGATGGGGCATCACCTTACATTTTGGGCTAGCTGGTATAGGTCTGATGTCAAAGGTATTATCGTTACTCAGAGACTAGAAGAGGCATGGAATGCCCCGCCTGCAACATTAGTAGACCCGCTAAATTTAAGGGCATTAAAATAATCTTTGAGTAAACAGATGGATGAAAATGGAATAGTGTAGGCTGAATAGGCTTCATCTTGGTTTCACAGGTCGTGGAAACATCGAGGGCTGAAAGGCCTGTCATGTGCTGTAATGTTCTATGTTCTTTGTTCTATGATTGCATTTACATCCAAATTAAAGGAAGGAAAATCAACAATCTAATGAAACTGAAGTACCAAGAGTTAAGTGTACATGTTTAAGACTTCTGATCATTTATGGGAGGTTTCGTTAGAGTACAGATGGCTCAGATGCTTGAATGAAACATACAATATAGGCATTTCCTGAAGCTAAGGGTTTGAAAAATGGAATGTTTTGCCTCAGAGTGAAGGGAGAATTTGATGCACACCTGGAGAGGAGATAAACAAGCACTGCAGAAGAACGATCATAGAAATTCGAATAGTTATGTGAAACTTGTTTCGTTGCCATATGAAAGCCATGTCCTTTCATTATAGAACAATTGCTTTACTCTTTGACACCAGACAGCTTATTACGACATCCATATTTATTTAGGTCATTAATTGATCACTGTCGGTTTCGCACAAAAAAAGGAAAACACACATCTTCCCATAAAACAACATGGGTAAAGCAGCGCTCTGAAGAAAAGGAGTAGAAGTAATGATTGAATTGACTTCAATTGAGTTAGATCAATTGTCACATGCGTGTTGTTAAAACTTTACTCTTCCCTCGATGTCGGGTCATCTTAGGTACAAAAGTTCATAACTTCGGGATCTTGGAACATCGAACTTGGGCCTGGACAGAACAGAAACGTGCATTTCGACTAACGATGTTGCCCTCAACATGATTCCAAATTGAATTAATTCAGTCTGCCTGCCCTTTCTCCATATTCCTACATGACGTACATTCACATGTACATACCTAAATGTTTCCTAATCGCCACTTCTGACAGCCCGACAGTACGTGCCAGACACCAGACACTCACTGCATTAAATTAACGTGTCCTTCACATCTCCGTTAAACTTTGCCACGCTCACCTGAAATGCATACACTTTAATGTTAGACACTTCACTGTGGAGAACCGACTCAGGCCAATAACCCGATCCATTAATTCCACACTTTTATAGCCTTTTGTAAATTCTCACCTCATCCTCCACCTCTCCTGAGAAAACAACCCGAGTTTTTTTTTTAGTGCATTTCCTTATCGCTCAAATCCTCAATTGCTGGTAGCATCCTGCAAAACTCTGCTGCACCTTCTCCAAAGCCCCCTCATCCTTAGCGTTGCATGTCAAACAGAATTGGTCTATATTTTTGGCCGAACTAATGTATTATCAAGCTACAACATGATATTCTGACTGTTACTCACAATTCGCCCAACAATAAAGACAAGCATGTCATACACCTGCTCTACCGCCCTATCGATTTTAGTGGCCACTTCATATACACATCTTCTTAACACTTGATCTGCCCAATGCAGCACTGGATTAAACACCATCTGCAAAGTCTCCATGCATTCCTGGAACAGATTTACATCCTTCTCTATTCTTTGACAACTTTTTATACTATCCCAGATTCCACTGAACCTTATCTTATTTGTGAACTCACAAACTCACCCATCTGAATTTTCATCCATTTCCATAATGAAAACCAGAAAAAGCAGAGTTGGCAGTAGGGATTACTATGGACCACTATTTGTCATGGACTTCCATTCAGAAAAAAAGAAGCCGCCATTCCACCACGTTCCTCTGCCGAGTATCGGCAAAGTCGATTCAGAATTCATACGACACAATCACCGTGGATCCGATGCATTTAAATCTCTGAATGACTCTAGCATGAGGGCCCTTGTTGAAAGCCTCAGTAAAATCCATGTCGATATTACCCACATCTCTACCGTTAACGAACAGTAGCATCACCTCCTCTAAACATTCAATCATGTTAGTAAGACATGACCTTGCCTGCACAAAGGCATGCTAACTGTGTCTAATTCGACCAGGCTTTTTGAAACGTCAAAAGTCTGTTCCATTAGAATTCTCTCCAACAACTTTCCAAATGCCAATATAAAGCTGACTGTTGTTTAGTTTTCTTAAATATCGTTATTTACTTTCTTGAACAGAAGATCAACAATAAAGGAATAAAGGCGTTATGTCCCACGTCAAGGCGGTTATGATCAAGGGAGTCCCGAGAGGTTTACAGTGGGAAAAGGAGTTTATTGATGAAGGCAATCAGGAGAGGGAAAAGAGGTACTAGGTATCCTTAGCTCAGAGAATTTGGATGAGATGTCCGAAATTCCTTCAGTACATTAAAGGAAAAGAATAATTACAGAAAGAATGTGGCCTCGCGAGAGTAAGAGTGTGAGTATATATTTTTGTGGAACTGAAGGAAATGGAAGTGGTTCTCAATGAATATTTCTTCGCTGTGTTTGAAGTCTTTGTTATGACACAGGTTAAAACGCTCTGATAATTCTAAAACTGACACAAAGAGAACCTCACCACTTGCTGCAAAGTGTACAATTTCGAGAGACAAACAGTCATGCAAAAAGTCACCATTTCAAGTAAAAGTTTAAAAAAAACATTATTTAGGTCTGAAGGAGAATACTAAAATCAAAAACTATTTACTACTTTCGCTTAAAGCTATTTTTTAACTATCACTCAGCAATAATGGTCCGATAAATTCACTGCAATTTACGGGAAAATCAATTTGAAAATGCGTTATCATCTCCAGATGTCGACCTTTCTTTGTAGATTTCTCTAGTTCGAATTTCTGCTGCACAAATTTGTTTTTAGACACGTAACGTTCAGAGAGGTATATAGCTATCAGTTTGTTTGTTGGTGTCGTGGCTATTCTCTACCGATCTCTTCAAAATGTTTGATTTTATTCCCCAACACATGGTATCATTTCATTGGTTTGATGTTATCCCCAATCGTAAAATTCAAAATCGATTTTTTTTCTTAGCAGGAGTATGATTGAAACTGATCCAGCGAGTTTGAATTTATTAGTTACATTGCAACACCGTGCAAAGTATTTGTGGCCACCAAATGTTACATATTAAGTCTTTCTGTTCACTGTGTGCTTCTCTCTATGTCCGCACTAACTTCTTCTCTCCTTTGAAAATACAGTACACACATGAACCTTCATGACACCTTCCCCGAAGAAAAAGAGGACCATCATAATGAAAAAAGTGGCTCCATTTCTTCTTTGCCTAAACAGCATTACCACGACATGTGTATGACTTTAATCTATGTTCACATTAACTTCTTGCCAGATAAATATATTTAATAATTGAACAGATACCCCATTCTTATCTATACTTTATCAGGTAGAATTTCCTCGATGGCCTTCATCTTTGCGTTCCGTGGGGTCAGCTTTCCAGGTGCAGTGCTATGACCCAAGAACGTCACCTCTGCTTTCGTGTCTTCTGTATTATTTAATGCTATTGCCAATTTTGTATCTCGTAGTCGTTAGGACAGCTCTACCAACTGCACAAGAAGATCGTACCAGAGCTTAAGAAACATCGTTACATTGCCCAAAAAGACTGCACAGTTTGTTGACCGATCCACAATCTTGTGTGAGGTTTTGAAATGTGGCCGGTGTGCTATTCATTCCAAAGGGCATCACTTTGATTTGATATAGCTCATTTAGGTTTGGAAGAGCAGAAATTTCTTTCTCTGATAAAGCTACTTGCCATACCCACACAATAAGTCCAAGTTGGTGATATGGCTTCTAGTCAAAGTGTCTCCATACAGACCTCCAATCTCGGTATTGGATGCAGGACCGATGTTGTAACGGTGTGGACCTTCTGATAATCCACGAAGAATCGTTGAGTCCTGTCTGGTGTTGAGCCCACTCTATTTGCCTTAATTCTCGTGATTGGAACTGACTGTTGAAATCTTGTAGACATAACCATTATGGCTGTTTCCCACATTTATTTCCTGGCAAGGGTCTGTCACAATGATTCAAAATCCGTGTGCAACATTCTTCACATGCGGTAATTGGTAACTGAGAACATCATTGAACGTCATGCGCTCCGGCTCAGTTCAAGGCCATCCCCGTTTAATTTGGCTACTACCCCGTTCTTGACCTAGCTGGCTTTGGAAGTGTGAAGCTATTGGGGGTGTTTCTTTATCGGAACAGCAGTCCCTACTTCTACTTCATGTACAATCGCATTCTTCCCATTGTTCTGATTGATACTTATGTCCATATTATACAGTAAAAAACTTTCAACTGTGATATTTGCTCCTGACGAAGATAGTGTATTAACCTGTTCCCACTACTCAAGTCCTTCTTAGTATTAAAGATATTATAAAGAGTCACATCAAAACCCACAACATCTGGATTTGATTCCGCTTCTACTGTGCAGTAACTAACATCTGGTCCTTCAGTTCTTTCTTTCCAATTTAATACGATTTCAACATGTAAACAAGTTTATGAAGTAGTTCACCGAACTCAACTTTTTCCAAATTTATCCGGTGTTATTAAACCTGGCTTTAAATTGTATCCTCATAACCTCAAGGCAACGGCTGAGTCTGTGTTTTCATCTGCATCTGCTTCATTGTATGCTGTGGGCCCTTTTGCTACGTTTTAGCTAAATTACCTAATCGACTTAATTTCTTCCTTTCACCAGATGCATAATCTAACTGTGAGGTCGTGGGTTTTGGTGTCGTCAATTTTTCTTTAAATAATTTCGTGAGGCGTCACCTTCATGTCCGAATATTAACTCGAGGGAAGTAAGCTGATTAGATTCATTTGGCGCATCTGTGATGGGAAACAATACGATTGGATACTTTTATCTTCATCATTCGGGTAATCCTGACAGTATGCTCTCAAAATGGTCTTCATGGTCTAATGCCAGTATTCTAAAGCTCTCTGAGATTCAGGATGATACGTATTTGATTTAAAATCCGAATCCATAAAAAGCCTCGCAGTAAAATTAGTACCTTGATTCAAATGAATCTTTCTGGGTAGCCCATACCACGTGAATAAAGCGACAAACACCTCTACCACTCATTTTGCCTGAATTCGCATGATGGAATTGACTCTTGAAATCTGGTAGACACAACCATTATAGTTAACGAAAACAGTTTCCCACTTTTATTTCTCGGCATGTGTCCGAAACAATCATTTGTAACCCGTGTGAAACGTTCATGCGGGAATTGGTAACAAAGATCCTGGTTTTATTTCCGCCCATAAATTACCTACCATTTGGCATGTATGACACATTTGGCGAAGTTTAACAACATCCTCGTGCAGCCCAGGCAAATAAAAATGATCTTGCACCTAAGCCTGAGTCTTTCATACACCATGGTGGACACCTACGTTTTAGTTCATATTCTACCTCTAATAATTCCGCTCTGCAATACACAGACTACACAATCTACTGCATTTGGGCTCATTTCTGTTTTGCCCTCTCCTAACATGGTCTCCATTTCTGTCTCAAGCTTCAACCTTTCTAATAGTTACCCACAGGAGTATTTTCTTTCTTCTTGTAAACGGTGTTCAACGTTATGCTGTATGAAAATTCTGAAATTTCTGTTACTCCACAGGAATATTCCATATGAATTTTCAACTACTCCAGCAGAATAATCTCTCTTTGAATCGCATAAATCTTATCTATCTTTAATGCATTCATTAGTCAAAATGACTGTTTAATTCCTTCAAACTCAACATACCTCTGTCCTAATTCCATCTTAATGCTTCTACAAAGCTGTTTATGCGCTTCTGGTATCAATTCACAAGCACTTAAAATATCCTGTTTGACCTATTTATAATCTCTTGATCTCTTATCTGACAGAGCCTCAAATACGTCATTAGTCCATCCTAACAGTTTAGTCTAAACGAACACCATCCATAAATATTTGGACCACGGCATCTGCCTCGCCAATTTTTCAAATGAGTTAAAGAAGGCTTTCGATATCTCTCTCATCAAAATGTGGCTGATATTTGAAATATTTGTGTACATCAAGAACTTCTCTTCTAATCTCCATCCTGTTAACTTGACTCTGATGATGAAGTTGATAGTTGGCAAGTCCAATTCTCTGTCTTTTTGCTCAGTGAAAGTTTCCTGTCGCTTTCTCTCCCCCTTTCTTTTGTCTTTCTCTCATCCTTTATTCTTTATCGTCAAACAAAATTTCCCTCAATTGTAATTTCAGGTTTTTCTCAGCACACTGCCCATGTCTGCTTCACTGATATCTAAGTTTTTGAGTAAATTCCTTGATAATTTCAGCTTTACTTTTGTCTTTGGTTATACAAATTCTAACCTCTGTTTGTAGTTCTAAGACTATTTCGTTTTGTTTTTCTTTTCTTTCCAAACGTTCTTGGCAATCTTGGAATCGTGTTCAAACCCCAGATAACCTTTACCAATTTAACAAACATTTCTCTCACTTTTTTTAACCAATCATATGTGAACAAAATGAAACAAATTGTCTCACCTAAGCTTTTTTTTTTAAATATCCAGGTCACTAACCTGCAAATGCCTTATCTACTGGTCTTTTATCGAATCCCACATCTATTGAAATCTTTCCAAATCTCAGTTAAAAATCACACAACACCGGGTTATACTCCAACAGGTTTAATTGGAAGCACACTAGCTTTCGGAGTGATGCTCCTTCATCAGGTGATTGTGGAGTGTTCGATCCTAACACAGAATTTGTAGCAAAAATTTGCAGTGTGATGTAACTGAAAATATACATTGAACAATTGATTGTATGTTAAGCCTGTCATCTGTCAGAATACAGTGATAGTTTCACTTCTTCCATGTGTAAATCACAAAACCCTTTTTTTTAAAAGTTGCATTCTCGGGTTAGCTGTTAACAATGGTGATAACTCGACAATATGTTGAACATATTGTCTAGCTATCACCATTGTTAACAGCTTACCCGAGAATGCAACTTTTAAAAAAAGGGTTTTGTGATTTACACATGAAAGAAGTGAAACTATCACTGTATTTTAACAGATGACAGGCTTAACAATCAATTTTTCAATGTATATTTTCAGTTACATCACACTGCAAATTTTTGCTACAAATTCTGTGTTACGATTGAGCCCTCCACAATCACCTGATGAAGGAGCGTCGCTCCGAAAGCTCGTGTGCTTCCAATTAAACCTGTTGGAGTATAACCCGGTGTTGTGTGATTTTTAACTTTGTACACCCCAGTCCAACACCGGCATCTCCAAATCATTTCCAAATATCAGACTGGATCTGCATAAACCCTGCGAAATCACAGGCGAGAACCTCCACACTACAAAACCTCTGTTATTTTTTTCCAAAAAGGCACACAAAGAACCTCACCTTTCACCGTAATCTGTTAAATTTGAAGAGAAAAAGAATCATCCAAGAAGGTACAACTTAAAGTAAAAAGTAACTTTTTTTTAATTCTGCACACCCAACAGAGAATATTAAAACCAACAGCTGTTTACAACTCATTTCTCCTCAAACTATCTTTTATTCACACGATACAATTCTGGACTGAAAATTTTCCCTTAAATTTAAGGCAAAATCAATTTCAAACCCAGCTACAGATACGCACACTCACGCAGACCTTCTCTTATACACATACACTCCTACACTCAAACACGGACCCTCTCACAGAGTTATACCCATTTACACTCACAATCAAACACAAACACACAATCGCTCTCACTGATACATAAAAATCACACTCCACCACATATACACATACACAAATAAATTTGAGGGGGTTTATTTGGACTGCAGAATTACATTTTACTTTGCTCAAAAACGGTATGATTCCATGTAAGATTCCGTAAATCCCCTTTTTAGTTTAGAATCAGTCTGACCAACGTGGCACAGATAGCCTTACACAAGGAAACTCATACCTTTAATACATTACATTGGCCATCGTTTTTTTAGATATTAGATTAGATTCCCTACAGATTGGAAACAGGATCTTCTGTCCAGCAACTCCGCACCGACCCTCCGAAGAGTAGCCCAGCCAGACCAATTTCACTCTGACTAATGTACCTAACTCTATGGACAATTTAGGAAGACCAATTAAACTGGCCTGCACATCTTTGGACTATGGGAGGAAACCAGAGTACACGGAGGAAACCCACGCAGACGCGGGGAGAGTGTGCAAACTCCAGAAAGACAGTCGGCCGAGGTCAGAATCTAGCCTGGGTCCCTGGTGCTGTGTGGCAGCAGAGTTCACCGTGTCATGACACCAATTGTTACAGTTCACTAGAGAATGTAACTTTTAAAAAAAACGTATTGCGATTTACATGGTCATTCTAGCAGAAAAGAGACTTAAAAATAACCTTTTTTGTCAATATATAATTCCAGTTTTATCACACTGCAAAATATTGCTAAAATTCTGTGTCTTGCAAACGTTTACTCCACAACCACCTGATGAAGGAGCAGCGGTCTGAAATCAAGTGCTTCCACTCAAACCTGTTGGACAATAACCTGGTGTTGTGTGATGGCATCGCTAAATCATTGCTTTCAATGGAGAGTGATTGTTAACCAAGTTCGGTACTGATGTGGATGGCCTCAACCAGGACCTTGGGTTCATGATACACAATAGGTGACCCCATTGCACTGTACACATATACTCACACACACTCTCTTTGTCCCTCTGTCTCTCTCACACAGACACACACACTGATACACACACACTCACGCAGACCCTCACTCATACCCTCACACATACCCTCCCATGCTTACACCCACACTGAAATCTCTCACGCATATGTACCCCTTGACACTCAGACTCACACATATACACATACACACACTCTTTCACCGACAGTCATGCTACCTCCTAACGTACGTAGCCACATTTTCACACACACACGCATTAATTTGTGAGGCGAGTTTGTACTTGCAGAATAATATTTTATTTTGCTCAAAAACAGCATGAATCCATATAAGATCCTGTGAACCCCTTTTGATGATTAGATTCAGTATGAACATTGGGACTCAGCTAGCTTCACATAGGGCACCTCAAACCTTTGATGCAATTTATGCGCTGACATGGCACCTATTGTTAAAGTTCATTTGAGAATGTAACTTTAAAACATTTTCTGCGATTTTACATATGAAAGAACTGGAAGACACATCGGCATTCGAAAAGCTAAGAGTTAACAAATAATCCAGATCTTTATCAACATATCATTTCAATTGTATCAGTCTTAAACCTTGTCATAAATTATATGTCTTAAGAACTTATATTCCCCAACAACCTGATGAAGGATCAGCGCTCCGAAATCTAGTGATTTCCATTAAATTTGTTGGATAATAACCTGGTGTCGTGTGATTTTAAAATATTTGCACTGATATCGTATGCTCAGCTCAACATGACAAACAATTCGGACGGGCGTCCACAAAATTTCACAACTGACATGTTTCAGCAGAGAGTTAAATCTCCCCTTCTTTTCCTTCTTTTATGAAGGTTTGATATTTAATCTTCTAATGTCTGAGTGCTGGATTTACAGTGGAGGTACATGGAGCTGAATATTCATTTCAAATCAATCTCATGATCAGTGAGATTGATTTGAGTATGAATTTTTTTAATAATCGGGTAGCTATTTCTGAATAAGTTTACAATGCGTGGTAACACATGAATTTCCGGAAAGGAGGTAGATTGCAGTCTTGCGAACTGTCAACGATACTTAACACATTGATAACGAGAAATCGTCGTGGCCTCTGAGTTTCTGAAGGGCTATCGATTGGAAAAATACATTATATTTTCCTTTCTGAAGTTCACACAAAGTTCGCTCCAGTAAATGGCAACTGACTATGCAAGGATGCTACCTTTTTCGATTACATTAAAATAATCTTTTTTTTTACACAAAGTGCATTCATAGCACCTGGCTAATATGTTAAGGCAGCAGCCCACGCATAAAACGATGAGAAAAAATAAAAATTTTGAACCACCAAGTGGATTTCACTCTGATGTCCGACTTTGTCCGGCAAGTTATAACTTCAAACTAATAAATACACTGAGGTTACCAGAAGGACAGAGTATGAGAGTCAATCCATCATTGGGTCGTAGCCTTTAAATAGCATGGCCATGCCAACCAGATATCCTAAACTGATCTCCTATTTGCCAGATCTCGGTTATATCTCTGTAAGCGCTTCCAATTCATGAAAGCCATCCAGATGCATTTCAGATGTTGGAATTGTACCCGCCTCCAATACGTCCCCTGTACGTGCATCACTACTTGAGAGAAAACGTTCCTTCTTTTCCGTTTTATTTCTTTCTACTCTCACATTAAGCTTATGCTCTCAGGGTTTGTACTCTCTGCAGTGAGAAGAAGACCTGAGTTACTCCCCCTTCCCATGATCATCATGACTTATAAAATTCGAAAGGTTCACCCGTCATCCTGTTGCGCTTCAGAGACCCTGACGCCTCCAAATTCAGCATTCCAGGCAACCTTTTCTGAAATTTCATGCTATCCTTTCGGTAGCAAAGAGATCTTTTTCGAACAGGTTATTTTTAAATGGCCTCACCAATGTCTTGCACACCTGCAACCTCACAATCTTCTAATCAATGCCCTGCCAAACAAAATCAGAGTTACAAATGACCTTCTGTACTTCCTATCTACCTACGACTGCACTTTCAAGGAACTATGAACCTGCACTCCAAGGTCTTTTTACAGAGTAACGCATCCCAGGCCCTACCATTAATTCTACAGAGAAAACTGAGCACTTAAGATGCTGAAGATCAGAGTCAAGAGTGTGGTGATGGAAAAGCATGTCAGGTCAGGCAGCATCCGAGGAGCAGGGAAATCGACATTTCGGGCAAAGCCCTTCATCACGAAGTGTATATGTCTGGGTTTTTTGACTTTCCAAATACATTACCTTACATGTAATTAAGATAAGCTATATTTAAACACTCCACCACCCAGTGGCCGATCTGCCTCAAAGTACCGTTGCATTCAGAGGTAATCTTCTTCACTGTCAACAACACCACGTATTTTTGTGTCATCTGCGAAAATACGAACCATAGCATCGAAGTGTTGATCAGATTGGTAGGCCCATCGCAGAAGGGTTGAAGTCTTGTTAAGGAAATAAAGATGCTGTAGAATTTAATGCAAGGCAGGACGCTGGGAATCTTGGAGGGATACAGGGATCTTCGGTTAATTATTCACATTTTCCTGAAGTCAGCAGAGGACGTGGATATGATAGTTAATGAGGCATAGGCCATACTTGACTTAATCAATTGTGTCATTGCGTAAGGGAAAGGAGGTGTTTTTTGGTGTTTTGCATAGCGTTAATCAGGCTGCGGCTGTGTGCAGTTTCGCTCTATACACTACAGGAACGATGTGATAACATTAGAGGACGTCATAGAGCGATAGAAATGTACAGCATGGAAACAGACCCTTCAGTCTAACCCATCCATGACGACAAGATATCCCAACTCAATCTAGTCCCACGTGCCAGCACCTAGCCAATATCCCTTAAAACCCTTTCTATTCATAAACCCATCCAAATGCCTCTTAAATGTTGCAATTGCACCACTCTCCACCACTTCCTCTGGAAGTTCATTCCATACAGGTACCACCACCTGCGTGAAAAAGTTGCCCCGTCAGTGTCTATTATATATTTCCTCTCTCACCCTAAACCCATGCCCTCTAGTTCTGGACTCCACGATCGCAGGGAAAATACTTCGTTTATTTATCCTATCCATGCACCTCATAATTTTGTAATCCTCTATAAGGTCACCCCTCAGCCTCCGACGCTTCAGGGAGAATAGCCCCAGCCTTTTCAGCCTCTCCCTATAGCTCAATTCCTGCAATCCTGACAACATCTCCGTAAGTCTTTTCTGAACTCTTTCAAATTTCCCAACATCTTTCCGATATGAACGAGATGAGAATTGCAGGCAATATTCCAGCAGAGGCCTAACCCATTGTCCTGTGCAGCCGCAACATTACCTCCCATTTCCTGTACTCAATATTCTGACCAATAGAGGAAATTAAATCAAACGCCTTCTTAACTATCCTCTCTATTTGCGATTCCACTTTCAAGAAGTTTTGAACCTGCATTTCAAGGTCTCTTTGTTCAGCAACTCTCCCTGGGAACTTACCATTAAGTGTGTAAGTTCTGCTTTCCCAAAATACAGCACCTCTCATTTATCTGAATTATGCTCCACCTGTCATTCCTCAGCCCGTTGGCCCATCTGATCAAGATCCTGTTGCAATCTGAAGTAACTTTCTTCGCTGTCCACTACACCTCCGATTTTGGTCTCATCTGCAAACTTATGAACTGTACCCGTTACGCACGCATTCAAATCATTTATATAAATGAGAAAAAGTAGAGGACCGAGCACCGTTCCTTGTGACACTCCACTGGTCACAGATCTCCAGTCTGAAAAGCAACACTCCACCACCTCCCTCTGCCTTCTACCTTTGAGTCAGTTCTGTATCCAAATGGCTAGTTCTCCCTGTATTCCTTGAAATCAAACCATGCTAACTAATCTCCAATGTGGAACCTTGTCTAATGCCTTACTGAAGTCCATATAGATCACATCTACCGCTCTGCACTCATCAATCTTCTTTGTTACTTCTTCTAAAAACTCAATCAAGTTTGTGAGACATGATTTCCCACACATAAAGCCATGTTGACATTCTCTCATCAGTCCTTGACTTTCCATATATATTAATTCCTGTCCCGCAGGATTCCCTACAACAACTTGCCCAACATCAACGTCAGCCTCCCTGAATGTTACAGTTTGCATGGGGATTTGGATAAACTGCAGAATTGGACTGAGGTGGCAAATGTAGTTCAATGCAGCTACATGTGAGAAGATGCACTTTGGGAAGAACAAGAGGATTTCAGAGAACTTGGTGGTGTTGATGTGCAGAGGGATCTTGGAGTCCATAGATCCCTGAAAGTTACCACCCAGGTGAATAGTGCTTTTAAGAAAACATACGGTGTGTTAGGATTCATTGGTGGAGAGATTGAGTTCAGGAACCGCAATATTATGCTGCAACTATACAAAACGATGGTGCGGCCACACTTGCAATATTGTGCACAGTTCTAGTCTCCCCATTATAAAAAGGATATGAAAACGTTGGAAACGTTGCAGTGGATATTTACCAGGATGTTGCCTGGTCTGGAGGGAAGGTCTTATGAGGAAAGGGTGAGAGACTTGGATCTTTTCTCATTGGAAAGAAGAAGGCTACGCGGGAATTTGATAGATATACAAGATGATCAGAGGGTTAGATAGGGTAGACTTTTCTTTTCCCTGGGAAGATGACGTCAGCTTGTACGAGAGGGCATAACTTCATCTTGAGGGATGATAGATTTAAGATTGGTGTCAAAAGCAAGTTCTTTACACAGAGAGTGGTAAGAACGTGGAATGCCCGACCTGCTAAGATAGTCAACTCAGCCACATTAGAGAGATTTAAACAATCCTTAGATAAGCTCATGGATTATTTTGGGAGAGTGTAGGGGAACTAGCTGAGAAAAGTCCGCAGGTCGGCGCAACATCGAGGTCTGAGGGACTGTTCTGCGCTGTAATGTTCTATGTTCTATGTTCTATAGCTCCCTGGCTTGTCCTTACCACCCTTCTTAAACAGTGGCAACTCGTTAGGCAACCTCCAGTCTTCCGGTACCTCACCTGTGACTACCGATTACACAATTATCTCACAAGACTCCCAGCCATCACTTCTCTGCTTCCCACAGGGTTCTAAGTTATACCAGATCAGGTCTTGGGAACGTATCCACCTTTATGTGTTTCTAGACATGCAGCACTTCTTCCTCTGTCATCTGGACATTTTTCAAGGTGTGGCCACCTATTTCCCTACATTCTATATCTTCCATATTCTTTACCACAGTAAATACTGATGCAAAATACTCCTTAGTATCTCCCCCATTTTCAGCGGCTATACACAAAGTCCGCCTTGCTGATCTTTGAGGGGTACTATTCTCTCCCTAGTTACACTTTTGCTCGTAATGTATTTCTAAAACTGCTTTGTATTCTCCTCAATTTATTTGCCAAAGCAATCTCATGTCCCCTTTTTGCCAGACTGATTTTCCTCTTAGGTACACTTCAACTGCACTTATACATTTTGAAGGATTCACTTGACCTGTCCTGTCTATATCTTACATATGCTTCTGTCTTTTCCTTGACCCAATCCTCAGTTTCTTTCGTCATGCAGCATTATCTAAAACTACCAGTCTTTCCTTTCACCCGAACAGGAATATATAGTCGCTGGATTATCGTATTCTCATTTCTGAAGGCTTCCCATTTTCCAACCGTCCATTCACCTGTGAGCATCCGTCCCCAAGCAACTTTTGAAAAGTCTTGCCTTATACCGTCAAAATTGGCCTTTCTCCAATTTAGAACTTCCACTTTTAGGTCTGGTCTATTATTTGCCTTCACTATTTTAAATTTGATTAAATTATGGTCGCTGGCCCCAATGTACCCTCCCACTGACACCTTCCCTGCCTTACTTCCCAAACGTAGTTCAATTATTGCGCCTTCTCTCGTAGGTACATCCACATTCTGATACATAAAACTTTCTTCGAAACCTCTCCATCTAAACCCTTAACATTATTCAGTACCAGTCTATGTTTGGAAAGTTAAAATCCCCCACCATAACCACCCTATTATTCTTACAGTCAGATGAGATCTACTTCCACGTTTGTTTCTCATTACCCTCCGACTATTAGAGTGTATGTAGTACAGTCTCAATAAGGTGATCTTCCTTTTCTTATTTCTCAGTTCCACCCTATTAGCTTCACTGGATGTATTTTCCACGAATATCCTGTCCCAATGCATGTAGAATGCTATCCCTTATCAAAGACGCCATTTCCTCTCCTCTCTTGCCTCTCTTACTAGTCTTCCTGCAGCATTTGTATCCAGGAACATTAAGCTGTCAGTCCTTCCTAGCCCTGAGCAATGTTTCTGTAACTGCTGTGATATTCCAGTCCTGTGTTGCTAACAATTCCATGAGTTCATCTGCCGTCGCTGTTAGGCCACTTGCATTGAAATAAATGCAGTTCAATTTATTAGTCATATCTTGTCCCTGCCTGCCCTGACTGTTTGACTCGCTTCTATTCTCAACTGTACCAGTCTCAGATTGATCTCTTTCCTCACTATCTCACTGGCTCCCACCCTCCCGAGCAATCCTCCCGAGCAGCTCGAGCAAATCTCCCTGTCAGCATATTATTCCCCTGCCAATTTAGGTCCAATTCGTCCTCCTTGAACAGGTCACTTCCACAATAAAACCGATTCCAATGATCCAAAACCGTGTATCCTTCTCCCATACACCAGCTCCTCAGTCAGCAATTCACCTGCCCTATCCTTCTAATGCTGCCCTCACTCGCTCGTAACACTGGGAGTAATCCAGATATTTCTACTCTCAAGGACCTCCTTCTAAAATTCCTGCCTAACTCTCTGTAATCTCCCTTCAGCACCTCAACCTTTTCCCTTCCTATGTTGTTGGTTCCAATGTTAAAAATGACTTCATACTGGCCCCTCTCCCCCTTGAGAACGTTTTGCATCCACTCTGAGACATCCTTGACCCTGGCCCCAGGGAAGTAAAACACCATTCTTTTTCTGCTGGCCACAGAAACGTCTGTCTGTACCTCCAACTAGAGAATCCATAACACAATTGATCTCTGGGAAGCCGGCGAGCCCCTCGTTGCATTAGATACAGTCTCAATGCCCAAAACCTGAGTGTTTGTGCTACGTTCCCTGTGAATCGATCACGCCCTACTCTTCACAAATCAGCATACTTGTTTGAAATGGGGATAGCTACAGTAACTGCTGCACCAACTGCCTACCTCGCTTAACTTTCCTCGAGCTAACCCATCTATGTGACTGTATCTGAGACTTTCCCTCCCTTCCTAGAACGGTCATCCATCACATACTGTTGCTGTTGCAAATTCCTCATTACCCCTAACTGTCTTTCCAACCGGTCCATTAGATCTGATATGATTCGTAACCAACAGCATTTATTGCAGGTATAATATGCAGTAACACTTAAAGTCTCTTTCAACTCCCAATTCATGTATTGCTGGACATGAAAGTGCGATTGATAATGAGAGAGAGATTTTGGGGTTAGGGTGTTCACATGAACCATTGAAGAGTTTGGGACCTGCTCAGCGAGTAGCTCATGACTCCCCAGCAGCATCCCTGAAATCATAACAGAAAATATACAACACAAAACCAAAGACGTTATGTCAAATCTTAAAAAGCACGAGCTGGACTTTTGGTGTATTAGTCAGTCAATTCTCAGCATTATCGTACAGCAAGAATGATCATAGCTTGCAGTGGTTGCGCGCAATATTTCCTCCAATGATGGGAGGAACTTGGAGAGATTGGTGACGTTTGCCTTGTTCTCTTCAAAACAGAGGAAGAGAAGCAAAATTTTAAGTCAAGATGTTCAACGTCAGGATGGGTTTGGATAGTATGAATAGGGAGAAAGCATTTTAGTTGCTGTAAGGTTAAGACAATTGTCTAAAGTATCAGAGATAAGATGAAGAAACATTTTTCTTCTGCGCAGTGATGTGCAACATGACAAACAAAAATCTGAAATTCAATACGTCAGCTCCCAAGACAATGGAAATAGTTTCAAATAGAAATTTGAAGACAGCCGAATAAACGTACAGGGCGTTGGGGAAAGTTTAGTGGCAGTGAAACTAACTAGTTAACTCTCATGGATCGGTTCGTCTTCAGGTGGCATCTCTGTCAAGTTCTAACAGAGATCTAAAGCTCTGCGTCTATACAGCAGAGAAAGTTATCTCCTCAAACTGATTGCAGAGAAATTGAGTGACCGGTTATGGTCGTTTGATCGTTGCAGCGAAGATGCTGAGCATCTATTTCCGACCCACCACTCTCAGAAAAGTCCTGAAATCACACTGGAAACATTCATAGTAAGTGGCAGCACGTCCCAGTCAATCAATAACATTATACTGACAGAATTCCCCCTCACCAACTCATAGTTGTTCTCCTACAAAGAAACCCTTCACCACTTCCACGAAACATGCACGCCCCTTCTTTAAACTCCACCTCCAAAACACCACGTGCCCGTCTACTTCAAGTGCAACCTCTCCCTCCCCCAGCCCAAATACATTTAACATGAAGAATTCGGGAACGTTCAAGAAGTGAAGTTGTCGATGCCTAGCTTAATAAGGGGAGCAGGGGATACATAGGTTACGTTCTTTAACCATGCGAAATGCAATGGTACAGCAATAGAATAAGTATGTGGTACTGAATAAAATATTCTTCGAAATGTCGGTGTGGACTGGAGGGCTGACTTGTTTGCTTTCACACTGCCGGTATTCCATGATTCTATGAACAGCAGTCAATTGTGAGGAGACTTGTCAAAGGATGTAATGGGATACCAATCAGTTTGTAATATGGGGGAAAATTGTAGTTAAAGTTTGAACAAGCGAAATGGTTATCAATTTGGCCTCAGTGCCAGAGACCAGGATTCGATTACCCCCTCGAGCGATTGTCTGTTTGGAATTTGCATACTCGTTCGCAAGTCTGAGTGGGGAGTCTTTGGTTGTTCAGGCTGTCTGTCACAGTCCAAATATGTAAATGCATGGTGGATTAGCCGTGAGAGAGATAGGAATACAAGGATACCTTAATGACAAAGGTTTGTTTAAGATGCTTATTGGATTGTCCTTGTGGACTTCGATGATTGAATGGTCTTCTTCCACACTACATTTCTGTGATTCCATGTATGTGGTGATGTATTTTGGGAGACCTCATGCAAAAATAAAATGTGTACTGGAAATGGCAGAACCCTGAGGTGCATTAATATGCAGAGGATATTGAGGTGCATGTCAGTTGCTCTCTGAAAGTGTCAACAGAAGTGAATACGGTGTTCAAAAAGGTATATGTCATGACTGCATTCACCAAACAACACACTCAGCATAAAACTTAGGAATTCAACTTACAGCTCTTAGAAATCTTAATTTAGGCCACGATTGAACAGTTGCGTCCAGTTCTGGATGCAGCATTAAAGGTAGGTTGTGAGGCTTTAGACTCACGCAAAAGGGTATACAGGAGGTTGCTAGGCGTTGGACTGTATTTGTTATATATTTGCCTTGCTCACACGTAGATTCTGGGAATTCCTACAAAAAACAAATTAAATGAATTCTCTCAGATTATGAATTGCAGCCACTTCCGATTCCAGATTATATTCATGATTCACAGAAAAATATTCGCCAATATAGCTCACATTTACCAGAGGCAAACGCGGCCGGGGACTGATAATAAAGTGACAGCCCTGAATCTTCGTTGCTTTTTTGTCTTGTCCTTCCTGTCGACCTCACGAGCTTCCACAAATTCCCATACTATTCTTTCTGTAAAAATATTATGTGACAGTATTACCCATCCCCGAAGCCTAACCCTCGATCCACACCATGCTGAACAATGTACCGCAGTGTCCCCAAGTCGAAACTGCAGTGACAGTGATTGATGACGTCTTCGACTCCAAAATTGAGCCCTGAAGACAATGTCTAATGTTCAGACGGGAAGCGAAAAATCAGATAAATGCAGCAAAGAGCATTTATGGGAAAAAGTTTGAAAACTAATGGAAAGGGATATCTCAAATACGTCTACCACCGTTCAATGGCAAACGGCTGTTAGTAGAGTAGTCACATTGATAAGAAAGCAAATAGTGAATTTAGTCCTGCAGAAAAGGAACGTGTGTGTGGTGTTAAATTAATATTTTGCGCTGTCACTTGGTGACATCGGTTTTTCTCGCAAGACCATGGATCTTTGCCTTGGGATTCTTGCTCCAATCATTGTTGAGCATTGTTGTGACTATGGGAATGGCAGTCTCCCGTGCAGCGTCTGGATTTCAAAGACCTGTTCTCCGGTGTTGTCATGGTGATGTTCCATTTTGGCCAGCCCAGTTTTCTTCCGCAACGGTCCTCAGCTTCACTTTTCCTCTTTTTAGATTGCTGCATAATTCCAGCCTCTAGCGAGAGAGATCGCTTTTAATGTCGTCCTACCTCTCTAAGTTTATGTTCAATGACTTCATGTCTCTCTTGCTGACATCTTTGAAATAAAGACATGGCCGCCCTTGTACTCTTTTGCTGGAGGCCAGTTCCACTTACAGCAGTTCTTTCAGCATCCTCCTCTCTGACATGCAGATTAAGTGGCCCTGCCATCGGAGACGGTGTTGTTGGAGCAGGGTAAAATTGCTGTATCTGGGCGCGGGCCAGGAACTCAGTGTTGGTGACTCATTAAATCGAGGATGCGTCTCAGGCTGCAACGGTGGAAGGCTATGAGACGCCACTCTTGTCTGGAGTACAGGCTCCAGTTATCGCTGGCAAAAAACAGTGTGCTGATGACGCAGGACCAGTTGAATGCAATCTTGGTATGCGTCATCACCTTTCTGTTCTCCCAGGCTCTCTTTGTTAGACTGCCAAATGTTGAGGCTGCAGTTACGATCCGTCTGTTCAGTCTAAGGAGAGACTGTCTGCGATGGTGAAGCCAAGGTATGAAATCTCAAAGGCCACCTCCAACACGTGTTGTGGATAATGTCCCTGTGACACTCCCATCACTGCTGAGAATCTCCTTCGGGTGGGTCTGAAAGGAATGGATGTTCCATTGACGTGATGTACACCTTCGTATTTTCTGGGTGTTGAATCTTACTGATATCGATGCACTTATTTTTTGTTTCTTGGATTCTTAGCGTAGTGCATTTTGGTTGGCCAACTTCTGACCTTGCCAAAAACTAGAGAGTGATCTGTGTCGCAGTTGGCACTCCGAAAAGAGTGCATCGTGATGACGTTCCTTAGGTGGGAGCCTCGAGTCATTATCACGTCCATCTGGTGCCAGTGTTAAGAGCATGGGTGTCCTTTACCAACTTTCTTTGACCAACGAGAGAAATTCTACGGAGTCAAAAGAGTCCATCATAACATAAATGTTAAGAATTGCGGTAAAGACAAACCAGGGAACTATATACCGATGAGCCAACCCTCGGTGGTGGGAACGTTGTTGGAGGGAATCCTGAGGAACAGGACGTGCATGTATTTGGAATGCCAAGGATTTATTAGGGATAGTCAACGTGGCTTTGTGCGTGGGAAATCATGTCTCACAAACTTGATTGAGTTTTTTGAAGAAGTAACAAAGAGGATTGATGAGGGCCGAGCAGTGGATGTGATATATATGGACTTCAGTAATCTGTTTGACAAAGTTCCCCACGGGAGACTCATTAGCTTGGTTAGATCTTATGGAATACGGGGAGAACTCGGCATTTAGATACAGAACTGGCTTAAAGGTAGAAGACAGAGAGTTGTGGTGGAGGGTTGATTTTCAGACTGGAGGCCTGTGACCCGTGGAGTGCAACAAAGATCGCTGCTGGGTCCTCTACTTTTGGTCATTTACGTAAATGATTTGGATGGGAGCAAAAGAGGTACAGTTTGTAACGTTGCAGTTGACACGAAAATTGGAGGTGTAGTGGAAAGCGAATATTTCAACAGGATTTGGACCAGATGGGCCAATGGGCTGAGAAGTGGCAGATGAAGTTTAATTCAGATAAATGCGAGGTGCTGCATTTTAGGAAAGCAAATCTTAGCAGGACTTATACACTTAATGGTAAGGTGCTCGGGAATGTGACTGAAAAAAAGAAAACTTGGTGTGTAGGTCCATAGCTCCTTGAAAGTTGAGTCGAAGGTTGATAGGACATATCAGAAGGCGTCTGGTATGTTTTTCTTTATTGGTCAGTGTATAGAGTACAGGAGTTGGGACGTCATGTTGCGGCTGTACACGACATTCGTTAGGCCACTGTTGGCACATTACGTGCAATTCTAGTCTCCTTTCTAACGGAAAGATATTGCGAAACTTGAAAGAGTTCAGAAAAGATTGGCATAGATGTTGCCAGTGTTAGCGGATTTAAGCTACAGGGAGCAGTTGAACAGGCTGGGGCTGTTTTCCCTGGAGTGTTGGAGTCTGAGGGGTGTCTTGATAGAGGTTTACAAAATTATGATGGGCATGGATAGGGTAAGTTGGGAAAGTTTTTTTCCCTGGGGTGATGGAGTCCAGAACTAGAGGGCCTAGGTTTACGGTAAGAAGGGAAAGATATAAAAGAGACCTAAGGGGCAACTTTTTCACGTAGAGGGTGCTATGTGTATGGAATGAGCTGCCAGAGGAAGTGGTGGAAGCTGGTACAATTGCAACATTTAAGAGGCATATGGATGGGTAAATGAATAGGAAGGGTTTGGAAGGATATTGGCTGGGGGCTGGCAGGTGGGACTCGATTGGGTAGGGATATCTATTCAGCATTGACGGTTTGGACCGAAGGGTCTGTTTCCATGCTGTGCATCTCTGTGACTATAAAGTGAAACTCAGTCACAAAAAGAATTCAACATTGATAGGGGAGCGGTGTTGGATAGAATCTTATCATTTAATGCTAAGCATGCACTGAGACTGATAAGATGCACTGAAGAATTTGTAATTAGGGGCAGTGGAAATTACTTTGGAAACAAATTTACGGTTTTACCTTTCCATGATGGCCGTGTCAGAAAGTTGAACAGATTCAAACATTTTAGTTTTATTCAGGAAAACTCTTTTGAGTACTTCACTCTGATTTCCAGTTTTTAAAAAAAAAGTAGACGAAAAGTTCAGATCTTGAGCATCTGTTAAGAGAATAAATCTACAGGATTCCATATAATGAAGAAAAACAAACAGGCTTTATTGTCGAATTTAGAATAGTAATGCACGGTCATTTTTTCTGAATTTCCTGAATGAGCATGTCATCAATTTGGGAATACAGAGCTCATATCAACAGAAAACTGTCATCAAGACAGATTCTACACCTTTCTTCGTGACTCCATCCACATATTAATATTACAGTGGATCATCCAAGAATTTGATCCTCACAACGGCTTACCATCTTACCGACCTGGCTTGGAAACCCCTTTCAAATTCAATACTGAAGTGGAGAAAGTAAAAGAATGGTCATTGGTTTGGCTATGTAAGTGCTATCGCACATTTTAAACAGGCAAATGGTTTCTCTCCAGTGCGACATTATTGATACATGATTCAATAAATCTTGTCTCATACTCGGAGCAGGTGAATGCTCTCTGGCCAATGTGAATTCGATGATGTTTCAGATGGTGGGAGGCCTCAGAATAGATGAAAGGCCACTTTCCAGCGTGTAGTCGTTGCAGATCTGTTGGGAAATTGTACGAATGTTTTATCACATTCAGAGCAGGTGAACCTTCTCTACCTCAAGAAACCTGGTCAATGGTTTGGAAGACTGATCACTTTTTGTATTTGGAGCAGTTGAATAATGTGTTGTCAGTGTGTACGCGGTAACGTTTCAGCAGGATCATTGTTTGAATGAGTATCTTAACTTGCAAAGAAGACATGACTGTCTTCTCCCTTGTCTGAACTCGCTGGTGAACTGCACGTTGGATTGATCGCGTGTACTGAGTCCAACACAAAGAAAACCTGAATACCCTCTTGTCAGTCTGACCACATTGACGAGACATCAGATCCCTTGAATGTTTATAGAATTTCCTACAGTCTGTACATTTAAAAGTTTTATGATCATGTGAAAACGTTGATGGCATATCAGGTCCTTGGACTTTTTGAATGACTTTCCTTTATTATGACGTTTGAAAGGTTTCTTCGCCCAGTTCATGGGCGACCGAGCAAATCTCTTTCCACACTGAGAGTAGATGAATGTCCTGTACCCTGTGTAACAACACTGATGCCAATCCAGGACAAGTGGATATTTGAATTTCAGTTACAAGATTGCCAGCAAGAGAATTATGAGTAAGATGTGGAAGAACGTCTTTATATAGAAAGATGTTAAGATTAAAATGCATTGCCTGGGGAAGAGCGGTGTCATTGGCTTTCATCAGACGTTTCAAAAGAGTACTGCATCTCAATTTGGAAGTGGTAAATTTACAGGTGCGCATCTCAGATACAAAAGAGGAATATAAGTTTTAAAAAGTAGCATTACTAACAGTGTTTAAAATAGGTTAGAAGTAAGGTACAATCGTCATATCAATGTTGAAGGATCGACATTGCAGACCAGTAAATAGTTCCAGATTGATATTATTACAACCACATTGTCCAAGCACAGAGACCAGGTGGTTTGACCGCCCACACCAAGTCCAAGGCCAACAACAGATTCGCTCCACTCCATGCCTCCAGTCAGTTCAGCCAGGTATTCAGCTGCACCAAGGTAAGTTGCACTGCCACTGAACTCACTTCTCCTCGCACTGATATTTAATAATATGCAATGTTTCTGGAATGGCAATTGCTTAGCTTACACTCGCGCTACTCTGGGAATTACTTCCCTTACCACTGTCGCTATGTTGCAGGAAAAAAAATGGTTTCTAAGCGTGTTTTCAATTCATTGTGAAGATGATTCCGGGATTTTGACGCAGCGGTAGTGAAGGAATGGCAGCATATGTACAAGTAAAGATGATGAGTGGCTTGGAAAGGAAATTGAATGTGATGGTGTACCACTGTATCTAATTCCCTCGTCCTTCTAGATGGTCGTGGTTGTGCGTTTGCAAGGCGCTCTCTGGAGACCTTTGATGAATTTCGTCAGAACATCTTGTAGATGGTACACACTGCTGCTGCTGAACGTCCAAGATAGAGGAAGTGGGTGCGTGTGGATGTATTCAAACTAATGGGCTGCTTTGACCTAGATTTTGTCAAGATTCTTGAGTGTTACTGGAACTGCCCTCATCCAGAAAATTGTGGTATTAATCATCACACTGTTGACTTGTGCCTTGGAGGTGCAGTGAGCAATTTCCATTCAAGAAACATTGCATTATATTAATGAATCGCCCAATCTGCTGTAAGCTGGGCACTCAGTTTGTAATCCTGGCAGGAAAGGGCACCACTCCCTCTGGGGAGAAAACATATACATGCTGTGTGTGTGCAAGAGGCTTCAATCATTCAGTTGTTCTATCAGAACATCTTTGTATTGACAGCCACGCTAAAGCGTGGAATTGTGCGGATTGTAGGAATTCATATACATTCCCAACTGAGAAGCCAGTGTTGTTCCCCTGCCTGGAGTGCGGGAGAATTTATTATGCCACTCATCATATTGAAACATCAGCGTGGTTACGTGGATGAGAGAATTTTCAAAATCCCAGAGTGTGGGAAATATTTAAAACGTTCCTGGGAAATAATGTGTTAAAGAACGAGTAGCCACTACTACGGTTGGTTCCACACTCCATTCAAATTCACTTAACACATGCAATTTCAGATTTGAGAAAGCCCATTTCCCTGCTCTCCAACCTGCTGAAAGACCATTGAGTTCACACCGCAGAGAGGCAGATCAATGGTCCAGTGACGTGCAGAAAAACTAGGGAAAATGTAACTCACTTGGTCTGTATTTAGGAGAGGTCCTCACCCCTCTTCTCCACGCCACTCTCCCCTTTCTCCTCCCCTCTTATCACCACTCACTGTACTGGATGACTACTGAAATTTAGGCCCTGGTCAAGAAAATGAAGGAGGCCTGTTTTTGCTGTGGCCAGCGGGATTGATTGAATCGCTCAAGGATAATAGGGACAGTAAGCGGGAAAAAATGGAACATGAGATATCTTTGGAAAATAACATTCAAAATATTTTAACGGGATTATAGAATTGCATTATGTGCAAAAATGTAACTTGACAGAATAGGGCCCCTAAAAATAAAAAAAAGGCTCTCTAAGCATCGAAACACATGCGATTGATGAGATTCTAAACTCATATTTTGTGTCAGTACTTATTGTGCCGAATGCTGTGGAAGCAAGAGAACTTGGAGAACTAAATAGTGCAAACTTGATAGGTGTTCACATTAGAGAGGAGGAGGCGCGATGCCTTTAAAATCAATTAAATACTCAGACCCTGACCAGATGTTTCCGAGAACATTGTGTAAAACAAGGGAAGTGAATGCTGGGCCCCTTGATGAGACTGTTGTGTCATTGATAGTCACTAGTGAGGTACTGGAAGACGGAAGTGTGCCTTTTTTCATAAGAAGACGTGGTAAGCAAAGTTCAGATACCTCTTGACCAGTGAATGTGACATAGATGGTGGATACATTGTTGGGGATTCTGAGGAACTGGGTATTCATATTTTTGGAAAGGAAAGAACTCATTACTGATAGTCAACATCGTAAATCTTATCTCACTAATTAGCTTTTTTGCGAAGATCTGACGAAAAGTGTGCGGCATGGTGGCACAGTGGTTAGCACTGCTGCCTCCCAGCGTCACAGACCCGGGTTCAATTCTATGCCTCAGGCGACTGACTGTGTGGAATTTGCACATTCTTCCCGTGTCTACGTGGGTTTCCTCCAGGCGCTCCGGTTTCCTCCCACAGTCCAAAAATGTGCAGGTTAGGTGAATTGGCCATGCTACATTGCCCGTAATGTTTGGCGAAGGGGTAAATGTCGAGGAATGGGTCTGGGTAGGTTGCGCTTCGACAGGTAGGTGTGGACTTGTTGGGTCGAAGGGCCTGTTTCCACTCTGTAAGTAATCTAATCTAATCTTGGTGCTTGAACAGAGCTGTTGACGTGAAATACATGGATGTCAACGAGGCGTTCAGTAGGTTTCCGCATAGTAAACTGAAGAAAGGTTAGATCACATGGAATCCAGGGAGCGTTCGCCACCATTTATAGAATTGGCTTGACAGAGAAAACAGCGTGTGAAAGGGGAGTGTTGCTTTTCAGACTGTAGTCCAGGGAACAGCAATACAATGCAGTGATCATCATTGGGTTCACTGCTTCTGTCATTTATATTAATAATTCAAATGCAAATATTGATTGTCTAGTCAGTTCAATTCTAGATTATAGTAAAATTGGCAGTGTGGTGGACAGTGTTATCTCAAAAGAAAACATTGCACCTTGATCAGGTAGGCCGATTAGTGTCAGATGGATTTTCATTTAGTTTGAGGTGTTGCATTTTGATAAAGTTAATCACGGCCGAATTTATACGCGTAATGAAATAAGCCTGGGGAAAGTTACGAAGCAAAAAAGTCTTCGTTTACATGTTTCTTTTTCCTGAACTGTAGAATCGTATGTAGAAAGACTCGTTTCTGGACATTTGGGACACTTGCTTTTATTGGTCAGTGCACTGCGTCTCGGAGTTGGGACACCATGCAGCTATGAAATAGAAGATTAGTGAGACCACCTTTGGAATATTGCATTCGATTCTCATTCCTGAGCTATAGGAAAGATGTTGTGAAACGTCCAAGGATGCAGAAAAGGTTTACAGCAATGTTGTTCGGATTGGAGGGTGTGAGCTACAGTTAAACACTGAATAGGCTCGGACTCTTTTCTCTGTTGTTTCAAAGGCTGTGTGATGACATTATAAAGGTTCATAAGATCAACAAGGGCTTGGAAAGAGAGAATAGTCAAGATGTTTTCCCCACATAAGGGAGTCCAACATTAGATGTCATAGGTTTAAAGTTAGAGAGGAAAAATTTAAGCGGAACCAAAGAGGCAACATTTTCAGTCAGACTGATGCATTTATCGAATGAGTAGCAAGATGTAGTCGTGGAGGATGGTACAAGAACAACGTTTACACGGCTTCCAGACGGATGCATGAACAGGAAAGGTTTAAATTGTTCTGATTCAAATGGTGGCAAATGGAATTAGATTAATTTAGAATATCTGATTGGCAGGCTTGAAGAGTCGTCTTTCGTCGAGGACATCTGTCTGACTCTATTTACAATACATACGAATAGCCTTAATTACCAATGTATGCAATATTGCTGAGTTTGGCGATAAAAAATACTGATGGGGAGCCTAGTCATGAGGATGCTAACATGAGCCTACTGTTAAAGAGGTATCTTAAACAAGTGGACAAAGACTCTGCAGCTGGAAAATAACGTGAGAAAGATGGAGGTTTATGCATTTTCGCGGAATGATGGAAGAGATGAATATCATGTAACTGTGGAGAAAAATACAGAAATCCAAATCACAGAGCAAATTGTGGATAGTCGTGTCTGAAAGACAAAATGAAAGAGTCCACGTTCAGCAGTTCACAAGAAAATCAAATGTTCTAATATTCATCACTTCAAGGGATAGAGAGTAAACACAAGGAAATCTTGCTAAAACTGTGCAAATACCAGTCAGATCCAACCTCGAAAACTCAGGATAGCTTTAGTCCACGATTTTGGGAAAGATGGTTCAGAGAAAGTTCACGGTAATGGCGCAGAATAAGGAAAAATATCCTAATTGGATGAAAGGAAAACATATTAAATGATAAAATGTTCTCGGGGGCTTGACTGGATAGATTCATGCTAATTGTTTTTCACTGTTTCAGAGGCGAGGACCAAACTCAGTGTTCACCTCGCTAAGATTGAAATTCGGAACAACTTCTTCTTTGGGGCTATTGATTCCGTGAGATTATTAACCGCAGAGAACGGTAGAGACTGGCTCTTCAGTATATACAACGCTGAGGTCAACATATTTTGAATCAGTAGGGTAATGAAAGGTTAGGGAATAGGAGAGGAAAGGGAAGTCTTGTCTTACCATCTAAGCCCTGATTTCATTGAATGGCGAGACCACGCTTAATGAATGAAATTGCATACATTTTGCCCTGTTTATGTTGGTTTCTCTCTCACTCTCCTTTGTCTATTTTCAACCAATTTCACAAGACATTAAAGCAATAAGGTTTTCAATCTGAAGACGAGAAAGCAGACATAACTTCAACATCTGACAGAGTCGCACAGTTTTTTTGCAGCCTGAATATCTTTGGATTTCGAAAATGAAAGGATATCATCATTCACAGCGACGAGGACTGTAGATATCGAACATAGAATAATACAGGTGAGGAACGGACTCTTCAACCCAGAAGGTTTTGCCAAACCTGACGCTAATTTATCTAGTGACTTTTGCCTGTCCTTGTTTCATTTTTTTCCAATTTCAGGCATAATCATGCGCTTATTTAATGTTTCTTAAGCGTCATTTCTGTATCTGTCTCCGCCACTGACTTGAAATCCTTCTTTTGCACACCAATCTTGAAATCATCTATGAACTTGTTTTCCTCTCCAAATGGCTGGAACATGGTGTCTTCCAAAAATCTGTCCCTGGCCCTTTCTATTCTAATCTGGATCCTAGCGCTAGGTGATATCATATAAAGCCACAATGTGCGCTTTCATACATTCATTAACTTGTTCCAGCTCAAAACCACCACAAACCCCATTGTGTGGCCCTGGTGGAACACACAGCATCCGTGAGCTGGTTATTGCCGAGTGAGTACGGTTTGATGGTACGGTTGTTTTCACTGCCATCAGTAATTATGGAGAGTAGAAAGAAAGGATGATAACTGGAAGTAATATAAGTGTCATGCTTTTTTTTGGAGACAACAGAGCTGGACATCTTTTTGTTTAATTTGCTGTTTCAATGGAAATTTTGCAGCTGGACGGGAACCGATTGGGTGGGGCGAAAGTGGGAAAAGGGAAAGAAGTAGAATGATTATTCCTCATCATATCAGTGACAGAGCAGGCTCAACGAGCCAAGTACTCTGTTCCTGCTGCGATGCGGGCGATCGAACGAGGAGACCAATTTTGACTCATCGAGAGCTACGACACAGAGAAAGTCGTATCAATTCATAGCATCAGTACCTGGATAATCCTCTCACAATCTCCCTGAAGGTTCTTGGAAATCTATCGCACTGTTTATATTGGACTCGCTCCACCTCACACCTCACAGATGCAGTCTTTGGGACGAATTGTTTTCCAGTCTGTTTTGTTCTGAATGAGGACAGAGTGAAACGTCTCTCTAACCAATTCAAACTATCAACAGGCCTCAGCCTCGCCATCCAATAATTCTTATTAATTGAAGCACCAGCCTTTGCTTTATGGAATTTCAATTTGACTGTCTTTTCCTATTGGTCAGAACTGCGTCAATTGAGAGAGAGCTGATCTTGCATTGTATATAACTGAAGTGAGACACGGTGCTCACGGTGGCAGAGACACACATTACTGGAGTGGAGAGTGAGATGGAGCAGTCGGTGAATGCATCGGTGCCGCATCCTGCACTGAGGTTGAATTGGAGCAGTTCTTTGATTCCACTGACAACTTTCACCCCACATTCAAATTCACTTGGTCCATCTCAGACACATCCGTCCGCTTAGTTGATCTTATAGTTTCTATCTCCGGCCACAGTCTCCAGATGGACGTTTACGACATACATGCATACTCACATAACTACCTGGGTTACACCTCCTCGCACCCTATTTTCCTCGAGAGCTCCATCCGATTCTCCCAATTCGTCCGCCTCTGCCGCGCCTGCTAGTCGTTCACCTATTTTGAGCGACGTGTTTTTCCTTCGCCCAGTCATCCAGATAGCCATTTGCTGCACTACCTCCATTCCCTGTTCCACTGCTCTGTGGCTCTCCTTTCTCAACACAACAAAGGTAGAGACCCCGGTCCTCAACTAGCACTCCAAAAGTCCCTACAACCAATGCATCATCATTCCACACATTCACCAACTCCAACTTAAACCCACCAACAAGATCATCCTGCACTCCCCCACCAATCATTTCATTCCACAAGGACCATTTGATTAGACACTCCTTGCTTTGCGCAGGTCTCCCCATTGAATTTCCCGAACACCCATGTACCTACCCCTGCAAATGGAAAAGATGTGAAACCCGCTATGTATACACCCTCACCTCAATTCAGCGCCGTGAACAGTCCTTACAAGTGAAGCAATCATTCATCTGGCTCTATTTCAAACTAGTTATTGCATCAGGTGCTCTAGTGAGTCCCTCTCTATATCCAGGGTCCGTATGTAAGCGTGCGAACAGTTCAACGAGCATTGCTGCCAGCTCGACAGGGGTCAATCGACTTCCCAGTCATTGTCCAATTCTGTTCCCCCACCATTCCCTTCTGATATGACAACATTTTTTCTCTGCCATTCCCAAAAACGAAGGACAGTGCAAATTAGTGGAACAACACCTCATCTTCGCCCTTGTAGCCTGCAGCTCGGAGGACTCCAATTTCACATAATCGCCTTCCTCACTCTCCGATTCCGTCTTCTTTCATTCCACTGCTCCGTACCACCAATGGATTCATTCCTCTAAATGACAGATCAGATCGTAACCTCAACCTGTCTTCAACTATCTGCAATTCACCACCCTGCCCAAGCCACACCCCTCTATATGCCACTTGCTCTACACCAAAGAAGGTTTTCACCTGACACGTCGAGTTCTCCACCTCCTAATGCTGGCGGGCTTGCTGTGGTGTTCCAGCCTCCTGCCTGTGTCTTTCAGCTCCAGCATTTGCAGTGTTTTGTTTTTGTCTGCAACCAGCTTTGTGGTGAGGGCACAGTCCTGTAGCGTGCCAACACAACTTTCGTCTTCAAGGTGTTAACAAACCCGGCTGAAGAACAGACTAGAAAAATAAGCAACAAAGAGTGTGTGGGAAAATGAAGCAGGAGGCCACGGTTGAATTTAGCAACAACTCTAATTGAATTGCACCTGTGATCTGAATCAAAATTCTCACACATTTCATAGGTAGAAGGTAAAAAGAGTTCTTTCATGGAACCTACATGAGGTCACAGCAGGGTAGTTGAACAAACACATTGGAAAAGAACAATGTGTGAAAGACAAAAGTGAGAATGAGAGGGAGAATTCCAGATCTTGGAGCTGAGGCAACTTAAGGTGCAGTCACCAATTATGTAACAATGAAAGTACGGGATGTGCAAAAGGCCAGCATGGGAAAAGACCACATTTATCGGAAATAAATATTTCAGAGATAAAGTTCGGAGGATCCATGGGAGTAATTTGATAACAAGGCTGAGCGTTCTAAAATCTCGATGTTGCTTGAATTGGAGTTAGTGCAATCAGTCCGCAGGATAGTTATCGAGGATTGAGAACTGTTGGAATGTAATAACTGCAAAGTTTTAGATTACATCAAGTTTGAAGAGAACAATATGGACGATCATTGAGCACGGAATTTCAGCTGTCGAGCCTAGAAGTAAGAAACAAATGAATGTGTGTTGCAGCAGCAGATGCACTGAGAGAGAGAGACAAGCTGCAATGAGATTAGATTGGATTAGATCACCTACACTGTGGAAACAGGCCCTTCGGCCGAGTAAGGCCACACCGACGTTCCGAAGAGTAACCCGCCCAGTTGCATTTCCCAATTACTAATCCACCTAAACCTGTCGGCAATTTAGAATGACCAATTCACCTGATCTGCATATCTTTGGACTACGGGCGGAAACTGGAGCACGTGGATGAAGCCCCAAGCAAGACACGGGAAGATTGTGCAAACTCCACACAGGCAGTCGCCCAAGGCGGGAATCGAACCTGGATCCCTGATGCTGTGAGGCAGCAGTATTAACTACTGAGCCACCCTGCCGCCCAATAACAGAGGTGGATCCAGGGGGTCTTCGTGTTAACATAGAAAGGAGATCAGAAGGAATCAAATTCAGCACCAAATTCTGAGCAGTGTAGCTGAATCTCAAAAAGTCACAAGAGAGTAGGATGGAGGAAATGATTAGGAATTCAGATTGGAGCATGGACTGGAAACTTTGGCTCAATTCTTTCCACTGTTTAATTGAAATTAACTGTTCAGCACAAAGACAGTCAGGAACCAGAAAATATATTATTCCGGGTTGAAGTTAATTTCAGCGGGAAAGGAGCCAAAAAAGTGAACACGAGGAAGTTTGGAGAAACCATCTTTATATAAGTGACTCTAGCAGTGGGGACATTTCAGCAGTAAAGTTAAAATAGAGAAGGCGAAAAGGAATTTTAAAAGAAAGTTTCAAAATCAGTAATGTTCTGTACAAGGTGGACAGTGTGAAATTGTTCACCGTGTTAAAAGTATAAAAGTTACGTTTTCAACTAAATTAAAGAGACGGAAATGTGAGGAGAGAAAAAGGCTTCAAAAAGTAAGCAGATACATCGAGAATAAAAATCAGGGAACTGTGAATTTGGTAGGTTGTACCAAGGTCATGAGACATTTATTTGAGATTTAAAAATTGCAAGGTTGCAAGGAAAATTCAGGTGAATGGAGAAACATTGGAAAGTCCATTTGAAGAATTGCATGTACTTCAGTAATTCTGTGTTTTGCAATTGCTCACTGGATCTCTGCACAGTAAGTTAGGAACATCAGGTTAAATTTTGCTATTCTGCACAGGGACCTCAATCAGGTCAATATTTCGTGTTGATAAATTACTGCGGTAACACAGGAATTGGTAAATCGATCTCAGTTTTCCAGAATAATGTAGAACTTCCGGGCCAAGGCACAGTTTCAAGAGAAAGTGTTGGATGGGGGTAAAGTGACAATGTTTTGTAGAAATGTCGATAAATCCATGGATAGGAAAGGACTGGAGAGGCAGGTGGGACTCATTCAATATGGGAACATTGTCAAAATAGACTGGTTGCATCAAAGCCTCCACTTCTATACTGCTTTATAATATTTTACTGCTTAAGCTGTGACGACACTGACAAGTTGGATAAGTAGTCAGATAGATAACAGATAAAGTGCAGAAAGAACATGAAAAGTATAAAATAAAGCACGACTACTGTAGAGATAGCTTGATCAGAGCGACATGGATGTAGATGTGCACAAGCTATGAAAGGCAGCAGGACAGGTAAAGAGAGTCATTGGTGAAGCCCACAGAATTCTAGACTTTGCTATTAGTGGCATAGATTAGAAGAGTTATGCTGAGCTTCTGTAAGTCATAAATGAAACATTAGCTGGATATCTTTTTCTGTTCTCGGTACCACATATCAGGACGAATTATAACTCATTAGAGAGAGTGAATAATTTTTTTACAGGAATGATTCGAAGGGGGAGGAATTTCTAATACGGATAATGTGAAGAAACTGCGACCGTTTTCATTACAGAAGAGATGGCTGAAAGCAGATGTTTTTGAAGTTTTCAAAACTATGAGGGTCTACACTCAGGAGGTCAGGGGACGTTTTCTGTTCATATGTTGCTCGAGAACCAAAGAGAATGACTTCAGACTAAAATACAAAGAAAGGAAAACATGCAAGTTGGTTAAACTTTGCGACAGCAAATATTTGGAATGTGCTGCCTGGACGTGTGGTGGCAGAATTTGTAACTAAGATGTTCAAGACTGGATCAGATAGTCATGATAACAGGAGCAATATGCAGGGCTAGGTGTGAAGGCATGAGAATGATATTAAGTTATATTCCTCATTTGGAAAACGAGACAGATGCAACGGTCCAAAAGACCTCTTTCAGCAGCGAAATAATTCTGTGATTTTGTATTGAGCTTTCCACACAATCTGCTGTCTGGCTGTTCAGTTGACATAGCCTGACTACGTGTAGCCTGCGGATTAGCCAGACAGTGATGGATGGCAAGTGTGATACAATACATAAATCAGTGTGTAGCAATTAAGCTCAGCTAGACAAGACAGCCAAATGTTAGGAAGTGATGTTCTCCGAGGAGTAAGCCTGAACCTACTGCTCTTAATAATTTACAAGAGCTTGGGTATTAGAAATCTGAACTGCAATTTGAAATATTGAAACAGACTGGCACTAAACTGCAAATAGAAATTTAACTTTAACAAATTATGTTACAATAGCTCATTTAGTCTTGGAAACATTTGCTGACTGAAGAAGACATGAGGAAGTCGTCAGTTGCTTTAGTTCTTTATGGACTTGATGATCAAATTGAAAGGTAACGAAGGACTACTGCGACTATATGATAACTGACATGCACACATCAATAAAACGGGGGATTCCTCATAACACGCTGCAGATCATGTTTTATTTGCACATCAAACATTTGTTGTACTTGTACCAGATCCTCTGAACTCTTCAGGTGGCGATTTAAGTGCATTAGTTAGTCACGTTTTCTTATTCATTCACCAGATGTCGACATCCTGGCTCAGCCATTTTTATCGTCCATTCATAATTGGTGTGCAAACTGTGACAATATGTTGCTTTTCAGAAGTCCATGAAGTATATTGACACTCACAATGCTGACGGGAAGTGAGTTCCAGTGATTTCGACATAGCAACAACAAAGAAATGGCAATCTATCTTCTAACTCAAGATGGTGAATTCTTGCAGTGCAACATATGGGTGCTGAGTTTGCATGCATCTTATGCGATTGTCCTTCCGAAAGGTTGATGTTACAGGTTTGGAGATGAGTCGCTCAATGAGGAATTGCCAGCCTCTGACGAGTTATTACTGGATGATAAAAGTGCTATGTTAGTAGTTTGTGATGGTTGTCAAAAATGGTTGCTCTGGACTGTCACAAAAAACATGTTAGAGTCTTCACAAAAGTCATCACTGCCATGTTAAAGCTGCAAATTTAATTTTTGCAATTCAGAACATTCACTTTTCCAATAATTATGACCGTCTTCAAAATGGAGGTGAATTGGGGAAATTACGTTTTTATCAGTTCTCAGGAAAGCGAATTTGTGGAATTTGCACAAGATGTTATTTTCAGAGCATCTTATGATCGAGCTCATAAGGGAACTGGCAATTCTGGATTTGGTGATCGCTAAGGAACTTGTTTGAATTGGGCACTGAAGTTGCAGGAGGCCCGGCGGAGCAGTTGTCACAAGATGACAGGATTCACCTTGCAGTTTGGGAGAAACAACTGAATCAGACGTAATGGTGGTACATGAGAGACGAGTTGACTAGCGTTGATTGTAATGGGCGCCTAACACGGAAGAGAATATAGCGCCAATGGCAGGAGTTGCTGCGATAATTGAAGACACACAACAGACATCCAATCCACAGAAGGAAAATATATAACGGGAGGATGATGCAACCATGACAATGAAAGTCAGGGGCATAGCAAAAGCTGAAGCATAAAAGGTGGTGAAAGTCAGTGGAGGCGAGAGTTTTGGTAAGCTTTACAAAGCAGCAGATGATACTTAACAAGGAAGTCAGAGTGTGATTGATCAGTGGAACTGACTGTGACAGAAACGTTTCGACATCAATTCATTCAGCGTGATCAGTGCACCAACAGATAGTTGTGGATTGGAATGGAAATTAAGAGTAATGATAAGAAAGAAGAGAATGGGTTTGGGAAACATATCAATGACCATGAAATGGTGGATCAGACATGGTGGCCAATTGGCGTCAACCTGCTCATATAACTTATGGACTTCTCGTGAAGAACAAAGCACAGCTTTGTACCAATCTCTGATTTCACAGATTGTATCCATTCTCCTTGCCTAGAAATACAGCTGTGACGTGGAGATTGGAATGGTATGATGGTATGAACAGAAACCAGACACTGATTCACAAAGGATCTGGAATAACTGTTCTCGCCATTCTGCCCTTTCACATCATACATATTGACCTTCAACAACGCCAGAACGTATTGGACATATCGGCTATCCAACATTTTATCCACATAAAATGCTGCTTGTCCCTCTCAGTGTTCCGCTGAAAGAACATGACATGGTTGAATTTCTGTTCTTAGTGTATGATCCTTCTGCAAGTTTGTCTTTTCTGATCTCACTCCTGATGGTGTCAAACACTCGGGTGGAAGAGTTACAAAATTGCATCAATGTGTTTGAAATAATGGTGACATTCTGTTTGGCAGTTAACCACACTATTAAGCAGCAACTCGTATTTCTATTTCAAAGTCATTAGATATGAACCTAACCTGTGAGAATGAAGGAATTCAATACTTACTGTGATGATCAGTGACAAAAGCCACTGCAGCAAACACCTGTGATCACTTGTCCACTCGCTATTTTATCAGGCAGCTGGGTAACTGTATGAAAAACTTCCTACACACAGAACAGTAGCATTGTTTCTGTCCAGTGTTAGATCTATGATATCAGCTGATTTAAAAAAAATAAATATCTTCTCACAGTCAGAGCACTGAAAAGGTGTCTAAACCGTATAAACGTATTGATGTGTCTGAAATTGGGATGACCGAGGAAATCCATTTCTGCATATGGAACAGAAAACAGCTTCTCCCCAGTGTGAATGCAGTGATGTGTCAGTAGATTGGATTGCTCATTATCGCCTCCCCTTCTCCCAAATCCCCAACTGCCGGAAGGACAACAGCAGCTGGTCCATGGGAAAAACCATAATTCCCATGATATTTACCAACGATTCACATTGCAGAGAGGCTCTTCGCTTGGTCAGAACATTTGCGAAATAGTTTCATCAAACATCCGCCTCACGGAGAAATCAGTGGTGATCTGCTGTGACTGCATAATGGGATTTTCCTATCAATCATTTCTAGGACTGAATCAAGTTTTCACTGAGAGATTCACGTTAAATTCTGCTAATACTAAAACAAAACTAACTGGCATAGAACTCACCATTTCGACATTTTTTTTCTTTACCTCGTATGATATTAATCCTATAGCCTAACAAATCATAACATGATTATATAACCCACACAGTCAATAAAGGACTTTTTCTTGGGCATTTTACCAAAATGTTGGAGTTGAAAGAAATGCGTGATTTGTCTGTACTTCTTGTAATTTATTGACCTGCCTTGGGAAGATCAAATAGGGGTGGGTGATCACTTTGTGGAAAAGTTACATTTATTCTGCCGGCTGACCGTTAGCTTCTGGTCGAGAGAGTGGTGCTAGAAAAAACACAGCATGTCAGGGAAATTCGACGGACAAGGAGAATCGATGTTTCGAGCATTAGCCCTTCATTATGAATCTGCTTGTGGAGAGAGGAGGAGAACATCTTCACGGTCGGCATCCTTGGAAGAGGCTTCGCAGTCAGTTTGAAATCAATTAGGAGAAAGTGAGGACTGCAGATGCTGGACATCAGAGTTGAGATTGTGGTGCTGAAAAAGCGCAGCAGGACAGGCAGCTACCCAGGAGCAGCACAATCGACGTTCCAGGTATAAGCACTTCGTCAGGAATGAGCTTTAGCTTCTGTTCCCTTGCGGTTTAATTCTCTGCCACTCTCACTCTGACCTGTGTATCCACGATCTCCAGGTATTATACCAATGAACCTAAATCGGAGCTGTTAGAACAGCAGCTCATAGTTTTATAGAGCATTTTACAACTTTGGACTCAACATTGAGCTCAGATATTTCTGGATCAAAACAGAGAGTTATTGAGATCTGGAAATCTCGAGCTGTCAGGTTCATGTGTGCCCCATGTCCCCGAATACGTTATGTTAGCAAAGGTCCTTCAGTACCAGATGTTCAATTATCATTGAGTAGACATTAAATTCTGCTGGGGAAGAACAGTTCAAGCTTTTAACTAATTTATCTGATAAAGTGTCTCTTAGTTCTTCAAGTTCAAGCTCACAGATGGTTGCGAGTTTTGTGAGAGATTTGTATCTTCAACAGACACGGCTGTGCGTCCAGAAGCTTGAAATGTGGCGAATATGATGCCATTCTTTAGGATAGGTAGTAAGGAAGAACCACTGAAACTTCAACCGCTGAGCCGAACATGAGTGGTGGGTAAATTGTTGGAGAGATTTCTGAGACATGGGAATTTCATGCATTTTGATGAAGGATAGCCAGCATAGCTTTGCCCTTAAGAAGTTATTCCCATGTCTGACTTTTTTGAAAAGATAAAAATTATGATTTAAACGGCATAATTGCAGACATTATCTATTGATTTCAGCAAATGGCCAGTAAGGATCTGCATGGTTGACTGGTCAGTTACCTCAGACTTGATAGGGTCCAGAGGGACCAATCAAATTGGATTCAAATTAGCTTGAAGGCAGAATGGAGATGGTGGTGGTAGAGGATTGGGATTTGCTCTCCCGGCCTGGAACCAGTACTATGCTATAAGGATAGTGCAGGATCCATCGCTTTTCGGAACTTATATAAATGATGTGGATCAGAAAATAAGAGGTATCGATATTAAGTTTACAATTGACATAAAAATAAGTGGTGCAGTGCACAGCGAGGAAGGTGATCTGAGAGAACAACGGAATATGATCACAAGGGCAAATGGACCGAGGAGTGACAGATGCAATTTAATTGTTATGAATGTGAGGTGATATATTTTGGTAAGAGAAATCAGGACAGGACATTTACAGATAATGGTTGGAACATGGGGTATATTACCAAAAAAGGGATTTTGGAGCGCTGGTACATATTTCCGAGAAATTGGAGTTGCAGGTGGACAGCGTTGTGAAGTAAGCAATTGGCACGCTTCGCTGCATTGGTCACCACATAGAATATGAAAGTTTGGGTGTCTAGGTCAGAGTATTGCATTTTGTGCTGTTCTCCCTGTTGCACATAAGATTTGCCTAAACTTGAGAGCTTGCAGAAAAGATTTACAAGAGTTTTGGTGGGAAAGGCAGGATTGAGCTACAGGGGAAGCCTGAATATGCTGCGTTATTTTTTTGTTCTGGTTATGAATGTACGATGCTGAGGGGTCACCATACAGCGGTTTATAAAATCATGTGAGGCATGAATTATATGAATAGCAAAGGTGAACAAATTCAACGTTATCTCCATGCTATTGTATTTTGTGCCACTGTGATAAAACTGAACACACTGGATGTTTCATTAATGTATCACTCTCGAACTGTCCTGTCACCTTTTGTGAGGCGGGTATACACCCACGTCCTTGCGCTCCTATACCACCGTTGGAATTGTACCTCATATTTTAGATTACCTTTCAGTGTTCATATTATGCTGCATTGGACATCTTCTGCGTCCTATCTGCCCACTACACCAACTCGGGAAGTTTCAATAGAAAATCAACTCCAATCTAAGACACTTGATACGATATTTCCCTGACCAGTTTATATTTGGCATGCTGATACAATATTTGAAATCAAGTTAAACCTCAAAAACATGTGGAAACCGCATCTGCTCCCTACCCCTAAGTCCATGATTTGATGCACAATTTTCTTCGAATTTGGTGCGTGCTGTCATTGAAATTCGTCCATGCCTCATGTTACAAAAAGACCATTTATCCCTCATTCCCCACATCACGGGGATAGGGAGAGATGGACCATGAGATGATGCTGCATGGTCTGTATACACTCCTCTATTCCTCACATCATATGGATAGGAACGGGTGACTGTATGGGGGGAACTTGTTTGAACTGCACTTCCCTCTCTGTTCTCCACGT
Source organism: Chiloscyllium plagiosum (assembly GCF_037043375.1). Taxonomy (NCBI): domain Eukaryota; kingdom Metazoa; phylum Chordata; class Chondrichthyes; order Orectolobiformes; family Hemiscylliidae; genus Chiloscyllium; species Chiloscyllium plagiosum. Next base: position 99,470,297 of record NW_028270167.1, read on the forward strand.
CAAGGGGATATAAGATAATGGAGCCATAGTTTCTGTGAGATAGAAGGCACTCTGAGCTGTGTCTGCTATCGGTCACATTATCGAGAGTGTGGCGTTGGAAAATCACAACACGGCAGGCAGAATGCAAGGAGCAGGAGAGTCGATGTTTCGGGAATCAGCCCTTTACCAGAAATGCAGGCTTATGCCCGAAACAATATAGTCCTAGCAGAAAGTGAGGACTGCAGATGCTGGGGATCGGAGCTTAAAAATGTGTTGCTGGAAAAGCGCAGCAGATCAGGCAGCATCAAAGGAGAAGGAGAATCGACGTTTCGGGCATACGCCCTTCTTGCTCCTCAGATGCTGCCTGCACCGTTGTGATTTTCCAACACCACACTCTCAACTGTGACCTCCAGCATCTGCAGTCCTCAATTTCTGCCTTTGGAACAAATTATCACGGACTGATCCTGGTGGCAAATACAACAGCAAGATTGTGAACAAATTGATTCGTCTTTAGACAGTTTCCAGGATGGGAGAAGGCTTGGACATTAGCGAAAGGAACATTCAGCAGCAAACAAAGAAGACAACTTTGATTCGCTGAGTTTCAAGTGGAAGATATTCATGAAGTACCAGAATGGAGACGGAGCATGGTGAGGTATATCTAGGTCATTTCAGTGGTAATGTGAAAACGAGCAGCGCATTGTGTGATTCAAACAGTGGAAGCGTGTTAATGAGGAATAGGACAAACAAAGGCTTAATCCTTGGCGACACCATGTACAAGTAGTGGAAAGGGAGGTCGCAGATGTGTCAGTACTCTGTGTGGACGAGAGAGAACGCGGTTATTTCTGAGGATGGATGCTGACTGTGAATCTCGAAGAGGGAATGACGATACCAGAAGAAAGAGAGAGGACAATTACAATATCAGTGAACATGGGGGAATTGCATCACAGAGACATAGAGTCATAGAGATGTCAGCATGGAAACACACCCTTCGGTGCAACCCGTCCATGCCGACTAGATATCCCAACATAATCTACTCCCACCTGCCAGCACACGGCCTATATCCCTCCAAACCCTTTCTATTCATATACACATTCCAAATGCCTCTTAAATGTTGCAATTGTACCAGCCTCCTCCACTTCCTGGCAGTGTCGTGGGAAGAAGGCAAATCAGTAAATTTGTTCAAGATGAGCTCTGACATTGCTGAATAAAGTTACATGTGCAGGTCTTTTATGAAAATCCAGAGACTTAAATGAAAGCAAAATGCTGCCGATAATGGAAATCTAAACTAGAAACACTGATACTAGAGAAATTCGGTGTGGCAGAACCTCTGAAGAGAGAAACAGAGTGAACATTTTGTGCTGAGCATGACTTTTCTTTGGAATTATGTTACTCCACAGATACTATGGGACCTGGTGTCTTTCTCCGGACTTCGTATTTGTAAAAGGTCATTTAGGGACTTGTCCAATGATGGGTGGTTGGAGGGAAGCAGCTGATCAGATAGCTTCCATTTCACTGTCAGAAAAGCTCCATGAGCTCCTCGCTCTTGTTGCTGGAAGTGACGATGGAGGAGACAAGGCGAGCAATTCAAAAAGACAACCTGCCATCTGAGATACCAAAAACAAAAACTCGGCATCGTCTACAGTTAACATGCAAGCTGGAGGAACAGTCTTCAGGACTCAACACTGAGTTCAAAAACTAAACACCAGGAACTCTGTCCTACACTCTGAATTACCATGTTTGAGTTACCACTAATCTCTCTTTCAACGCTCCCTCTCGGCAACTTCCCTCTACTGATACCCCCTCTCTACACTCAACCTGCGAGCTACCCAGTGTCATGGATATTACTTTTGCTCTCAGCAGAACTAACCTATTTTCTCTCTGTAAACTGACCTCTCGCAGTGCCTCTCAATCTATACATCCCAATACCACCACTACCTTTCTAGGCACATTTACAATATTTCACGTCCTCTACCTCCTCCTTTGCTACACCATAATAATTTCCACTCCACTTCAGTGCAAAAGCAGAGTCGGATCAGACTTAAAACATTTAATACTTTTATCTCTCCACTGATGATATCAGACCTGTTGACTTTTTCTGGCAAGCTGTTTATTTTTCTTTCAGGCCTCGAACATCTGCATTATTTTAAAACAAAGCAGACTGATTTATCATTATCCAGAATGTTAACACAAATAGCTCGTCTCGAGGCAGTAATAATCAGCAGAGATAGATCCTGGTTAACAAGGTTAAATCCAGGCTGCTAGTAACAACAAAATTCAATCATGGTAAATTATTTGGGTACTTGCTCATGCCTGAACATTTGATGACTGAGAGAAGCAATCCCCACACTTGCAGCAGGCGAAGTGTCTCTCCTCAATGAGAATATGCTGGTGCTTTATCAGATTAGAAAAAAAAAGTAGCGTTTTCTGCATTTGGGGAGGCTGATTGGCATCTACATGTTGTGAACTTGCTGGCGAACCCAGTACCAGTGGAAGCATCCAAACGGCTTACAAGTTCCGCCGAATATTTAAATCAATTTCAAAATACAGCAGTTAAAGTGGTCTTGCTTTACTGTGAATCTGTTCGTGTTTCAGTTGGTAGGATGGCTGAGTCAATCCCTTTCTACATTCGGAAAACATGAATAGTCTCTCCACAATGTGAACTCGCTGGTGTTTTAGTGAGTGTGTTGCTTGAGTACTTTTTTTTCCCACACTCTGATTAAATGAATGATCTGTTCTCAGTGTGAACTTTCTGATTTGCCGTCAGCTGGGATAACTTAGTGAATCCCTTCTCATGTTCTGCACAGGTGAAACGTCTATCTACAGTGTGACTGCGCAGATATGTTTCCAGGTCAGATGGGTATTGATTCGCTTTCCACAACCAACATATTTACACAATTTCACCCGTCTATGACAGTAGAGCAAGTTAGCACTGCAGATTTGGAGATCAGCGTCGAGTGAGGCGTGTTGGAAAAACGGAGCTGGTCAGACAGCATCCGAGGAACAGGGAAAATCGAAGTGTCGGGCACAAACCCTTCTTGATGAAGGACATATGCTGCAAATATCAATTCTTCTGTTTCTCGGATGCTGCCTGACCTGTTTGCTTTTTCAGCACTACACTTGCTGATATGGCTGCACTTGTGTCTGGCCATCGACAGAGTCTTGCCACCCAGGGGACAAAATAATGTTTTCGGCCCACTATAAATGGTGATTTTAACTTTTCTGTTCAAAATCCAAAATATTCAGGTTTCCAGAAATGTGTAACACTTTGAGATTCTGATGTGATATTTGATTTGCATTTCCTAATGTTAAATTCTCCACTTCCAAAATCCTGTGAACGTGTCTGAAATGAGAAAGAAGTGCATGAGAGATGTCCGCCAAAACAGAAAATCCCATTTGAGCTCTGCCTGAAAGCTGTTTGATTTGTCCACAAATATCCTTCAAGGAAGGAAGGATAATATCTGCTGTGGTGTTGATTAGAGGAGCGAAAAAGCGAGAGATTGGGAGAGATTATGGATATGTTGGATTCCAAAGAGGGATTTTAGAAACACATCCTGAAACTGCTTTAATTATCCTGGTGAGCAGTTGTATGTAAATAACGTTGTTACCAAATTCAGTTGCAAGTCACACACTTTACTGAAGTGTGTGACTTCCACTGCTCAATTTCCATAATTTAACCAGTAAGAATCGGGAATACTGAAGTCAGTATCTTTAGTCCTAGCTATAAACTCCACGCGAAAACAATTTCATGTCGCTCCTTCTTCAGCATCTGATGCGGACACCTATTGCACAAACGTGAAAAAGTGTAAGAGTTGCACACGCGTCTGGTAATTTTGGGTAAGGAAGATTTTAAATCTTCTTCGTATTTGTTGACTCTAAAAGGGATATATTACATTAGTTACAGTTTACGGCGTGCTTTCTTGGGAGACCTTCACTGTCAATGCAGAGTTCACAACATTTTCTCCTCCTGTGAGAAATTTCACAATGGCCACACCAATGGAACTGCTGAACATTGTCCATCTTGGCTATTGGCGGATTCGTTATTTGTTCATAATGTTTATTCAAGGTCGTAAGTTTCGGCTGAGAGCCTACATGTGACTTAACAGAGCCGCAGATAATTGAACACGTATGGCTGTATGGCAGAGGGAATTGGAGTGCAAGATTTAAGAAGGGTCACTAGACTTAAATCTGTACCTGCTTTCTCTCCATAGTTTGTATTGGTCTCTAATTTTACTCGAGGAAGTTATTGTTTCTCTGTCAATATTTGGTATTTTATCCTTCAATCTTTGCTTTAGTACTGACTAATCAAGAAGATGTTAGACCTCATCAGTTTGGTTTAGAAATTGTGATAATTCTGAGCAATTCAGTTGTTTGTGATTCTTCTGAGCTGGTGAGTCTCTTCTTCGCTATCAAAACAGTTGCGTTAGAGTTCATCACACCTACTTGTGCCTCAGTAGGATGGCTGCCGTTAGCAAAGACCCAACATGGAAGATGAGATCCGCTCTCCTTACTTCCTGTAAGGGAGAGATACGTTCTTGATTGGGTTTGGAAACAGACTTACACAACATGTTTAGACAGTCTGATGAACATTCACCAGATCCATCGGTCTCTCCTCATGCCATAATTTTTAACATTTGTAAACGAAAATTTTGATCATCACTCTGCTGTCATTCATTTTTCTGCGTATGTTCTCTCCACATTTCAACATTACAAGTGCACATTGTTTTACTATTTTGTAGATAGCAGACGTTCAGCAGCACGTTGGGTTTAGATGCAGCCCTTGAATGATCGAATCGTATTGTATTAATTTGCTTTTCTGTAACTATGGACGGAGTGTGACGTTATTAAATTGGTAAATACATGTCTTACCAACGTTACCCATTATCTCCGTTCTCTTGTTCGTCATATTATATCGTTATGAATGCCAAATGGTAGATCTTCTGTTCATCATCAAATATAATGTGGCAGGTTGCTCGGATCACAAAACAAATGAGAATTGTTCCTGTATGTGTTTTATCACAGTGCATATTTGTTTAATTTCAATATCTTGAAGTTGATCATGTGCTGCGCTAATCTATTTGAACATTTTAAATAAATCAGTGTACGTTGTCTTCTGATTTTGCCTCAGACTCCCGTGTCCATTTTTACTAACTATTTTAATTTTAGCTCATTATGTTACTTCATAACCACTACAGAGTTCCATTTCCTTTCTGAGTCCAAACAACAATTCAGCTGTTGTTCCCAAAATAGCTAACAGTACACGTTATGCCACGCAAAATGTCAAATGACACTACTTCTGGTGGTGGGTATTGATTTTTCAAAATATTACTGCAACATTAATCAAACCAAACAAGAGAAAGTCTCACTTTAAATACGATGGTGCTACTGCTGGAATGAGTAACCAAGGTTAAGCTCACAAAGCAAGGATTCAAAGGTACATTTGTGAAAAATTGGACGTGGGATTGAAAATCCCTTGTCTACCAGCTGAGATGTCCGAATACACAACTCCCTCCAAGGCGATTTGAATGGTTATAAGACGCATCATCTGCAAACATAGCCAGAATGCCCTTCACGTCTTCATATGGCTTGTTAATGTATCAAGTGAAATGGTGTCGTCCTGACACAGAACCTTGCAGGACACCACTTGTTAGCTGCAGACATTCTGAGAAAGACAGTTTCCATCACCACTCTCTGCTCTCTGCCAGACAGCCAATCACCTATCCATGCTCGTAATTTGGCTCTATTACCATGTGCCTTTCATCTTACTCAGTAGGCTCCATGCAGGTCTTTGTCAAAAGACTTCTTGAAGTCCAGCGTTGACTGCCCTTGATCTAAGCTGCTCGTTGGTTCTTCTAAGAATTATGCCAGCTTTGAGGCATCACCTCCCCTGGATGAAACCATGCACTTCGAAGTTTTGAAAGATTTCATTCTTCACTTCTGTGACCAAGGTTAGGCTAATCGGTTTGTAAATTTCCATATTTTGCCTTACTCACATTTTAAACAGGGGAATCTCGTTAGCGACTTTCCAGTCCTCTGAGATCCTGCCTGATTTGAGCGATTTCTCAAAAAAACCACCAAGGTCTCCACTGTCTCAGCAATTCAGCAATTTCCATTAGGACTCAGGTCTGTAGTGAATCTAACCCAGGTACGTTATCCACCGTCCAGCCATTCAGCTTTTCTAGCTCCTTCTCATTGTTTATGGCCAGGATACTCAGCTGTATCCTCTCACTCTGTTGAAGTTTAGGGATATTTCCCCTGTCTTTCACAATGAAGACTGACACGAAGTTATTTTTCAGTTCCTCAGTCATTTACTTATTTCCCACAACGATCTCTCGAGCGTTGATTTCCAGCGGCCCGATGTCCACTTCTGCCTCTCTTGCCCTTTATATATATCATTAAACGCTTGAAGTCTCCTGTCATATTACTGGCTAGCTTACTCACATATTTAAACTTCTCCCTCTTTATTTATTTGTTGCCGTCTATTGTTCTTTGCAGGCTTCCCAAACCTCTCATTTTCTATCGGCTTTCCCAACATTATGCACTTGCTTTTTGGATTTAGTCATTGTCCTGGCTTAACGGGTCAGCCATACTTGCCTCACACTCCCTGAGTCATGCTTATTTTTCCTCTGGGTGAATCTCTGCCATGGCTGCTGAATCACTCCCACAAACTCCTTTCATTGCTATTCCACTGTTTTATTTTCCTGCAAGGCTCCTCTACGACTTATATTAACACAGTTACTCCATTATGTTTCGAATCATTTCCTTTATTCAGCTGTAATACCACGACCACTGTATCTACTTGCATCCTTTCAAATTGCACAGCAAGTTCAATCATGTTATGATCAATGGCCACGAAGCATTCTTTCACCTTGAGTCCCCTTATCACATCTGCCTGAATTAAAACACTAAATTTAATATCGCCTGTTCCGCAGCGTGGTCCAATACAAGCTGCTCCCAAAACAGCATCGTGTCCACAATCCACAGTTTCGTTTTCCTGCAATCCACTACCGAACTTTCTCTCAGTCTATCTGCATACTGAAAACACCCAGGATCGCTATAACTGATGAAAGATCTGCTGTGTTTCTAATAACATTCCACACTGTCTATGATATCGCCTAAGAACCAAGAAGAACAAAGAAAATTTACAAACCAGGAAGAGGTCTTTCACCCTTCCAAGCCTGTGCCGATCCAGATCCACTGTCTAAATCTATCACCTAAATCCGATGGATCTGTATCCCTCTTCTCTCCATCTACCCATCGCCCTTTCAAGGAATTTAGCATTCTTGACATTACTATCTATGATGGTAACACGTTCCCGGCACTTACACCCTCTTTGGAAAGTAGGTTCTGCGTGTATCTCCCTTAATCCTTTCACCTGTCACATTGAACGCGTGACCTCTCGTTATTGAACACCTCCCCTGGGAAAAAAAGTATTATGTCTATTCACTCTTCATGATTTTTAAGCTTCATTCAAGTTCAACCTCAATCTCATTTTTCTCTGATGAAAATAATCCTAACATACTCAACTTCTCTTCATAGCGAGCACCATCTATGCCAGGCAGCACTCTCATAAATCGACTCCAAACCCACTCCAAAGGTTCCACATCCTTTTGGTAACGTGGCGACCAGAACCGTACACAGTATTCGAAATGCAAACGAACTAAAGTCTCTTGCAATTCTGGCGTGACTTGCCAGCTCTTATATTCAATACCTCGTCAACGAAAGCAAACACACCATACCCCATCACGACCGCTCTATCCATTTGTGCAGCCATCTTCAGTGCAGAATAAACCTGAACTCTCAGATCTATCCGCTCATCAACGTTTTTTTTCCCCCAAGGCTCATCCGCTGACAGTATAGTTGACTGTAAATTAACACTTCTTAAAATACATATCCTCACATTTCCCTCGATTGAACTCCATCCAACTCTCCATTCTATCTATATACACTTGAAATCTTTGACAGTCCACGATACTTTGTATTCCTCCATATATCTTCGTCCATCTGCAAACTTACTGGTCAGACCAACAATGCCCTCTTCCAGATAATTGACATACATCACAAGCAATAGTGACCCCAATACTGAACCCTGTGGAACACCACTGGTCACTTTTCCACAATTCGAAAAATTCCCTTCAGTTGCAATTTGCTGTTTCCTGTTGCTCAACTAATTCTTTATCCACCTCGCTAGAACATCCTGCTAACCATGTGACTTCACTTCATCCATTAGTTTGCCGTCGAGAAAATTACCATATGCCTTTTGAAAGTCCATGTTCATGACATCTGCAGTACTTCCTCCATCTATCAACTTGGTCACGTACTCAAAGAACACTATGAAGTCGGGAAGGCACAGACTCCCCCGTACAAACCACGATTGCCTTTTACTGAAAAGCCCATTCTTTTCGAAACATTAACAAATTTTATCCCCCATTACTTTCCCCAGCAACTTTCGCACCACTGACGTCAGGTTCACTGGTCAATCATTACCCGGATTATCCCTCCAACCCTTCTTGTACAGCGGGACCATATGAGCAACCCTCCAGTCCTCAGGCAGTTCACCTGTGTTTAAGGATGCTACAAAATGTTTTCAGGGCCCCAGCTATTTCCCCTTTCGCCTCCGACACCAATCTGGGATAGCTCCCATCCGTTCCTGGGCATTTGTCTCACTTAATATCCTTTAGCCGACCCAAAACATCTTCTCTCCTTACATCAGCGTGATCCAGAATAAACAAACTGCGATCTCTATTTTAGTGTCATATGAAACTTACTAATGATAACTTGTACATTCTTGTCCAAATCATTGATTATAGATAACAAACAGTAATGGGCACAACACCTGCCCCTGAGACTCTCCACTACTCAACGGCCTCCAGTCCGACAAGAATTTTCCACTGTTGCTCTTGGCTCCTTCCCATCAAGAAAATTGCGTAAGCAATTTGCCAGCAGCACCGGATTCCATGCTATTTTACCTTCCAGAGCAGCCCGCATTGTGGTTCCTCATCAAAGGCCTTCCGTTTTTTCTATGTGCACAGAATCCGGTAAGATGGAGCTGAGGAACCACAATGAGAAGCAAGCATCGATTTGAGTTAATGTATAAAAGTGAAAACTGCAATAAAATCGTATGACATGCTCTGAAACAAGAAATCTACTATTCAGGCTTGTGAGTACTGCAGTAAAAGTAGACGATTTCATGTTGCATCGAAACTGTGCTAATCCAAATGAATATTAATTCTGGGGAAATGGTTTCTCTCATTTTTTTAGGACGTTGCACACTAGTATAGAGATCAGGTTGGTTTAGAATTGGTGTTCTGTAATCAGAGTGCTAATTGAAATCTTGCTGTAAAGGAAATGTTGGGAGTCGTGTTCATAAAATGTTGAATTTTAAAAGACTTTTTGAAACAAAAACGGTTTTCTTTGAAAGAAAGATCTGTGTAAGCCTGAGTCATTCAAGACATGAAGGCATGAGGGGCAAGTTGGCTTCAGTGAATTTGTAAAATACTTGAAACAAATTTAACGGAAGATGGGCAATGTTTGTTAGTCGTAAAAAAGCTGTTCGTTGACCTGTGTCCATATGTCCCTCCAAGATGTAAACAGCAAAAGGGAAAGTTGACTCAACGATTGTGAACAAAATAAGATAAGTTTTTCATGAGTTCAAAGGCAGCAGTTGAGAAAGAATTGCTAGGTATTGTGGGGAGACAAGGATCACTTGACACTTAGGACCGTGCAAAGGATAACCAATAAACTGATGAAAATACTTTTAAAAATCAAACCACAATTTATCAAGAAATATAACGCCTGCCGAAAAGATTCTGCTAATATTTACAAATAAATACTAAACACAAGTTCAAATGTGTTACGGTGAATGCGCAGACAGGATAATTTATTTTACAGAACTGAGGAATTGCAGCGACACGAAACAGCTGTTTTGTTTTTATATTCGTAACATAATACCAAAAGAACTAAGAGCAGGAGAAGGTCATCTGGCCCTTCATGTCTGCTCAAACATTCCATAAGTTCATTACTGATCTTCTCATGAACGCCACTCCAACTAGCTCTGACCGTATTACTTAATTCCTTTATTCTTCAAGAAAGTAGTTGTTTTAGCCTTATAAAAGATTACAGAGGTCGGCAACGCCATAGATAGACCACCCGCTGGGTGAAGAAGTTGATCTACAATTCCGGCTTAAATCTGCTGTCCCTAAGATTGAGGATATATCTTCTTGCCCTCGTTTCACTTGTTATCGGAAACATCCTCCCTGCATCTATCCTTTCTCTTCCCTTTAAAATTTGATGTGATTCTTCAAGACCCGCCCTCCCCCATTCTTCAGAATTCCAACAAAGATAATCCCAATCCACTTAGTCTCTCCCCAAAAGCCAAGCCCCTCAGTTCCGGAACTGCCGAGGGAACCTACTCTGCAGCCCCGTCTAGTGCCAATGTATCCTTTCTCAAATTAAGAGATCGAAACTCCACCCTGCATTCCAGGAGTGGCCTCACGAGCATAAAGTACAGCTGCAGGGTAACTTCTCTGCTTTTAATGTGGTGCAAGATCCCGAAATTCCCTGAGAAACACTAAGTTGCCATTGGACTGTCATAACTATCGAGGAAAATTATTCATATCAGTAGCGACGTAGCATTTTAAAACACAGTTGCATCGGGCCTTGATCAGTCTGACGGACCAGATGTACTTAGAGCCATAAAATTATACAACACAGACAAAGGCCTTTTGGCCCCAACTGGTCCATGCTGAGCGAAAAGTCCACCCACGCTCACCTCATTTCCCAGCATTTGACCCAAACATATATTTGTCCAAATGTCCTTTAATTGTTATTTAATACATAATTGACCATCACGCGCCCGCTAGCAATTCATTCCATATGTGCATCATGTTCTGTGCGAAAAGCTTGCTTCTCAGGATCCCTTTTGCTCTTTCCCCTCCAGCCTGAAAATGATACCCTCCTGTCCTCGATTCCCCAACCCTGTGAAAGGTAGTGAATGGATTCACCGCATCCACACCTCACATAATTTTATACATTTCTCTAAGATTTCCCCCTTACTGTCGTACACATTAAGGAGCGTTTCATATCATTCCCTGCAACGCAGACAATTGGATCCTGGCAACGTCTTTGTAATTTTTCTGACACTCTTTCCAATTTAGTAACATCTTCCCTCTACCAACATCTCATAACTGAAAACAATACGTCAAGTGCGGCCTTACCAACATCCTGTACTACTGCCATGTAACTTTCCAGTATAATACACAATGCATTGAATAAGTAAGACCGGCGTTTCAAAAGCCTTTTTCACTGCCCTGTGTAGCTGTGTGGAGGTGGAGATATGTTTTGTTATATTTATTTAGCGTCGAGTAGTGTAACCAATCGAATTGCATCTGGAACACCAATTCTCGCATTCATCTTTAAAACAAAAAACGTTTGGGCCGAGGCTCCCTTTTTCATATGTTTTGAGTGGACCTGCTCGGGCCCAAAACAACAGGGACTGATATTTATGTTATAACTGAATAATTGCTCAGAGGCAGTTATCCTCGCAAAATGAAGAGCTGTGTGCACTACCATACTACTGGATTGTTCTGTAACAATGTCTTCAATCGCTGGCCAGCGTGGGAAAACATGCAGCTCCCATCCATTTCTACCTTCATAACTCCATTATTCCATAAGAAGGGGTCCTGTAGGTTCGAAAAATAATGGCAAAGAGAGCTGTCTTAGGAAGCAGGTGAAATACCATCAAATGGTAGAGGTTTGGGATGTAGACAGAAGAGGGTAGACTGAGAGACAATGCCATGCAAGGACGCATCACGGGTTTTAGAATGCTGTAATGTAGACATTTCGTTAGCATCTTGCAACATGGGCCCGTGTTCCCAGGAATGATGGTTAAATAGGATTTTGGTGTGTGTTCAGGTAATGGAGAGCATTGGAGAAACATTTATTCTGCAGTTTTGAGGCTCGAAATGGGTTCAGCAGAATCTTTGCCTCATTGAGCTGAATCTAACAAAAACTTGGCACAGTCTTATTTTCATTGAGTGTGATAGAGGGATCGTTTGTACGAGGCCGAGCTAGTTTCCATGTGCTATCTTATCAAACTCTCCTCGTGAACGACTCATCTCACTCCATGGTGTCCTTCTGATTCAGTGTCAACTGATTCTCTCACCATCACAGCTGGAGGTGTTCAACATCGCCTCAAAGCCGCTGATATTGTGTGATCCCTGGCAATTTTACTCTCCTTAAATCGCCAATTGGCACATGGCTAGGCTTTCTCAGTTTGGAGCTGCCCTGCACAACTGAGTCCGATCAAAGCAAACAAGGTGCAATTACAACACCATGTATCGACAGTGCATGGAGCGCTGGTTGGATGGGCTTGTACAGAGGTGGACGATTCTCCTCACAAAGGAGATCACACCACCAGTCTCACCAAGCTTGGTCTGTACTCAGTGCAGTATTTGCGATCTGAAGAAATGTCCAGCAAAATAAGATAAGCATCTATAGCTTCCTCCACACTTTCAGGATAAGTGTCACCCTATTGTCTCTGCTGCCTCACATTAATTGGATATCTCCAATATCACGACTGCACGTCACACCTTCCGTCTCTCACATTCTGTCTCTCTTGCCTGCTATACAACCCCCACACTAATGACACTGCATAAATACAACACTGTGGATAGTCTCCCTCTGCACACCTTACCATTTCCCTTCTCCTCAACGGCATCAGTAGTAAAAGCAGGGCCACCCACTGTCTCCCTCCCTTTCTCCGAATCAGGAGAAACAGCCAGGAATAGCCAGCAAGTGCTCGACCAGGTGGTGAAGTGTCCGGCATCCGTTCCGTCAAACCCCTCCCCCCTCTTACGGGAAGAAACTTGGCACGAGTCGGAGTTGACCAGGATGATTCGTTTGGAGATTAGGAAACAGCCACGTTTCACCAACTGAGTAATCAGAAGGACAATTCTCACTTGAAACCGACTGGCAGACTGGAACAACTTAGAAGCCATGGCTCTGATACCATTTACCTTTTGTGTCGAGCTTGAACAAAAGGAATCTCCAAGGTCTGGGTGGGCAGCAGGGTTTGCCCACAAGACATCGTTTCCACCACTTCCCACGATAGGAGCACAGTGTCTCCCCCTACACTTCCTCCGGTAAACAGCTCAGGTCCTGAAACTAACCTGAAACATTTACTGCTCTTCCCACTTTTGAAATCTTCAGTAATCTGTGCTCATTTTCACCCAGCGATCTCTGCTCATCTAGCCACTTTATTATGGTCCAGACATGTTTCAATTGCTTTTCAAAGTTCTTCCTACGAAAGTGCATCGCCTCACATTGCTCTGCATTGTTCTTCATCTGCCATATATCTGAACATTGCATCAATTTGTCACTGTCCTTTTGGAGTTCCACACTGCCCTCCACACACTTGACAATTCTTCCAGGTTAGATCTCATCTCTATGATTTGGCTTTGTAAAATACACACAATCCTCACACAATAAGTGAACCCTGGCGCAGTCATCCGTGTGAGCATGTTATGCACTAAACCACTTCACATAGCGAGACTGAATTATTGACACACTTCCAAAAATAATGACAGGCTGCCAGCTGAGCAACAGAAACGGTAGCACACATCTGATGAATGAAGTGCAACAGTGGCAAACTCAATTTCAATGCAAGGGAAATACTGAGATGCCCTATATCTGCATTCATGTCAGCGCTTTAGCTTTTCTTTTTATCTGTGCGACTATTGTTATGTCTGTCTTTGTGGTTATGTGCATTTGTAAGCGAGAGAGTGCATGCATCTCTGTGTGTTTGTGTGTACTTATGTGTGCAACAGGACTGGTGCGTTGTGCGCTGTTTAATATTAAGCAGTAGCACTCTGTTCTGGTCTTCCCACAGAGTGCATGGACTGATACGGAGGACAGTGAAAACCATCAGTGAGCTCGTTTCTTTTAATGTAATCAGGGGTGTGACCATGGCTGGCTGGCCATGTTGCTTGTTTCTAGTTGCGCTTGAGCTGCTCAGTGATGTGTAGGTTAGGTGTATTGCTTGGGAAATGCAGGGTTATGGGAATAGGGTAGGGTGATAAGTCAGGGTGGAACACTCTCGAGATATTTTTTATAGATTAATTACAGTGTGCGAACAGGCCCTTCGGCCGAACATGTCCACACCGACCCGACGAAGCGCAAACCACCCAGACCCATTCCCCTACACCTAATACTACGGGCAATTTAGCATGACAAATTCATCTAACCTGCACATTTTTGGACTGTGGAAGACACGGGGAGAATGTGCAAACTCCAGACAAACAGCCGCCTGAGGCGGGAATTGAACCCGAGTCTCTGGTGCTGTGCAGCACCAATGCTAACTGCTGTGCCACCGTTGCTTGGGATTGTTGGGCCAAGTACCCTGTTCCTACTCTGTAGGGTTTCATTGATAATCCGGCAGTCAATGTTCTGTAGTATGACCCATATACCAAAAGATGGCTTCATTTTAGAACTCAATAATGGAACTCTTCAGTATACTACAACACCCATATAGATGATATTGACGATAAACATACAAACATGCATAATACATTCTATTGCAGCCTGGTTTACTCCCTTCATCGAATGCTTCCGTTTCTCATCCAAGTCTCGAAAATCCGTCAGCAATCACGTTTTCTCGTTGTGTTACATTCACAATTTTCAAATTGAATTGCTGTAACAAAGTAAACAATCCGGTATTTTTGTCCTGAAATCTCTCCACAAAATTCAATGTTTTACGATCAGGGGATATAATTGTCTAAGGTACACTATTGATTACATAAGCATTGAACTGTTTTAATGCCAAAAACTAGCGCAACGTCTTCTTCTCTACAGTCGAATATTTTTGCTGATGAATATTCAGTTTCTTGAGAAATACCCGGAGGGTCTTTTATCTTCTCATGAGCTTCCTGCACGAGCTCAAGCCCGACACACACATCCCTCGCATCATTAACCACCTTAATTGGCTTTGACTAATTACGTGTGGCTAATACAGGCACTGTGGTTTTCACGGATTTTAGGTTGTCAAATACCTTCTGACAGTCCACTGTTCACCGGAACGCCTTGCCTTTCTTCAGCAGTTCAGTGCGTGGAGGATCCACAAAGTTAAAATTTGGTCCAAAACTTTCATTATATTCACTCAATCGCAGGAACAATGACACCAGTCCTTTTGTAGATGGGTTGTGAAACTGTCCAATTGCTTTCTTTTTGCAATCTGTGAGGCCATTTACTCATATTCAATACCATGGCATATAAAGGAGACAAGGGCTTTGGAAAATGGAAATGTCATTTTTTTAGTCAGGTTTATTTTCAAGACTGCCTCCGGAAGTCAATTGAACAATTCTGACAAATGTTGCAAATGTTCCTTCCATGCGTGACTAAAACTCACCAGGTCATCGATATAACCAGCACTGTTATGAAGCTGAAGGCGTGTACTGTACCTTTAAGAGAGAATGAAAGCTGAATGCTAGAAAGCAACTGACATTCTCACAGCCTCATTCTTACACTCACTCCGTCACTGTAACACGGACCCCCTCACACGCACTACTTCACCATCGACCTGATCCCCTCACACCTCTCTATCACTGTCACTCTGATCTCCTCACAAATCAGTCTGTCACTGTCCCCTAACTATCTGACACTCACTCCATCAATGTAATCTCAATGCCCTCATGCTCACTCCATTACTGTCACCCTGACATACTCACACTCATATTCACTCTGTCACTGTCACGCTGACCCCCTCACACTCATTCCATCACTGTCACTATGAGGCCCATGCACTCACTCCAACATCATTACAATGAAGCACATTCACTCCGTCTCCGTCACCGTCACCCCGAACACCTTACATTCACTTTAGCAAAATCTCCCTGACCAGCTCACTCTCACTCCATCATCATCACACTGACGCACTCACATTCACTGCATCACCATCATACATTTCGAAAACCTTTCACACTGACTCCCTCACACTTACTGGTCACTGTCACACTGGCTACGACACATTCATTCAAATACGGTCCCCCTGACACCCTCACGCTCATTGCATCACCGTCACACATTTCGATCACTCTCACCTTGACTCCCTCACACTCACTCATCACTGTCACACTGACGCCCTCAATTTCTCTCCATCACCATCACCATTACACTCTCACACTCACTCCATCACCATCACTCTGAATACCTCGCACATCAGTCTGTCAGCGTAAACCTAGCCATCTCATTCTAAATCCATCAATGTCATTTGACCCCCTCATACTCACTTCTTTCCTGTCACTGTGACACCCTCAATCTCACACTCAATCTGACACTGAACCCATAGCACACTCCATCACCATCACCCTGACCCCCTCACAATCACTCATTCATCGTCCGTCTGACCCCCTCACACCTCTCCATCACCATCACGCTGACCCCAGCACATATCAGTTTGTCATTGTCAATCTTACCCTCTCATACTCACTCCATAAATGTCATCTTGAACCCCTCATGCTCACTCCGTTACTGTCACAATGAAGACTCACTCTCACACTCACTCCGACACTGTCACCCTGACCGCTTCACACTCACTCCATCACCGTCAGTATGAACACTTCACACTCGCTCCAACACCGTTACTGTGAAACACTCATGCTCACTCCATCAACTTCACCCCGAACACCTCACACTCATTCCGTCAACTTCACCCAGAGACCCCACACACTCACTTCATCTCCATCTCCTTGAACCGCTCACCACACTGACGAACTCACATTCACTCCCTCACTGTCACCCTGACCTTCTCAGACTCACTCCATTGCCATCACCCCGACACCCCTTGCACTCGCACTGTCATGGTCACCCTGATTCGCTCACAAAAATACATCACTTTCACCCGGACACTCTCACACTCACTCCGCCACAGTCACTCCGACCCACTCACACTTACACAAACACCATTAGTCTAACCCACTCACACTCACTCCCTCACCATTATCCTGACTACATTACACTAACTCTATCAATTTCACCCTGACACACTTACATTCATTACATCACTGTCACCTTTATCACTTCACACTCACTCCATCAACGTCACTCTGACCCTCTCTTACTTACACTATCACCATCACCCATCAGTCCATCGGCATCACCATTCCCCCTCACACTCACTCGTCACTGTCACACTGACCCCCTTGTACTCTGTCCGTCACTGTCATCTTGAACCTTCAATCTCACACTCACTTTTTCACCCTGACACTCTCATGCTCACTCCATCACCGTCACCATTCCACTCGCACACTCACTACATCACATTCACTCTGAATGCCTCACATTCACTCCATCACTGTTACACTCACCCCCACACATTCACTCTATCACCGTCACCCTGGCCCCATCACACAAACTCCTTCATCGTCACCATTATTGCTAAACACATCAGTCTGTCACTGTCAGCCTAAGCGTCTCACACTCACTCCATCACTGTCATCTTGACCCCCTCATACTCACTCCGTTACTGTAACTTTCATATCCTCAATCTCACACTCACTCCGTCACTGTCACCCTCACCAGCTCACACACACTCCATCCCCATCACCACGACTCCCTCCCACTATCTTCGTCACTGTCACTATGACCCCCGCACACTCACACTGTCACCGTTTCCCTGATCACCTCACACTCACTGCGTAACCATTACACGGACACCTTACCCACAATGCATCAATGTCACCCTTACCCCATCACACACCCAGTCACCATCACCATGAACCCATCACACTCACTCCGTCACCCACAACTTGATCCCCTCAAACTCTCGCTGCCACCCCGCCCTAGTCCCACTCACAACCTCACGATGACCCTGATCTCCTCACACTCAAGTCATCATTACCACACTGACATTCCTCACACTCACTCTTTTAGCATCACCCCGAGCCGCTCACAAAAATCTGTCACTGTCACCCTGGCACCCTCACACTACTCCATGACCGTCACTCAGACCCCCTCACACTCACGCCAAAACAGATACCCAGACCCACTCGCACTCATTCACGCACCACAACCCTCCCTTCACACTCACACTGACTTCACCACACTCACTCTTTCACCATCAGAATGACTCCCTCACGCATTTTCGTCAGTTTCACGCTGGCCACTCACATTCATTCCATCACCGTCAACCTGATCCCCTTACACTTACTTCATCACGGTCAACCTTACACTCTTACACTCACTCAGTCCCCATCACTTTAATACCTCTCATTCTCGCCATCAACATCACTCTGACCTGTTCACTCTCTATCACCTCACACTCACTCGGTCATGGGCAACCAAACCCCCTCTCACTCACTCCATCACCATCACCCGGACGTTCTCACACTCCCTCCATTACTGTCACAACGACCTCCTCACATTCACTCCATCAGTATCACACTTACGTCAATGCAGTCACTCCGTCACCGAGAAAATGTATGTGATGAGGTGAGTGTGATGGAAACAAGAGTGAGTGTGAGGACGTGAGGGTGATGGTGACAGTGAGTGTGAGCAGGTCAGTGTGACAGTGATGGAGGAGTGTGATTGGTCAGCACGACTGTCGCGAAATGAGAGTGAGGGGGTTAGGGTGACGTTGAGATTTTTAGTATGCGGGGGTGAGGTTGACGGTGAGTGAGTGAATGTGAGGAAGTGATGAAGAAATTGCTGTAGTGACTATGAGGAGGTCAGTGTATTGGTGACGCAGTAAGTGTGAGCGGGACATGCTGACGTTGACAGAGTCAGTCTGAGTGGGAGAGAGTGACGGTGATGGAGTAAGTGCAAGTAGGTCGGGATAAAAGTGATGGAGTGAATGTGATAAGTCAGTTTAATGGTGAAGGAGTGTATGTGAGGGTGTTAGGGTGGTAGTGACGCATAAAGCATGAGACCATCAGTTTGAAGGTGATGCAGAGACTTTGAAGTCATGGTTTCAGTGGTGTAGTGACTGTGAAGGGGTCAGGCTGATGCCAACAGAGTGAGTTTGAGGACCTGAGGCTGATGGTGACAGAGTGAGTGAGAGGAGGTCAGTGTGGTGGTAGTGTGTGATAATGGAGTAACAGTGAGCGGTTCAGTGTGATGGTTATGGAGTGAGTATGATTTGTTCAGAGTTGACGGTGACTGAGTGAGTGTGAGAGTGTAAGTGTCACCGTGATGAAGTAAGTGTGAGGGGAACAGGGGAACAGTGATGGAATGAGTGTGAGGGGGTCAGGGTGAGAGTGACAAAATGTGTGAGTGGGCAAGTTTGATGGTGAATCAGTGAGCGCGATGGAGTGAATGTGAGGGGTCAGTTTAATAGTGAGGGAGTGAGTGCGAGGATATCAGGGTGACAGTGACGAAGGGAGTGTGAAACTGTCAGTGTGATGATGATGGAAAGAGTTTGAGACAGTCATAGTTACAGTGGTTTACTGTCTGTGAAGGGGTCTGCCTGATGGTGGCAGAGTAGTTTGAGGGTGTCAGAGTGACAGTGATGGAGTGTGTGTGAGGCATTCAGGGTGAATATTACGGAGTGAGTGTGGGCAAGTCAGCGTCACGGTAATGGAGTGAGTGTGAGAGCGTCAGAGTAAGGGTGATGGAGTGAGGGTGAGGGGGTTCACCGAGATGGTGACAGATAAATATGAGGGTGTCAGTGATGGAGTGGGTGAGAGGAGTTCAAGATGAATGTGATGGAGTAACTGTGGGGAATTCCGCGTCACTGTGATGGAGTGAGTGTGAGAGGATCAGGTGATGGTGATGGTGTGAGTGAGAGGGAGTTAGGGTGACCATGACCGAGTGAGTGTGAGGTGGTCAGAGTGATGGTGACAGATTGAATCTGAGGGTGTCAGGATGGCAGTTTTTGAGAGGGGCAGAGGCGTTCAGGATGAATGTGACTGAGTGAGTGTGGGGAAGTATGCGTCACGGTGATGGAGTGAGTGTGAGAGCGTCAGAGTGATGGTGATGGTGTGAATGAGAGGGAGTTAGGGTGACCATGACCGAGTGATGAATACAATATGAGATCAACAGGTTAACAGTGATGGAGAGAGTTTGACAGAGTCATGGATTCAGTGGAGTAATGACTGTGAAGGGGTCAGGCTGATGGCGACAAAGTGAATGTGAGGACATGAACCTAATTGTGACAGAGTGAGTGTGAGAAGGTCGGTGTGTGGTGATAGGGGAGTGTGAGGGGGTCACTGTAATGGTGACAGGGTTACTGTGTGGACGTCAGTGTGGCAGTGATGGACTGAATGTGAGGAGGTCATTCTAACAGTGATGGAGCGAGTGTGAAAGCGTCAGAATGATGGTGATGGAGCGACGGAGAGGGAGATAGGTTGACCATGTCCGAGTGAGTGTGAGGTGGGCGGAGTGATGGTGACTGCGAGAATGTGAGGGAGTCAGAGTGACATTTATGTAGTGGGTGAGAGGCATGAAGGATAAATATGATGGAGTGAGAGTGGGGAGGTCTGCGTCACGGTGATGGTGTGTGCATGAGAGCGTTAGGATGAAGGTGATGGTGTGAGTGAAAGAGAGTTAGTGTAACCATGACCGAGTGAATGTCAGGGGGTGAGGTTGACAGTGACGGAGTGGGTGTACTGGGTTAGAGTAACAGTCACGGAGTGAGTGTGAGGGTGTCAGCGTCATTGTGATGGAGTGAATGTAAGTGAGCCAGGGCGACGATGATGCAGTGAGAGTGAGCGGGTCAGAGTGATGATGACTGAGTGAGTGTGAGAGTGTAACGTTGACCGTGAGGAAGTAAGTGTGAAGGGTTCAGGATGACAGTGATGGAATGGGTGTGAGGACGCCAGGGTGAAAGTGACGGATTTTTGTGAGTGGGTCGAGGTGATGCTGAGAGAGTGAGTGTGAGGAGTACTAGGGTGGTGGTGATGGCGTGAGTGTGAAGAGGTCAAGGTCATGGTGAGAGTGTGAGTCAGAGTCGGGCAGGGTGACAGCGAGCAAGTTTGAGGTAATCAAATTATGGGCGACGCAGTGAATGTCATGGGTTCATGGTGATGGTGACTGCGTGTGATCGAGAAATAGTGACATTGATGCACTGAGTGCAAGGGGTCAGTTTAATGAGTGTCAGGTGGTCAGGGAGACGGTGATGACGTGAGTGTTCGGGCGTCATAGTGACAGTGACGGAATTAGTGTGAGTCGTTCAGGGCGCAAATGATGGAGCAAGCGTGAGGGTGTCAGGCTGGGAGTGACGAATAGAGTGTGAGACGGTCAATTTGACAATGATGGAGAGATTTGAAAGGGTCATGATTACAGTGGTGTATCACTGTGAAGGGATCAGGTTGATGGTCACAGAGTGAGCGTGAGGACATGAGGCTGATTGTGACAGAGGAGTGTGAGGAGGTCAGTGTGGTGGTGATAAGGGAGTGCTCGGGGATCACTGTAACGGTGACGGAGTGACTGTGTGGACGTCAACTCTCCATCGCTGTCATCCTGACACCCTCACATCCCATCTCTCAACATCACTCTGACCCCCTCAATCTCACTCCATCACCGTCATCCTGGCGCACTTACATTCACTCATTCGCAATCCCCACACTCACTCCATCATATAACCCTGGACGCCTCTCACACACTCCATCACTGTAACCCTGAAACCCTCACAATCCCCTGTCACCACCAGCCTGACCCCTTCACAGTCACTAAACCATTTGCAATCAATACCATCTCAAGCTCTTTCCATCACCATAACATAGGTCGTTTCACACTCTCTTCATCATTGTCACCCTGACATTCTCATGCTCACTCTCTCACCATTAACCTAACCACTCACGCTCACTCCATCATTTTCACCCTGACCTACTCGCACTTATTCCATCACCGCCACTCTGTACCCCTCAGACTGACTCTGTCAACGTCACCCTGACCCCCTCACACTAACTGTATCAACATGACACTGAGCTCCTTATGCTCACTTCAGCAATTTCTTCATCACCTCCACACTAACACCTTCACCGTCAACTGCACCCCCTCCGACTCTTACTATCACCGTCACCCTGACACCCTTACACTCAGTCAGTGACTATCATGCTGACCCGCTCACACGCTCTCATCACCAGCATACTGGCCACCTCATACTCTCTCCATTACCGTCACAAAAACCTCTTCATACTTCCTCCATCACCGTCACACTGACCTCCTCAAATTCACTCCATCAGTGTCACACTGACGTCTTCACAGTCATTCCATCACCGTCACCCTGACCCCCTCACACTCCCTCCATCACGACCACACTGAGCTCCTCTCACTCAGTCTGTCACCATCAGCGTCACGTCCTCACACTCACTCTGTCACCATCAGCCTGACCCCTTCACAGTCACTAAAGCACTGTAAACATGACCCTCTCAAACTCTCTCCATCACCGTCAAACTGACCACCTCACAGTCATTAAACTGACCTCTTACACTCAATCCATCAATATTACGCTTACCCCATCACACGCAGTCACCATCACCATGAACGCATCACAGTCACTCCGTCACCCACAACTTGAACCCCTCATCCCTGCCACCCTGCCGAACTCCTACTCTCACCCTCACCATGACACAAACCTTCTCACACTCACGCCATCAACATCACCCTGACAGTCCTCACAATCCATCCCTGAGCATCACACCGACTCGCTCACATAAATCCACCACTGTCACCCAGGCACCCTTACATTACTCCATGACCGTCACTCAGACACCCTCACTCTCACGCCAAAACAGTTCCCCTGACCCACTCACCATCACTCCATCACCATCACGCTCACTCCCCCGGTTATCCTGCCACTGATAAGCTCACTCCCCCAGACATTCTCCCACATCATATTCACTGCACCACACACTTCCTCACTTTCTCGCTCACTTCCCAACACACACCCTCACCATTACGCACGTATACCTGTATACTGCACAACTTTCACACTCACTCCACAGCACACACCAGGACTGCCACGCATACTCCCCCAGCATCTCACAACATCATGCTCAATCTCCGGAAAATCTCCCACTGTTATGCTCTCTCCCTTGCACAGTGGTCCACTGTTATACTCACTCGCCTGCCCTCACACTCACTGCAAAATACAGACCCTCACCATCATACACACTACCCCGCACACTCTGACACTGTCAAGCTCATTCCGCTGTGCAACTCCCCTTTCATCATAGTCACGCTGCACAAAATCCTCCCTCACTGTCATCCTTAATGTTATGCATATTCCCCTACCAGCACGCTCACTGTCCTGCACAAAACCCCACTGTCACGATCAATCTCCTGTACACTCGCCACCGTCATTAACACTCCCCCATATGCCCACCCACTTCATGAACATACTCCCACATGTACCACCAACATCTAGATCACTCTCCCGTGAAGTCATCTTCACGCCGACTTCCTCCCCATACACACCCACTGAAATGTTCACGATCCCGCACAACCCCATCATCATAGTCACTCATCCAATCATTCCCCTACCGTCGTCGTGCTCAATTTCCTGCACACACCGCGAACATCACATTCACACATCTCCCATATACACACCATTACCAGAATTACTCCAGCACATACACACACACCCATGCACACCATCCAAATCGCCCACACTCCTGCGTACATACCCCCATCATCACTCTCACTCCTCGGCACATTTTCTCACCGTCGCTGTCACTCCTTGGCACACTCCAATACTGACACGCTTCCTCGGTAGCTTACACTCAGTCCCCCACCGTCATGCACATCATTACACTTATTCCTCTGCACACTTCCCTGCCATCACGCTCACTCCCCGTCATACACCACAACCATCACGCTCGCTCCCCTGTCCACTCTTTACTGTTACAGTCACTCTATCGCTCACTGGGCTACAGTCACACTCACACCACTCCACTGAGACACACACTCCGCCACCATCATTCTCACTCAACTGCACAAACCTCCACCATCGTGCTCACTTCCCACAAACTCCCACACCGTCATAATCACTCTCCCAGACACTCTCCCATCGCTACGTTTACACTCCCGCAGACTCCCCCACCATCACCCTCACAACCCTGACACAATCCCCTTCTATCACGCTGTCTTCCGCGCACTCTCCTAAAATGTCATGATAACTCCCCTGCACATTCCCTACCATCACGTTCAGTCCCCCATACTCTTCCCCACAGTTACCCTGGCACATTCCGCCACCAACACGCACACTCCCCTGCACACTCCCCCATCCTAACGCTCCTTCCGTGCAAAATGGACAACTATCACAGTCACTGTCCCAGTGACACGCTCACTTCGCTGCACACACTCCAACTAACATGCTGACTCCCCTACATTATTGGGTCAAAAACAATGACTGCAGATGCTGGAAACCAGATTCTGGATTCGTGGTGCAGGAAAAGCACAGCAATTCAGGCAGCATTCGAGGAGCATTAAAACCGACGTTTCGGGCAAAAGGCTTCATCTGGAATACAGAGAAGTGGATAGAGGATTGAGTTGAGCGTGACAGAGCGGGATTGCACAAGTGTTTGAGTCAGAGGGTGGAGGAGAGTGCGGGCGAGGGTACATTACGGTGCGGTGGAGTGTTGGAGAGTGTGCGTGGCCGTGTGGGAGAGTATACGGAAGTTTGCCTGACAATGTGGGAGTGGGCGAGAGATTGAATGTGATGTTCATGGATTTGTGGCTGTGCAAACGTGACGGTGGATCTGTATTCCTGATGAAGGGCTTTTGCCCAAAACGTCGATTTTACTGCTCATCGGATGCTGCCTGAACTGCTGTGCTTTTCCAGCTCCACTAATCCAGAATCCCCTTTACTATTCCCCACCGTCACTCTGACTCGCCAGCACACTTATCCCGACACACTCACTCCACACCTCACTCCCCCGCCGTTACTCACACTGGCCGTGAAATCCCCCAATGTTGCGCTCACTCTTCCACATATTCCACGACTGACACATTCAACTTCTGCACACTCCCCCCACCGTCACTCGAACTCCCCTGCTCTCACCCCACCATCATGCTCATTCCCCCACACATACCTCCACCGGCATACTCACTCCAAACCACACTCAACCACCATCATTCCTCCTCCTTCGCACACTACCCCTCCATCTTGCTGTCTCCCCACTAGAGTCCTACATTGTCACGTTCTCTCGCCCACACACACTCCAACTACTACATTCACTCCAATGCACAATTGTCCAATGATACAGTCACTCCCCCACTGTCTCACGCACTCCCCGCACACAACAACCATCGCACTCACTCCCCCACACGCTACCTCACCATCATGCGCAAATCCCCACAGGCTACTACACAGTCATGCTCATACCCCTGCAAACACACCTCCCGTCACTCCCACTCCTCTGCTGAGTCCCCCAACATCACACAGTCTCCGTCATACATTCCCCACCGTCAGCTTCACTACCCCACGTACTGCACCATTGTCATTCTCACTCCTCCATAATAGCCCACCGTCGCGCTCATTCCCAACACATAGCACCACGGTCACACTCACTCTTCCACAAAATCTCCACTGCCATGTTCTCTTCCCAGACAGTACCTCACTGTCATGCTCATTCCCCCACACATTCGCATAACGTCATGCTCAGTCCCTGCACTCAAGACCACAAACACCCTCACTCCCGTGCACACGAGTCCACCACCAGGCTCACTGCCCCCCCCAATTCCTCCAACTTCAACCTTCTCCCCTGTTCAATACCCGAACGTTATGGTTGCTCTCAAGCACACAGTCCCACAATCACAATCATCACTCCGTACCGTCACGCTCACTCCACTGCATTCTCTGCACCGTCAGGCTAACTGCCCCATAGATTCCTCTGCTGTTTTGCTCACTGCCCCGTACACTCTTCCCTGTCAATTCCCTTCTTCACACAATCCTCCAATATCACACTTGCTCCCCGCTCATTGTCCACTATCAGACTCACGTCCCTGCAAACTCACCTACCATCACTCTCACTCCTCCACAGAGACCCCCAACATCACGCATACTCTGTCACACATTCCCCACCATCAGGCATCCTCTCACACAGATTACAGTACTGTCACGCTCACTGTCCTCAAACACTCCCAGCGTCACACTCACGTATCCGAATACTCCCCCACCATCACACCTTCTCCTGCAAACGATTTCACCATCGCACTCACTCCCGCACACACTCCTACACCATCAGTTTCCCTTCCCGACACAATCGTTCAAAGTCTTAATAACTCCCCCACACACTACTAACCATCACACTCACTCATCCATATTTTACCCAACGTCAGTCACTCCCCCCACTCAATGCACCACTGTACTTGCACTCTCTGTCCCCGACGCACCTATCTCGCCGTTATGCTCACTCCACACACACTCTCCCACCGTCACTCCCACTCCCCATACACTCCCAAAAGTTACCCTCACTCCCACGCAGTCACGCCACCATCACACTTGCATCCAAACTATCTATCCCATCATCATGATCACTCCCCCCCACACACACTCCACACCCCATCATGCACTCACCCCTACACACTCCCTGAGCATTACTTGTCTGGAGGGACAGTCTTATGAGGAACGGCTGAGATACGGCTTGTTCTCATTGGAAAGAAGAAGGCTAAGTGGGGATATGGTCTCATTGGAAAGAAGATGTCTGTAGGGCGATTTAATAGAGACATACAGGATGTTCAGGTGATTAGATCAGGCAAAAAGTAGAAACCTTTTCCGAGGTTGATGATGTCAGCTTGTATGAGAGGGCAAAACTACAAATTAAGGGATCCTAAATTTAAGAAACATGTCAAGGGCAGGTTGTTTATTCAGAGAGAGCTAAGGGCGTGGACTGCCTTACCTGCTGATGTAGTTAAACAATCCTTTGATGAGCACATGGATGATGACTGTATAGTGTAGAGGGACGAGCTGAGAATAGTTCATAGGTCCGTACAACATTGACGTCCGTCGGGCCTGTTCTGCGCTATATTGTTCTATGATCTATGTTCTCTGTCCCATCTCACTCGCTACGCCGCTCACACGCCCGCCATCGCACTTATTCCCCGACACACTGATCGACAGGCATGTTTACACAGCCGCAAATCCATCACCTTCACATTCACTCTCTCGCCCACTCCCACATTGTCAGGCAAAATTTCATATACTCTCCCACACGCCCATGCACACTCCCAACACTCTTCGGCACCGTAATGTTCCCTCGCCCGCACTCTCCTCCACCATCTGACTCAAACACTTGTGCAATCCCACTCTGTCACGCTCACACCCCCGGACTCTGCTCAACCGTCACACTCACTCCCCATCTACTCTCTGGCAGTCAGGCTCGCTCCCCCATAAACTCCACCACCGTCAAGCCACGTAGTCCACACACAAACCCCACCGTCAGTTGTATTCCATGCACACTCACACACGGTCGCACTCACTCCTACACCATCATGCTGAATCCGCTCAAACCACTTACCATCACGCTCACTCCAGTGCACACTGTCGGACCATCACGCTCACTCCCCTATTCACTATTCCAGTGTCACCCTCACTTCTCCAGACACTCCCGCCGTCACACTCACTGTTCCGACACTTCCCAGAAATTAGAATTTCTCACCTGCACCCTGCTCCTCAGTCAGGCTCACTGCCCGTACACACCAGCAACCTCACACTCATTCCTCCACACACTTCCCCACCGGCACAGGTTTTCCCTGCAAAGTTATCCACTGTCACACTCACTCCCACGCTGGCATGCTCTCTCCCCTGGAACGAAAATACTCTCGTGACCCACCGGCACAGTCACCACCTTACAAGCTACTCTAATTTCACGCTCACTCGACCGGACACTTCCTCAGTGTAAAAACTATTCCCCCATACTCTCTGCCACCGTCGCAATCTCTCACTCTCTCACTCTCTCAACCAAACACTCCTCCAAGGTCATGCGCTCTCCCTTCAAACTCCAACATCGTCATCCACACACATCTAGACGCTACCCCGCCGTCACCCTCGCTTCACTGCTGACTCCCCAACCGTTACGCTCACTACCCACTCACTCCTCCACCATCAAGCTCAAGCACAGCAGACTGCCCCACCGTCACAATCACTCCCCCGCTCACTCTCCTACTGACATGCTCACTCCCCAAAACACTCCCACAGTGTCAGAACCACACACATCTCCTTTCTGTTAAGTTTTCACCTCTGCATACCTCAGACTGTCACCCTTACTCCCCTATACTCACCACCTCTGTCACATTCACTGCGCAACACTCTGACCAATGTGACACTCACTCTCCTGCGTAAACACACACCATTATGCACACTCCCCCGCACATCCCCGTCTGCCACGCTCACTTCTCTGCACACTGCCCGCTCTCGCTCACTCACCTGCAAACTCCCCAAATGTCATGATCACTCTCTGGCATACACTCACACCATCATTCTCACTCTCCCACATAAAACCACTGTCACACTCAGTGCCCTGCAGACACCCACAATATCACACTCACTCCCCCACATTCACCCCCACCGTCATGCCCACTACACTGAACATTTTGCCACCATCAAGCTCACTTCCCCACACTCTCACCCACCCTCGTAATTACTGCGCTGCACACAGCCCCAACGCCACTCTCACTTCCTTGCACACTCGCCCACTGTCACGTACACCTACCTCCACTGTCCCCCACCGTGAATCTCATTGCCCGTACTGACTCTGACGTGCCCAGTCACCCACAGATTCTCTCAGCATGGCATTCACTTTCCCCACGCACTTATCCACCGCCACTCTCACTCCACAGCACTCTTGTCCTCTGTCATGCTTACTTCCCTGCATATGCCACACTAACTCTCCCGCACACGCCCCCACTGTTGCGCACACTCCTCCTCTGTCATGTTGTCGCCCTGCCATCATCCACCAGCATCAACTTCAGTCTTCTGCACTCTCAAACATTAGCCCGCTCCCTTCATCATACACTGCCACATTGTCACATTCACTCACCCGCACACTCCCCCAGAGACAGGCATTCTCCTCCACACCATCCTTTTGTGTCATACTGACTCTTCTGCCCACTCCACTCAATATCACTCCACAGCACACTATTCTACCATCTCGCTCACCACCCCAGACAAACCCCCACTGTCATACTCTCTCCCACATCGTTATGGTCATTGCCCCGACACTACCTACAAGCGAGCTCACTCCCCTGGGCACTTGCCCACTTCCCCACTGTCATGTCTACTCTCTGCAAACTCCAACAGGCATTACTCACACCCCTGTGTACTCTGCCCTACCGTCACTCTCACACCCCAACACACTTCCCCGCTATTGCATTCACTCCACAGACACTCCACCACCTGCACTCTCACTGACGAACACACTCCCCCACGGTCCCACTTGCTCCTCCACCTCGCTCCCACCGACACATTCACTCCCCCGCACTCTGCACCTCTGAAACTCTCGCGTTCCTGCATACTGGCCACGGTCACACTCACTCTGCTGCAGACACTCATACCATCATTCTCACTCTCCACATACCAAACCACTGCCACACTCACTGACTTTCACACTCCCGCAGTGTTACATTTACATTCCCACCCTGCTCACTCCGCCACATACTCATGCACCATCATGCACACTCTCCTGCACACACTCACACAATTATCCTCACACCCCACAGACCAAACCTCTGTCACATTCACTGCCCTACACACAACCCCAATATCACTCCCCTCCACTGCCCACTTCGCCACTGTCACTGTCGCTCCACCACACACAGCATTACTGTCAACCTCATGCCTCTACATTGTCCCCCACCGTCGCACTCGCTTTTCCCGCATGCTCCACAACTGTCACACTCACTCTCCCGCACCCACTTACACCATCATGCTTACTCTCCCACACACACCCACCGTAATGTGCACTTCTCTGCACACTTCTCTTCTGTTCCGCTCACTCCCCTTCACAATCTCCCACTATCACTCTCACTCCCCACACACTCCACACCTGCTACATTCACTCTCCCACATGAACTCACATAATCATGTGCACTCCGCACACACTCCCCCATCATGACACTCTCCCCCACGCACATTCCCCCACCTTAGCTCTCTCTTATCCCATAAACACCCGACCACCACTCTCACATCCACACACACTCACCCACTGTCGCGTTGACTCCCCAGCCCAATCCCCAACTGTCACGCTTTCACCCCAATTCACTCCTCTACCATCTCTCTCACTCCTCAACACAATCCCCTTTGGCTCTCTGACTCACCTGCTCACTCCCCCACCGTCACCTTTTCTGCTCCGCATTCTTCCCCACCGTCACGCTCACCCCCACACGCACTCGCCGACTATCACACGTTCTTTCCGTATGCTCTCCCACAACATCACTCTTACTACCCCACACACTCCCTCACCGTCACTCTCACTATCCAGCCGACTTCACCACCATCATCCTCACTCTCCCACACACACATCTGCACTGCAACCTGCTCACTACACTATTCCTCATAGTCATACTCACTTCCCCGTACTCTCCACACTGTCAATCTCACTACCCCGTGCTCTCTGCCACCATCATACTCAGTCCCTCACACAGTCTCCAACATGAAACTCCTTCCTCCATCACTCTCCCACTTTCGTAATCACTTGCCCCGCGCCCTCCCGCACTATCACTCTCACTCGCCCACTCACACCCCCATCATCACTCTCAGTACTCAGCGCACACCCCTCTCTCATGTTCTCTCACCCGCACATCCCTCACCATTATTCTCACTCCTGTGCAGTATCCTCTTCTGTCATGCTCATTCGCCCACACACTGCGACACTGTCACATTCACTCTCCCACATGCTCCCCCGTCATCACACACGCACACACACACCTCTTCACAGTCCACTCTGTCACATTTAATCCTCTTCATATTCCCCTACCATTACCCTCACTCCCCACACATTCTCCAACTGTCACACTCACTTTCCCCCTTCTCTTTTACGCCAGCATGCTCACTCCCCAACAGACCAAACCATTGTCACACTCACTGCCCTGCAAACGCCGCCACAGTCATACTCAATGTTCCATACACTCTGCCACCATGGCGCTGACTCCCCTGCACAATTACCTACCATTTTGCTCACGTGCCCGCACACCACGTCTCCGTCACTCTCACTGCCCTGCACGCGGTCCCCCAACGTCATTCTCACCTCTCCTGCACACTTCCCCACTGTTACTCTCACTCCCATGCACACTTCCCAACTGTCACGGTTACTCCACCAGATACTTCGCCACCGTCATGCTCAGTTCCACCACACGCTCCACTACCGCCACTGTCACTCCCCCACGCACACCCCCACTATCACTTTCACTTGCCCATACACTCTGCCACTGTCACGCTCTCTCCCCAGCACAATCCCCCCAAATTACTCTCACTACCTTGCTCACTCTCCCACTGTCAGCTTCATCCCCACAGACTCTCGTCTAACGTCACCAACTGTCCACTGCACACTCTGTTACCGTCATGGCTCAAAATCCCGCATACTACTCCACCCTCATCCTCTAAATCCCGCACACTACCAACCATCACACCTACGCCCCATCTGCGTTGTCCATCGTCACGCTCAGTCCAACGAACGTTCCCGTACAATCATTCCCTCTTCACCACACACACTCCAGCATCACGGACACTCCCCAACACATTCCCCAAGTGCAACCAATCACGCTTACTACCCCACAAACTCGTCACCATCACTCTTAAGCCCCCACTGACTCCATTACCATCATGCTCACAACCCCACACACTCCCCCACTGTCACACTCACTTCCACACACTCTCACCCACCGTCACGTTCACACTGTCACTCACTTCCTCAAATACATGCTCAATCTCCGGCTCACTACCCACCATCACGCCCAGTCCCCCGCATAGCCCCTGCTGTGGCATTCACTCCCACCGTTATGCTCACACCGCCTCTCAATTCACCAACTTCATGTTCACTCCCCGACTGTTACTCTCACTCCCACATACACACACCCACAATCACACTCACTACCGCCGCACAGCTTGGCACAGTGAACCTCACTCCCCCACACACTGCCCACCATCATACCCGCTCATCCCCACACTCACCCACCGTGACCCCCACTGCCCTGCATTATACTGTCACTCTCGCAAACCGGTACACTACCCCAATGTGACACTCACTCCTCAACATGCTCCCCCATCAGACGACTCAACAACCCAGACACATCTCTTCCATTACTCCCACTCTCGCGCAGCCTCCCCGACCACCGCACCCACTCCCCTGCACACTACCCATCACTACCCTCACTCCCGACACACACACTCACCATCACACATTACCGGTACACAGTTTCCCACAGTGAAAGTCACTCCCCCACACACTGTCCCACCATCATACTGACACACCATCACAAGAACACACCGTCACCTCTACTGCCCTGCATCAAACTGTCACTCTCACAAACCTATATATTACGCCAATGTGGCAGTCACTCCCCAACACGCTCCCCACCGCAGCACCCACTCCCCGCGGTACACGATGACTGTCACACGCACTCTCACGCACCGTCCCCCACAATCACACTCACTCCCCTATTCACTCTGCACCACCATACTCACGTTGACACAGTCCCCAACATCACACTTACATCCACCGTACGCACCCCGCACTGTTTCTTCAACTCTCCTGCATTCCCCCCACCCTCACTCTGGCTTTCCAACTCATTCTGCCACCATCACTGTCACTACCTGCGGATTGCACCACCGTCACTCTCACTTCATCACACACTCTGCCACCATCACTGTATGTCCCCTGCACAACCTCCCACCACTATGCTCACTCCCGTGCTTATCCCCCACCATCAGACCCTCTTCTGCAGTCTTTCATCCACAACATTCCTCACAGTCATCACCATCATACTCAGTCCGATGCTCAATACCCCATAGTCACTTTCACTACCATACACAATGCTCAGTCATCACTCTCAACCCTCACACACTCGCCCACTATCACGCTGTCTCCCTTGCACAGTTCCCGTACATCAGCCCCACTTCCCGCATATCATCCACTATCACGCTCACTTTCCATCACACACTCCTACCCTCACGGTCACTCCCCATCACAGTACCCCACGATCGCTCATACTACCAACTATGCTCACCACCATTACTATTGATGCCCTCTACACTCTCCCATTATCACACTTACTCTTCACACTGCCCACTACTGGCAGTCTCAATTCTCCTGTCATTTCATCACTGTCATGCTCACCCCTTCGCACTCTCGCCCACTACCTCACACACTCAACTCGCATTCCCCCACCGTCATGTTCAATCACCCAAACCCTCTCCCACCGTCATACTACCTCCTCAGCACACGCCCCGACTGTCACCCTCATTCCCCTGCACAATCCCCAACAATCACCCTCATTCCCCGGCATGCTCGCCCACCATCTCACTCACTACCCTGTTCAATCCCCCACCGTCGTACTTCCTCTCATGCACACCCACCATCATGCCACTCCACCGGGCACTTACTCTAACTGTGACACTCGTTCGCCCACATTAGACCACAACGTCATATTCACTCCCGAGTACACTAATCCACCGTCACGTTCACTTGCTTAGACACTCGCCCAATGATACACCCATTGCACCACACTCTCCCCAACTCTAACTCCCACTTGCACGCATACTCCCACATAGTCTCAGTAACTCCCCCTCAAGCTTCCCCACAATCACACTCACTCGCTGGGCACTCACCCACTGTCACAAAAAAACCCTGGACACTCCACAACCATCACACTGTCTCTCTAACACACTCACTGAATGTCTCGCTCACACTCCCCCAGCCTCGTGCTCAGTTGCGTGCACACTTCCACAGCATCACGCTCACTCCCGCGCACATTTACCCACTGTCACACTCATTACCACGCGCAACCCCCCATCATCACTCTCACTACTCTGCCACGCTCACAGGACTGCATACTCTCGCACTGTCATGAAACCATCCCTGCACCCTTTCTATTGGTCCCCTGCACCAACCCCGCAGTCACACTCACCCACTCAAACTAGAAACCCACACACTCAACCCATCACACTCGAGCACCTTCATGCTCACTCACTCGTATCCACACCACCATCACACACACTCCCTAACATGCTCCAGCAGTGTTGCACTCAAGCCCACACACACTTCACCACTGACAATCTCATACCACGACTCACATTCCCAAACTCATGCTCACTCCCCCTCACACTCCACCACTGTCACTCTCACACTCTGCACACTTCCCCACCATCATGTACATACCCACTCTTACTCTCATTCCGCCGCACACTCACCCAATGTCGGACTCACTTCCCTGCACACTTACCCACTGTCACACACACCTCCTCGCACACTCTCACACCGTCATGATCAGTGCCTGGCACAAGCCCCCAACGTAATGCCCCCTCCCCTGCACGCTCCACACTGACAAATGTACTCCCCTCGCACGTCCCCACTATCAATCTCACTCCCCGCTCAGTCCCTCAGTGTCACACACACCACTGAACTCACTCCCCTGCGCACGACCAAACTGTCACATTAAACTCCCCATCCTCCCCACCATCATGCTCACTGCCCGCACATCAACTCACTGTCACAATGTCTCCCACACACAGAAGCCCACCATCACGCCCCCTCTACTAGGCACTCCCGGAATGTAATCCTTACTCCCATGCACACATCCCCACGGTCACGCTCACTGTCTCACACACTATTTCAATATTGCACTCACTTGCATCCACAAATACCCACGGTAAATCTCACCTGCTCACATACTCGGGCACCAAAACACTCACTCCCCCACACACTAACCCACCGTCACACTCACTCCAGCGCACTCACCCCCACCGTCACACACATCTCCTGCACACTTCTCCACCGTCATACACATCTCCTGCACACTCCCAATTCGCACCAGTACTCTCTCGCACACCAACCAACATCCGATTCACTCTCCTGCTCTCCACCCCACTGTCACACTCATTCTCCTGCACACTCCTCCAGACTCATGCTCACGTCTGCTTCACACTATTGCACCGACATGCTCACTGGCCGCACTCTCCCCAGCACCAGACTCACTTTCCCACACCAAACTCACTATCATGCTCACACCACACACTCTCCCACTGTCACGCTCACACATCCACACACTCCTCCACCATCACGCTCACTCCCTCACACACTCTCCCACTGTCACATTTAGAAACTCACACTCTCCCGCTTGTCACACTCACCCCCCTGCACGCACTCCCACTATCATAATAACACGCCTGCCCACACCAACATCATTCTCAGTCCCCACGTATCACCCCACTGTCACATTCACTCTCGCACACACATCTCCAAATTCGTCCTCTTCCCCCACACATTCCCCCAGCGACACGCTCACTCCCTTGCACACTCCCACTGTCATACTCATGCTTCCACACATTCCCACGCTGCCATGCTCACTCTCCCACATCACACTAATGTTCCAATCAATACCCCGCACGCTCCTCACCGTCACACTGACTGCTTTTCACACTGCCCCAACGTCTTGCTGACACCCCTGCACAGTCCCCTACCATCATTTCACTCTCTCGCACACTTCCCGTCATCATGCTCACACCACAGTTGCACTCACTCCACCGCCCAGTGCCTATTATCGAGGGCCACCTCCACACACTTCCCATCATCATGTTGACTCATCCACACACACCTCACCATTATGCTCACTTTCGCGTTCACTCCCTCCATTTTCTCGCTTAATCCTCTACATACTCCACTACTATCTCATTAACTCCGCTGCACTCTTCCCATTGTCAGGCTAACTACACTCACCCCACCCCACCATCAGGCTCGCTCCACTGCACTACTCCACAACTTACTGCTAACTCCCCTGCAATCTCCCTCACTCTCACACTCACTGCCCTGCTCTCTTAATCCTCCTGACGCTCTCTCCAGCGCACAGTCCTTCTGTTTCATGCTCACTGCCCTGCAGACTCCCCCGCAATCTTACTCACTCCCTGCAAACTGAACTACCATCATGCTCACTCCACCGCACACTTGCCCACAGTCACACATATTCCCCACCGTCAATCTCAGCGCCCCACACAAACCCTCACAATCATGGACACGCTGTTGAATAAACCCTAGTGTTACTCTCACCCGCCCATCACTCAATCACTGTGACTCTCACTACCCTCCACACTCTCCAAATGTCACGCTCATGCCCCCGCATTCTCCCCCACACTCATGCTCACTGCCATGACATTCCCCCACTGTGCCACACTGTCACACACAGTCACCTACACAATGCTCCACCATCACGTTCACTTCCCCGTACAATTTGGAGTGGGGAAATCCAGAGCTGAAAGCAAGGACAGAGGGAATTAAACCCAACTCCTGACCAATGCCCCGGTGCCCAGCCCTTCTTTGAAATCCAGGACTTGGGGCTGAGTCGGTCTCTCCAGCTCATCTCCTTCAACACAAAGACAAACAATATTTGTTCACTCTGCTGTGTGGCACTATTTAATGAGTTGCGAGATACATTGAAATGTGTCCCTATAACACTCCGATGGGGTAAGGTTGGACAAACCAGCGCTATCCTCAGTCCGTTACCATAGGGACTGACTGCTTCATCGCTGAAACATTGAATTGAAATAAGAAAATCCTGGGTGGATTGATTGATGAGCGTATTTTATTAATTGATGAATTTGGGTAAAGGGATATTTCAGCACATTCACCAGCTGCTGTCTGAACTTAGTCTGGGTCACCACATAAATAATACTGTTTGTGCAGCAACTGAGGAGCTGCAGCATGAATCCCAGTATCGCGCACAAAGTAATCTAGATACACAGACCCATGCCCAATATCCCATATCCGTTTCCATATAGAAAACACAATTAACGTTGACCATAATAGAATGAAATTGGCCGAGATCGCAAACATTAAAATGATGGATTTTCTTCGATTCCTCATTTCTGTGTCAGATTGAGCAACCCCATTGATGTGAGCACGCAGTCTTCTGCGGACCATGCTGGTCACGAAAATGTGTCTGACAGTGAAAACGTTGAGTAGAAGAATCAGGACAAATGGGAGAGTCGGAGTCAGAATGTGATGGAGGAACTCGATTGCGGCCCAGACACGGGAGGATCGAACAGCGTCTGTGATATCACAAAAAAGGGGGTGTTCCCCAGCATATATCGACTTGTGACCATAAAATACTGGAAAATGTTCTTTAAACAGCTGAGCACAGTCACTGTTCCCAGAACGACAGCCGCTGTTTTCTCATTGCAATATTTACTTTTCAGCTTCTGGCAACAAATGGCCACACACCGATCAAAGGTGAAAGTGACGGTGAACCAGACAGAAGAGTCAGTGGCTGCATAAAGCAGAACAGCGTGGATATTACACACGTGGATGGATCGCCTCAGGAAATAAAACTCTTCCCTATAAACAATGGGAATGTGTCTCATTATCAGGTCGAGGATAATGACCAGTAGATCCGCCACTGCCATAGCCCCCAGGTAACGTCTAACACATGGCGACAATCCACAATCTTTATAAAGCAGGACGCAGATCGTCATTACGTTAACTGTAAGGAAGGAAAAGGAACATCATACACTTCAGACTTGAGGTAAAGTGACCAGTTTGATTGAGGACCCAGTGAGATTTTCAATATGTCATTGTATTCAGAGATTTAATAAAATAATTGGAGCTCAAGTAACCAATGGGAAGGTCTGACGTACTGAACAAAATGTCATAAAACACAAGAATCCATTCCTCTCCAAACACAGAGAGACACATCTATAAGAACAGATGGTTTTTCAGAACATTCTTACACACTCGATCATTCGAGAGCAGACAGAGACCACTTCTTTCCATTTCCCAATACGGAGCGTGAAAAGTTGCTCTCCTGAAGGATTATCGCCCAGTTCCTTGTAGACAAACAGTGTTTGGAAACTTCTATATTTTTCCCCAATTGTGGTCTATCCTGTGTCGTGAAAAAATATAAATTCAGGGAAAATGCATTCATCTCTTTAACTACCTCAGTGGACTTCGGAACAGTGGCACCACCTCCCGCGAACGGGATCTATTCCTTCGGGATCGAATTGCTTATTAAATTCACTGACGTCCGGCCGTTCACAAGTATTGTCTGGGATATAACTTTCTGGGAAATGTCGGGTTATGAATGTTGGGTACAGAATGCTCCGGGGAATGTCAGTTATAGAATGTTGGGTACAAAATGTTTTGGGCAATCTTCCGCGGCTGCACCGGCATCATCCCTCACCTTTTCCTTCACTGCATCGATGACTGTATAAGCCCCACGTAACGTGAGGTGGTTGAACGGTTCACCAACTTCACAAACGCATTCCACTCGACCTCATGTTCGCCTGGATCATCTCAGACATCTCCCTCCCCTTCCTGGACTATCTCGGACTCCTCCTTCTCTTTCATAGACGATTTTAGACAGTACACTAACCTTCAAGGATCATATCCAACACCTCCCTGTCCTTCATGGACAATCTTTAACATCTCCTTTCCCTTCCAAGACCATCTCAGACATTTCCTTATCCTTCTCAGACCATTTTGGACATCTCATTCCCTTCCTGGGCAATATTGGACATATCCCTCCCCTTCCTGGACCAACTCAGACAGCTCACCGCCTTCGTGGACAATTCTGGACACCTTCCCCCCCCGCCCCTTCGTCGACCTTTGCAACTCCATCTCAATCTCTAGCCACTGACTAACCACGGACACCCAATATAGGCCTACTGACTCCACAGCTATCTGGACGACACCACCTCCCATCCTAACTCCTCTGAAAACGCCATCTCTTTTTACCCAATTCCTCCGCCTCCATTTGTTCCCAGGATTATCATTTCTGGCATAGAATATACTAAATGTCCTCCTTTAACATGGATTACAATTTCCCACTGCACGTGGTTGATGATTCCCTCCAGTGCATCCTCTCCACTTACCGCACCTCCGCCCTCGAATGCCACCCTTCCAAACGCAGCAAGGATAGACTCCCCTCATCCTCAACTTCCATCCCACCTATCACTGTATACTTCACATTATCCTCCGCCAATTCAGCCAAATACAAACAGACCCCTACACGAGGTATTCTTTTCCGTCCCACTTCTTACAGTGTTCCAGAGATACCATTCCATCTGCAACTCCCATGTCAGTTGCACGCGCCCCACCAGAACGCACCCCACTCCTGGCACTTTCCACTGACACAGCAGAAGGTACAAAATCTGCGCCAACACCTCTCAATCAGCTCCGTGAAATGCCCCAAACGATCTTTCCACTTCCAACAGAAGTTTATCTCTACCTCCACAAATGTAATCTACTGTATCCATTGCTCACAATGTGGTCTCCTATACATCGGAAAGACAGAACGCCAACTTGCAGATCATTTCAGAGAACATCTCTGGGGCATATGCACCAACCAAACGCCACCGACGCTTGGCTGAACAGTTGCACCCCCACCTTCCAATCCACCAAGACCATTCAGGTCTTGATCCTTCTATATCACCATACTCTTACCACCCAAAGCCTGGAGAAAAAATGTCTCAACTTCCACCTTGGGACCCTGCCACCACACTGGATTAATATGAATGTCACCAGTTTCCTCATTTCCCCTGCACATCCTTATCCCATGACCAAGCCTAGAACTTGGAGCCACCCATCTTGACCTGTTCATCGACTGCCTACTTATGCGGTCCACCCTCCACTCCAACCAATCACTTCTCCCCTTCCTCATCTACCTTCGCATTATCAGCTACCTTCCCCAGTTCCATACCCACCCATTTTTCTCTCAGCACCCCGCCCACAAGTCTCATTCCTGATAGAGAGTGTATGCTTGAAAGGTCGATTCTCCTGCTCCTCGGATGCTGCCAGAACTGCTTTGCTTCTCCAGCACAACACTCCCGGTCCGGAAACAGTATGAGAGTTTCATACACACACAATTAGATCTGATTGATGAGGTTTCATGAAGACTCAATACCATTCCTGATTACATCTTGTCGCAACAACAGGACAGACACCACGGTGGGGACACCGGGGGATACGGTCAAGGAAGGAGTTACCCTGCATCCCCAAAATTGCTTCCAGAACCTGAGAAATATCACGGTTACAGTTCAAGACAGTCAAGTAAATTACCTGATGATGGACATCTCCTGCCCTCCATATCAAGACTTCGCAATAACTCAGATCCCCTCGATTTTGGAAATGAATCGAAGTCAGCTTTGAGGGTGACAAGGACACAAAACGCTCTCTGGGCGTGGGACTTCAATGTCGATCACCAAGTGTGTCTCCACTGACTCAGCATCTAGAGGCCTCAAATACACAGCAGCTAGACTGTGAGAAGTAAAGGAAGAACCAACAGGAGAGAAACTTCCTCACGAAACTACTTGTCACCGCTAGATCTGTCCCTAATATTATCTGCAGGAACAGCCAGCACACAGTCCTGGCAGAGGGAAGTCTCATCCTCATATTTAAGATACTGCTCACTATATTATGTGTTACTAGCACCTGTGAATCAAGGCATACCTTCGAAGGACCGATCAAATGCAAAGTGGGCATCATGAGGAACTGTGGGCCGTGTGCAGCTGCAGCATCAATGGCCTTCATTCCATCGTAAAGTCAGTATTCGGCTGTTCACTGATGATTCCAAAATGTTCAGCACCAGACACAACTAAATCAATACTGAAGAAGGTTATTCCACCTATCAATATTAAACATGTAAACAATGTGGCCTTTCAACCATTGGGGACTGTTACTCAGCAATTGGTGCAGATCTGTAAATCTCTCATGTCTGTTCCATAGGAAAGTGTTGGGCTCTCTCAGCCTTTCTAATCTGCAACATAGGAATACGTGGAGATTTGGTTCCTGAGGCGGTAGCAGGGATAAATTAAGGAGAAATTTATCAGTTTAACACAAAACATCGACTGCAGTGAGACAGTGAGCAATGCTGGGAGCACAGCTACTTGCAACTAAACCAACGTTTTAGATAAAT
The DNA here is from genome assembly GCF_037043375.1 of Chiloscyllium plagiosum. Lineage (NCBI taxonomy): Eukaryota > Metazoa > Chordata > Chondrichthyes > Orectolobiformes > Hemiscylliidae > Chiloscyllium > Chiloscyllium plagiosum. The sequence goes on from NW_028270167.1 coordinate 99,511,322, forward strand.
GGAACAAATATATTCTCACTATGTTTGGCAGTAAACTAAGTAATCAAGAGACGGTAGAGAGTCGCGAATTGGACAAGCAATTAACAAAAACCTGGCAGCAGCAATATAACGTGGGTAACCGTGAAATTTTGATTTTGTTTCAGGAACACTAAAAAGGCTGTATATTACATCAATGGAGAGAGATTTTGATGTGGGTGTTTGGCGCTGGGGACTGGTAATGTGTTTTTAATCGCGATTCAAGCGGATAGCCTTTATCCGAGAGAGCATCATTTCCTTCCATGTAGCGACTCGAAGACGATCTGAATGAAGGGGCTCCGGCTGCTGCCAGGACAGTTAGTATTCACCAACATGATGTACTGTGTATGGCTACACGGTAACATTAATGCAGTGAGAAACAGGGGGTCCAATCACAAGAATGAGAAAAAAATGCATTGTCAGATCAGCTGATATGGTTAATTATATCACATTGTCAATCCAGCAAAGAGAACCATTAGCCCAGAGGAGATATCTTTCAGCTCCGAAACTGTGTGAATCAAGCTCTTCGGGATGCAAACCAGAAATCTGCCGAGTGCAGAAAACTATGCAGACCACAGCAGTGCGTTAATCTACAAACCCGGACAAGAGAACTGTCCAACACGGCGACCTGTGCAGATCACAGCAGTGCATTCATCAAGAACACGGACTCGGTATCTGTCTAGCAGCGGGAGCTATGCACACCACAGCAATGCATTGATCTCAACAGCCGAACCAGATGACTGTCCAGCACCACGAGGTATGCAGACCACAGCAATGCATTGAGCTAGCGAACTAGATATCTGTCTAGCGCGAGGAGAGATGGAGTCCACAGCAGTTCATTGATCCAAAAAGCTGGATTAGGTGTCGGTCCAGCATGACACCAGTGCATTGTTCTGTAAACACGGACGAGATTATCTATCCAACACCAGAAACTGTACAGACCACAGTAGGACTTTCATCTGTCAACCCGAAATCGATATCTGACTCGCACTGGGAACTATGCAGACCACAGCAGTGCATTGATCTATAAAAGCAGACTAGATATCTGTTCAGCAGTGGGAACATTGCAGACCACAGCAGTGCATTGAACTATAAACTCGGATTAGATATCTGTCCAACACTGGGAGCTACGCAGACTCCAGCAGTGCAACTATATCCAGGCCTCTCTGAATGACGCACCCTGTAAGAGGTTCATGTGAATTTCATTTCATTTTCTTTAACTTTCAATTATTTGGATGTATGCTCCAAATTACAGTGAGAATTACAATGCTGAATGAAACGCAATGGCAGCAAAGGGGTCAGCAACGGCCATGTTCATCTCCTTCTATTCGTAACTGAGGGACAGAATCGGACAAAACAACTCTAAGTCTCTAAGGCATTTTTTGAAGAAAGAAACAGCCGTGAAATGTCCTAAAGATTTTTGCAGAGTCATAATATTCGAGCTGAAACTTCTCTTCTCTGCCCACATTTCGTTTATCTGATTTGCATTCTGTTTTCTGTTTGCAAACTTTTAACATTTAATGCAGGAGATAAGTCTCAGACCGGAGGCGAGGCCTCGAGACTTAAAGCACAGTGCAGTCTGGAGATGAGGCCGGGCGTTGTCTGTTGCCTGGGCCCAGTGTGGTCTGGAGACAGGGACCAGAGTTGTCTGGAAACTGGGCTTGGTCTGATCTGGACACTGGGTTCGGCATGACCTTGATACTGGATCCAGCTTGGTTTGGAGACTGGGCCTGGTTCGGTATGAATTCTGGGCTGGCAACACACTGGAGACCAGGCGCCTGGCATGCAGTGGAGTTTGGGCCTAGCACAGTCTGGAGACTGGGACTGGTGCAATCTGGAGACTAGGTCCAGCACGGTGTGAAGACAGGGCCTAGCATAGCCTGCAGATTGGGCCTAGCACGGTCCCGAGATTCGGCTCGACATGGACTGAAGTCTGAGTCTGTTGTGGCCTGACATCTGGGCCCAGCGCAGCCTGGAGACTGGGCCCAATGCAGTGTGGAGACTGGGCCGTCTACAGTCTGGAGACTGGCCCTGTCGTGATCTGGAGACTTGGCCTGGTGTTGTCCAGATATTCAGTGCTGGCCCAGACTGAGGTCGAAAGGCCTGTATTTCGAGTTCGTTCATTTTTACCTGATTATTCTTCTGCTGGACTTTCATTTTTGGTTCTTTCAATTTTGCATACAATACTATACTATCTGTACCAAGATTTCTTGCACCTGAACTGGCGCCATAAACAAAAAATATTGCAATCTTTTCACTGCACACATTAGAATGCACGTGACAATGAAGACAATTCAATTGAAACGTGTGAGAGTGACAGTCTTTGATGCCTTTTCCAAGCAATGCTACAGTGCCATGGCTCGTCCAGGAGAGGGTGGAATTACGTCACTTCAAAAGCCAGACGGAACAGACAGACAAAGAGAGATTGAGGGAGCGAGAAGGGACATTTTGGTTGCCCACTTCAATGGATTCACTCCCAAAACAACAGAATCGCAAATGTTCAGAGAAGCAAAGTTACACGCATTGCAGTAATACACTAACACACACACACACACACACACACACACACACACACACACACACACACACACACACACACACTCACACACACACACACACACACACACACACACACACAAATAAATATACAGGTATTTGGCGACATTTGGCCCCTCAAGCCTGCATTTACAATCAATAAGACCATGTCTGACGTGATCCAGGCTGCAACGTTATTTCCTCTTGGGAAATTGGGCAGGGCAAGGGACTGGGCTGTTAGAGTGAGGGCACATTAGGACCAGTGACTGTAAATCTATTTGTTCTGGAAATGGATAATCCTGGTCCACAAAATAAACGTTATTAATTGGGGTTAGATTCATTGTGATGCTACGAGGAACTTTAAAAACATGATTGGGAGAAGCTGGTCGCAAGTAAAAGGACGTCAGGCAAATGGGAGGCTTTCAAAAGCGAGATAGAGTTCAGGAAGAGCATTTTCCTGTCAGTGTGAATACTAATGCGAGCACGAGGAGAGGCAGCTTCAATCAAGTGAAACCCTCGAACATACAGTGTATAGGAGTACACATACCAGGGAAATGATGAGGGCAAAAAGGGGGCATGAGATAGCTTTGGCTGATAAGGTTAAGGAAAATGGAAAGATATACTAGAAGTAGATTAAGGGCAAAAAATAAATTCGTTCGAAACTATGACGCCTTCCAAATCAAACAGCCATTTATGTGTGGTTCCACAATGGACGGATTCAATTTATTAGCTTTATTGTCACATGTATTCACAAGAAGACAAGTCGCCACATGTGACGCAATCTTATGTGCCAAGTTCAACTCCCACTTCACACCCCCCGCAACGTACAGAATCTTGATACAAAGCGGGAAAAATACAGGAACACTGTTGCCAGTTTAAGAACAGTTCATAAGCACCTAGACAAACCGGGCCCACTGTCCTCAGAAGGACTCGGCCTCTCCCACTCCACTGCCTTACAGACTGTTCCTGCTCGATGGGTGAGATCCCACTCTGGGAAAATAAACGCTTCTTGCTATCCACGTTGTTTAGACCTCTCATGATTGTGAAGATCTCAATCAGGTCCTCCCAACCTCAATCTTTCTAATGAGAATAATCTTAATCTACTCAATCTCTCTTCATAGCTAGCGCCCTCCACGAAAAGCAACATCCCGGTTTACCTCCTCTGCACCGTATTGGAAGCATCCACTTCCTTCTGGTGACCGGAACTGTACGTTGTATTCCAAGTCCGGCCGAACTAAAATCCAATTAAACTGTAACAAGATCTGCCAACTCTTGTACTCAATGCCCTGTTCAGTGTAGGAAGGCTTGCTGTATGCCTTCTTGACCACTTTACTGACCTGCGTTGCCACCTTCAGAGAACAATAGACTTGTACACCCATGTCTCTCTGTAGGTTAATTTTCACCAGGACCTTTCCATTTACTGTATAGTTCGCTCCTGAACTGGATCTTCCAAAATGCATTAACTCGCATTTGCCATGATTGGACTCCATCTGCTTTTTCTCTGCTCATCTTCTGTATTCTGCTGTATTCTCTGAAATCCCCTTCACTACCTGCGACTCTACCAGTCTAAGTGCTAACTGAAAATTTGCGTTGTAGTGGTCCCAGCACGGATCCCTGTGCAACACAACTGGTGATAGGGCCCCATTTTGAGAAACACAGATCCACTTCTACTCTGTTTCCTGTTGCCCAAAATGTTATTTATGCCAATTGCTTGAACATTCTAGATCCCATGCAATTTCACTTTCTCCATCAGCCTACCATGTGGAAATTTTTCAAACGCCTTACTAAAGTCCATCTGAAGCCCTGTCGCCAACATTCAACTCTGTCACCTCCTCAAATAATTCCATTGAGTCTTAAATAAGCTTACCACAGTGTAAGAAAGAAATCCTTGAGGGGACAAAAAGCAAAAGCTCTGGTGATTTTGTTGTTGTAACGTGGACCGCATAATATCAGAGTGTTGGTGGTGCAGGAGAAAGCCAGATGGAGCACAGTTAAGATACTTGCACTTTAATCGATTTGCTCCTGCTCTGTGCCTCTTACCTGATCAAAGCACTCTCAAACAAATGAATTTCCGCTTTCTGGTTTGTATCATTTGATCTCTTCTGCTTCAACGTGTGCCTCTATGAAATCGTGAAGGCACAATCTGGGAAGATTTCCCAATAAGGCTCCTGCAATGCTTCCGTTGCCTGACTCTGTACTGGCATTTTAAATACAGTAGGCAGCATGCCTACCGATTAATCAGGTACATCATTTGCAAGGACAAATTGCATCACTGGAACTGAGATGTTTGCCCAGGACTCGAACCACAAATTCTCCCCTCTTCTCTGGATATTCTAGACTCACTTTATACAGCTGAGCAATTTCCCTGCCATGATTATTTGTTACCAGTACCTTTTCGGGCAATATTCCCTCAGGAGTAAAGATCTCGTCATCCTTCTGCATCACAGATTGTGAGGATCCGTTTTCCCTTAATATTGTAATCTCTTTATCTGCTACTCCGGGCTTATTTGAATAAACTCGACTGACCTTGCACTTCGTCCTCAATCAATCTCTGATACAGCTTTCTAGCTTCCATTGGGCTTTCTGTTATTTTGAATTGAAAAATGTGTTCCTGGAAAAACTCAGCAGGTCAGGCAGGATCCAAGGAGTAGGAGAATCGACGTTTAGGGCATAAGCCCTTCTTCAGAAATGAGGAGAGTGCGCCAAGCAGGTTCAGATAAAAGGAACGGAGGAGGGACTTGGGGGAGGGGTGTTGGGAATGCGATAGGTGGAAGGAGGTTAAGGTGAGACTGAAAAGGCCGGAGAGGGGGTGGGGCGGAGAGGTCGGGAAGAAGAATGCAGGTCAAGAAGGCGGTGCTGAGTCCGAGGGTTGGGACTGAGATAAGGTGGGCGGAGTGTAAATGAGAAAGCTGGAGAAATCTGCATTCATCCCTTGTGGTTGGAGGGTTCCTAGGCCGAAGATGTGGCGCTCTTCCTCCAGGCGTCGTGTTGTCATTGTCTGGCGATGGAGGAGGCCAAGGACCTGCATGTCCTTGGCGGAGAGAGAGGGGGAGATAAAATGTTCAGCCACGGGATGGTTGGTTGGGTTGATTCGTGCGGGTGTCCCAGACGTGTTCTCTGAAAAGTTCCGCAAGTTGGCGGCCTGTCTCCCCAATGTAGAGGAGGCCACATCGGGTGCAGCGGAAGCAGTAAATGATGTGTGTGGAGGTCCAGGTGAATTTGTGACGGATTTGGAAGGATCCCTTGAGGCCTTGGAGGAAAGTGAGGGGGATGGTGTTGGCACAAGTTTTGCATTTCTTGCAGTTGCAGGGGAAGGTGCCGTGGATGGAGTTGGGGTTGGTGGGGGCTGTGGACCTGACGAGGGAGTCGCGGAGGTAGTGGTCTTTCCGGAACGCTAATAGGGGAGGTGAGGGAAATATATCCTTGGTGGTGGGGTCTGTTTGGACGTGGCCGAAATGACGAAAGATGATACTATGTACCTGGAAGTTGGTGGGGTGGTAGGTGAGGACCATTGGTGTTCGGTCCTGGCCGCGATTGGAGGAGCGGGGTTCAAGGGTAGAGGAGTGGCAAGTGGAGGGGATGTGGTGGAGAGCATCGTCAACCACGTCTGGGGGGAAATTGAACTCTTTGAAGAAGGAGGCCATCTGGGTTTTTCGGTATTGGAAATGGTCCTCCTGGGAGGAGATGCGGCGAGGACAAAGTATTGCGAACATGGGATGGCGTTTTTACATGGGACAGGGTGGGAGGAGGTGTAATCTCCGTCAAAAAATCACCTCCACCTCTACACATATCATTTACTGCATCCGCTGCACCCGATGTGGCCTCCTCTGCATTGGGGAGACAGGCCGCCCTACATGTGGAACGTTCAAGAGAACACCTCTGGGACACCCGCAACAACCAACCCAAACGTCCCGTGGCTGAACACTTCAACTCCCCCTTCCATTCCACCAAGTACATGCAGGTTCTTGAACCCCTCCATCGCCAGGCCATGGCAACAGGACGTCTGGGGGAAGAGCACCTCATCTTCCGCCTAGGAACCCTCCAACCACAAGGGATGAATGCAGATTTCTCCAGCTTTCTCATATCCCCTCCGCCCACCTTATCTCAGTCCCAACCCTCGGACTCACCACCGTCTTCTTGACCTGCAATCTTCTTCCCGACCTCTCCGCCCCACCCCCTCTCCGGCCTATCATCCTCACCTTAACCTCCTTCCACCTATCGCATTCCCAACGCTCCTCCCCCAAGTCCCTCCTCCCTTCCTTTTATCTTAGCCTGCTTGACTCACCTTCCTTGTTCCTGAAGAAAGTCTTATGCCCGAAACGTCGATTCTCCTGCTCCTTGCATGCTGCCTGACCTGCTGCGCTTTTCTTGCAACACATTTTTCAGCTCTGATTTCCAGCATCTGCAGTCCTCACTCTCTCTTTTCTGTTATTTTCCCAACAAAACCTCCAGGCTTGTCTGATTTTCCTCCATCTGACTTTCTCCTACCCACCAAAACTCTGGTTTTGTGTGGTCCACTTTATTATAATGAAATAACCAGAGCATTTGAACTTCTTTGTCCACTTTAAGGGTTTCGTTTTGCCACTGTGGTAAGTTCTCCTTCTGATCTTCACTGAGGTCTACATTTCCCTTTCCAAATGCGGGTTTCTCTTTGTCCCAATTTCGACCCCTCATGAACGCCTTGTGGGCGGCACGGTGGCACAGTGGTTAGCACTGCTGCCTCACAGCGCCAGAGACCCGGGTTCAGTTCCCGCCTCAGGCGACTGACTGTGTGGAGTTTGCACGTTCTCCCCGTGTCTGCGTGGGTTTCCTCCGGGTGCTCCGGTTTCCCCCCACAATCCAAAGATGTGCAGGTCAGGTGAATTGGCCATGCTAAATTGCCTGTAGTGTTAGGTAAGGGGTAAATATATGGGTGGGTTGCGCGTTGGCGGGGCGGTGTGGACTTGTTGGGCCGAAGGGCCGGTTTCCACACTGTAAGTAATCTAATCTAAAAAAAAACAGAAATTTATTTTGATGAAGCAAATCGATGTTTTATGGAACAGCTCATAATCATCTTCCACTGCAGCTGATAACCTTGTTCTTTTAAATCTCTACTCTTCCACATGGCATTGCACTACTTCTTCACTAAGGTTACCTTCAGACTTTACCTCCAACCTTTTAAGCTGACTTCCCTCTTTCAGTGTCAATTTCTGACGTTCGAACGTTCTCTATTGTTCTCTCTGTTCTGCTGTTCTCTCTTTTTCTCTCTCTTCTGCTGTTCTCTTTTTACCCTTTCTTCTGCTTTAAATCGTAAATCAAACTGTTTCAATTCTGCTGCACTTTCCTTATCTCTTATCTCTAAATCAACCTGCAATCGATTTTTTGCCATCTCTCGAGATCCTGATGGTGTTTCCAGCAAATTTAAATGCTGAACTACTCCTGCAATCATCTCTCGTTTCCTCATAGAAGGAGACACCTCCAATCCCAATTGTCTGATGATTCCTTTAGCTTCGTCTTATTCACTTTGTGTAAACTTCCAAAGCTACTGCATCCACATCCAGAAAACCCCTGGCGACTGAAAAAAGCCATTGCTATCCCAAACGTTATCTAACCAACCAAACCAATACCCGAAACAAAATACACTACCGCCTACCATTCGCTGTTTGAAATATTTGAAACAGCTGCCAAACCATTACTGATCAGGCCCACCATTCAAACCATTCTTAAGCAGCAGCCCAGACGGTGGGTTTGCTATTTGTTTCGGTAAGCTGACAGTGAACATTACCCGGAGTAAGCTAGCTAGGTTCACTAACAAGGTTTAAAACAAAATACAATCACAACATTTCGCAATGAAACACAAAGAAAAGAATAAAGAACATCTACAGAACTCAGTCTATCCAAGCTGTACTGTATCATGTGCCGAATATGCACAACATTCTCAATAATCAAACAGTAAATACACAGAGCAAACAAATGAATGAAACAACAGTTTAACGGCCGAAGTTAGAAGGGCCGAAGGAGAATGAGTTTCACGCCTATTTCCACACAGCCTAGTGCGGAACTGATTCCTCCAAGACTTCAGTTTCTGGGACTGGCCACTCCGCTTTCATCACACAGGTCACTTCCAGGACATAAGCTTTGGCCTAAAGTCTAATCTGTTCAAAGTCAAGTCTCGCTTTATAGTCTATGGTTCATTGAGTAGAGGCTATCTCTACAGTCCACTATGCCTTCTCATCTAGCCCATTACACTGTCGAGTCACATTCAGGGATGTGTAGAGTAACACTATCTGAGGTTGCTAGTGTGCTGCTATTCATTGAGTACTCCCTTGTCTGGTTCCTTCTTTAAGTACATCACGTCATATTTATGACCATTACGTTCTATCTGCTAATGATCTGCCCATCTCTCTATTCCATCTGTATCGTCCTGTAACATAAAAATAAAATTTTCCTCACTGGTAAAGATGCACTTTCTTATCAGACCCGCACACGTCCTTCCACATTCACATTGAGTCATAAAGCCACAGAGATGTACAGTACGGAAACAGACCCGTTTTTCCCAACTCGTCCATGCTGACCAGATATTCCAACTCTGTCTAGTCCGACCTGCTAGCCCCTGTCCCAAAAACCTCCCAACCATTTCGCTTCATATACACATCCAGATGCCTTTTAATTGTTGCAATTGATAGAGTCATAAAGATGTACATCATGGAAACAGACCCTTCGGTCCAACTTGTCCCTTCCGACCAAATACCAAAATCCAATCTACCTACATCAATTATGAATGCCACAAATAATAAAGGACACAGAACTGATGCCTGTGGTACACCAGGGCACACTATTCTCCTGTCACAGAAACAGGCTTCCAACACCACTCTCTGTCTATTGCCTCTCAAACAATTTTGAAAGTAAATCAATAAGATACATTTGATAGCATGAGATTTTACTTGCAGTTTCCCATGTCGGGCTTTGCCAAAATCCTGCTGAGATACCATACAAATGAAATCCGTGATAAATTTTAATACAATTCATTCGGCATGACTTCCCTCTGATAAAGCCATGCTGACTATCCCTGAACATACATTGCCTGTCGAAATGGAGATCAATTTTATCTTTCCTACTTTTCTCCAATAGTTGCCTGAACAAAGAACTGATACTTAAAGACCTTTCGTTAGCTGGTCTATCTGCACCATTTTTCTGTAAAGTGCAACCACATCGGTCCTTTTCCTGTGGTCATATTCAACACATAATTTTGTCAGGGCCTTTCCTCCGTTGTCTCCAACAGCAGCCTGGGATAACACGCATTAAGCTATTTGCCCAATTTTATACCAGCTAAAACCATCAATCCCTAATTCAATCATAATCAGTCGGCTGAAGAGTCTCCCACTCAATCTTCTTGAATTCTGCACCAGCATTCTCCATCTCCCAAGTAAATCAAGTGTGAATCTCGCATGTAACAATCTCACAGTGTTCTTGCGCTTCACATACTGATTGTCCCCTTGGTTTCTAATTAGACCTGATTGATCGCTGAAAATATTATTCCACTTGACATCCTTTTGGAATATTCTGGGATTCTCCCTGCTCTCACTTCTACATGTCCATGTTTTAGTCAGTCCCCTCTGTGTGAGTTTTATCAGTTTCGTTTCGGTTAATTTTCATTCATTGAAACTCCCGGGAACACAAAACAAGTTCCCTCATCAGACAATCTGGCAATATGAGGGATTAATCTGGAGAATGTCCATTGAGTATATGTGGTCAGTATATTCTTCATTACACCAGGTCACTGAAACTGTCCATAATACTCCAAATACCATCTTACTAACATTTGGTGATTGTGGTGCAGGACAGACTGACTTTTAGAAGAAGTAAATTATTGCAGTACAACCCATGCTAGAAATCACAGCGAGTCTGACAACATCAATGGAGGGAGAGCAAGCTAACGCTTCTAATCTACATGATTTTCGCCATCTACATTCCGATTCCCTTTCAAAGAAGACACACCAGCCTTTTATCTTCCTATTTGCAAATGTACCTCCCAATACACATTGCATTTTTTCCAAATACCTTACTGTCTGAATTCTTAAGAAAAAGAGCTCCTGCTTATCCAACTGTATCACATTCATTGGTTCTCCATTGTTTATGTCGACCAGAGATATCTTCAAGCAATAAGTTTGTAACGAGTTTTGAGAACATTTGTAGGTCAGGTTGAGGTTTTGGATGTGGATTTGCTCGCTGAGCTGAAAGGCACAAGCCAAACAAAGAAATGCACGAGAATTCCTAGAAGCATGGCATTCCAAACAGAACTCTATCAACAAACACATCGAGTTAGACCTCATATACCACCCCCTGAGAAAAGGAACAGGAAGTAACTTCACATCAGGAAATAACATCACCAAAGGAAATGACGTCACCAACACCAAGAAACCCGTTGAAACTTTATTGCTGGAACAGCACAGCAGGTCAGGCAGCATCCAGGGAACAGGAGATTCGACGTTTCGGGCACAGGCCCTTCTTCAGGAATAAGCAGAGAGTGTTCAGCAGGAGAAGATAAAAGGTAGGGAGGAGGGACTTGGAGGAGGGGCGTTGGAAATGTGATAGGTGGAAAGAGGTCAAGGTGAGGGTGATAGGTCGGAGTAGGATGGAGGCGGAGAGGTCAAGAAGAAGACTGCAGGTCAGGAAGGCGGTGCCGGACTGGAGGGATCCGGCTGAGACAAGGTGGGGGGAGGGGGGATGAAGAAACTGGTGAAGTCCAACTTGGACTTCACCAGTTTCTTCATCCCCCCTCCCCCCACCTTGTCTCAGCCGGATCCCTCCAGCCCGGCACCGCCTTCCTGACCTGCAGTCTTCTTCTTGACCTCTCCGCCTCCATCCTACTCCGACCTATCACCCTCACCTTGACCTCTTTCCACCTATCACATTTCCAACGCCCCTCCTCCAAGTCCCTCCTTCCTACCTTTTATCTTCTCCTGCTGAACACTCTCTGCTCATTCCTGAAGAAGGGCCTGTGCCCGAAACGTCGAATCTCCTGTTCCCTGGATGCTGCCTGACCTGCTGTGCTGTTCCAGCAATAAAGTTTCAACTTTGATCTCCAGCATCTGCAGACCTCACTTTCTCCACCAAGAAACCCGAACACGTAAATAGAAAGCAGGAAGTTTCAACATTGCTTCGCGTGACGTCGACCGAAGATGTATCCTAGTATGATGATTACACTTCTGGAAATGAACCTTTCAGTTCAGCGAGCAAACGTACATCCGATAGGTTTGTAAATTATAACATCCGTTTCATTAATGCAGAATCATTCTATTGAAGTTTTTTTATTACTTTCTAGATGACAAATATCATATTCGTTATAATACATTTCAACATTTTCCCTTATTTGGATGACGAGTTAACTGGTCTGTTGTTCTCCATTCTCCCTCTTCTTCCCAGTTTGAATCGTTGGAATACATTATTAAAGTTCCAAATTGATTGCGGACAAATACAATGCTCCTCAGTTCAATTCATATTTGCATTGCTGCTTTCTCTGAAATCTCAGTGTGAAGTATATCTGGTCTGTCAGAATTAACAATCCTCAATTCGGTTATGTTTTCAAACACAACCTCGTCACTAACATGAATAGCTTTAAAATTCAATAACACAAGTCCCTTGGTCGCTTTACATTTCTGGGAGATGTTCTGTACCTTCCTCCATGAAGACAGTCAGAATTTAACTAATTAGTTTCACGTCATTTCTCTGCTCTCAACAATAACTTACCATTTCCACACATTCACTGATCCACATTTGACCTTGCTTTCATTTTTCTTTCAAATATTAATAAAAGGTCTTCGTAAGTCTTTATGTTTCTTGTTCGTTTGCATTATTGATACACTTTAATTTCCTTACAAGTTTCTTAGCCCTCCTTTGGTCCAATGAATCCACAATATTTTGCATTTTCTCTGATTCATATTCCTTGATCTAATACACTTTCTATCTTCTGTTAACCATGGTGGAGTCACCTTAACCTTTTGCTATGTGCACATTGGATGTACATATAATCTACATCTTCTAGTGTTTGCATGAATAGCAAATATTGCCTGTCTTCCTTTAAATCATGTTCATGTCCTTTCCAAATTCACTGAAATCACCTTGCTCTTTATACTTTCAGGGCTTCCATGACTCCGATATATACGAAAAATGAAGAAAAACATACTGATTTATTCATGACATCATGTAAAAATCAATAAATTAAGATCAGTATTCACAAAAGCTCATTTATCACAAGGTTTTCAATGCCCTCTTCTGATCAGACAACACCAATTCAAAAAGTGCCTGATCGGTGAGCTCCTTTAACCATAAAGTTTCCTTTAACCAGAAAGTTCGGTGCTCACGTATGGTTAAAGGAAACCAGCTTATACACACTCGTGAAATCAATTTTCCCAGCATTAACATTCATTCGTATTATCACAGTTTTCATGCAATTTCACTTTATCCACCATTACTGCCGTATTCACAATCTTTCCTTTCTAATTCCCTGTTTTATGACATCCCCAACATTTGTAGAAGGTTTGTGTTTGGAATTTCACTCCCATCGATGTTTGCTTCTCCTTGTTGTTTCTCAACTCCACCTTAACAGGTTCTCTGGAATCTGAGCAACGTGGGCTCGGAGGAGATTAAGGGTAGAATCAGCTGAGATGCTTGGCGAGGCATATCTCAACATTAATTTTATCTCGCCACAACTTACCCGTTTTTCTCTAGCATGATTATAACATTTTCACCAGATATACCCTTGTGCTGACAGATAGAGAAGGACAATGATATTTCAACAATGCAGTGCATTCCCCCGACAGCTGAGACTGTTGTAAGCAGGGTTGGAATCTTACAGCAGCTGGTAATGTGTTGCTGTTGCTATACAGGACCTTTGTGAGATCACATCTGGAGTAATGTGTTTCAATATAATCTCTGCCCGTGAAAACAGGATTTTGGAACTAACTTGTTGTTTGTTCCATCAACTGATTTGTGCAACGAAGGTGTTTCTCATGGAAACCCTACAGCGTGGAAATAGGCCATTTGACCCATGAACACCACACTGATCAGTCAAAGATCATCAAAAGCTTACCCAAACTCTACCCAATCGCTGTAACCCTGAATTTTCATGACTACTGCATTAACCTGCACATCCCCGTACATGATGGTTAATTTAGCATAGCCAATCGAACTATCCTGCACATCTTGAGACTTTTGGAAGAAACTGGATACCCGATGGAAATCCATACCCACACTAGGAGATTGTGCAAACTCCACGCAGACAGTCACATGAGGCTAGAATTGAACCCTGATCGCTGGTGCTGTGAGGCAGCAGTGCGAACCATTGAGCTAACCAGTGTAGGTACGACAACTCGCCTTCCGCATGAAGCAGCAGCACCACCTTGTTTCTGCCCAGGGACCTTTGACATATGAGGTGAAATGTGATCACCACGATACTGCAGAAACACAGCGTGACCGCTGACTCTCTGAACGTTCTGTACTGTCACTCATCATAGATCACTATGCAAGAAACAGATCACATTTTGACGTGTTCAATGAAGACCGAATTCACTCAGACCAAAATTCAGGATAACACCTATCAGCGCATCTGGCAGTCGTGGAATTCAAATCCACACGTCAATTCATACTGAAGCTTAGATCCAGCACCGTTGCGGGCTCAGCCACGCTACCACACTGAACTAAACACATGAGCAGAATTTGAATCCAGCTCCCGAGGACATCACTGCATCACTAGTTGCATAGGGAAGTGATAATACCATAGCGGCATTATCTTAACTGCATTCAACATTCTCTGAAAGGAGGCAAGCTCAGGCAACAGGAGTGGAAGGAAATGTTTCCTTTGAACACGAGAATCCCGTTCAACCAATCACGTTTTGCCTCCTTCCACAGCACCAGATTGGATCAACAACCCAATGGAAGAGCTACACGCCATTTCAGAGAAATGTAAACAAGGAATGGTTAACGTGACGTTCAGGAACTTCTCAGGTTTGACCGCCGATCGACATATTTACAAAGCAGCATTTTAACCAACTAAACAAGAGTGTCACGTTAACTTACGGGGGAAGGATGAGCAGATTGATTCAATACCTATTAAAGTTTACAGGAATGACAGAGGAACTTGTTATAAGGCTCAGCAACAGAAAGCAATTGCAGTGCAAATTCAGGAATCCGTTCCAATTCTCGAACCTGGAACAGCAGAATCTGTTTCCTTTGACCTTTTGCAGCTGACGAGGAAGAGGCTGTTTATTTTCTGGATCCTGATTACACCGATTCAGGAAGAGGCCAATCAGCCCCTACACACTACAACACAGGACCCACAATAGACCATGGTGTATCCTGTTGCACAATATCAACATGAGACAATTCAGCGTTCACAATGCTGCAACGCATTTTTGGCCTGGAAAAGGCCAAAAATGACAGGAAATTGCCACACTAGGATAATACCATTCAGCCCATTGAGTCTCTTGCACAAGAACAGAAGGGTACAGAACCGTGTGAATACCTTATGTGATCGTAAGGAGGTAATTCAGTTTAGTCTCTGTTCTATGGGAACAACAGAACATGGAATACAGAACATTACAGCGCAGAATAGGTCGTTCAGCCCTTGATGTTTGCCGACCTGTTGAACCAATCTGAAGCCTACCTCTCCTACGCTGTTACATTTCCGTTCATATATTTGACCATTTTGGTGACCTGAAAGTTGCAGAATCTGCCATTGTTGCATGCCATGCATTCCACACCCCTACTAATCTCTGAGTAAAGAAACTATCTCTGACATCTGTCCTATATCTGTCACACTTCAAAGTAAGGCTATGTTTCCTTGTGCTAACCATTACCATTCGAGAAAAATGGCATTCAATATCCAACATATGCAACACTCTGGTCACCTTATATGTGTCAATTAAGTCACCTCTCAATCTTTTTCCCTCCATCGAAAACAGCCTCAAGTTCCTCGGACTTTTCCCATAAGTTCTTCACTGCACACCAGGCAAAATCCTCGAAAAACTCCGCTGAACACTTTCCAAGTATTCATCCTTCATCTCATGCATTGACCAGAACTGTACACAATACTGCAAGTGCGGCCACACTGGAGGTTTGTACAGCCGAAGCATGACTTTGTCGCTCCGAATTTCAATCCCTCAACGACCAAAGCTAACACTACGTTTGCCTGCTTAACAACCTTACCAACCTGCGTGGCACCTCTCAGGGGTCTCTATACATGGACAGAGAGATCTCTCTGCATATTCAAGAAAAGAGTTCATGGCGGTAGAAAAAAGCTTATTTACTTGGAGAGAGCGTTAGCAAACCAATAATAGCCAGGATGTGGAGGTACCGGTGATGAACAGCGGTCGTCAAGATGAAAAATCAGACAAACTAGATTATATTCCAACACACGTATTTGAAAACACTAGCTTTCAGGGAACAGCTACGTTGCCAAGTGTTAAAGAGAGGGAGGAAGAACATTGATACATAATTTATAAGGAAACCTTCAGAGGATCGTACAACTCATGTGCATGAATTGTATGCAACTAAGCTAGCGTTTAAATCTTTAATCAGTTAGAATGGAGGTGCAGGTTTTGAGTGATTAGTATGGAAATCCGAGAGAGTCTTACAAGTCTCTGCCTGGAGATAAATGAAAAGGAGGTGACCCCTCCGGTCAGACAATGTATTTTAGGCGTGAGGCCTTGTTTGGAGTCTGTATACGTCTTTACTTCGAGCCGAAAACCAAAGCCACGAAAAGATATGGAAGGAGATTGACATGAAAAATAGAAACAGATAATTAAATAACTGGGAACGTGGTGTGGAAACATGGGCAAAACGAAAAGACAGGGAGTGGGAAGAATTTAGGAGTTAGACTTGATGGGTCCAATCTCAAGAATGAAAACATGAATAAAAACATTGCGAGATGCATTGAAATAGTTTGTTTATACAATTCTGATTCTCCCCCACTGAATCAGCCCAGACACCATTAACTGGGACAAGGTAACAGCCCATCATGGAGAGCTTTGCAGACTATGCTAGTATATTGTCCAGTGAACTGGACTACCAGCCAAGCATGGAAAGTACTGCTAAGCTTTGCCAGTATATTGTTGCTACACTTGCCCTGGATATCTGCTGAGCATGCGAAGATATGCAGCCCATACTAAAAGTGACAGTATATGGGACTCCCACAGATTTATGGCTCTGTAACTCCATTCATCAGTTCAAGTCGTACGATTTTATGTCTGCATGTGTGTGGGTCTGGGAAAGTGATAGATGTGAATATCATTGTCTGACAGAGAATACACATGGACAAAAATCAGGTTACGTACGAACAATGGCAGGGATTGCGAGAATGGATACAGCAAGATAGAGGAATAGACGATGGACAGACTTGAGGATGTGCTTGAGTATGTTATAATAAAGGCAACGCCAGACACAATATCTATATAAATCAATCCGCACAGGAATAATACATGGATGGTAGTTTTGTGTGAGTACGGATCCTAACCATGGAATATCGATTCAGAATTGCTTCTGCAGGTTATCCCTGTCTCCCTGGGAAAGCCAGCAGCAAATTATTGCCATCATGACGGCTGTATTGCGTAGCTCAAGTATTAAATAGCAGATGGGACGAAACAGAGAAATGTGTTCTGAAGATGCCAGTTCACACTTGTGATTCGTCTGTTTCAGATTCAGATATTGACCAGGAATGGGATAGTGTCAGACGCTACAAATGGAGTTTATTATCTGAAAATACGACAGTGACCTGCCAACACTTAGGTAATAAGGGCAGTGAACCCATGAAACGTGGTTTCCAGCTGAAAATGAGTAGGTCAACACAAAGATCTATGAGGGACACTGCCAGAAGGGAAAAGAGAAAAAGTGAATAAAGAAGTTCCCTGATGCAGTTAGCAGTGATCTCTGGGTTGTATATCTGGATTTAGGGACTCAGCAGGAACAATAACAGCTGCAAGGATAGTAGAGTCAATGAAAAGAACAGTATTACAGTGAAACGCGGTTTATAGAATCAATGGTTAAGCAGTGAGACTTTCTAGGGACAGAAGCAATAGCCAGGATTGGATAGTAAAAATATTGAATAATGTAAATTGCACGTATGATCCGAAGTGGTAATGACCATCGATCATAATATGTAGAAAGAAGCCAAACATCCCAGTGTAATTTCCTGTCCATTCTTGGGGCATTACAGTCGAAGGTGCTGAGATTCTGATCACTCATTCTCTCTCACTAAAGCTGCTGATCCCTTTTAGCGTTGTCGTTGATGGTTCCACTCAGACTATGGGATAACATACCGAACGGAGCGACGTTATCATTAAAGGTGGAAACTTTCCACTGGGATAATGCGAATTCCATGGAGACTGACATCAGTGAAAGTTACCGAACAAACAAGTTCAGTTAACCCCTTCCTTATCACTTTTCAAATCACAATAAAGGGGAATATTTACGCGGTCTGGATAGAATGGATGAGTGCTGCTTAGGGAAGGACTATAAAACTTCCAATCTTGTTAAAATCGTTCTTCCCAGTATGTGAGAATAGTGCCAGAACACTACACAGTTGCATATGTTGCACCATGATCGAACAGGGAGACAGCGATAATGTAACTGACCAACTTTCTAAGATGATGATGGGAAATTTCCAGAGACCATATCAGGGCTAAAATATTTATTGCCCATTGACATTGTGTAGTGCTTCTATTAGTTTAAATTTACAATTGTGAAATCCTTTCATGACATGAAGACATCATTCACAGCAACAAGACTGCTGCTCAGGAACAGGAGGAAGGAATTCTGTCCCCACAATGCTTAAGAGGAATAGGTGGAAGCCATTCAGCCCATCGAGTCTGTTAATAGAGGGGCAGAAGAAGACAATTCAGCCTCATTGTGCGGGTTACAGAGGGACAGAAGGAAGCCTTTCAACCCCTCGATCGTGTTACAGAGAGACAGGAAGAGGGCATTCAGTCTTATTGCGCCTGTTCAAAGGGAACGGAGGAGGCCATTTAGCCTGCTGAGCCTGTTACAGAATGGCAGAAGGAGACAATTTACCCCCTCAATTCTGCTGCAGAGGAACAGAAGGAAAACATTCAGCTCTCTATCCTGTTACAGATGGACAGAGGGGCCATTCAGTCTTTGGTGGGAACTGAACCAGGGTCTTCTGGCGCTGTGAGGCAGCAGTGCTAACCACTGCTCTACCGTGCCGCCCCAGAGGGAAAGAAGGGGATTATCCATCCCCATGGTGCCAGTTACAGAGTGACAGTAGGAAACTATTCAGCCCTATCATGCCTGTTATCCGGAGGCAAAGGGACGTCATTATGCTTCTTGAGACTGATGCAGTGACTATTAGTTTTAATATACTCATGGAGAAGAATATTCCTTATGTAGAGCCTCAAGTTCTAAATTGAATAAGGTCAATTTTGAACGATTGAGGCAACCACTTTGAAAAGGGATTTGGTAGAAGCTGGTTTACAGGTAGAAGGCTGGAAGAACACAGCAAGCGAGGCACTGTCAGGAAGCTCGAATATCGCAGCAAGCCAGGCAACTGCAAGGAGTTGGAGAAATCGACATTTCGGGTCTAACTGCTTTTCTGAACTCGAGGTGAGTGTAGGGGGAGGCAGGGGCAAGTGGTGATATGCTGATAGGTGGAGACAAGTAGAGGGCACGACCTGTTTGGTCAATGGGATGATTGAATCCGTTTGGTTGCAGGGTGCAATGGAAAGGAGAGCGACGGGCTGGGTTATGAGGAAGCAGAGAACATCTTCAAAGTGCGCATCCTTTGAAGAAAGTTTGCAATGGGATGAACTCGGTTAAGGAGAAAAAAAAAAGTGTCTCTCTTGGCCTCTCGCGACTTCACCACATTGCTCATCTAGCTCCTTTACCTGCAGCTACTCCCCCCTCCTCCACTTTCCCATAGTCCTGAAACAGGATCAATCCGAAAACGTTGACTTCTCCAGCTCATGAAACTGTCAGGATTGCTGTGTTCTTTCACATCCGGATGGGGGCTGGCTTGCTGTATTCTTCCAGCCTCCTGCCTGTCTATTTTGGATTCCATCATCCGCAATTTATCTTGCCTCTGGGCGAAGCTAGTGGCAGAAAGTGGGGCACCTTCACAAATGAGATTACAGTGTCTAGCGGCAGTATGTTCCTGTTCAGGAGGAGGTTAGGGATGATAGGCGTGGGGAACACTGGTTGCCGAGCCGAATTGTGTTTCTGCTCAAGAAAAATAAGGAGTAGCTATAGACAGCAGGAATCATTTGAATCAAGGGCAGTGGTATAATACTCAAGAGAGAAATCAGGATGGAAAATGCAGACATGCCTTATCTTCAGCCAACGCAGTGAGGGAGAATCCAATGTGGTGCTGAAAATATATGAACGTCAAAAGAGTAACTAAAGAGAGAATAGGGTTTTGAAGATCAGCAAGGCCATATATTTGTGGAAACACAGGACATGGGTGAGATGCTAAGAGAATATTTTTCATCAGTATTTACTACGAAGAAGGATCTGTGAAGTAGTGAACTTGAGGAAATAAACAATGATGTCTTGAAATGTGTCCATTTTACAGAAGGGGAGAAACTGGAAGTCTAAAAATTTCATAAAGGCAGAAAATTCCCTGTGAAGTGATCAAGTGTACCTAGAATGCTGTGAGAAGCTGGGGAAAGTGACTGTTAGATACCTTGCTGAGATATGTATAGCAGGGAATGTCCAGGTCAATTGCTGGAACACTGAAGGGTGGTGAATGCTGTGAATGCTGGTGAATGTTCAGAAAGGTGTGAAGGAAAAGCTTTGTAAAGGGTCCCTCTTCACTTGACAAAATGCCTTATGCAAGGGGTACTTGAGCATAATTCAGTTACTTGTCTTATACTGTATCATATCACGCTCTCAAGGGCAAAGACAGGTAAAAATTAACTTGTTATTCTCTCATCCCTTGGCCTTGGACATAACAGTTCTTCAGCATTCGCTGAACTCGACTGTCGCAAGGTCAAGTCGAATGTTTACAAAGTTCAAACAGAGACAGTTGTTTGTGTTGTAAGGTGCACTTGAAATGGTCCCGGACATCTCTTCGCCTTCCAGTTTTTAATCATGACGTTTTTCACCACTATCCAGTCTCAAGGGCAAAATCGTGCAGCTTCCCTTCTGGGGTAGTTTTGCTTTCACTTAATTTTATGTTTGAGACAAAAGTGCAGAGAGATTTAGATAGTGACACAACATCTCATCCTCACAGCGGCTCGTTACCTGTCTTACCTTAGGTCTTGCGCCAATTCATCTCCACGCTTCAGGCTCACTGCCTTTATTCCTGATGAAGGGCTTTTGCCCGAAACGTCGATTTCGCTGCTCCTTGGATGATGCCTGAACTGCTTTGCTCTTCCAGCACTAATCCAGAACATGGTTTCGGCGGCCAACCGAACAAAATCTCAAACGGGCTAACGTTAGCTCTTCCTCTCCTCCTCGATCTTATATACGCCAGCACCATTTCAAGTTCCTTTGTCCATGCCACCCCTAGTTCCTCACAACATTTTGTGAATTTAGTTTTTTTTTTAGCGTAGCAATTTTCTCTTTCCATTGCCCCACCGCTCCCTAGATTGTAGGCACAGTGTTTTCTAATGTTTATTCCCAAATATTCACTGATTATTTAAGTTAGCAGAGTCTTGACGACTGCATTGGCATCCTTTGTAGACGTGGGGAATACTTCCACCGATTTGGAAAACGTATCAAATATTATCAGACAATATTTTTTCCCTTTGTTGTGTGTTAGTTCAATAAAGTCCGTCTGTAAATGTTCAAAGGGCTTTGGGTTGGGGGTGTGCTGTCTGACTTATCTGTATTTCCCAGCCCACATAACTAGTGGCACATACAGCACATCGTACGCAATACTTCTGCGAGTAAAGAGTAAATCCCTCAGTTAACCGATGTGTTGAAATACTGTCTTACATCCCCTCTTTTTATACATGGTCCTTAACGTTTGTGTGTATGGCATAGAATTAAAGTAATGATCGTTGTAGACATGGTTTGCCATTGGGGTCACACCATACCTCTTCCCTCACACTGCATCCTGCTTTCGTCAACTCTCGCTTTTCTTCCAGCGTGAACTGTGACATTAAGTCCTGTACGTCCGCTGTTGGGGTACAAAGTCTTGTCATACGTTTGTCAATGCGATCACTTGGCGGCTGCTGGACTGTCGTTCTTGCTGCTGAGTCTGCCCTTGCATTCCCTTGAGAAATAGAAACTTAATTATTTTGTGTGGGCTTCGCATTTACACACAGACATTGATTCGGACAATTGGGCCGCTTCCAGGAGGTCATAAATCAGACCACGGTGTGTGATGGGCTTTCCAGTGGAGGTTTAGAAACCCCTGTGTTTGCACAGGGTTCCAAAATCATGAACAACCCTGAATGCGTATCTGCGATCGGTGTAAATATAAACTGTCTTTCCCTCAGCCAATTTGCACGCCTCTGTAAAGGTAATCAGGTCCGCTGTTTGCACTGACAGAAGAGAAGGGAGTGATCCCGCTTTGACAACCTCATGAGTAGTCATTACAGCATATTCAACACAGTCCTGGTCTGTCTCCTTGTTTCTGAATGTTGACCCTTCCAAAACAAATCCTCCATAATCGGATTCTGAAGTGGTGAATCCTGCAAATCTGGTCTGGGCCTTCAAATGTCATTAGTTACAGCGACACAATAATGTGCGTCTCTGTCTCCTTCTGAGGGGAGAAGGCGAGCAGGGTTTCTGTAAGACAATTATTGTGCTAAACTCTAATGAGAATAATTCCAGTCTCCTTAATATCCTCTCATTATTAAACCCTATCAAGTCTAGAAACTCTTCTGTACGCACTACAGTGCTGGTGTATTCATTCACATGTAAGGAGACCAAAATTGTACACAGTACTTAAATGTGGTGTTACCCGCACCGTGTGCAGCTGCAAATACACTTCTTGTTTCTAATCGGCATCTCTTCAGCAATAATGGATAATATTCCATTTGCCTTCTTAATTCCCTAAAAACCAACCTTTCTTGAGTCCTGCACAAGGACACTGAGCTCCCTCTGCACATCAGCATGCAGCAATTTTTCACTATTTTAAAAACTGTGCTTTTGACAGTTAGGCCAAATAAAAATGGATGACCTTGCATTTACCAACATCGCACTCCGTCTGCCACACCTTTGCTCACTCGCTGAAGCTATCTTTGTCCCTCTGCAGATGTTTTGTGCCCTCTGCACACTTTGGTCTACCACTCATTGTCTGTCATCTGCAAACTTCGTCACACTCGAAATCTTGTCTGCAATTCCTTGACATTTGATGTAGGGTGCGACTTTACAATCATACAGATGTCGTCCTTTTATTGGGAGAGCTACCCTAAGTCAAACCTTCACTTTTGTAGAACATAGCTAGATATACAATATGCTGGACGTTCATTTGCCAATAGTGGTAACACTGTCGCCATGTCTCTCTGATTATCATATCCATTCCTCAATCTTTAGTCAGAATATAAAACCCATTGAGATAGAGTGCCTTTCAATCAACTTTTATACGCATTATTTCTTGATCTATTGTCGCCTGTATTCCTCACATTGACCCGGTCAGAAACCGTCTGATACCTGATTCTCACAGAATCAGATATGATGGGACATATTTCATAAAACCCAATACCAATCCTGGGATATACACTGTCCCACCGGAAGGACAGACCCACCAGCGGCGGGGATACCGTATAATACAGTCAGAAAAGAAGTTACCCTGCAATTCCACAGCATTAATTCCAGAAACAAGGAATTCCCATGGCAACACGTCAAATATAGTCAAGGAAACCGCCTGATGATGGACATCAACTGCCCTCCACATCCACCCACAGTGACAACTCAGTTCCCCTCTATGCGGAAAAGAAACCAGCGGCAGCACTGAAGGTGACAAGGTCCCAGAACGTACTCTGGCTGTGGCACTTCAATGTCCATCACCAACAGTGTCTCCACATGCTCTTCACTTACTGAGCATGGAGAGACCTCAAATACACGGCAGCCATACTATGGCAAGTGATGGAGGAACCCAGAAGAGAGAAACATTCTCACCACACTGCTTGTCACTGATGGATGTGTCCTTAAGTGTATCTGAAGGAGGAGCCAATGCATAGTCTTTGTGGAGGGCAAGTCTCGGCCACATATTGAAAATACTGCCTATTGTTTTACGTGGCACTATTTCCTGTGAATTTGCACATATTTGTAAAGGATCGAGCAAATGGAAATTGGGCATCCACGAGGCACTGCGGGCCATCATCAATGGCCTTCTCTCCATCATAAAGGGAGAAGTGGGCTGATCATTTATGGGTCCTAAATGTTCAGCACCATTCACAACGTCACCGACACTGAAGTAAGCTATTCAGCCAATCAGGTGTTTTTTTTTTAACATCAACAGGGCCCATACAGCCATTCGAGGCTGTTACTCAGGAATTGGAGCGTTTAATCTCTCATACTTGTTTCATAGTAAATGGAAGGGAATATGCAGCCTATCAAAAACGCGGCACAGGTATACGGGATGAACAGGTTACTGAGCCAAAAGCATGGATACATGAGGTATAAAACATTCTCTATTAGGTTAACACCGTTTTCTACTGCAGTGACTCAGTGACCAGTGCTTTGGCCTCAACTATTTGCAAATAATATCATCTATTTCCAGAAAAGGACCGAACGTGTACTAACTAGATTTAGAATGGCACTAAGATAGTTAGGAACTGAAGTTATCCAGTGGCGGTAGTGAAACTGTAAATAGATAAGCAATAGAAAGTAACTTGGGAAATAGAATATAACGTGGTTAAATCTGTGCCTGTGATTGTTTTCAGCAAGGAAAAGGGTTTGTATATTGCAAAAATCGAGAGAGATTAAAAACTAAATGTAACACTGAGTACTGGAGAGTTCACTCAGACCCGTACAGACCTCGGAAGTGTTGCTCCCCTTGTTCCAAGTGGCCCCACTCCTCTCATTACACACGGGATATTTTGATGTGATTGCCTAGTGATGGGAGTTGATGATGAGGAGGGCGTTTTGATCCGTGTACAAAGGGGACGGCGTTTATCTAAAAGGCTATCATTCATTTCTCCGTGGAGACCAGAAGACGATGGGAATATCTGACTATTTCTGAACGAAGAGGCCATGGATCCTGACAGTAGAGTGGGCATAATGTACCGTGCATGCTTACGCTGCAAAACTAATGGAGTGAGAATTGCAGGGTCCAATCACAACAATGAGAACTAAAGGCATTGCCAGATAAGCTGAAATAGTTAGTTTTGGCACATTCATAATTCACCACGGACAATGAGCCCAGAAACCATAAATCCAGAGGAGAGACATGTTCGAAGTGGAACACTGTTTAGCCCGGGCTGGTGTTCTTCTCATACAACCCAGAATGGAACACTGTGCAGATTCACCCTTTGCGCTGGTCAATAAAATCCGCAATCTGTCCACACTGAAGCACTGCACAGATCATATCGCAGCATTTATCTTTAAACACGGACTACACATATGTCGAATATGGGAAGCTGGGAGAGAGACAAAAAAAAGAGAGATGCTTATTTCCAAAGTAATCAGGCAGGAAGCTGGAAGAACACAGCAAGGCAGGCAGCATCAGGACGTAGGGAAGTCAACGTTTGAGGTGTAACCCTTCTGCAGAAGCCCTGAAGTAGTGTTACACTTGAAACATCGACTTCTTCACTGCCTGATGTTGCCTGGTCTGCTGTGTTGTTTCACACTCCTGCCTGTTTAGCTTGGCAAGCTGTGCATTGATTAATAAACACAGACTAGGTATCTGTGCAGCACTGGGAACTATGCATACCACAGTATCGTTTTAATCAATAAAACTGGCCAAGATTTCTGTCCAGCACTCAGAGATATACAGATAAGAGCAGTGCATTGATCAATAAAACTGGACTAGATACGTGTCCAGCACTCGGTGTTGTGCAGACAACAATGCATTGATCTATAAACCCGGACTTGATGTCTGTCCAGCACTCGGAGCTCTACAGAACACAGCAGGCAATTGATTTATAAACCTGAAATAAATATCCATACAGCATAAGAAAATGCATAGACCACACCATTGCATTATCTATAAAAATCAAGCACATAGTCTGAGCAGCACAGTCAATTGTACAGTGATCACCGATGAATTAATTGTGAACCAGGAACAGTTTCCCTTACAGCATGTAGAGCTGTGCATGCCACCCTAGTGCAATATTCAGTAACACTCTGTTAGATCGCTGCCCTGCATGGGGAAATTTGCAGCAATTGCTGGAAGTGACAGAATGTGAAGGCGCCATCCTGTTGGAACTCCATGTCTTCATTGTACCATGACAATGGATCCTGCGGCTTTGAAAATCACTGCCAGAGAGAGATTGCGGGGAAACCTGTTTAAATAAAAACAAATGGAAGTGGTTTACAAAATAGACAGAATGGAGGAGATGGAGAGGCAGTATTACAGATCGATGTGTTCACAGGTTTAAGAATACTGAAATGTAGTCATTTTGAGCATGAGCCAGTATTCCCAGGAAAAATGGGAGAACGAGATTTTCGTATGAGGACAGACGATGGAGAGTGTTGAATGCGTATTTGTTTTGCAGCTTTGTAACTGGGAGAGATTTCAGCACAGTCTGTGACTCATTGGACTGATTCTAAGAATAATTTGTCTCAATAGCAATTTCACTGAGTGTGACAGCGATTATCTGCACGAGGCCGACCTACTTTACCGATGTTATCTTATCGAACTCACCTCATGAACTACCTACCCAACCCAATGGTATCCCTCTCATTCAATGCCACCCGTTATGGCTGGAGGTACTCACTATGCCCAGCTATCACTGGATATTCGCCATCTTTGAAAGGCCAATGGACACACCGCGAGCATGGCAGATAAGGGGCAATTACACCACTATTTGTTGACAGGGGCACGTAGGTCCTGGCGGATGGACGAATGCTGAGTAGCAGTATTCTCTTCCTAGAGTAGGCCACACTATCAGAACCACAGAACATGGTGTGAGCTCATCATCCAACTCAGTGCACTATCTGTTCAAAAGAAATGTCCAGTAGTACGGACAACCATTAAGATCCTCATCGCATTCTCTCTGCTCCCTCACACTCACTAAATATCTGTTAAAGCACCTATTCACGACCAAGGTACATGTTCCACCACTCTCTCTACTGCATGCAGCGCCTTCACTTTCTCTCTCTCTCTCTCTAATTCCCTAACTCAACCTACCCCTCCATTCTGCCCCCCACACTAATTACAATGCAAGGACACTGCACTGTGAACGGACTCACTCTGGACACCTCACCATTCCGCTCCCTCCATCATCTACATCAGCACTAACAGCAGAACCACCCACTCCCATCCTCACTCCCTCGCTTCTTTTCTCTCATTCCAGTCAAAGAGCCTGGAATACGACAGAAAGTGCCAAGCCCGGTGGTGGAGTGCCCAATATCTGTTCCCTCACCCACCTTCCTTCGTCATATTGGGAGGACCATGGTACAAGCCGGAGAGGACCAGGACGCCTCGTGTGGAGATTCTGAAACATTCACACCTCAGCAATGAAGGAAGGAGCAATGTTCAGTGAAAGGTAATTCTCAATGTAAACCAACTGTCAGTTCCATTCCACCCAGGCGCAACTTAGAAGCCGTGGCCCTTCTGCCATCTCTCGTTTGTGTCGTGCTAGTAGAAATGGAATCTCCATGGTCTCGATGGGTTGGACGGTGTGCTCACAGCTCATTGTCACCACCACCTCCCTGGAAGAGATCACGGAGACTCCCTCCTACACCTTCTCCGGTAAAAAGTTCAGAGTCTGAATCTATTCTTGCTATTGACTGCTCTCCCTATTTGTCCTGACATCTTCAATAATCTGTATTCACATACATACAGGACCCTCTGCTCCTGCAACCCCTTTCTAACTGCACATCATATTTAATATTATCTTCCAGTGTTCTTCTTACGAATGTGCATCATCTCACACTGCTCTACATTGATTCTCATCTCCCAGACACCTGAACACTACACCAAGTTGCCACTGTCCTGTTGGAGCTCCACACTGTTCTCCACGCACTTTACAATTCTTCCAGTTTTGGAGCCATCTGCAAACGGAGTTGCAGCAAGACATTATTTCAATGTACTGTATCACTGCAGCACAAAAGAGATACCAACAGCTAAAGAAAAATATCTATACAATGCTTTCAAGAAAAAATGTGTCCCCAATAAACCCAATCTGCGATTCCTCGGAAACAACCACAATCAAGCAGACGCAACGCAACTAAAAACTTTAGCTACATTATCAGAAATGGCTTCCAGACTACTCAGACCCTTTGGAAACACCACAGAAGCGCTTCACAGGAGGCTCCCAAGCACTGTCACCTAGACAGGGGACGAAACGTTTGCATCAAAAACTTCCAGCTCGGCGAGCAGAACCACATCTATGTCATACTAGATCGGAGACACTGGCAGGAAACATGCCTCGAGGATACATGAACACCAATTAGCCACGAAAAGACATGACCCATTATCACTCGTTTTCATACATACAGACAAAGAAGGACATCATTTGGACTGGGGCAAACAAACATACCAGGACAGGAGAAGCAAAGACACACACGTGAATTTATAGTGCCTTGGCATTCTAACCAGAACTCCATCAATAAACACATCGCTTTAGAACCCATCTAACTTCGCTTACATAAAAGAACTGGAAATGACATCACCTAACTTAAGAAACCAAGACCGATAAGAGGCTGGACATACCACCACACTAAACGAGAGACTCTCACGATGATGTTACGTAGACATTATGATGAAATGTCTGAAAACAAACCTTGAAGCTCAGTGAGATTACTTGCAAAGATATCATCAAACTGAGCTACTAATTTGCTCACAAGAGCTAGACGTGAGATAGTCAGAGCATCACAGTTCGCATGGAGCAATTGAAATCCTACCACACTCACGAGTGTGAGCATGGGAAATACTGCTGTCGTCCAACAGAGAGAGTCAAATGACGACATGCTATCAACGGAGCAACGAAAACACTGACAAACACCAGATTGCATGAAGAATTGACACAGCATTGAGCAAGAGAAATCCTGATAGAGTCCGCTTGTCTATCTTCATCAGGGTATTGATATTATGAAGTTGAAGGCACGGTCTGTCCCATTAACAGACAGTGAATGCTGCTTTGAACTGAGTGTTAACAGACTTCTTTGTATATGACAATATGGCAGTTCCAGAATACACTATAAAATTGAAAAAATAACATTTGGCTGTAACTTAAAATACCTGAGTTGCTTTCTGTTCGAACAACAATTCGAATTTAACCAATCAGTTTAAATTATGCCCCACGACTCGAAAAACAAATTGTGTTTGAATGTCCTGTTCTTCCAGCATCATACCAATGAGACGGTCGGATGTTTGGGATATAAAAAATGGCGAAGTTTTGAAATTTTCAGGCAGAAAATAATGCCATCAACACAGATCCAAGAAATTAGGAATCTCTCTCTATCCAGGGCACTTTTCATATGAAAGAGAATCACAGTAAAAAGAAATATAATGACCAAGGGATATCTTCAGCTGGAAGAAATCACCAAAAACGAAATCAACTGTGTGGTTTTGAAATTTAGTTGATGGATTTTGGGCGGCACGGTGGCTTAACAGTTAGCAATGCTACCTCCTAGCGCTACGGACCACTGTTCGATTCCAACCTCGGGCGACTGTCTGTGTTCTGTTAACCCGTTCTCCGCGTGTGTTTTCTCCGGGTGTTCCACTTTCCTCCCACAGTCGAAAGATGCACAAATTTCCCGTGTAGTTAGGTTGAGTGGGTCTGTTTGGGTTAACCTTAGCAGGATCGGTTTAGACTAGTTGGGCTGACGGACCTGTTTCCACGATGAAGGGAAGCTGATCAAACGCACAGCTAGTTTTAATAAGTGTCTTATTGGAACAGTATATTGATATCGAATTGGAGGCTGGTAATAAGCATTTCAAAGAAAGGAGGTTCAGTGTTGTGAGTAGTTGTTATTTAATGTTCACTTTCAGTTTTAAAAAAATAACTGATGATTCATTTAAACAGTGGAATTTGGGAGCTTTCTGTCACTCATATTTTAGCAGGTTATGAGGTGGCTTGATCTGTTCTGGGCATTTAGCTTCAATGAGCAGAAAGGCTCAACGCCGTGTCCGAACAGTTGCTGTGTGTGTATCTGTATCACTGTCTGCTGACGTCCCACGCCACTGCATAGGCATTGGCAGAGGGTGAAAACCAACAGGGATTCCTTCAGAGAGGAAAGAGGGAAAGGGCGGGTGCTCACAGCACCATCCAGACTGATTTCTTACCGATGCACTGATTGAAAATACTTTCAACTCTTGTGACTGTGCCTGCTTTCACAATTTGATCGGCAAGTTTATTCCTGAAGAAGGGCTAATGCCCGAAACGTCGATTCTCCTGTTCCCCAGATGCTGCCTGACCTGCTGCGCTTTTCCAGCAACACATTTCCATCTCTGATCTCCAGCATCTGCAGACCTCACTTTCTCCTCAAAGTTTATTCCACACACAAGCCATCTTCTGTCGAAAATAATTACCCCATATGAATTATGTTGACCTTTGTTTTCTCATATAAAAATACCCTACCACCGGGTACAAAGCTCGAGGTACAAACCCTACAGAAGTGTTTCATAATACGTGCAAACAAAATGATTTAAATTGTGTTAGAAGATTTGTGACCCGATGAAGAAGGAAGAGGTGTCAGTGTTGACTTTCAGAATTTATGTCATGGATGACTGTAAGCACAGCCATTCATGTTGATTGGAAACACATTTTCCAGCAGCAGACGTCTATAGATCATAAAGAGTATGGACAGAGAGAATAGTTAGATTTTTTTCCCTTAGTGTAGGGGAATTTCAAACTACTGGGCATTGGTTGAAGGGGAGAAGGGAAGATGAGGCGAAAAGGGCACCTTTTCACACAGAGTGTGGTGCGTACATGGAATGAGCTACAAGAGGAAGTGTGGAGGTTGGTTCATTTACAACATTTAAAAGGCATCTGGATGCTGTCAGATCTGCCGAGCGTATCCAGCAATACCTGTATTTGTTAAAGAAAATAAGATGCATTCATTTTAATACAGGTGTTCTAAGACATTAAACGTTAAATTGTGAAGTGACGCATGTACATATAAAGGCATTTTCAAGTCGACTGGGTCGTTTTGCTGCTAACAATATGGCTGTGTGTATGAAAGCAGCAATGATGCAACTACATGGAACAAGGAAAGTGAAGGAGGCACAATTCGGACAATGTACAACGAGAATGCATATGGTGCAGTTTGGGAGGGAGCGACATTACTGTGCGATTCAACTCAGAGAGGAAGAAGATGTGATCTCCTCGCGAAGGAACGGCCTGTTGCACTCTCTCTCTCTCTTCATTGTTCCTCATCACAGCAATATGTGCAAGCTGAGAAGAAAAACGCATCAGTCGTCTTCACCACTCGTGGAGGATTACTGACCAGAATTTCTTGGAAGTAACTCACTGCCTAAAAGCACAGGGAATTTTGTAAATATTATAGTTCCAGAAAGAAATCCCATTATTAGTAGCTTCTGTGAGAAAAAACAACTTGGACAATCTTTCAAAATTTCATTGTACCATGAATTACACTTGCATTCGGGCAAAGTATTTTCAATTTAAATTGCCGATATTTAGCTGTTCGGTTTGTCATGTTGTGTGTGTGCGTGTGTGTGTGTGTGTGTGTGTGTGTGTGGGTGTGTGTGTGTGTGTGTGTGTGTATGTGTGTGTTTGTAGAAAGGGAAATATCGATTATATATTTACAATGTCTAAACAGTTTGTCATTCATCATTCCATCATAATTTGAGGAACTTTGCTTTGGATTGTAAACGTGTTATTTTAGCAGTGGAGAAAAAGTACTAGAAATACAAACAGTGACCCAAAAATCCACGGAACAACATGTCAGTGATGGGTAAGTTGTTGGAGCAAATCCTGATGAATAGGATTTCGATCCATTTTGGAAAATCACGGACAGATTAAAAATAGTCGACATGGCTTTGTACGTGGGAAATAACGTTTCATTTATTAGTTTGTGTTTTTGAAGTGGTGAAAAAGAAAATTAATGAAGGGTTTTTGGCTGACGTTGTCAATATGGACTTCAGCAAGATGTTCATCGCATTCTAATTTATAGACAGATCGTAAAGTTATGTCACATGGCGTACAGAGGAAGCTACTCAGTTGGATTCACAATTGGCTTGAAGGAAGAGGGCTATTTTTCAGACTGAAAGCTTGTGACCAGCAAAGTGCTGCAAGAATCAGAACTGATTTCATTGCATTTCATGATTATTGTAAAGGATTTGGATTGAATATCTGAGGCATAATTAGCACATTTACAGATGACATTATAAAGGTGGTGTAGTGGATTTGTCAGAGTACAACGTGACTACAATTACATGGGATGAAAAGGCAACAAATGACAGATGAAGTTTAATTTAGATAAATTTGAGGTTTTGTATTTTGGAAATGCCAATCAGGAATGGAATTATACACTCAATGTAAGGCCCTGAAACTATGCGCTGCAACTGCACAGTTCCTTGAAAGTGGAGTGGCAGGTAGAGAGAGTGGTGCAGAACACATTTGACACATTTACCTTAATCAGTCAGTGCATTGAGTATAGGAGTTGTAATGGCATGTTGCATCGGCACAGGAGGTTGGTGAGGCCACGTTAAGAATGCTGCATACTATTCGATTGGCTGCAGAATTACACGATGTTCCAGGACTGGACGGTTTGAGCTGTAGGGAGAGGCTGAATGGGTTGAGGTGTTTTCCGCTGGAGTGTCAGAGGCTGAGGGATGACATTATGGAGCTTTATAAAATCATCACGGCATGGATACTCGGAATCGCCATTGTCTGTTTCCCAGGATAGGCGAGTTCAAAACAATTGGGCAGAGGGTGAAGTCAAGAGGGAAATGATTTAGAAGGGAACTTACTGTCAACGTTTCACGCAGAGAGTAGCGTGAGGGCAGAAAATGCTGACACAAGAAGTGGTGGCGGGAGGTACAATCGCACATTTTAAAAGTGTCTGAAATAGGAGGGATATTGGCCAAATGTTAGCAAATAGGACGAGATCAGATTTGGATATCTGGTCGGACTGGACAGATTGGAAGAATGACTCTGTTTTCATCCAGTATGACTCTCTGCTTCGAAAGAGGGATGAGGAGAAAGTCTGAAAGGTATTTTGGGGAGAGAACTGTCTTAATTGGAAGCTTACCGTGCCCCTCTATTCACAATGATTCAAAAGTGTGTTAGTCGAATAAATGACAGACAGTGAATCATGGATAATGGGATACAGAGACGAAAGTGGGGCTGAGACACGACCTCATCATCCACGATCTCAGTGCCGGGTGAATAAGTGTCTAATGACCCTCTCCTGCTCCCAGTTCCATGTTCCTATGTTGCATTCAGCCCCCCAAAGCTGCTGGACAGGAGCAATCAGAGAGGCCACTTACTGCTATAACCTGGTGTACAGAAACAGAGGAGACCATGCAGCCCTTCAAGACTGTTACACACGGTTTGAGGTTATTTGAGAAATGTAATTGGAAAATCCAGGTTGCTTATGAAACAAGCGCCTCCCCCCACCCACCCCCCCACATCTCTTGACAGAGCTTCCCTTTTCTGCACCTTATGCTCCATTTGTTGGTGTGGTTGCACACTCAGATGCACTGTGAATACAACGCCGATACCTCATCCTGAGAAGGCTCACAACATCATCTGATTTCCCTGACTGCAACATTCCATAATAGACATTCCAGGAAAATGCCAGCCACTAAATTTCCAATAACAGAATGCCAGAACATCGGAAACAGGAGAACGCCATTCACCACGCACCCCCCCCCCCCCCCCCCCCATCCCCAAACCCAAGCATGACTTCTACTTCACTAAGATTATGGCTAATCTGCTCTCCGTCATAATCCTTTTAAATGCCCAATCCTTCAAAGTGCTTAGCTCTCTGACAGATCAATATCTATCTACTTTCTCTTCAGATACTTTCAATGTTCTAGCTCGGCTCATACTCTGGAAAAGAGAAAACCTGACATTCAAAGCCCTCTGTTGGAAGAAAAAAATTCCTGTTCCTCAACATGACCTGTTAAGATGAAAAATTGATGTAGACACAAGGGTTCAGGGAAGGGTTACTGGCCCGGATTGACTGTGTGGTTGACTGAGGTTGACATCAAAGAGCTTACCAACACTGGAAATAATGGGAATCAGAGTAAATTCTCCAGTGTATGGAGTCAGTCATAACACAAAGGAAGATGTTTGTGTTTCCTGAATGTTAATCATCTCTTTCCTGGGTCATTTCAGTGTGAGATCATCAGTGTAGTTTTGTTGGCACAAGCATCTTCAGCTGCTAAGTGGGGATGTTCACTGATGTATTCCACAATATTCAGAATATTTTGTCCGCCCTCAACTCCCTGACCTGTCTGTGTCCATGTGCAGCTAGACACGGAAAAACAGTCAGGCTTGCACGATTTAAGTGTCGGTAGCATTACTGTGACAGTAACAGTACTGTCTGACACTGCACCTTGCAAGAGTAAAATGAAGAGTTCATTCAGCACATCACGCTGGTTTCACAGTAATATGAGGAAGTCATTCCGGCCATTGACAAATTGCAGAAGAACACGATAGCCCATTCAATCTTTCAAGCCTATTCTACTATTCAGGATGAGATGCAGTCTAGAGTTATGGACCACACGAGAGCCCTCGAAAATATTTGAAGACAGTATCCGAGACTGTAATGTCTTATGTTATAGGAAATGGAATGCATCTGTCCCAGATGCAATGTGACTGGTCAAACTACTCGGAATGAAACAAAAGAATTTACTTAAACGCTGCAGATGAAATTAAAACAAAGAAAGAGGAATTTTAAAGAATGTAATTCTATTGGACAACTAACAGAATAATAGATTCAGGAACTATTGCTCATTAACTGTTCCAATATGGGAACATCCCCAAAACACACCCTTTGGCAGAAAGGAAAATTCACAGAGGGAGATTGACACAAAAATTTCTCCAATCCAGGAAGAAAAAAAACAGCATCAAGAGAAAATTCAGAGAGAGTAGCAGTCAGGAGACATTCACTAAAGCTTTAAATTCTGTTGAGACCCCATCAGTTTGTGATGTTATTGAGAAACCAAAACATAACAATCCTCATCTGTGAGAGCTGAACACACCCACTCAGGCTGCGTTAAAATAAACCTAAGACGACCCATGCTGTTAATGCAAGTGGAGTTAACTTACCTGCTGGGTAACGACTGTTTAATCTCTCTTAAATGGACCCAGGATAAATTAATTCTTGAAGTAGCAACATTTTCACAGTAGCCAGCACATCCAGCTGTTATACGGGAACGAGTGGTAACACAATAAGGCCCTTGATCGTGTCCAATCGGACGAGGAAGAAGCCATTGACTCCCTTAGGTCACTCACACAGGAATAGGAGGAGGCCATTCAGCCCATAAAGTCACTTCCATAAGCACAGAACGAGGTAATTGATGCTGATTCCTGTTGAATGGTTTACGCCCGAAGTGTCAATACTCTTGCTCCTTGGATGCTGCCTGACCTACTGGACCTTTCCAGCACCACACTCTCTCCTCTGATCTCAAGCATCTGCAGTCCTCACTTTCGTCTAACTGTTGCTCTAACATGATAAACAAGTGGAGCAGACGCTGACGCACACTGTTCCTTGTGGCTAACTTGCTCATGGTACACACGTGGGACTTTAATGTGGTTTTCCAGCTTTGAGGGAGGAAGTAAAATGTTTTCTGTGAAGTCTCCAGAAGTCATCTTCCATCTCTGAGAAAACAGACTGCAGATCTCTGCAGAGGTCAGAAGCTGGTGGGAATAGCTACCAGTTTCTGAAGTAAGGTACATTGGCCGCTATTGGGAATTGTGAACAACATGGCATTCAGTACAGATTCATAAGTCAACAGCACATTAATGTGGGGAGAGTTAATTCAGGCAGATCAGCTATTAAGAAAGCCGTGTTAGACTGATGAATGAACTCTCTAAGTCCAAATAATGCTGATGTTGTTCATGTTGATCTTGTCGAGTGCATGTCCTGTGCATTGTAACTTACATACTTTATGCTGTCCAAGTCTATTTTCAACCTATGATCTGTCTGTCCATGCTTACAATGATCTGCTTCTACTGCTCACAAATAAAGCATTTTTTCCCTGTACTGAGGTATACCTGATAATTAATCAAACCATTCAATCCTGGGTAAAGTCTGCACTTTCTCACCTTTTCCATGTCTCTTTTGGAAATAGATCACTGCCAGTCCTCAAGGATCACTGCAACCATTTTTTTTTCTCTCACAGCTCTACAGATTAAATACTCTGCTTCTTCATTCTCTCCTCATTGTACGATCTCCTGTTTCTCTGGTAAGGGGATCATTCCTTACAGAGTAGAACAAAACTGTAGAGAGTGCCTCAAATATTCCCTCATCGAGGCTCTACGACTGCAGGAAGGTGGCTTTATTCATATACTTGAATCGTTTTAAAATGTAGGACAGCATGCCATTCACTGCATCTGTTGCTTACACAGGGTTTGATTCGAAGCAGTTAGCATAGTTTTGTGAGTGGGAGGTCATGCTTCCCAAATTTGGTGGAGTTCTATTGTGAAGTTACCAGGAAGGTTGATGAGTGCAGAGCGGTAGACAT
The DNA here is from genome assembly GCF_037043375.1 of Chiloscyllium plagiosum. NCBI lineage: Eukaryota > Metazoa > Chordata > Chondrichthyes > Orectolobiformes > Hemiscylliidae > Chiloscyllium > Chiloscyllium plagiosum. The sequence goes on from NW_028270167.1 coordinate 99,547,581, forward strand.
AATCTCTATACATTTCCGTAAGGCCTTTGGTAAGAATCGACATGGTACACTGTCTGTAAGGTTGCATCGCACGGAATCAAGGGGGAGTTGCCAAATTGCTTTCACAGTTGGCATGTTGGGAGGAAGTAGAGGGTAAATGTGAAAGGATGTTGATCATTACTGTCATCTGTATCAATGGTTTAGGCATGATTAATAATTTTGTAGATAACACTAAAATAGTTGGTATCGTGGTAAATGAGAACATTTAGCTGAAATTGCAGCAGGAACTTGATCAGCTGAGTAGGTGGGCGAAGAAATGTCAAATGCAATTTAATATAGATTTGTGTGAGATCTTGCATTTTGGAAAGTCAATACAAGGTAGGAATTGCACGGTCAATTGTAAGGGCTAAGTGGTGCGGTGGACCAGAGAGACATTGGAGCATTTGGAGTACTCAGATCGGAAAGATATCATTAAATTGGAAAGAGTGCTGAAGAAAGTTGTCTGGACCTAACGGACTGAATTCTCGGGAGAGTTTTAACCAGCTCGGACTTTTCATTTCCAGTGTAGGAGAATGAGAGCGGATCTTCTAAAGTTGTATGTCATCACTTCGAGCATGGGTAAGGTGAACTCTCTCAGTCTTTTGCCAAGATTTGTAGAATTGAAACCAGGAGGACATCCGCTTATGGTTAGAGAGGAGGAATAAAAGCGGAACCTGAAGTGTATTTTTTTTTTAAAAACTGAAGCTGGGACACGGATGTGCTGTCAGTGGATATAGTTGAGGGCATGGGGTAAATCAACACTATTTGAAAAGCATATGGGCAAATTTATTGATAGGAATGAACGAGAAGGGTAAGGGCGAAGTGCAGAGAGTTATGGTTAGAGTGGAAGGACATTTAAAAGGCGGAGTTAGAATTCCTCTTTTAATAAAACCAGAGCACTTCTTTCTTCGAGGTTGTTGGTGGAAATCCCTCAATGGCCTTCCTCTCTACGTTCCTTCTGGTCAACTTTCAATGTCCAATGTAATGCCCAAGAACGTTGCCTCTGCCTTCGCTAATCATGTTTTCTTTAATTTTATTGTCACTTATTCTTCTTATAATCATTTAATGTGTTCTGCCAACTGTAATATGTTACCTTTCAATCACTTACAAAAGATCACTACATCATGCAAATACATTGTCTAATGTTTATATCTGACCACAATTCTGTTCATGAGTCTTTGAAATGTGGCTGGTGCATTATTCATTGCAAAGATCATCACTTTCAATTGATAAAGCCCATTTGGGTAACAAATGCAGAAACTTGTTTCCCTTTCTCTGATTAAGGGATCTGCCAATAACCATGCCGTAAGTCCAACTTAGTCAGATGTGGGGCATGTGAAACTATATGTATGCCGTCCTCCAAACTTAGTGTTGGATAGCAATCCTATTTTCTCGCAGCGTTGACCTTCCGATAGTCCACACAAATTGTTGAATTATGTCAGGTTTGGGAAATAACAGAATCAGTCAACTTCACTCTCTCTGACTCAGTTCAATGATATCTTCATGGAGAACCACATCCACTTCCTCCTGGAACTGTGTGGCTTTGAAAGGATTACACTTGTGTCGTTGTTGTTTTTTCACATCAGTATTCCCTAATTCCACCTCATGCATAATCGTGTAAGTCCACCCATTATTTTTCCTGGATGTGTCTTTACATTGATGCAATTAAGAATCGTATTCTTTGCTCCTGTAACGGTTAGCTCACTACCCTCTCCCACTCCTCAATAAATTACTACTTATTTAAATATTTTGAGGCACATCGAACTTCATGACATCTGGATTTGCTTCCTGACTCTGCAGGGCTGTACATAACACCTGTTTCGCCATTTTCCTGTCTCTACTCTAGTAAGGTTTCAAGATATTCACATGACATAGTCGATAAACTTTTTAAAAAAAGATCCGGTATCTTTGTCAGATAGATTAATTGACACAATTTCTATTTTTTTATTTGGAAGGGATCACTAAACCTGGTTTTGAAGAGGTTTGCTACCAATGTTGGCAATACTAATACGTCACCCCAACGGATAAACGTCAAAGTTTGAGCGTTTTGATTTGCACCTGCTTCATTCTATGTTATGCATCTTCTGGTGCTGTTTTCCTAACTCATCTAAACGATCTAATCTCTCCCTGACCTCACATAAATAATACAAGTGTGAGATCTTTGACTTCGGTGCTGTCAATCGCTGTTTAATTAATTTTAAAGGGTCTCTCACTTTATATCTGAATATAAACTAAAAGGAGAGAATTGAGGAGGCATCTCTTTTGGCAGACAATACAAATGTGATACCTTTATCCCAACCATTCAGACAATCTTGACAGTATGCTGTTAATATGGTTTTCAGTGTGTGATGCCAACTTTCAAAGGCTCTCTGGTAAACAGGATGGTAGGCACTTGATCTAAAATGCTGAGTACTTATCTATGCATGATTCCCTTAAATTCATAATCTTTGTCCGACTGAATCTCTCTGGGCAGCCAATACCGTAAGAAGAAAGCTACCAACTCCTGTGCCAACCTTTTTGCCTTAACACTGCCCATTGTTTTCTCTTGGGATATCTGGTAGACACGTCCATTATGGTTAACAAGTACGGGTTCCCAATTTTAGTTTAGAAAGGGGACCTTTACAATGAATCATAACCGCCGTGAAATGTATTTTGAATTCAGGAAGTAGCAACAAAGATGCTAGTTTTTACTACTGCCTGTGGCTTACCTAATATTTGGAATGTATGCCATGCATGGCAAAAACTAACCACAGCCTTGCGCATTCCAGGCCATTAAAAGTGCGTTTGTACTTTAGCAGGAATCTTCCATACACGTAGTCGACATCCTAGAGCTACCTGTAACACTTCCTGTCAGTATGCTACTGGCAATGCAATCTGGTGTGCTTCTGCTCATTTATCCTCTGCGCTCTGCAGTTTCATTGTAGGATTCTATCATTCAGTTAATACTGCAAGAAAATGCACTCTGATTCCTTTTCTGCCCCCTCTCTCTCTTTCTGTATGTGTGTGCGTATGTGTGTGTGAACATGAAACAACAACTTTTCACAAAATCAAGACTTATTTTTCTTAACTACTTACTATCTGACGCCAAATCTGTAAAAATACATGCTGCTCTAATAATCCACTTATTAATATTTACATTCACCTAATCTAAACACCACGGAGTCTCTGTCTCCTCCCCTGTCTTCAACCTTCCAGCTGCTTTTCTCCCTGGGTCCACTTACTTCTTTTTAACTGCAAGTACGTTTTACATGAAAAGTTATCTTTGATAGAGAGTGTTTTGTACTATCCTTGAACCAAGACTTTCGATGGTCAGATAGTTTCGATGGTCAGAGGCTGTACAAAACTTGCTCCGCTGATCGATGGTATTTGCTCTCCCTCTTATTTTCAAAATACCGGATTTATATTCTCCCTTGACACATTGAATTCTTATAACTTGATTGGTTTCCAGGTGTGTAAATAATAAAATTCTGCTTCGAATGGCTTCAGGTATCATGGATATGATTAAAAGAAACAACCAAAATTCAGGTATCCAATTGGCAGCTAATTGTTATATCTGGAACAGCCCGACCGTAAGCAAGCAGTTGTGGCTGTACTTTGAATTGAGCAAAACAGTCGACATTGTAACAGGTCAGCATGGACACGTTTGCGTACTTAAGACTTAATGACTCATTCACGTCTGCATTTTTTTTGTTGACTCATGATCAAGGACTTGAAGGCACTTTCGAACAACGGCATTTCCCAACCTCGCACCAACTAATCAATACAAAATGAGATCTCTGCTATTTTTAATCACCTCCAAATTGACCTGGACCAAACACTGATGCATGTGATAACCCGAGAATAACGGTCTTCAGTCCAGTAACGGGCACTGCTTTCTGTATTGTGTCTGCTACCAAATTTACAATGCGTTTGTATATCAGCTGTACACATGAACTTCCGGACACCTGTCATTAAAGACGTCAAAACTGTTCTGCAAATTAATTTACACTGCTCCGACTGGGTCTCATTTGTGAACGCCTCAACAAGTACAAATTCCACAGTTTTCGCAATGGTGATTCCATTTCCTGAAGCTCAGCTGACTCTGCCAAGTCATGTCATGATTCCCACCCTCCTTGTCAATTTGTAGCATTCCAAATAACAGATTACAATATTTTCCTCAGCACAGACACCAAGTTGTCCAATATTTAAACTTGATTTATTTTCCATCCCTGTCCAATACTCATATACAAGCTACTAGACTAGGTGGGATTGAGGTTCACAAGGAGGAGGTATCACAAATCCTGAAGCGTGTGAAAATAGATAAATACCTGGGCCGGGTGGGACATATCCTAGGATCTTCTGTGAAGCCATTGATGAGATTGCCGAGCCTCTTGAAATGAACTCTAATTCGCAGTTGTCTCCAGGAATTGTGCCAGAAGATTGATGTGTAACAAATGAGGGTTCATTGTTTAAGAAGGGTATTCGAGACAACCCTGGTAATTATAGACCAGTGAGCCTTACTTCAGTTGTTGGTAAAGTGTTGGAAAAAATGATAAGAGATAGGATGTAAAATAATCTAGAAAAGAGTATTTTGATTCGGGATAGTCAGCACGGTTTTGTGAATTGTAGGTCGTGCATCGCAAACCTTATTGAATTCTTTGCGAAGGTGACCAAATATGGAGATGAGAGTAAACCGGATGATATGGTATATATGGATTTGATCAAGGCGTTCGATAAGGATCCCCACAGTAGGTTATTGTTCAAAATGGGAACGAATGGGATTGTGGGATATATAGCAGATTCGATCAGTAATCGGCTTGCTGAAAGTGTAGTGGTTGATGGGAAATGTTCATCCTGGAGTCCAGTCACGACTACTGTTTCGCAAGGGTCGGTGTTGTGTCCACTGATGTTCGTCATTTTTATGAACGATCTGGATGAGGGCGTAGAGGGGTGGGTTAGTAAATTTGCAGACGACACAAACGTTGGTGGAGTTGTGGATAGTGACGAAGGATGTTGTAGGTTACAGAGAGACATAGTTAAACTGCAGAGCTGGGCTGAGAGGTGACAGGTGGCAAATGGAGTTTAATGCGGACATTTGTGAGGTGATTCATTTTGTTATGATTAACCAGAATACAAAGTATTGGGTTAATGGTAAGATTCTTGGTATTGTTGATGAGCAGAGATATCTCGTTGTCCATGTACACAGTTCCTTGAAAGTTGGTACTCAGGTTGACAGTGTTGTTAAGAAGGCATACAGTGTTTTAGCTTTTATTAATAGAGGGGTCGAGTTCCAGAACCAAGAGGGTATGCTGCAGCTGTACAAAACTCTGGTGTGGCCAACCGCATTACAAGAAGGATGTGGAAGCTTTGGAAATGATGCGAAGGAGATTTACTCGAAAGTTGCCTGGTATGGAGGGAAGGTCTTATGAGGAAAAGGTGAGTGACATGAGGTTTTCGTTACAATGAAGAAGGTTGAGAGTTGACTTAATAGAGACATATACGATAATCAGTGGATTAGATATGGTGGACAGGGAAACCCTTTTTCAAAGTATGATGATGGGGAGCATGAGGGGACATAGCTTTAAATTGAGGGGTGATAGATATGGGACAGATGTCAGAGGTAGTTTCTTTACTCAGAGAGTGGTAAGGGTATGGAATGCTTTGCCAGCAACGATAGTAGATTCGCCAACTTTAATTACATTTAAGTCGTTATTGGACAAGCATTACGACGTAAATGGAATAGTATAGGTTAGTTGGGCTTCAGATTGGTATGATAGGTCGGCACAACATCGAAGGCCGAAGGACCTGTACCGCGCTGTAATGTTCCATGTTCTACCCCTTACCAACCTACACTTCAATATTTCTATTAACTTCTCTGTATTAATTTTAATCTCCCACAGTTTCACAATTTCATCAATCACTCTTTCGTGTAAAATTTCTGGAAGGTTTTGTGTATCTTCATCTTCAGATAAGATTAGATTAGATTACAGTGTGGAAACAGGCCCTTCGGACCAACAAGTCCACACCGACCCGCCGAGGCGTAACCCACCCATACATTTACCCCTTACCTAAGACTACGGGCAATTGAGCATAGCCAATTCACCTGACCTGCACATCTTTGTGACTGTGGGAGGAAACCGGAGCACCCGGAGGAAACCCACGCAGACACAGGAAGAACGTGCAAACTCCACACAGTCAGTCGCCTGACGCGGGAATTGAACCCGGGTCTCTGGCGCTGTGAGGCAGCAGTGCTAACCACTGTGCCACCGTGCCGTCCTCTGTATAGACACAGGTAATATTTTGCCCTCAGCGGAGGTGGAGGGGGTGTGTCTTATGCATAGATTGCCTCCATCACTGAGTGCACATGAGAGTTGATTAACTTGATACCAACTCTGCTCGGAAACGTCCAGAATCAACACAGTTCAAAGAAACTGCCACTTCATGGTCACTGAGAGCACAGTGCTCTATCTAAATTTAGGTTACAGTTTATGTTGACAAAGATGACATAAAACTGTGACCACCCCATTTTGGAATCAAACTGAATTTACAATTTACACCTGGCATAGGCCAAGGGTCACACAGGAAAGGGTCACACAGGAATACGTTTGTGATCAAATAAATTTGTATTTAGAATACAGTCTAGTCGAGAAACGCAATCGGAAAGGTGTGGATGACAGTTTATTCAGAAACAGCCCTGAGACAGAAGTGAACACTGGGGATAGGTAGCGGTGGCAGTGGACAGGTTTGATGATGGAGGGATCATTGAGGTATAAGTTAGCTTAGGACACAATGCGGTTATCTTGGTTCTGAACACTTTTGTTCCACCCCTGATGATTGTAAGTGATTGGCATGAAAACCATGGAATAGGAATGGAGTTTGTGATTGAAAGTGAATACAGTAGTTTATGTATTTGATAAATATAGACAATAAAAATAGTGATGGCTTTCAGAATGGTTTACAGAATTAATAATTAGACAGAGATAGACTTGCCATGAACACCAGCAATCGCGAGGATTGGATAGCAAACTGCCTGAATAATCATCAGGACATATACAATCTGCCATGGTAACCATATCCAATCCTGAGAAAGCCGGTAAAAACCATACAATAACCTACTGTCCATTGTTGGCACAATTCCAGCCTAATGTTCTCAGATTCTGATCCATTGTTGTAACATTCCAGTCTAATGTTCTCAGATTCTGATCCAACGCCCAAACATTCCATTCTAATATTCTTAGATTCCAATCCATTGTTGTAACATTCCAACATAATGTTCTCAGATTCTGATCCATTGCTGAGATATTCCAGTCTATTGTTCTCACATTCTGATCTATTGTCCGAACATTCCAGTGTGGTGTTCACAGATTCTGCTCAGTTGTTAGAACACTCTTGTCCAATGTTCTCTGGTTCTGATCTATTCTTGGAACATTCTCATCTAATGTTCCCTGATTGCGCAGATCTCATATGAATATGTACCCTTAAGAGAGTGATTCTGTGGGACATCTGTGTTTGTTGCTGCTCTTTGCTGCACTTACTGACTAATCTACATGTCCTGTTTTGTATGTCAAAACGTCGGATCGACTCCTTGATTTGATGTAATCAAAGCATTAGCATTCAAATTCGATTCGATTTTGGTATCCTGTGGCATAGTTTAAACTGATAAACGAAATGCGAATTTGATTTGTAACATAGTAACTAACCTTCATCTATTTGCTTCACAGCCAACTATTACAGTTTTAAACTGGTTGGCACATTATGTGCTTGTCCAATTGTTGCCGCCTTTCACTTTCTCTGAAAGGTACAGGGCACACCACAACACTTTTAATGTAAGAAAAATACCTTGCCTGGGTGGAATGTTGTCATCGCCTGCTATTGACCTTATTCCTCATGTCCAATTACTCTAACAATGTTAACTGTAAAGGGGAAGGCACAGGACCTGCATACCCTAGATGGAGTGGGAGGGGCATTTGAAGTCTTCAGTCACGCGGCAGTGGGGTGGGTGGGTGAGGGTATCCCATAGATGTTCTCTGAAACGATCCTCAAGAACGTGTCCTGTCTCCCCGATGGAGAGGAGACCACACCGGATGCAAAGAATGTAATGAATGACCTTGGTACAGGTAGAGGTGAATTTCTGATGAATGTGGAAGGATCCCGTGGGGCCTTGGATGGAGGTGAAGGGAAGCGGTGTGAGCACAGATTTTGCACTTCCTTCAGTGGCAGAGAAATGTGACAGGTTTGAGTTGTGGGCTGGTGGGGGTGGTGGACTTGCCATGTGAGTCGCCGAAGGTCTTTTCGCAACGCTGATAGGGGTAGGGAGGAAAATATATCATTGGTGGTGGGATCCGTTTGGAGGTTGCGGAAGTGGCAGAGGATGATGCATTGTTAGCGAGGTTTGGTAGAGTGGAAGGTGTGAACTCGTGAGTTCTGTTCTTTGCTGCGTTGTGAGCGGGAGGTTTCAAGGGCAGTGGTGCATGAAGTGGAAGCAATGCAACGGAGGGCATGGTAAACCAAGTGGGAAGGGAAGATGCGAACCTGGAATATTCTGGAGGCTAGCTGGATATTCTGAGGTGGAATTGGCCATCCTGGGAATGGATGCAGTAGAGCTGGAGGAATTATGAATAAGGAATGGCGTTTTTACAAGGAGATTAGCAGAGAAGAGATGTTGTCTTGGTAGCTTTGGGAGTCGGTGGGCTTGTAGTATATGCCTATGGATATTCGTTGCCATAGACGGTGATGGAGAGGTCCAGGGAGGGGGTGGGGGGAGGTGTCCAAGACGGTCCAGGTAAATTTGAGGTCGGGTTAGAATGTCTTGGCAAAGTTGATGAGCTATTCACCCTCCTTGTGGGAGCAAAAGGCAGTACCGATAAGCTCACCGAGATAGCAGAGTAACGGTTGGATGTGGTACCGGTGTAACTGTGGAAGATGAACTGAAGAGAAGAGTTAGGTGGGAAACTTTCGTAAGCTGAGACAATGGGTCGACCGGTCAGGTAAATTTATAAGTCTTCGGTATAAAGTAGAATCGGGCAGTGCGAGAATCATAAAAAATGATTTTGGAGGCTGTTGATGGGAAATCCTCAGAGGTGATGAGGTTGTGGATGGTATATGAGTTGATGATTTAGTGATGAGAGGTGAGGTCGTGATCAAGGGGACAGTAGGAGGAAGGATGTGAGAGTTGGCGCCAGGCTTCAGCAGTGTCCAGGTCAGTGTGCCAGGCTGCTATTGCACTCCCTTGTTTGCCGGTTTGTTGCTGGGTTGGGGTTGGATCAGAGGTAGTGGAAGATGGCACGTTGTGATGGTGAAATGTTGGAGTGGGTGAGGTAGTTTGACACGTTGAGGTGGTCAATATCACAGCAGCAGTTTGAAGTGAAGATGTCAAGAGTGCATAGCAGGCCAGCACGGGATGTACAGGTGGATGTGGTGCGTTGTAGGCGGGCGAAGTGATTGTCGGTGTGTGAGCGGGTGTCTTGGTTAAAACAGAAGGCACGGAGGCAGAGGTGGTGGAAGAAACGTTCAAGTTTTCAGTGTGTGTCGAACTCATTTAGCTGGGATCGTAAAGGGATTAATGTGAGGCCTTTACTGAAGACCAAACATTCGTCCTCAGTGAGGAGGAGGCCTGGGGGGATGGTGATGACACAGCAGGGTTGGGAGCTTGGACCTGCAGTTGGGCTGGACTTCGCGATGTGATGGGAGTTTGGAACTGGAGTCAGGCTCATCTCCAACCGATCACCTCCTCTCTCACCTTCATCTACCCTGCGCTTTCTCAGCTACATTCCCCCTCAACCCACTCCTCCGAGTTATCTCTCAGCCCCCAGCCCACAAGTCTCATTCCTGATGAAGTGCTAATGCCTGAAACATCGTTTCGCCTCCTACTCAGATGCTTCCTGACTTGCTCTGCTGTTCCAGCATCTCACTCTGAACTCAGCACCCTTCAGCACCCTGTCCACTCGACTGAACGTTCAAGGAAATGTGAACATACACCTCTCGGTTTCTCATTTCGGGAACACTTCCCAGAATGCTACTATTAACTGTACAAGTCCCGACCTGTTTTCCCGAATCAAAATGCAGCACCTCGCACTTATCCAAACTTCACCTGCTATTCGTTGGCCCATTGGCCAGTGTGATCAAGATAATGTGGAATAACAAAACTGTGGCAGTAATTGATAAATTTCAGGAAGTCTCAACTGAACTGGATAGAATCTTAGCGGTATATATTTTGTATTTGGAATTCCAGATTGCATTCGACAAGTTACCTCACAAAAGGTTAAGTTAAAAGCTAAGAACCAGTCGATTCTGCGAAGGAGAGATATAAAGGTAAAGAGAGAGAAAGTAAATTACATGGTGAAACTAGTGAGGAATATAATCGCTGGACTATAAATCCAGAGACCCAGATAGTGTCATGATGATTTGTTGGCGTATGTTGGAATTTGGGCTCAATTAAAAACTAAAATCTGGAATTCAAAGCCTAATGGTGACAACTACACCATTGTGGATTGACGACTTAAAAGAAGCCATCTGGTTCACCGATGTCCTTTAGGGAAGGAAACTACCTTTCTCTCTTGGACTGGCCAACATTGATACCAGACCCACAGCAGTGGTTGATGCTTAACTGCCCACTGGGTCGTAAGGGATGGGTAACAAATGCTGGTCTGGTCAGTGACGCCATCAACGGGTGAATGAATAAGTTTAAAAAGAGAGTTTTCTATATAGAAAGGCCGAAGTGAATATGGACTCTTTCAAATGGAATCGAGGCAGTTATGGGGAACAAAGTTTTGATGACATTATATTGGCACAGAAAGAGAACTGAGGACTGGACAGCAAGAAGAGTGTGGCGCTAAGGGGTTCTTTTTCAAGTTATATATCTCCTTGGAGGAAGAAAGCCAATGTCCTGGAAATTGACAGATTTTAACAAAGGGTAAAGGCAATTTGCGAGAGGAATAAACACAGTTCAGAAAGATATTGATAGGTTAAATAATGGAGCAAAAAGCTGTCAAATGAAGTGTGATGTGGGAAAAAGAGAAGTTGCTCATTTTGGAATGCAGGACAGAAGAAACGAATGCAATTTAAACGGAGATAAACTTCAGAAACTTACAAACTAATGTCTTGGAAATGGAACACACACACAAACTTGCAATTCAGGCTTAACAGTTAACTAAGGCGGCTCATGGAACGTGGGCTCTCATTTCAAAAGGTTTGAAGTTAAAGAGTCAAGACGTTTAACTGTAACTGTATAAGGTTCATGTCATTGCACACCTGGAGCAGAGTGAGCAGTTTAAATAGAACATAGAACAGTAAAGCATAGCACCAGCCCTTCAGCACTTGATGTTGTCATGGTCTTCTATCCAACTAGAACATGAGACTTATCTTTCTTTGTACGATCTTTCATGTGCCTATCCAAGAGTCACTTAAATGTTCACTAAGGTATCTGACTCTCCTACAACTGCCCGCCGTGCATTCCACTCACTATGGTGTGTGTAAAGAACCAACCTCTGACATCTCCCCTCAATCTTCCTCCAATCACCTTAAAATTATGTCCCCTCGTGATGGGCATTTCTACCCTGGGAAAAATAAAGTCTCTGGCTATCCACTCTATCCATGTCTCTCAGAGTCATCTCTCATCCTTCTTCGCTCAAATGAGAAAGGCCCTCGCTCCTTCAAACATTTTTTACAAGACATGCCCTCCCCTCCAGGCAGCATTCTGGTAAGTCTGCTCTGCACCTTCGATAAAGCTTCCACAACTTTCCTGTAATGAGGCAAACAAAACTGAGCACCATTTTCTAAATGTGGTCTAACCAAGGTGCTGCAGAGCTGCAGCATTGTGTATTGAAAATCGGCCTTGCAAGGAAAATGACTTCACACTTTTCCAAGTTGATCTCCATCTGCCACTTATCTGCCCAGTTCCGCATACTGCCAATGCCCCTGAACAACCTACAACAGCCCTACACAGTAAGCACAACTCCAACAAACTTCGTGTCATTGGTAAACTTACTAATCCACTCTTCCACTTTCTCATCCATGTCATTTGTAAAAATCTTAAAGATAGATGTTCCAGAACAGATCCCTGCGCTATATCACTGTTCACTGAGCTACAGGATGATTACTTTCCATCTACCGCCACCCTCTGCATTCTGTGGAACAACAAATCTGTATCAAGACAGACAAATGCCACAATATCCCATGCCTTCTTACTTCTTGAATCAGTCTACCACGGGGAACCTTGTAAAGTGCCTTCATGAAATCTATATAGACCACATCCACTGTTCGCCCGTCAACATAATTTGTCTCATCCTCAAATAAATCAATAAGGTCTGTGAGACATGACCTTCACCTCACACAACCATGCTGACTAGCTGACTATCTTTAATCAAACTATCATTTTCTAAATAATCATACATCATGTCTCTCAGAAACAACCCCAATATTTTGTCCATCACTGACGAAAGAATGATTGGTCTGTAATTCTCAGGATTATAAATATTCACTTTCATTAACAAAGGAATGACAAGTGCTATTCTCCAATCACCCAGTGGACAGGAAGGATGCAAAAATATTCGCCAAAGGCAAAACAATCTCTTCCCTTGCTTCCTCTCGTAATCAAGATTATATCCCATCTGGCTTATGCAATTTATCTATTCTTATGGTTTTCTTCCTAAAATAGCCTGTTCTAGTAAATAAGTCTGTTCAAGCTGTCCTCAGAGATGTAAAAGTCTCTCTCAGTAGTGAATACTGAAATAAATTATTTATTAAGTACCTCACGTACCTCCTCTGACTCCAGCCGCAAGTTCCCTCTGCTATCCTTGTTTGGTACCATCCTCATTCTGGCCACCCACTTCTTCCTTATGTAAATTTACAACGCCTTAGTGCTTTCCTTAATCCTAAAGCTTTATCGTACCGACTTCTCGCTCTCTTGATTCTATTCTTCAGTTCCTTCTTGGGTACCACGTGACCATCCATAGCGTTCTTCGATCCTTGGCTCCTCAACCTTAAGCAAGCTTCCTTCTACCTTTTGACTCAGTGTTCCATATTCTTTCTCTCTCAAAGGTCAGTCGACCGACCATCCTTTCCTTGCCTCAGTGCAATAAACCTGTCAAGCAGAATAGGCAAGTGCTTCCTGAAGAATCTGCACATTTCCGTCGTGCATTTCCCTGGGAACATCTGTTCCCAATTTAGGTTCGCCATTTCCTTGCCAATAGCATTACATAACTCCCTCCCCCAATTAATTACTTCCTCGTACCGGCTGCTCCTGTTCCTCTCCATTAGTAAATGAAGGGATCTGTGATCATGATCACCAAAATGTTCTTCCATCGAGAGATCTGACACCAGGCATACTTCGTTAACAAGCAGCAAATGCAATATGGCCTCTCTTTAGTCGGTCTACCTATATGTTGAGCTCAGAAACCTTCCTGGTCACACCTGAAAAAAAAACTGCTCAATCCAAACTGTTTAATGTAAGTACATTTCAATCAATACTAGGGAACTTAAATTCACTCATGACAGAAACGCTGTTAATTCAGCACGTTCTAATATCTGCTTCGCAATCTCCACCTCTGTGTATCTGTTTTCATTGGGAGGCCTGTAGAAAACTCCCAATAGTTGACTGTTCCTTTCCTGTTTGTTACTTCCACCCATATTGACTCTGTACATAAATGTACCTCGACGGTCTCCGTTTCTGCAGCTGTGATACTATCCGTGGTTAGCAATGCCACTACCCCACCTCTTTTAACGCACTCATCCCCAGTCCTTTTGAAACATCTCAACTCTGGAACATCCAACAACCATTCCTGCCTCTGTCATATCCAAGTCTCTTCAATGGCCACAGCATCAGAGTTCCAAGTACTGACGCATGCCCGGAGTTCGTCACCCTTATTCCTGATACCTTGTGCATTAAAATATTCACAATTTCATCCATCACACCGACTATCCCTTTCCCCAATAAAGTTCTTATTCTTTCCCACAGACTCTCTGCACGTTGGTTCTGGCTGCCTATTGACTCCTCCATTATCTGATCCTACCCACTGTAAATCTAGTTTAAATCCTCCTAAACAGCTCAAGTAAACCTCCCGCCCAGGATTTTGCTGGCCGACCAGTTGGAAGCTAAGAATCCTTCTTGTACAGCTCCCAGCTTCCCTAGAATGTATCCAGACCAACCACATATCTGATGCTCACTCTCTTAGATCAGTTCTGCAACCACGTTTTCATCTGCACTTACTCTGAATTCCTTGCTTCACAAGCACATGGCAGTGGTTACAATCCTGAGATTACTACTCTGCTTATCTTACCTTATAGCTTACAACCTCACTTCCCTATATTCTATTTTCAGGTGTCCTTCCCCCTATCCCTACCTACGTCGTTGGTACCAAAGTACGCCCACAACTTGTAGCGGCTCTCCCTCCCTCTTCAAAATTCTGTACACTCGATCCGAGACATCCTTGAACCTAGCACTCAGGAGGCAACATTCCATACTTGCTCACGACCACAGAATCCCCTGTCCATTCCTCTTCCAGCTGAATCTCCTATCACTTCCCTTCTCCTATTTTCCTCCCTTCCGATCTGAGCCATAAAGGTAAGCTCAGTGCCAGAAACCTGGCACCTGTGGCTTTCCCGTGATAGGTTCCCTCCACCCACAATCATTGTCCAAAACAGTATACTGATAATTGAGGGGAATGGCCACAGGTGTGCATTGCACTGTCTGCCGTTTCCCTCGCCTGACATTCACCCAGATACCTTTACCCTATAATGTAAGTGTGATTACCGCCGTATAACTTCTTTCTATCACACCTCAGCTTCCCGAATGATCTGAAGTTCATCCAGCTCCAACTTCTTAATGCGGGAAGGGGATATAGTTCTTGCAGACCAAGTCAGCAGGGAGACCAGTGGTAACCCTTATCTCCAACATCCTGCAAGTCGAGCACGCAACTGCCCTCAGAACCATACTCTTTCATTGCGGAACACCGGCATTTAGACTAGCAAAGGAACTGCATCCTAAACTGAAATACGTAGTAGATGACTGAAACCACTCCATCCACTCCACCCAGGAATTTCTTAACGTCAAAGCCACAAAAGTTGAAGACAATGAGGTAATAGTTTCCTTTGACGTGCTGATGCTATTTACATCAACTGACGTAACCCTTGCCAAAGAAAACACTGACCCCACTGTGCGGACAACCACTGAGACAAACACCTGGAAGCACCAACTTCACCAGCAAGCTCAGAAACCTCCAACAAGTTGACTTGTGCCCCAGAACCCATTTCACCTTCAATTACAAAATCTACAAACAAATCAACGGCATGCCTATAAGATCACCAATATAAGGACTCATAGCAGAAGCAGTTATGTAGAGTTTAAAAAGAGCATTCCTTCCAACCAACGAGCCCAAGCTTTGGTTCGCTATGTGGACGACACCTTTGTCATCACAAAATGCAACAAAGTAAAAGAAACCGAAAAACACTTAAGCAGCGTCCTTACCAGTATCAAGTTCACCAAAGAGGATCCAAACAACAACCGACTCCCCTTCAGAGACATCGCAGTAGAACACAAGGCAGATGCAGAGCTACAGACCACAACTAACCAGATAGTCATCTGCAGGATCAATTATCCCAAACCCACCAAATGGAGCTGCAGCAGAACATTATGTAAACCAGCCACAACGTACTTGAACACCCAGGAATCTGAGGAAACACCTGTACGACGTATTCAGGTGCAAGAGGTGCAAGAGGTACCCAACAAGCCGATTCCTACACAATATACCTAAACACGAAGAAATAACACACCCAGATACTCTATCCACCCTGCCATACATGCAGAACATATCCGAGATGACAAACAGATTATTTCGGCCCCTAAGCAACATGGTCGCCCAGAAACCAAACCTCGCTTTGAAATAGCTACTGATAAATGTAAGGACCGCATACCAACAAACAGCAGAAAGAACGTAACATATCAAATAGCCTGCAAGGACTGCAAACAAAGTTACATTGGACAAGCGGGCAGGAGACTAGACATAAGGATACACGAGCACCAACCAGCCACCACAAGACGTGACCAACTATCATTAGTATCCATACATACAGACGAAGAGTGACATCTGCTCGACGGGGGCTATACATCGAACCTCGGACAATCTAAACAAAGACGTGCACAGAACCCTGGCATTCAAACTGGAACTTCAGTAACAAACATATCGACTTGGACCGCATTTACCAACCTCTCAGAAAAAGAACTGGAAACGCTATCACCTCCTACAACAGACCAATACAGATAAATGGCAACTGGGACTGAAAACCAGCCCTTCATCAGAAGATCATTGATTATGTTAGCCAGCTTGGTGAGAAAACATCTGAGGACAAATCTACCAGCTCAGCAAGCTAAATCACAACCTGTTCCACAAGCTGACTTCAATTGTTTTAACCTCATCTTGCTAATGATGTCCTGGAAAACGGCAGACATTGACATAAAATCTTGATCAGACTGTTCCTCATTCACCTGTGTACAACTGGTAGTCCGTAACGAGTGCAAAAATATAACAGTCCTCTCTCGGAACAGGATTCAGACTTTCAGTCTCCGAAGCATGTCCCACCATTCAATGAGGTCATGGATGATCTACGGCTTTATGACATACATCTGTTTTTGAGCCATATCCCATAATAAAGTTGCTGAACAAAATTAAAATCTATTTCTCAAATGTACAAATTAACAGTCCCAGGATGCACTGTCACCATTGGAGGAACAGACTTCCAAACATCTCGCATCCTATGTGTGCAGAAGTGACTACATTCCAAAGTTCTAGAATTCTCCACACAATGAGGATAGTTTACATTTCTGTACCATCTTCATCTCCGTTAATAACTTGAAGAAATGAGTCAGATAATCATTAACTTTATAAATCATAGACAGTTAAGTGATTACAGAGAATCTGGTATCATTGTCAGTCCAGATCATGTAATCACAGGCAGCTTTCTTCCCGAAAGGACATTCGTGAAATAGTCTCTTTTTTTTCTCTGACAAGCAATAATGGCCTTATGGTTATCATTGGACTTCAAGTTTCAGATTTTTTTTGTTGGATGCAAATTCCAAATTCTTCCACCAACCTGGGTCTCATTTAACATCTCATGACAATACTACAGGCCATCATTTCCCCAAGACGGAGCATGGCAATAAAAAGCCCTTTTAGCACTGGCTTACGTAAAATAAACCATGCAGTAGTGGACAAAAATGGTCATGAATATTGGCACATCAACAATACTATAATTTGTCATCCGTAGTGGAGACAGTTGCACATGCTAAGACATAATTGTAAATCGTGGGAGAATATAAGCTCTCTCGTTTACATTTTGGTAAGAATCCGAAACGTTCCATTGGTAATGATCAGCTCCCAACTTGGGAAGAACCAAAAACTGATTTCATTTACTAGAGAATTTGAACGATACCGGCAGAAAGTCGATAATTAAAGTCAAGAAAGAATTCAGTAAGCTTTATGGTGCAGTATTCCTGTCCTTGCCTCTGGGAATAAGAACCCGGGTTTGGTTCCCATCTGTTCCAGAGTTGCATCATAACATGACTGAATAAGCTGATTAAAAATATTTACTGCAACACCAAAATAAACTAATTTCAATCTGACAGATATGACTTATTATTTAAAAGAAAGAAACGAGTTTAAACAACAGAAAGGGCTGTGCAAGGCTTTCAAATATTGGAAAATAATAATTGCACATCACTGAAATACATTGGATTGGATACCATGCAGAACCCAGCAAATGTCACTGTGCATCAGCAATCACATTTGGAAAACATTTGCTCCACTCTTAATGGTCAAAGTTAGGGTCCAAAGAGATGCAGCAACTACCAAAAGATTGAAATGGAGCAACTCTGAATTAGCTGTGCACTCAAAACACGCCAAGTCTCAGTGTTGTTCATAACCATATCCCAAGGTAACATATATTTGAGTAAACAATGAAAAAAAATGACAGGAGCATTTAAAAAAACATTCCGCCTGGGAGGTGTCAGGAACATGAAATTTCTAGAAAGCTGTGCTTCTTCTGCAAATCTGTGTGATGTTTTCGATGGCAAGGAGGCTCCAACTTTTTCTTGGGAAAAGGAAAGTAACTGTTACCTTATAATTTTGGAAGCTAAAACTATCAGAAATGTCATACAAAGTATCTTCACAGGAAACACTGTTATATTCAGTGAGGAACGAGATAGGGCATTTTTCCAATTACAAATATAAGAAGAACATTCAAGAAGGGATTCAGCAGCAATACCCATTGAGTATTATATTGTTTACAAGTCAGCAAGTGATAATGCACATTCACCAAAATACTTGAAAGAAGGAAATGAAGATTGAAATTGCAGTTTTAATGCAGATACTGGACAATGGAAATGTCGTCAGGTTATAATGTGGAGTATATGGGATAACAATCTCTTACTATTTTGAAAGTTTCATTCTATTACTATAAATTGACTTTTTGAAAAAAAGAGGAGGGGAACCTATTTTATTTAAAATCTGCTGAAGGAACATTTGTGACCTAATGCAGAGAGGCAATGAGCAATGGATGAATTATTGAAAAGTTAACTGGGTATGAACCGGATATAGCAATATGGGGAGTCAGCAATCAGTGGGAGGTGGTTAGGGGGCGAACTGAAATAAAGCTCTCAAGTTTATGGTGTTTGTAAGGTATCTGTTAGAGTGTAATACTTGTGCCACAGCCTCTCAAAACACATTTTCCGTACACCAGCATTCACCAACTTCACTTCATCTGCCAACTTTGTGCCATCACCATGCACATGCAGATCATTTATACTTCTGGCACAACATAGAAGGCCTTAATTCCCTTCGCTTCTTCTTCTCCAATAGGCCCAACCAATCCATCTCCAATGGCACTCTCATCTGCCTAGCAGAACTGATCCTCACACTCAACATTTTTGTTTTGGCTCCACCCACTTCCTACAAACCAAATAAATGACCATGGGCACCCACATGGGCCTAAACGATGGACCTCTTTGTAGGATTGGTGGATCACTCTGTGTTCCACAACTACACCAGCACCATCCCACACCTCTTCCTCCGCTATAATGATGACTGTGAGAAACTCAATCAGTTCATTAACGTCGCCAAAACCTTCCACACCACCCTCAAATTCTCTTGGACCATTTCTAACACGTCCATCCCCTCCAGGACCCTCCATCTTCAGCAACAGACTCACCACTGATATCTATGTCAAACCACTGGCACCCACAACTATCCCGAGCACACCTCTTCTCACCCACGGTTCTGTTAAAATGTTATGCCATGCCAATTCCTACACTTCCATGGCATCTGCTCCCATGATTAGGTATTCCACTCCTGGACGTCTCAAATATCCGCCTTCTTCAGCGAGCACAATCTCCCTTCTTCTGTTATTAAGGATGCCATCAACCGTGTCTTCTCCACCTCTTCTTCCCTCAAATCTCCACTCCATTGATCATCACATATCATCCCACCAACATCCTAATCCAGCGCATCATTCTCCGAAATTTCCACAAACAACAATGTGGCCGCACCACCAAAAATAAATTTCCTTTCCCAACCATCTGCTTTCCACAGAGACCATTCACTCCGAAACTCCCTTGTTTACTCGAAACAAAACATCACCTGCTCGACCACAGTCAGTAACTTTTCCTGAAACCCCATGAAGTGTACGAGTTGCCTCCAAACGTCCCTTTCACCCTATCGCAGGTCCAAAACAATCCTTCCAGTTCCGACAGAGATTCACCGACACTCCATCTATTGCATCCATTGCTCCCATAGTTGTCTCCTCTTTATCAGGCAGTCCAAATACAGAAATGGACACAGTTTAGCGTAGTAGCTGTGCTCTGTATGCATCTACCAAATTTGTTTGCCTTATAGTTCAATTCACCCACCAATTACGCCAGTGACATGTTCATTCATGGCTTCCTCCACTATCAGACTGAGGACAAGTGAAAGCTAGGGGATCAACACCTGATATTTCACTTGAGAAGTCTACAGTTAAATGGCCTCAAAATTGTCCTTGTCCGCTTCAAAATCTCTCTTCCCCCAGCCTTATCAGATCTCTAACCCTAGTCCCGACCTTAGGTATCACCTCCCTGACCTAGCCTGTCTATCTTCCTATTCAACTCCCCTTCCAACTGATCAACCGCTAGAAACCCCGACATGCATCCATTTATGCCTATCACCCAGCACTATCCCCTCTCTCTATTTACATCTGGGCACCCTCCCCAGTCCTGACAACAGATGTCAACCCGAAAGTTTGACTTTCGTACTCCTCGGATTCTGTCTGAACTGCTGTGCTTTTCTAGCTTCACATCTGTTGACGCTTGCACAAGATCAAGTTATTTAAAACATATTTTAAGGACTCTTCTGATCTATGTGAATAAGCTTCGTTTTTCTTTTGAAGCAACTGGAACTTTGGCTCTACGTAAAATTTCCATCATTGTAGAGTTATTTCAGATTCTGATCTTCTCTAACAAATGAAATAAAGTTAGATAGAAACATATTTAAAAATGACAGGGGGCATGTTGCCTTTTTAAAATATCAGCCGAATTCTTGTGCTTCTCATCCAGTAATCAATTCTCCACTGACACTGATATTTATCACAAACGTCTTGAGCTCTTCAGTATTTACATTTCGTGTAGCACCTTTTGAACATCCAAGCATATATCATACACAGGACTCCCCATCTCCCTGATTCGTCAAACCACTGAAAAGAAGTTACCCAAACAAGATTTCCCTTTAGTCAAAGCATGGTGACTTTGTTAAAATCAGACTGTACTTTCCCAATTGTGGTATGATTCATAATAATAAATTCCGGCATTTTTCTGATGACTAATCTCATGCCTGTATGTTTCCTGTTCTCTTTTCCTTTATTTATTGAGCTGCTGTGCTCCATTTGGTATCATCCAATCCGCTCCAGACTCAAGATAAATTTGGAAAAGCCTGGCCACAATATCTACATTCGTATAACTTAGATCCTCGAATGTAGGCCATCAAGCTGGAGACTAAGACGAGCAGCCTACGACACCCAGCTAATGTTCCCAGGACATGGGTTCGGATAACACCCCTGTGAAAGTTTCTGTCAAATTCCGAAGCTACTTGCCTGGAACCCTGCAAATGCAGTTTGGACAGAGCTTTCAAACCACTTCCTGTTTCTCACCCCGTCTGATTTCACTGCAGAGGAGTCCAAGATTGATCCTTCTCAGTGTATCTGAAGATTAATACTTTGTTGATTAATTCGAAGCCGTTCTCTTAACTTCGCAGGAAGTATTTAAAATAAGCACTCCCCCCGTGACAGCTGAAATATCGCAGAAAATCCATGGACATTCTGGTGGTTCTGGGATAAAAAATGACGCCCGAATGCAGAGCAAGGCCCCGCAGCCCTCCAGATTCCGCGCCCAACCTTAGGGCGAGTCTTAGCCCAGTATCCAGCTTCCATTGGTCAGACTAGCTGTCGATCACTCATTTGCGACAAATAAAAAGATTAGATTAGATTACATTACATTACAGTGTGGAAACAGGCCCTTCGGCCCAACAAGTCCACACCGACCCGCCGAAGCGAACCCACCCATACCCCTACCCCTACATTTACCCCTTACCTAACACTACGGGCAATTTAGCATGGCCAATTCACCTGGCCCTGCACATCTTTGGACTGTGGGAGGAAACCGGAGCACCCGGAGGAAACCCACGCAGACACGGGGAGAACGTGCAAACTCCACACAGTCAGTCGCCTGAGGCGGGAATTGAACCCGGGTCTCTGGCGCTGCGAGGCAACAGTGCTAACCACTGTGCCACCGTGCCACCCACAAGGTGAGGTCCCAGTTCGGAACCTTCTTCTGGAGGTGAATGTGGCGTCAGAGAGAAGGAGATAGGAGCAGAAATTTTCCGTTCAGCCCATCGGATCTGCTTCACCATTTATTCATGTCTTATAAGTTTCTTAACCCCATTCACCCTCTTTCTCCCTTAACCCTTGATCCTGATTACAATCAGCAACAGATCTATCTCCATCTTCAACATACTCAGTGACGTAGGTTCCACAGTCTTTTGTGGCAGTGAAATCCATCCATTCACTACTTTCTGGCTTCAGAAGATTTTCCTTAACTCTGTTCAAAAAACAAAGTCTTCCCGTTACTCTAAGTCTGTGTCATCATGTCCGAGTCTCTCCTACCATGGAAACATTTTCCTAACACTTACTCTTTCCAAGCCATTCAGTATTCCATAAGTTTCTATCAGATTTTCTAAGCTTCATCGAGTGTAGACCCAGAGTTCAAACACATTCCTAATATGTCAAGCTTTTCATTCCTGGCATCGTTTGTGAACCTCCTCTGAGCACGTTCCCCAGGTCCAGCACATCCTTCCCGCTTTATGGTACACAGCACTCCAAATGTGGCCAGACCAGAGCAGTTTGCAGCCTTAGAAATTCATCCCTTTCAAAATTCGTGCCTTCCGAACTCATAACCCAAGTTGCAGGATTACTTTGAGATAATCCAGAACGGGAACACCCAAATCTCTTTGCACTTCAGACTTCTGAATATTCTGCTCATTTACAAAATAGTCCATGCTATTATTCCTCACATTTTTCCATTTTCTACTCGACCTGCCACTTTTTCGCCCCGTCTCATAACCTAACCCTAACCGTAACCCTAACCTCTCATAACCTGTCAAATCTTTCTGCAGCATCTCTGCCTCCTCAGTGCTACCTGTCCATCTAACTATGTTTCTACCATCTGTAAATTTAGCCAGAATTCCCTCAGTTCCTCCATCTTGATCGATAATACATCGTGGAAATAGGGCCACGCCAACCACTTTTCCTAACCTGAGCCAGTTCCCATTTCCACTCTTCTTCCCTCACATATATCTAATGTCTTTTAAACTTTGTAATTCTACTCATTTCTGTCAATTCCTCTAAAAAATCCTTCCATATTCACACACGCTCTGTGTTTCACAGTTACGTCTCAGGTCACATTTACATCTTTTCCATCTCATCATAATCGTATGCACATCATAATTTTCTGGCCGTCTGTCCGGTCACGACTGTGCTCTCGGAAAATAAGAGTCCCACCTCTTCTTAGAACTCAAGCTTTCCAGTCTGGAAAACAGCCTTATAAACCTATTTTCCACCTTTGTGCAGTTGAATAACATCCTTCGTATAGCATTACGAACAGGATAGTATGTCGTGCTCCAAATGCAACCTCAGCAATGTCTTGTCCAGCTGTAACATGACGCCCAAACTCCTGGACTCAGTGCTCTGACCGATGAAGGCAAGCGTTCAAAAAGCCTTCTTCACCATCCTGCTTACCTGTGAGGGCAGTTTGAAAAACCTTTGTACCTGCACGCCTTAACTCTCTGTTTGGCAGCACTTCCTAGGATACCACTATTAAGTGTGTGAGTCCTGCATGCACATGCTGTCACTCGTGCATGCAACACACTCTCTCATTTGCGTACCCACAAGCTATCTCTCACATGCTCCTGCACTTCTACAATTATTGATGTCCATTTAACTGTTCTCTGATGCACTTCTTGTACATATTGGTTCTCTAATTGCGTTTGTTCATTTAATAGTGAACTGAACCAAAACGCCAGTTTATTGTTTGTGACAACATGTTTCCCTTTTTATTGATTGTGTACGCCTATTCTTACATTTAGACCTGCTCTGCTTCAATTCTTTAATTTATTGGCACTGCTGCCGTTTTTTTTTTCAAATGTAATGGCGCAGAGCACCAAATCTCCCATTTACTGATGCCCACAAATTCTACTATTTACTCATAATCCTGCACTGATTTTGTTTTAATTTACTGACGCTGTAGCCCAGTTCTCCCATTTAGAAGTGCTCTACTTTAATTCCCCCTCTCTCTCATTTAGTTCCACTCTGCACTGTATCTTCGATGTTGAATTTCGCTGCAGCAATTCTCCCATTTAGTGGTCTGCTGCCAGAATTCTTTAATGTTGGTGTTTCCTGCATCAAATCTCCCAATTGCCAATCCTGCAAAAATTCTGCCTTTCATGGCGAACTGCACCAAATCTCCCAGTGAATATTGTTTTGCCCCAATTCTTCCAGTTCGTTGTTCCCTGATAATCATTTCCCCAAAATGGTGCCCCCTAACAATTGCTCATTTAGTGGTGCATTACAGCGAATCTCCACTTTAGGACTCCATCACAGTATTTGTCCTATTTCGTGATTCCTTGCCCATGTTCTCACATTTACACATGCCCTGCTCGAAATCGCTAAACTGCTGTCCCCCTGCACAAATGCTCGCTTTTACTGATGTCCTGCACCAATTTTCCAATTCATTGTTGTCTGATACGAAATGTCCCTTTTACTAATGCCCAGCGCCAATTTTTCAATTCGTTGTTGTCTGATAAGAAATATCCCATTTGGCGATGCCCTGAGTAAGTTCTCCACTCAATGTTGCCCGGCATCAAGTGTCATGTTTACTGATACCCTAGCCCAATTCTCCCCAATTGGGGAGTGCCACATGTAATTCCTTGTTTTAGAGGTGCCATACCGCAATTTCCTGTGATAGTTCTACTGTGCAGTTATTTCATTTATTAGTTCCTGCAGCAATTCTCCCATTTCGGGCTCTGCTTCCCTGCATCCATTCTCCCAATTGCCAATTATTCACAAATCTTTCTTCTGACAGTAACTCACCAACTATGCATTATCGTGCCATCGTTCTCCTACTTAGTGCACCAATTCTCTAATTTAGTGGCAGAGGCATTAATTCTCTAATTTAGTGGCCCCGGCACAAAATTTCCAATAATTGGAACCCCATATCAATTCTCCCATTTAGTTGTTGCTTGAAACACTTTTTGTTTCATTTCGTTGTGAGCTGAAACGAATTTCCTGTTTACTGATGCTGCAACATTTCTCTCTTATTTAACTGATTCCCTGTGCCTATTCTCCTATTTAACGTGCTCTGCTGCAATTGTTTAATTAATCTACAATCCGCAACAATTTTCTAATGTACTGGCACTGTGCAATAAATCTCATATTTACTGATGCTCAAAAATTCTCCCAATTACTGTTACCCTGTCAACCATTCTCACAGTTACTGATATCCTAGCCCAAATCTACATTTCTGGGTGCTCTCCTCTAATTCTTCCATTTAATTGGCGCCATGCCTCAATTCTATAACTTAGTTCGACTGTGCACCAGTTCTTCCCTTGAGTATTTCCCTGAAACAATGCGACCATTCAGTAGTCCGCTGACAGAATTCTCTCTTTTTGGCGAGCCCTCTATCAACTCTCAAAACGAACGTATTCGTACACTGCGTTCCTTGTGCCGATTCTCCTATTCAACGTGCTCTGCTGCAATTGTTTAATTAATCTGCAATCCGCAACAATTTTCTAATTTATCTGTTTTCTGCTGCACTGCACCAATCTTGAGGCACTGCCTCGAAACTTAGGAGTCTACATTGAAAGTGTGCTCCACAATTCGTGGTTCAGTAAGTGGGTCAGTGCCGAGATTTTGGAGAACTATCCGACAGTCAGCCCTGAGGGAGTTCCTCTTTGTCCTGCGATCTACTCTGAGGCAAAGCCTTTTTGTCAGAGGGTCAATTCTGACGTAGTGCCTCACTGCATGGTGATCAGAATTGAGGATGGGCAAGTACTGATAGTCCAGCACAGTGAGACAACCAGGACCAAGATGCCTCAGAATTGACTGTCTTACAGTGCTGCAACAGCGCAGTATTGGTTCTTTAATCATGAAGCATTCCGTCATTTCTGACCCCATATCAGAGGCAATGCCACCTCATGGATCATCTGAAAATAAGGCACTCCCTTGGGAAGAAACCTAACAATAAGGCACTCTCTCAGTATTGACACGCTGATCATTATGTAATAGCAGTTAGCCAGATGCTCAGTCCTGAGGAAATGCCTTGCATTCACTTAGTTCTGAGGGAATGCTTCATTGGTAGTGGATGATGTAAACCTTCTCCCACAATTTTGATCTTCTTCAGACATGACAGTCTGCCGCAGGACTAATGCTCAAAACATGTGACACATCCTCAGTTCTGATCCCCTTACAATAGAGCAATGCCTCAGTATTGTCAGTCTACAAAGAGGCACTGTTAGTAATGACCATCTGACATTATTTATGAACTTACCTCGACGCTAACCGTCTTTTCGCATCAAAGAGCGGCGGGAGCTGGGCGGAAGTGAAGGCAGAGCGCAAAGCCGGTGGAGAAGGTGAGTAATTGTTATTAGAATGGGGAAGGCAGAGAGGAGAAGCACCTGTTCGGAACAAGTTGAATATTTTGGAAACAGTAGAGACAGATGACACTGCCAGTCCGCGAGGCGGCCAGGTCTGTCAATCAAAAGTTGGCACAGAGGCAGAGCGGAATAGTCGGACATCGCACAGAGCCGTGGTAACAGGGGACTCCATAGTGAGAGGAACTGACTGTGGTTTTTATGGCAGCAGACGGCACTTAAGGATGGTGTGTTGCCTTCCTTGTGTCAGGGTTAAAGACATCACAGACAGAGTGCAGGAAATCCTCAAGGATGAAGGTGAAGAGCCAGAGGTGGTGGTACAAGTCGGTACAAATTATGTCGGGAAGAGGAGGAGGCACATACTACAGCCGGGACTTCGGAGAACTAGGAAGAAGACTGAAAAGCAGGACGTCCAGGGTGGTTATTCCCGGTTTGCTTCCAGTTCCTCGGGCTGGTAAGGCCAGAAACAGGGAGATAATGGACTTGAACGTGTGGCTGGGGAACTGGTGCAGGAAGCCAGGATATAAATTCTTGGATCACTGGGGTATGTTTTGTGGTAAGCATAAATTCTACAAGAGAGGCGGTTTGCCCCTTAATAGGTTAGGGACCAGCATTCTTGCAGGCAGGTTTGCTACTGCAACAGAGCTTCGTTTAAACTAAGTAGCCGGTGGGGGAGGGGGGGGGGGGAACAAACTGGATGTTTAAGAAGAAAATTGAAGGGAAAGTTAGAACAAGAGAAGTCATGAAAGACAACTGTATCAATGAGGCAGAATACTCAGAAAGGGACCATGCTGTAAGGTTGAGTGAAATAGGAGTTGATGGGAAGCGTGAGGGCAGTAACAAATTAAAAATAGTATACATGAATGCACGAAGTATTAGAAATAAGATGGATGAGCTTGAGTCTCTTGTGGAAATTGGCAGATACGATACTGTGGGGATAACTGAGACGTGGCTTCAATTGGATAGGGCCTGGGAAATGAATATTCAAGGATACACGTGCTACCGTAAGGACAGACTGACGGACAGAGGGGGTGGGGTGGGCATGATGGTAAGGGATGATATTCAGTCCCTTGCGCGGGGTGACCTAGACTCCGGGGATGTAGAGTCAGTGTAGATCGAGCTGAGAAATACTAAGGGTAAAATGACCTTTTTGGGAGTCATCGACAGGCCCACAAACAGTCGTCTGGATGTCGGATGTAAGTTGAATCAGGAGCTGAAATTGGCCTGTCGCAAAGATGTTACTGCAGTTGTTATGGGGAATTTCAACATGCAGGTAGACTGGGAGAATCAGGATGGTATTGAACCTCAAGAAAGAGACTTTCTGGAGTGCCTCCGAGAAAGATTCTTAGAACAGCTGGTGCTGGAGCCGACCAGGGAGAAGGCCATTCTTGATCTGGTATTGTGCAACGAATCAGAATTGGTCAGGAACCTCGAAGTGAAAGAGCCATTGGGAAGTAGTGACCATAATACAATAAGCTTCAATCTGCAATTTGAGAGGGAGAGGGTACAATCGGAAGTGACAATATTTCTGTTGAATAAAGGGAACTATGGAACAATGAGGGAGGAGCTGGCCAAACTTCAATGATGCAATGCCTGAGCAGGGATGACAGTGGTGGAACAATGGCAGATATTTCTGTGTATAATGCAGAAGTTGCAGGATCAGTTCATTCCAAAAAAGAAGAAAGATCCTAGGAGGAGGCATGGGTGGCCGTGGCTGACGAGGGAAGTTTAGAAACATATAAAATTAAAAGAGAAAAAGTATAACATAGCAAAGATAAGTGGGAAAATGGAGGACTGGGAAGCTTTTAAAGAACAACAGAGGATTACTAAGAAGGAAATTCGCAGAGAAAAAATGAGGTACGAAGGTAAGCTGGCCAATAATATAAAGGAGGATAGTAAACGCCTTCTTAGGTATGTGAAAAGCAAAAAAAGGGTGAAGCCTGAAATTGGGCCCTTAAAGACAGAAACAGCAGAATATATTACGGGGAACAAAGAAATGGCAGAAGAATTGAATTGGTACTTCAGATCTGTGTTCACTGGGGAAGACACAAGCAATCCCCCTGAGGTAACAGTGGCTGAAGGACCCGAACTTAAGGGAATTTATATTTGCCAGGAATTGGTGTTGGAGAGACTGTTAGGTCGGAATGTTGATAAATCCACAGGGACTGATTTTCTACATCGCAGGGTAATAAACGAGGTGGCTCGAGAAATCGTGGATGCATTGGTGATTATTTTCCAGAGTTAGATAGATTCGGGATCAATTCCTGCGGATTGGAGGGTGTTTAATGTTATACCACTTTTTAAGAAAGGTGGGAGAGAGAAAGCAGGAAATTATAGACCAGTTAGTCTGAACTCAGTGGTGGGAAAGATGCTGGAGTCTATTATAAAGGATTAAATTCCGACGCATCTAGATAGTCGTAACAGGATAGGTCAGAGTCAGCATGGATTTATGAAGGGGAAATCCTGCTTGACTAATCTTCTGGAATTGTTTGAGGATGTAACTCTGAAGATGGACGAGGGAGATCCAGTATATGTGGTGTACCTGAACTTTCAGAAAGCTTTTGATAAAGTCCCACATGGGAGGTTAGTGAGCAAAATTAGGGCGAATGGTATTGGGGGAAAAGTACTAATTTGGATTGAAAGTTGGTTGGCTGATAGGAAACAAAGAATAGTGACAAACGGCTCCATTTCAAAATGGCAGGCAGTGACCTTTGGGGCACCGCAGGGATCAGTACTTGGACTGCAGCTTTTTACAATATATGTTAATGCTATAGAAGATGGTATGAGCAATAACATTAGCAAATTTGCTGATGATACTAATCTGGATGGCAGCGTGAAATCTGATGAGAATATTAGGAGATTACAGGGTGACCTAGACAAGTTTGGTGAGTGGTCAGATGCATGGCAGATGCAGTTCAATGCGGATAAATGTATGGTTATCCACTTTGGTGGCAAGACCTGGAACGCAGATTACTACCTAAATGGAATCAATTTAGGTAAAGCGGCAGTACAGGGGATCTGGGTGTTCTTGTACACCAGACAATGAAGGTAAGCATGCAGGTACAGCAGGTAATGAAGAAGGCAAATAGAATGCTGGTGTTCATAACAAGAGGGATTGAGTATAGAATCAAAGAGGTTCGTCTGCAGCTGTACAGCGCCCTGGTGAGACCACACCTGGAGTACTGTTGTGCAGTTCTGGTCTCCACATTTTACGAAAGACATACTGGGCTATTGAGGGAGTGCAGCGTAGGTTCACGAGGTCAATTCCTGGAATGGCGGGGTTACCTTATACTGAAAGACTGGAGCGACTGGGCTTGCATACCCTTGAGTTTAGAAGACTGAGAGGGGATCTTATTGAGACATATAAGATTATTAAATGTTTTGACACTCTGGCGGCAGGAAATATATTTCCGCTGATGGGTGATTGCCGAACCAGAGGACACAGCTTAAAAATAAGGACAGAGATGAGGAGAAACTTCTTCACCCAGAGAATGGTAGCTATGTGGAATGATCTTCCCCAGAGGGCAGTGGAAGCCCAGTCTCTGGATTCATGTAAGAATGAGTTGGATAGAGCTCTCAAGGATAGTGGAATCAAGGGTTATGGAGATAAGGCAGGAACAGGATACTGATTACGGATGATCAGCGATGATCATATTGATTGGTGGCACAGGCTCGAAAGGCAGAATGGCCTACTCCTGCACCTATTGTCTATTGTCTATTGACAATGTGGCATTGACCTACAATTGACCTGTTGATAGTGCTGTACATCCTAGTACTGAACAAGTTATCGTTTGGCACTCGGTGAATGCTGACACTCTTACAATGTGGCATTGCCTCAGTATTGATCTCTAGCAATTATGCAGTGCTACAGCTTTGATTCTCTGATTGTGTTGCAATGCCTGAGTACCGGTGCTCTGACAGTGCTTCAATAACTCAATGGTCGCGCCTTGGCAATGAGAAAATCCTTCAGTCATGACCAACTGACAGAACTAAAAAGCAGCAAATCAGTCCAGACTCTCCAATTGAAACATAAGAACATAAGATCTAGTAGCTGCAGTAGGCGGTCCGGCCCTTCAACCCTGTTTCGCCACTCAATAAGGTCATGGCTAATCATTTTTATGGACTCACCTCCACCTAACTGAGTTTCTTTTTTACCATATCATTTAATTCCATTATTTTCCAAACAAAGTATGTACCTTACCTTTAAAAGTAATTACTGCAGTAGTGGTAACTAATTTCCTGGGCAAGGAATTCGATAGATTAACAATCCTTTGGGTGAAGATGTTCTTTCTCAGTTCAGTTCTAAACCTGCTTCTTCTAATCGTGAGGGTATGCCCTCTCGTCCTAGTTTCACTCATCAGTGGAAACCTATTATCAATTTCTATTTTATCCACTCCCTTCACAATTTTATATGCTTCTATACGATTCCACTTCATTCTCCTGAATTCCAATGAGCATAATCTCAATCTTCTCAGCCTCTCCTCATAAACTAAACCACTCAACTCCTGAATCAACTTAGTGAATCTCCTTTGCACCCCCACAAGTGCCACCTTTTTTCGTAAATAAGTAGACCAAATCTGCACATACCACTCCAGCTGCGTCCTCACCAGCACAATGTACAGCTAAAGATTACCTCTCTGCTTTTAAACTCAACCCCTCTCATAATGAAGGCCAAAATTGTATTTGCCTTCCAAATTACTTGTTGCACCTCCCGAACAATCTCCTGTGAGTTATGCACAATAACACCCAAGTCCCTCTGCGTAACAGCATGTTACAACGTTTACCATTCGTGTACTAACTTATTTTGCTGTTACTCCGACCAAAATGTATGAATTCGCGTTTACAAAGGTTGTATTCCATTTGCCTCCTCACTCAACGTATCTATGATCCTCTGAAAAGATTCACAGTCTTCTGCACACGTTCCTTATCACTCATCTTAGTGTCATCGGCAATTTCTTACGTGATACCCAATTCCAAACTATCGATATAATTTGTAAATAATTGTGGTCCCAGCACTGACCCCTGAGGCACAGCACTAGTCACAGATTGCCAGCCAGAATAGCACACATTATCCCACTCTGTGCTTTCTGTCAGTAAACCAATCTTCTATCCACGCTAATACTCTACACCTAGAACCATGCATATGTATCTTTTGCAGCAGTCTCGCGTGCTGCACCTTGTCGAATGACTTTTCCAAATCTAGTTCCACCAAATCCTCTGGGTCCCCGGTGACACTGCCTCCGTGTGACACGAGTATAGAGGCAGTGCCTCAGTATTGACCATCAGACAATGAGATGGATCCCTTGTGCGGACCTTATAATTGTTTCGCTCCCTCTGACACTCTTAGAATGAGGCAGTGACTCAATATTCATGGAATCCTTTTCAGTGTGGAAACAGACCATGAGGCCCAACAAAGTCCACACAGACTCTCCGAAGAATAACCCATCGAGAACCGTTTCCCTACCCTATTACTCTATTTCTAACCGTGAAGAATGCAAATATCCCATAGATCCATGAACAATATGGAGAATGTAGGGTGGCCAATTCACCAAAAGTGCATCTTTGGATTATGAGAGGAAACCGGAGAATCCTAAAGAAAGCACGCAGACATGGCAAGAATGTGCAAATTCCACACCGATCGTTTTCCGAGGCGGGAATTGAAATATGGCCCATGGCGTTGTGAGGCAGCAGTGCGAAATACTGAGCCAAGCTATTGACATTCTCTGACTTTTACGCTACCTCAGATCTGACACTCTGGAAAACAGGAACTACCTTAGAATTGACCCTTCAACAATCAGGCAGTTCCTCAGCACGTATCCGCTCGAAATAAAACATTCCTACTGTTCTGTTCCTCTGACAGTGGCACAGCGTCTGGTGTCAGCACTGAGGAGATGCTGCATTTTCAGAGACTCAGTACTAATGGTGTGCTGCACTGTAAGAGAATTGGTACTGAGGGAGTGCTGCACTCACAGAGAAACAGCACAGAGCGAGTTCTGCACTGCCGGAGTCAGTACAGAGGGAGTGCTGCACTGTCAGAGCTCGTAATGAAGGAGTGCTGCACTGTCGGTGGTTCAGCACTGAGGGAGAGCTGCACTGTCTGACTCAGTAATAAAGGAGTTCTGCACTGTCGGATTTTCAGTATTGAGGGAGTGCTGCACTGTCGAAAAGTCAGTTGTGAGGAGTGCCGCACTGTTGGAGAGCCAATACTGAGGGAGTGCTGCACTGTCAGAGACTCATTACTGAGGGAGTGTTGCACTGACAGAGAGTTAGTACTGAGTTAGTGCTGCACTGTCTGTGGGTCAGCACTAAAGGTGATCACCCTTTGCCAAAGAAGCATTGCCTCAAACCAGCCATCTGACAATGAGGCATTCCCTCACGACTGACTGGCAGACAGTGCTGCACGACCTCAGGACTAATCCGAGAAACATGTGGCATTCCCTCAATTCTGACCCAATTCAAATGAGACACCGGCTCAACGTGATCCTCTGACAATGAGGCCCTCCTTCAGAACTGACTCTCTGACAGAGCTTCAGCACCTCAGTACAGATCTTTATTCATGAGACACAAGATCAATCTGACCTCATTACCCCACTGGTCATCTGACAATACTGCACTCCCTTTCCCAACACTGCCATGTTGATAATGAAGCTCTCCCTCAGAAGTGAACCTCGAACAAAGAGGCAGACCCTCAGTACTGACCCTCTGATCGATCTGCAACTTCCCAGTACTGACGATCAAATCACGAGACACACCCTCATTTGATACACATTTAAAATGATTCATTTCCTCAGGGCACCCACGCAGATAAGCAGGCCCGCCCTCAAGAACCGACTCACTGCCAGTGCTGCTTTACCTTTATCTCAAGCCTATAATCATACATCACTCCTTCCATTCTGACCCCATTCAATCGAGGCACAGCCTCAGACGAAAAAGTATGAAAATATGATGTACTCTGAGAACTCAGTCTCTGGCAATGATGCAGCTTCTCAGTATTTACTGTCTGATCCTAAGGTATTTTCTCCAGTCCTGACCCTCTGGCAGTACAGTACAACCTGAATCCTGGCCTCCTGGCAGAGCTGCAGTACCTCACAACTGACGCTTTACATGTGTGACACTCTCAATTCTGACTCCCTTACACTGAGACAATGCCTTATTATTGACACACAGACAAGTAATCAACTGTTAGTAACTGACTCTCTGACAACGAGAAACTCAGAATCTACCCTGTGATGGAGCTGAGGAGGTCCCTCCGTGCTGATTCTAGAATGGTGAGGTATCTCCTCAGTTCCGACCCCCTTTTAATCAGGCACTTCTTTGGGTCTGACTCTCTAACAATGAGGTACTCCCTCAGTACTGACACGCTGACAATGAGGCCCTCCCTCAGAACCGAACTTCTGACAGTGCTGCAATTCATTGGTGCTGAATCTGACAATTCTAACTACATTCCAAGGAGGGACTGGGTGAGTATTGACTCCCTGTCTCTCATGCAATCCCTTATTTCTCCCCCCTGTGACAACGAGAAACTTCCTAATTACTAAACCAGTAAAGAAAGAGACACTGCCGAAACTGACTCTCTGCCATTGAGGCACCCCTTCATTACTGACCAACATAAAGAAAGGAGCCTCGAGCGACTGTCTGCGTGGACCGTGCACAATTGCACCGTGTCTGCTTGGATTTCCTCCACGTGTTACGATATCCTTCCACAATCCAAATATATGCAGTGTAGGTGAATTGGCTTTCTTAATTTGCGCATAGTGTTCAGGGATATATAGGTTATGTGCATTAGTCAGTGGTTAATGTTTACTAATAGGATCGGGAACCTTTGCTGGGTGGGTTATTATTTGGGGGGTTGGTGCGAATTTGTTGGGCGAAATGGCCTGTTTCCACACTGTAGGGATTCCCTAAAAGAGGCAATACTTCAGTACTGCTATTCCCGAACTCCCTCAGGACTGACCCGATGGTAAAGCTGTAGTACCCAAAGTACTGTTCGCTTAATTGTGAGGACGTCACTTATTGCACTAGTGCCAGACAGAAACTCTGACAATAAGGCACTCCTTCAGTTATGAATCTCCGAAAAGGAAGTACTCCCTCAGTATAAACCCTCCGACGGTACTTCAGAGATGCCTCTCTCCTCACCCTCTAATCATGACGCAGCCCTGAATTCTGACCTCATTCCACGGAGGCGCTTCGGGAGTGCATTCGTAACAGCGGGTCAATACTCAGCCATTGCCTTTTTGTAATGGGGTCAGAATTTGTGCAGTTTTGCAGTAAATGGGAGAATTGGTGAAGGACGATATTGGATGGGACAATTAGAGTAGACCACTCCTAAATAAGAGAATCAGGCTTGGGTACTCAAACAATCCCACAGCACGGAGGGAGTGCATTAGTAACAACGAGTAAATACTCAGCCAGTGCCTCTTTTAATGGGTTCCGAATTGAGGGTTAGGGTTAGGCTTAGGGCTAACCCTAACTGACCCATATTCAACAATTGAGGGAGTGCTTCACAATTAGAATGTCAGTACTGTGATGTTGCATCACTGTCAGAGGTTTATTACTGAGGGATTGTTTCAGTGCCAGAGGGTCAGAATTGATGAAGAGTCTTATTGTCTGAGGTTTCGTCCTGAGGCAGTGACTTGTCAGAGAATCAGTGCTGCGAGATTGTTTGAGAACTGACAGAGTACCCAAACCAATTCTCCCGTTTAGGGGTGCGCTACTCTAATTCTCCCATCCAATAGTCCAATTCTCACATTTACTGCTAAACTGCACAAATTCTCACATCATCTGATGAAATGAGGAATTATGTTTTCTACCTTCCAATCTACTAAGATCTTCGCTCAATCAAAGAAGCCAGAAAATTAAAACCAATACATCAAGGATCCTACTAGCTGCTATTTTAAACCCGAGGATGAAGTCTATCAATACCAGGTATTTGGCAGTCCGCAATTTCAACAATTTACGAAGTAACTATTCTACAATTTTGTAATTTTTCTGCCACTTCCTGGTTTATGACATTTTTTTAGCATTAGCCTCTAGAATGAAGAACAATGTCAAATTTCTGTCCAATTAATCGATTTTGCTTATTTTCCGTCATGACATGGGCACATTTAATTACTATGGGAAAGACACTCAGTTTATTAACTTTTCTAAAATATATGGAATGACTTTAAAGCTCTGTTCTTTTATTTCTGACTACATTTCACTCATACTCTAATTTTCCTCTCCAAATTATTTTTTGGTCATTTTTTCCTATTTTTTAAAACATTATGTCCAACCTTCTCATCTTCCTCCATTACATTATTTTCATTTAAGTTTGATTTTACCTTTAACCTATATAATTATTTAAGGATTGTGTGTTCATCCCATGGAGATATTCTTACTCTTTGGCATATTTTATAATAAACGATTACGTCTTCTAAATCTTTGTATTTATGCTTCGTAATGATGAACTCCTATAAATTGAATAATCTTCACTACGCCTATCCAATCAAACACGTTCAAACTGACAGACGTATTTTTTTTATTTTCTCTCCTCTACCTATTTTCTTCACATGGAGATGAACAACACGGAAACACACCCTTCGATCCAAGACATCCATGCCGACCAGATATCCCAACCTAATCTAATCCCATTTGCCAGAACTTCGCCCATATCCCTCTTCACCCTTCCTATTCATATATCCATTTTAAACGAATTGAATCTTTCTATATTTAAAATCAATCATGTATTTGGAATCAAATCTTTTACATTGATTTTGCATAACTTTCCTCTACTAACCGCCATTTTGATCTAAATATTCAAAATGCCAATCATGCCACACTGACGGTCTACATTAAACTCCCAATCTGATTGTGTTGCAGAGATAATTGATCAAGAAAAGACCAAACAATTCATTTTAGTGACACCTCAAAACCCCTTCATCTTCTTTTAACTTAATTATCTTGGACCTTCCCCACATCTCGTCTCCATGTTCGACTGTGCCGTATTTGCAAATCTTTCTTGCAGATGAGAGTTATCTTTATTTCATTTCCTCGGCCTGTATT
This sequence comes from Chiloscyllium plagiosum, assembly GCF_037043375.1. Taxonomy (NCBI): domain Eukaryota; kingdom Metazoa; phylum Chordata; class Chondrichthyes; order Orectolobiformes; family Hemiscylliidae; genus Chiloscyllium; species Chiloscyllium plagiosum. Next base: position 99,583,835 of record NW_028270167.1, read on the forward strand.
CCTTTCCGTACTTCTGCCCTGTATGTTATGTGTATGACACACCACTTTGGCGTCAGTTGTCTTTTATATCTCGCCATCAACGTGGCTATGTCAGAACTCAGAATTTTTAAGTTTTGCAATAATACAAACGGGCTAATTTGTTTTTATTTAGAAAAAAAGTCTAAAAGTGGTATTTTACATTATGAAGATATACAGATACCTGCTGTTTGTGACAAGGCTTACATAACATACTGAGTTACAAAGCAAACAAATCAGAATGGCAAACAAAAGCATATTCTTCCCTGTTCCGCTCAATACATTTTACACTTGTTTCGAACAGATTGTTAGACAAACAATGTAATCTGCCCCAACAGTCTCGGATGAACCCGTTCCCTCAGTCTCCGTTGCAGATGTCAGATCGGCCGTTTTGAGTGTGAACCCATGGAACATGACTAGCCCAGATGGAGACCCTGGTGGTGTACTCAGATACTGTGTGTTCCAGCTGGCACAAGCATTTGCTGCGATTTATAACCTTTCCTTCCTACAAGCCGAAGTCTTCAAGAAGAACACCACCAAACCAGTGCCAAAGAAAACTCAGTTAAAATTATACAACACCAGGATATCGTCCAACCGGTTTACTTGAAAGTGCACACTGTCAGAGAACTACTTCTTCATCGGATTACAACTCGCCTGACAAAGGAGCAGCACTCAAAAGCCACAACTCTCAAAGTAACCTGTTGGACTATAACCTGTAGTTCTGTGATTTTTTACTTTGTCCACCCAGTCCAACACCGGCTCCTCCACACCAAAGTAATTTCATGCATTGCGCCTTAATGACTACCACCCGGTGGCCCTGACATCCATAATTATAAAGTGATTCGAGAGATTATTCATAACACATATCAAATCTGTCTTGATCCCATGAAATTCAACTACCATTACAGCAGTTCCGTGGCCATTTCCCCAGACATACATCATCCCTGCAACATCTGGATAACTATGTTACGCTCCTACTTATTGACGACAGATCTGCCTTCAAAACTATCATTCCAAAGTCTGAGATCTTGGTCTCTGTTCCAGCCTCTGCCACTGAAACCTTGGCTTCCATATGAGAGATTGCAATCAGTGAGATAGGCAACGACATAATTTCCACAATAATCTTCAACACCGGTGCCCCGCATGGCTGCATATTCAGCCTCTTATTATACTTGGTATCCACTCATTACCGAGTGATCAAATTCCGTTCTGACTCAGTCTACAACTTCACTGATTACTCCACGTTTCTAAATTGGATGTCAGCAATGATGAGACAGAAATCAGGGAAGATGTACAGTGCTTGGTGGCATGAGAGAACGATAACATCTCCCGAATGTCAACAAAATTAAAGAGTTGGCTATTGCCTTCATAAAGCAATGTGGAGGGCACATCCCAACTACTTTAATTCTGCTGAGGTGGAGATGGTTGACTGCATCTAGTTCCAAGTATTGGAGATACTAGGACTCACACGTTGATTACTCTAGTCAAGAAAGCACAACAAATTCGGCATGCCTGGACAGAATATTTACTAATGTTAATAGATACACCACAATTATTTCCGGATGCCACACAGCTCGGTATGGCAATTACTCTGCCCAGAAATATAATACATTAAAGAGCTGTGAACACAGCCCAGTTCATCATGCAAGCCAACCTTGCTAACCGGTGACCTAACCTACATTTCTTGCTGCCAAGGGAAGGCAGTCAACATCATCAGCTCCCACCATGGATATAAGCTCTTCCAGTGTCTTCCATCAAGCAGAAGATGCGAAAAGTTAAATGCAGGAACCAACAGATTCAAGAACAGCTTCTTTCATGCCATTCTTAAATTTGTGAATGGACCTCTCAAACTTTAAATCTAATATGGAACTCGCTCTATGCGAGATCTCTGCTGCTGAATTATTGCATTCTTCGCGCTGTTCTCTTTCTAATGCACTTTAATGGCATGATCTGCCTGTATTGAACACAAAACAGCATTTCTGTCTGTGCCTAGGTGCACGTGACAACAATAATTCCAATCAAAATAAAATATTTCTACGACTTTCCTCTTTCGTTCTCCTGTAAACAAATCTTGGCATTGTTGCCAACTTCGTCCCCATCAGGCTTTCTCTCCTACCACTTTTACAGTCCGAGGAAAACAACAAAACGCTGGAGATCACAGCCAGTAAGGCAGCATCCATGTGCATAAAGCAAGATTAGTTTTTCAATCTCGATGACTCTTCTTCAGAGTTGGTGTGAAGTTTGGAGGGTGCAATAGCTACGCAATTATAGGGACGGGGCGCTGTGCCACGGGACGAAGGATGTTGATAGTTCAGATGAAGTGATTGGATTGTGTGAATGGCAGAACAATGGTGCAATTGTGAACCCTCTCACCGTTCCTCCCTTTCCTTCAGCTTTGCCTGTTACAAGAATGTCACCATATCCTTTCTCCACTTCCCCCAACTCCAGTGTGTGTTCGTTCCACTCTGGCGGGTAGACACACCATTGTTCTGCCATTCTCACATTCCGGTGGGATTCTGTGCAGCATGGGCTGTCGGGACTGAGTCATTAAGGATATTCAAGGCTGAGATCGATAGATTTTTACTCATGGTTTTAAGGGTTATGAAGAATGACAAGGAAGTGCAGTTCAGTATCCTCGCATCAGACGTGAACTCATTGAACGGTGGAACAACCCTGGCAACCTGAATATTCTCTTTGTGCTTATAAAATGTATGGTCTTAATATGAGGCTGTACAACTGACCTGAGTAGTGTTTGAAAAGTTAAAATGCCTGGATCCTATCGGCGTACTGAACTGACGTGGGACGTACAAGGGAAAACATACGAAGGAGTGTCATTGTGGATGATTGATCCGGAGTGATCAGTATTCCAGGGTAATCAGGATAGCATGCCTTCAGCACCCATATTGAGCCCATCTCACTTGGTCGCAGTCACCTCTCACAAAGCAACAATGTCCAACCCTTTGCCTGCTGTCCCCAGTGTCCCAGATTACACCTCAGCAAATTACAGCTGACATTGCTGATGTGGGTCTATAATATGCAGAGAACCAATTCTGATGAATTCTTTTATTGAACAGTGCATTTCATATAGGAGTTTGGAGGTCAAGTTGTGGCTGTGGAGGACGTTGTCAGGCCACATTCAGAATATTGCATGCAGTTTTTGTCTTAGTCTTATCAGTAGGATGTTGCGAAACTTGAAAGAGTTCAGAAAGATATACAAGGGTGTTGCCAGGTTTGGAGGGTTTGAGTTATGGGGAGTAGCTGAATAGGCTGTCGCTGTTTTCCATTGAGCGTTGGGGCCTGAGGGGTGACCTTTAGAGTTTTAAAAAATCATGAAGGACATGGACACAGTAAATAGGCAAGGCTTTTTCCCCAGTTTGGAGAAGTCCAGAACTAGAAGCCCAGGTTTAGGATGAGAGGGAAAATATATAAAACGGACGTAAGGTACAAATTGTTTATACAGATCTGGTGTGTACACGGAATGAGCTGCGAGAGGTAATGGTGGAGGCTGGTACTATTGCAGCATATAAAAGGTGTCTTCACGGGCAGATGAATAGGAAATGATTAGAGGGATATGTGCCAAGTGCAGTAAAATGGGACTCGATTAGGTTGGAATATCTATTCGATATGGACCAGTTGGACCGAAGGGTCTTTTTCCAATGTGTACATCTCTATAACTCTGTGATTCTGTGCTATTGTATGGGACTATATTGTCCACTTCCTCCTGTCTCTTGTAGTCTGTCCGTGAGGACACGTGACAATAAGCCCTCCATCTGAAATAATGAGTGAACCTCCTGCGAGTTCTCCCCTCAACCCATCCAAGAAGGATGGAGCTTGAATCCAATCACATTTTCGATTGCTCAAGGCCGTTTACATATCCCTCCCTCCTCCCTGATTGAATGGAGGAACAAGAAAACCAGCTCAAACCAGTCCTACGCATTGCTGTTATTAGCCGTGTGACATCATCAGTCAGGTTGTCAGTGTGCTGGAGTATGCCCAGAGTTCATGTGGGTTGTGAGCACGTGTGCTGCCAGTGAAACTGGAATGAAATGCCGTTGTCTGCCGTCCCCAGGCAGTAAGTGAGGTTTAAAGGGGTTGCTGCACCAGTAGATATATTCCTGTGCATGAGATTTAAAGGGAAGTACAGCACCAGGAGTTACAATCTAGTGTGATGGATAAAAAGAAGGGAGGTGCAAGGAACTATATTCTGCTTATAAATTTCATCATGGGTCAGTGTCGAACTCTAGACACATACGTGGCGTTTCTGGGGCCGCAGTTTAAGGCACGAAGAGCCTCTGGCTTCATGCCAGAAACAGGCTCCGGTGAGTGACCGCCGTACTTGGTGGAGTTTGGTTTTCTTATTTTTTAATTTATCGCGTCACTGTTTGTGTATATCTTTGGTGTGAGTCGATTAGGAAAAAAAATATTGTGATAAATCATTGCAGTGTTGACAGAGGCGTCTGTGCATTTGGGAGACCCTGATGTTTGTGTTAGTTATTGAGAATGATGGGGATGTGTCGTCTGAACATCTTTGTCCTTTGAACTGGCTGTCAATGTGACAGAGGCTGAGAAATTGGATCAGGGAGTAAAGGGACAGACGTGAGTAGGTTGGGATACTGTAAGGCTTTAGAAATTGGAGCTGTTCATGGCGCACCTCACGAATTCAGCCCTTTGTTTCTCTCATTGCTCCCTTTCCTGACGTGTGTAAGCTTAACCCTATCCCTGCCCCGCCCCTCTCTGTCCCACTATCAACAAAATTCCAAAGGTCTCTTCTTATTTCGTACATACACGTTGCTTTTCTCAGAAATGCCAACAATTTGAGAACTGCATAGAAAACGAGAGAAAGATCAGCCAGTCCAAAAGCTACCATAGCTTGTCTGCAGCTTCTTGAAATGTTGCAGTCCGTGTGCTGAAGTTGCTCCCAGATAACTGGTCAACAAAGAGTTACAGGATTTTAATCCAGTTGTGATAAGGTAATGCCGATACCAATGCCAGGCGCAATCGTTGTTTATACATCCGTCCTTTAACAGAATACAAAGGCAGAAAATAGGAAAAGGCGTAGGTTAGTGTAGTGTTCAATCCTGCTCCATTATTCGGTATGATCATAGATGCCCTTTTCCTTTCTTCATTTATGAGATGAGGGTATCACTGGTGAGGCAGCATTTACTGCCCTGAATTTCCCAGAAGGCTGCTAGGGGTTAACAGCATTATGGTGGGTCAGGAATCACATATAGGCCAGACTAGGTAAGGAGGGCATCTTCTTTCCTTGAAGGGAATTCTGTATCCAGATTTTTTTTTCCATCAATCGAGAGTCGAATCATGGTCACCATTTACTCATAATTCCAGATTTGTTTATTGAATTGAAATTCCACTTTCTGCTATGGTGATGTTCGAACCCAAGTCCCGAGAATACTAACTAGGTCCAGCAATAATAATACTAGGCCATCAGCCCCTCCTCATTACCGTGTTCCCACTTTAGACCCATTCTCTACGCTCCATTTAACATCAGAACTATATACATCTTCCTGGAAACATTTCATGTTTGGCTTTAACAGCTTTCTGTGGCAGCAAATTCTGCAGTTACCAATCTCTAAGTTTATATAAATAAATTTTCCTCATCGCAGTGGAAATTGGCCAACTATATATCTATGAACTGCGAGCCCTCCTCGGTTCTGGACTCTCCCGTCATTTAGAGAATCTTTATTGCTCTTACCTTGTTAGTCATGTTAGAATGGTACTGGTTTCTGTGAGATCCGACTTCATTCTTTCACCTCCAATGGAATCCATCTAAACCAATCTCGTCCTCATAAGTTAATCCTGCCATCCGAGGAATCGGTCTGTTAAACCGTTCTTGTGGAGTCTCCATTGCGAAAACGACAGAACACTCTCTGTTTGCTCTTACCAAGGCCCTGTACAATTTAAGCAAGACATCCCTGTGTATGTTCTCATCCTCTCACTATTAATGCCAACTTACCATTTGATACCTTCAGCTCCCGCTGCACCTGAATGTTTCCTGTGAGGGACTTGTTCAAATGAACACGAGGTCTGGATTCTAATTTCACTGTTGTCAATCCATGCTGACTGTCTGTCTCATCATGTCGCGGTTTTCCAGTGTTAGGCTAACTGGTCTATCATTCCATGTTTCCTTTGTATGTCTTTCTTTAAAATGGGCAAAATGGCTGCCCGCCATTCATAGAAGTGTTTCGGAGTCAGCAGAAACTTCAAAGATGGCCATTAAGTTCTCCTATTTAGATTCAAGACACGCGATCAGAATGCATCCACGATATATCGGGCTACTTTAAGTAATCTAGGGTATTGATTACCAGGTGTTGGCATCTGTTGGTTTTTAATCTCAGAAATTTCACCAACTCCATTTCTGTATTAGTACTAATTTCCTTCAGTTCCTCCTTCTCATGTTTCCCTCTGCGTTTTAGGGAAATTAGTTGTGACATCCATTGTGATGATAGAACCAAAATATGTCGTTAATTGATCTGCCATCTCTTTATTCTGCATTATAACTTCCCCTTTTTCTGGTTGTCAGAGATCTGTTTTCATTTTTTTTGTCTCTTCATTACATCTTTAGCAGCTTTAGCAATTTATTTGTATGCTCCCCACAAGTTTACACTTGGACTTCATTTTCCATCTTGATGAATCCCTAACTCGCCTTCAGCTGAAATCTGAAATGCTCCCAGTCATCAGGCCTACTGTTCTTTTCAGCCAATTTGTACGCCTCTCTTTTGGATCAGTACTATGCCTAACATCCCTTGTTAACCATGTCAGGACCACATTTTCAAATTTACATTATGCCAGGCAGGAATAAACAACGGTCACAGTTCCTCCAAAGACTCCTTTAATATTTGTCATCCCTTTAAAGTAATGTTCCCGAATGATTGTAGACTGCTTTTCTCATGCCAACGGAACATTCATTCTTTAGATTTTTTGCCTCCTGTCCCAATCAACTCTGTCACTCTCCATATTGACTTGGAGGTGCCTGTGTTTGTCAGGGGTGGACAAAACTAAAAATCACATGTCTTTCTGACATGGGAAACTGATAAACCAATTAAAATGTCGTCGATTCAAGAGCAACTTGGAAAGTTACATTCAAAGTTGTTTCAGTGGGAGGAGACAGGGATGTTGGTTGAAGAATGCTTGAGTGACTGGAGGCAAGTGTCCCCGGTTGTACCACATGGATCAGTGCTGTGTCTCTTTTTGTTGTGGTATTTATAACTTCTGCAGATGTGAATGTGGAGAATGTGGGGCGGGTGTAAAGAGTTAATTTGTTTTTGGCACAAAGATTGCCCGGGTGTTTGGCAGTGGGGAGGAAGGTCTTATGTTACACGAAGATATGCATGGAATGGTCAGATGGACAGTCAATGATAGACAGAAATTAACACAGATAAAATTGAATGGATGCAATGTGGAAAAAATGAACTAGACAGAGGAATTCTGATTGACTGGCAGAACACTAAAAACTCATAAAGTTCTTCTCCACAGATCCTTGAATTTGACTGGATGTTATATGAATAATACAGTTGAAGGAGAGTGAGTGCAGAGAAAATTCATCAGGATGTCCTTCCAGGAAATGGAGAGTATCCGCTGTGAGTCGAGGCTTAATGAGCTCGGATTGTTTGCTCTGGATTAGAGAACACTGAGTGTGATATCACTTAGAAATATCAGACGATGAGGTGCATGGATAGGGTGAATAGACATCAGCTGTTTCTTTTCGTCAAAAGGACAAGAAAATGAGAGAAACAGTTTAACATGGAGGGCTTGATGCTTGGAGAGGATTTGAGGATGGTTTGTTTTCATTCAGAGGGTGTTGGGATCCGAAATGCACTTCCTGAGAATGTAGTTGTCACAGTCACCTCTCAAACTGTAAAAGGTACTTGGACGAGCACTTGAAGTGTCATAATATTCACGGATATGGACGTTATGTGGCAACGTAAGAGTAATGTAGACCGTGCTGTATGCCTGATGGTACAGACTCTATGCTTCTGTGATTTATTGTTGTGGAAAATCAATCATTGAGCAGGGTAAAGCTGTAATTGCTGGAGTTTTGAAAAATATGTTAACAAGGATGAAAAGAGTGATCGAAAACAGCGTCTGAAAGTTTGTCAATGGCCAACGTAAGAGACAACAAATACAGCATTCTTACAATCTGAAACCGGGGAATGCAGAATGGAGAACAGGGAAACGGTAGAACTATGAAGCAACTATTTCAATTCTGTCTTCACAGAAGAAACAAAACAAACAAAAAATTCTGCAATACTTGGAAACAATAGTCTGTAGAGGGAAATGCATTAGAATGAAATTAGTAAATCAACGGTGTTGGAGCATTTTTTGGGACTGAAGATAAAGGGCATAGGCAAACGCAACAACAGATTTACGAAATTAGAATAATATTTGAGAAGGTGACTCGTCGACAAATTTAGAAAAAGCAATGACTGTAATGCATTTGAATTTTCAGAGATTTTTGATGAAATCTCAAGCCGAGTGTGCAAACTCAAATATTATTATTAATGTATAAGCAAAGATTTAGAATGGATTATTGTCACGTATCCTGAAGAACATGAACACGTGAGAACCGTCTGAAGGGTAATCCGACCAGACCCATTCCCCGACATTTACCCCTGACTATAGCACCTCACCTGTACATCTTTGGATTGTGGGAGGAAACCGGTACACCTGAAAGAAACATGGACAGACACGGGGAGAATGTGAAAACTCCACACAGACAGTCGCGCGATGGTGAAATCGATACTAAGGCCCTGACATGTGAGGCAGCAGTGCTTACCACTGAGCCACCATATCCTTGAACTAACAGTAATCAAACAATGTCGACTTGAATATAAAACCCCTCACTGGAAAATTTCCTCTTCTCTCCCGATACTTGTGTCACTCAACATAGATAACAATAATTTTCTAATCCAACTGAAGCGTAAATGCTGATTACAGAACTTCAACATTTCAATAACAGTAAGCAGTTTGGCATGGACACTTTGTTTTATTACTCTCGAGCACAAACACTGAACAATCTTGGATCAGGAGAACGATATTTTCATCAGAGACACAAGGACTGCGCAAACATCAGATGATTATTTATGATTATAAGGAGGTATTTCTGCTATTAGAAGCAGGAACTTTCTGACGTGCGACATATACTAACCACTTTCGGAAGTCATGCCTGAAAATGCTTCAAGTGTCGAAAACTTTCAAAGAAAATTCAACCAGCAATGGTCTTTGCTCAATGTATTTCATCATAGTCAAAATGACATTGAACTGAGTTCAGCAATTGACATGCCATTTCTTTCTCGCACTATCTCTCTTACACTCTCACGCATATTCTCTTACTCAGTCTCCACCCGAAAAAATCTGCCAAATATTTACATATCGAACGATTTTATTTGTACATTTATCTGAATTTTCTGGTAGTCATAGTCTTGGCTATCAAAATGGTTTGTTCAGGCATGTTCCATCAATTAATTCAGCGGGATTGCTTTTTAATGTATGTACCAAATTTTATTTCCCTTCAGTCTGTTGTTGTAGCTGCTTTTCTGTGCCACTACAGTCAAAACAGTGTAGGAAAAAATAGTCGAAGGTGTGAAGGGGACTGGAGAGAGACGGAATGTCCAGGATTTTGATAGTGTGACACCGAAGGAATCGTCTTAGATACGGAGGGCTGTTTTGTCAGACAGTGAGATAACTGTTAGCGATATTGAACAGAGAATTACCTCACCTCTCTATATCTCACAGCCGCTGTCAAACCAGCTGTGCAAACTGAACTCCTGTAGCATTGCTGTTTGGACGGCTATTTTTGCGATGTTGAGTGGCACCAACAGTGTGGGGTCTCTTCCCACACTGGCTGATATCACCATGAAGTTCCTACATTCCCACGATCACCACTCACCTGGGACATGGTAACCCTTAGGTTAAACTCACAACCAGTCGTTTATCATTAATAAGAGAGCAGCTTTATTGTCCATTGAGTGATGGCATTTTTTTTTTAATGAAGATACATTAAAGTCAAGATGGTGAGTGGCTTGGTAAGAAACATGCAGCTAGAGCTGTTCCCATGTATCTTCTGCCTTTGTCTTTGGAAATGTGTCAGTCGTTATTTGGAAGATGCTGTTGAAGGAACAACAGCGAATTTCTGCAATGTGTATTCTCAATGCTTTCACTGAACATCGGTGGTGGATGGAATGCATGTATGCAGATATTTTACCAAATATGGCACCAATCAAATTGATGTGTGCCTTGCACAGTAGATGGTGGAGAGGCTTTCGGAGTATGTGATGCATTAGCCATGGCAGTGTTCTTCCCCTCTGACCTGCCCTTGGAGCCACAGTATTCAATCTGTGAGTCCAGTTCATTTTCTGCTCAATAGTAACTCCAGGTTGTTGATCACAATGGTTCACAAACAGCAAAGCCTCTGAATATCAAGAGGTGTAACTTTAATGATCTCGTATTCGAGGTGGTAATTGTTTGACATTTGTGTGGTACGCATTTTAATTGGCACTGATCAGCACAGCCTTGGATGTTTCTGAGATTTTGCATCACTGCGGCATGGAGTGCTGCAGTATCCAAGAATACTGCTGAAGATTGTGCAATTAATCACAAACAGTCCAACGTATGGCTCTTTTAATTGACAAGAGGTAAGTTGTACCGTTACAAAAGATAGTTAGGTTAAGAACACAATCGTGAGGAACTCTTGCAGTGTGGGCCTTGAGCTTATATGACTAACCTCCGAAAACCACATCGATTTCTGTGAGCATGGAGACACATGGAGCCCAGTTTGGCTGAGGATAGCAGTTTTCTTTCCCTGAAGGACATTAATGAATTCGATGGGTTGTTACTTCAATTGACCATAGCTTTATGTCAATATTAAAAGTTATAAAATGAACGGATTTAAAGCTGGATTTGAGACTAACTTGAAAGTTTTGTGCCAATTACTCACAAAGATTTAAGTTTTATTATTATTTAGCGAATTACTGGCTGCTTCTACTTGATCCAGAGAAAATGTGAATGCAGTCAAAATAAGACCAGACAATGACATTACCATTTAATGCGGACAATTAAGAGAAAATCAAGATGGCTTAGTGTATTTGCTAGGTGAGGAAGAAGCAACTGTTGATGATCAGAGGAATTGATTCCCCATACAAAAGAAAGTGGTAAGTAGTAAAAGAATAATGCAAAAATACATTTCATGTGGTGTTTGTGTGTATGTGTGAGTGTGTGTGTGTGTGTGTGTATGTGTGTGTGTGTGTGTGTGAGAGAGAGAGACAGAGAGAGAGAGAGAGAGAGAGAGAGAGAGTTCGTAAAACACATAAATCTTTCTGCTGAAGTATGAGTGTTTTATACAGTGGCTCAGTGGTTAGCACTTCTGTCTCACAGCACCAGGGACCAGGTATATTTTCACCCTCTGCGACTGTTTGTGTGGATTTCACATGTTCCCGCAGTCTCTGTCTGGGTTTCGGGTAATCCAGTTTTCTCCCAGAGTCCAGGGAAGTACAGATTGAATGGACGAGACGTTATATACTGCCCATAGTGTCCAGCGATGTGCAGGATAGATGGATTAGACGAGGGAAATGAGAGGTTACAACGATAGGATAAAGGGTGGGTCAAGTGTGATGCTGTACAGTGAGTCGGTGTGTAATCGTTCAAAAAAATGGCCTGCTTCCACAGTGTATATTGTCTTGTTCTGAAATCGGCTTTTACTTAGTCTGAAAGGACTTTGCAATGTGTTTATTCAAAAAAATAGAATTTGGAAATCAAGGTTCATGGAACACATTTTGTCCTCCCTTTGTATGGTTGGGAAACCGAATGGGAAGTGAAAAAGTTGAAAATACGAAAATCGCTCAATCTCTCACCATTTATATGATGCGAGTCGATATTGTAGATTTTGGAGACCTTAAATGTATAAAAATTATGATATGCTAAGGATATATAACCAAGGAAACAACGGAAAAAATTGCAGGGACTTTGACCGAAACATTCAATTCCTCCTCAGCTACGGTGGGGTGGGGAGGGGGGAGGTGGGGGTGCCAGAGGTGTGTTTCCATTTTTCAAGAAGGGAGGTGGAGATCGAACAGGAATAACAGGCTACTGAGTTTCACGTCAGTGTTCAGGACACGATTGGAGAAAAAAATAAAGGACAGAATTAATCTCCATTTAGTGCAGAATGTTTTCAACATGGCTAGTCAGGGCGGTTTCATCAGAGGGAGTCATACCTCATAAATCTGGTGAAGCATTTCGATGAGGTGGCCAGATCTGTAGATAAGGGTAGAGCAGTTGAAGTAGTTCATATGGAATTGAGCAAAGCCTTTGACAAGTTCGCACATGGGACACTGAGAATGTGTGTGTGTGTGTTTTACGGAGTGGGTGTGGCTGGGGAACAGGGAGATGCAGTTGATGAGGTTGGGAATGAGAAATACGATTTTTGATGATACTAACATTGTCTCAGTCGTTGTCAGGGAGGTATATATTCTTAGGTGACAGATAGAAATAGGTAGTTGGTCAGATGGGCAGATCAGTGGTTGATGTAATGTAATCCTTCTGAAATGGTAGATGATGCACTTTAAAAAAACGCAGTCACCAGAAAAGGGTGTACTCAATGGATAGACCGACATTAGGAAAATCAGAGGATCCGAAAGGACTTGAGGTGCTGTTTTGACAGATCCCTGCAGGTAGAATGACAGGATACTTGGGTAGTTTAGAATGCGCATAGGACACTAGCCTTTTTCAGTCGATGCTTCAATTATAAGGAGAAAGTGAGGACTGCAGATGCTGGAGATCAGAGTCAATCAGTGTGGCGCTGCGAGAGCACAGCAGATGAGACGGTATCCGAGGAACTGGAAAGTCGGCTTTTCGGGCATAATACCTTCATCAGAAATGTGGGAGGATTATAAAAGGAGAGGGCATGTTGAAGCTGTACAGAACTTTGTTTAATACACAGTTGGAGTATTGTGCGTGGTTCTGGACACTGCACCATAGGAAGGGCGTGATTGCACTGGAGGAAGTGCAAAGGAGATTCACCAGAATGGTGCTCAGTTTGCAACAATATATCTGGGCAGAGGGAGGGTGGATAAGTTCGGAGTGACTTATCTAGAGCAGGTGTATAAGTTATAAGGGGCATGGACAGTGTGAATCCAAAGCAGTTGTTTCCCTCAGTCCAAGTGTCAGGAACAAGTTTTCATTATCTTCAGCTAAAGGCAGAAGGTTTAGAGTGAACATGAGGGAAATTCGTTTCGTCCAGACGATGGTATTTACCTGAAATGCACTGTCTGGGAGGGTGTTCGAGATGGGAAAACATACCCACTTTTACAATTACTTGGATGAGCGTTTGAAATGTCATAACATGCAAGTCAAGTGATGGAAAGTGGGATTAATGTAGATTTAGGAAGATTTTGGTGGAATGAACACGACTGGTCGCAGGGTCACTTGCATTATGTATCATTCTGTCATTCTGGATTCTGAAGTCAATGGTTTAAATACTTTTCTGTCAAGTTTTGCATTTATTTTGCGAACGATATCACTTAGTACACGTTCCAGCTATTGTGGTTTCTATCAGCTTCAGGTTCTGATTGAGAGTGCTCATTCACAGATAGAATTTCCCTAATGTGTTGTAAAATTGGATTAACAAGGAAAATAGGGATACAACAATATGTAGGAGAACAGTTCTTAAAAAGCTCCACCGCACGAACTATTGGATGACTGTAAAGCCTGATCAAAATGAATGCCGTCACTGAAAAGAATATCGAAAAATATTTTGGTATTGATGGGATGAACTGCATATGATTTTAAACAAGCATTGAAGTTTGAAGAAGATTTACAATTAATATTTGAGATCTAACAGGATCAGATTAATCTAGTCTTTGGGGTATTTCAATTACAGGCTTAAATCTTAATGGCATCACAAATTTAAAATAAACCTTCTGTCACAAATTGTTTGTTCAAAATGTTGGATAAAAATTCAGTGTTTCCCAGTGGGGCACCACATGATATAAAATATTATCTTTTGATCTGTGTCAGCGCCAGGTAATTCTCCAATTCAGATGGACTCTCAGCAGCAGGACATCAGAGGCTATTTCACAAACAGCAAAATGTATGTTCCAAGGATAATGATCGAAAAACTATCCTATACCGTCTTTGCCACTTTTGGTATTCCTGGCAAGTCTTGAAACAATTCAGTTTTACAATTCTCTGCATTAAATCATACTTATTTCCACTCTATGATTAATAGCTATTTCCTTTCCATTTTGCATGGCAAATACCGATGGCAGATGACAATGTCCCCAGTTTCTGATTTTAAAGTGAATAGTTTATTGATTCGGAGGCTCCTCAGTAATGTGCAGCATTGCCTGTTTCTCTATACCGCGCAGAATGGGTTGGCACTGAGGCCACACTGATGGAGTTTGAATGAGCACCGGCCCTGGCTGGTCGAGAGAGTGTTGAGGAAGACCGATCTCTCTCCGTGGTAGTTCAAACCCTACTATCAGTTAGATGGTTCTTGTAACGACCGGAACTTAGGAACCTCTGAGTAAGGTGTTTCGAATTCCTTGATGCAAAGGTATTTTGTTGGTGGATCTCTATCAGGTATCTTGTTCGAAATGGGAGAGCAGATACCAGGTGGGCAATGTTTGGTTTGAGAAGGTCATTACAGAATAATAAGGGAGTGTCAGCACAGATGGCTTTGAACATCTTGTGTGTTTTCATCAATCAGTGGGTGTGTGGGGCCACGATATATGTGTGGACAGGTTGCTGGGAGGGGGATGTTGAGCACAGGGTTCCAAATATGATGAGTATTTCGGGATTGCTTGTTTCCACAAAAGATATGTGAGTAGTGTCATTTGTAAAAAGATGCACAGTACTGTAGGGAGGAGTCGAATATGAAAAATAATGAGATCTTGCATTTGGTGGCAACAGCAATCCAACAGTGGAGAAACAGGTTTGTCAAACAAGATATTTCCCAACTTTCCCTTTGTTGTGTTATATTTCGATGTCCCCAAACGATACCGGTCTATATGAATGGCATATAAGGGCATTTGATTGGGATTGTTACTCAGTATTTGGATCTGAATTTACGTTTATATTTATTGTTATTATTATTATCGTCGCTGTTATTTTTCCTGTTCTGCAATTTTGGAGATGAACATCCTGGATATAATTTAGACCAATTCACTGTGAAACCGTCGTGTTATACGTTGGACTGCAGGTCTCCATCAATTTTGAGAAATTCCTGTTATTGCACCCCATCCAGAGGACTAAGATCTTTGGTGATTGTGTGGAACAACAGATTTTCCATGATGGAAGAGAACTCGGTTTGGGGTGACTGAAGTACAATTTAAGATATTTCATATTATTTTACTGCTCCAAAGTTCCAATAAGACTCAAGGATATCTGGCAAAACGGGGTAAAATTGAGCCCTGCTGCGTGTGCTGATGTTCCGAATTGAGGTGATTGGTGATTTGGACAACGTATCAGGGTCACCAATTGATTTCTAATCCATCAGCAGCGCACTACTAAAATAATATGTACCGTTTGTCGACCCTGCTTTGAATGACGCTCTTTGCCACATGGTGTGGGGCATCAATGCGATTTTCATGTGGCGTATATGTCCAAGCAGTGATTTTGATTAACACCACACAGACAAATTTATATAGAGATATAAATGCCAACACTTATAATTGCTTTGCTATATCGATGTCGTTCAAGA
Organism: Chiloscyllium plagiosum; assembly: GCF_037043375.1. Taxonomy (NCBI): domain Eukaryota; kingdom Metazoa; phylum Chordata; class Chondrichthyes; order Orectolobiformes; family Hemiscylliidae; genus Chiloscyllium; species Chiloscyllium plagiosum. The sequence goes on from NW_028270167.1 coordinate 99,599,559, forward strand.
TCTTGTTGGCCGATTTAAGCCAATCTACTTTTTAATAACGTCATATGTTCCTTGTTCTCTGAATGATTGGAAAGCAGAGGTGAGTAGGAATGACGACTCACCTGTGTTTACTATGTGGGAACTTGTTTATGACTAAAACTGTGCTGTGTGTGGATGACCATTCTGGGCATTGACCCCACGCAGGTCAGTTCATCATGTTCTGCTCCTTCTGCTTCGATGAAATGCTTCATATTTTTCGAATCACTCTTTAAAGTGAGGTGATTTATTGAAGATCACATTTAGGTGCTGAGCTATCCCAGAATGCTTTGAGGCAATTGAGGGGTAGAGATTATCTTGATGGTGAGAGTGAAGTAAGAATACAGGGGCCTGCTGTTTTGTCCAAATGTCATGGTTGCCACATCAACTGTGCTTGCTGGGATATATCTGGCACAGCATTTGTTACATCACGGGAGAGCATTAGGCAATTTGATGCTATAATGGCCTGTCTTCTTCCATTCCAAAATGGTTCATTTGAAGGAAAATGGAGACTTGTTAGTCAAATAAATTTTATTTCGTACCCAATAAGCCTCTGTAAGTTGCAGAGAACACAGATTACTATCATAATGCAAGAGGTTAGTCCAACACATTAGACTGAGAGTGGCATAAACCGAAAAAAGTGGTTTTGAGAGATGGGACACGAAGAATAATTGGGGGATTTCTTAACTAGATAAAAAGAGAGAACGAGAGACAGAATATAGATGTGGAGATAAGAAAAAGGAGAAAACTAGATTATCAACAGAAGTAAATGTACATCCCTCAATGATATTGGCAATTCCTGTGTGCTGTGGTCCTTTGTACACTACATGTACAACAGAGTAATATGTTCAAATGCTGAGTCTGATGCCAGAATTCTTCTCTCTAGTAATGTGACAGACGCTAGCTTTGGAAAGAACCCAGCAGGACAATATATTTAATTCCTGGTAGAAAGGGGATTAACTGAAATAAGTTGGGACACCATAACCAAGATTTATAACACACATTCTGAAAAGAATGAGAGACAAGAGTAGGGAATCCCACATAAGGGGGAACGTTGAGAGAAGGGGAACATATCAGTTCAGATGACGACCACATAATGTGTTAATACTTTATAAATGTTATACATCATGTGCACCATTTTTCGTTAACTGTGTCTCCGTTGTTCATTCAGAATGTGTTGTACACATATGAACAATCTTCCTTATCTGAACACACTCTGATTAAATAGTGTGCATAAAACCATTTTTCCTCCATTTCAATCTGTCCTGTTGTCGTGTTATCTGGATACATGAACACCAACTGGCCGCCAAAAGATATGACCCACTATCACTAGTTTCCATACATACAGACAAAGAAGGACACCACTTTGACTGGGACTGTACACACATCCTCGGACACGCAAAACAAAGACACACACGAAAGTTCTGCGAGGCATGGCCTGCTAACCAGAAGTACATTAATAAACACATCATTTTAGATCCTATCTACCTTCCCTTGAAAAAAAGAACTGGAATTGACATCACCCAACTTAAGAAACCAAAACCTACAAATGGAGAGGTGGAACTTACCACCAGCGTATCACTGGAGCCTCTTACTGATGATGTTACCTAGTCATGGTGACGAAACATCTGAAAACAAACCTTCCAGCTCATCGAGTTAACCTACATACTTATAAATTGTCATTTTTCTTTTAATAGTGGAATTTGGGGCTACTTTGTCATTCATGTTTTACCAGAGTACGAGGCGAGGTAAGCTTTTCTTGGTGTGTGGTTTTAATTAGCAGAGAGGTTCGACATTGACATCATAATGGTTTGACGGCTCGTTGTCTGGGATTTGAACAGATTTGGGGTACAAAAGGACCCAGCAGATTCCATCTCTTGGCAGTTAGTGACCTAGACCTTCAAAAAAAAAGGTGAGAAATGCATTTAGTTTTGTTTCATTGTGGCTAGTTAAATGAAAAGAAATGGCTTTCAAAATTACTAAAGAGGTTCTGGGGTTTGAAGATGATTCTCAAATTTGCCAAGGAGGCGTAGAAAGACAAAAGAAGGGCAGATTTTTAGAATTAACAAGTAGATTAGAAATGAGTTTCACCAGGAACAAAAGGAAAGCTGGAATTGTAATGGAGATGGTCAAGCACTTTGGTGTATCAGAGGAAGAGGCAACTGCAGGCGAGTTTGAAAAACTTAAATTGCAACAGGAGTTAGCAGATAAAGAAAGACAGAAAGAGAAAGAGAGGAAAAGAGAGGGAGAGTTTGAAATTCAGAAGTTTGGAATTAGGTAAAAAATTTAAATTAGCAGGATGAAGGGAGAACGTAGGGATGTATACAACTATGTTAATATATTGCCATGTTTCGGTGAGGAAAATGTCAAAATCTTTTTTATTATATTTGCAAAATTGGCTTGGCAGATGGCGTGTCCAGTGAACTTGTTCACTGCGAGTTCAGACTAAGCTGTTGGGCATAGCTTGAAAGATATGTGCAGTGTTGTTACATGAGGGAGCAAGAGACTATGCAGAAATCAAACAGGCTATTTAGAGTGCTTATGGATTGGTACTAGAAGCATATGGACAGCTGTTCAGAAATATAGAGACGGAACCAGATCAGGCTGATGCTGAGTTTGAAAGAAGTAACCACAGATATTTTGAGAAATGGGTGCAGGCCTTAAAAATGGACAAGATCTGTGAGGCCCGAAGGGAGATTATTCTGCTGGAGGAGTTTAAAGACTCACTTCCAGAGATGGTAAGAATTTATGTGAATGAACAGAAAGTTCAAGAAATGAGAAGCACGGCAGAAATGGAAGATAAATATGCATTGGTGCATGAGATGAAATTTAGCTTCTGGGAAGTTTTTCATCCTGTGAGCGATAGAAATTGGGAGGAGGTGAGATCCTACACTACAAAGTGAACAGTAGAGCACATTGACAGTAGTTTACCACAGGTGAGAAAAAAGCCCAAGGGGGTTGAAAGGAGGTGAAAGGCCTCACGTGTTCTCACTATAAGGGAGTGGAACACATAAAATTACAGTGCCGATGGTTTAAGAAGGGCACTGGGAAAAGGTGTTTTCACTGCAGTAAGCTGGGACACACCGTGCGGGGCATTGAAGGAACACACTTTGGGAAAAGATGACGTAAAAGAAGTTAAGCCAGTGGCATTTGTGAAGCTGGAAAAGGAGACTCCAAGTGGAGCTGAGGAGCTGCAGGAGAATGCACAGCCGAGATTGTGGTTGGGTATGGAACCAGTGCCTGATCTCCATAAAGAATTCGCCTCTGTGGATAAACTTTACAACGAGAAAAACGGGGTGGGGGAAGGAGGACAAGAATTTATAAATTTGTGAATTACGGGATCTGCTCAGTCTCTAATAGTTGAGAAGTGAGGCGCCAGAAAAGCACAACAGATCAGGCAGCATCCGAACAGCAGGACAATGGACATATCAGGCATAAACCTATCGTCAGGAATGTGGCGGGGGGACAAGGAGGCTGAAAGATAAATTAGAGGGTAGGAGCTGGGCTGGTGAGAGTGTCACTGGGAAGGTGATAAGAAGATATAGGTGGGAGTGATAGTGATATATCGGAGGGGAGGGTGGATTGGGTAGGTGGGAAGGAAGATGGAAATTAAGACAGTTCAAGAGGGCGGTGCTAATTTGAATGGTTGGTTCTGGGATGAGGTTGGGGAGGGGAGATGTGGTAATTGGTGAAGTTGATGTTGATGCTGTATAGTTTGAGGGTTCCAGCTGTCCTACCACCTATCCACTTCACCCTCCTCTCTGACCTATCGCCATCACCGCCCACCTGCATCTACCTATCGCCTTCCAAGCTCGCTTCCATCCAGCTCCACCTCCACTCTCCTATTTAATTTTCAACCCATGTCCCCCTCACTTAACCCCACTTTCCTGATGAAGGATTTATGCTTGAAACGTCAACTCACCTGCCCCTCGGATGCTGCCAACCTGCTGTGCTTTCCCAGCCCCACACTTTCCAACTCAGATCTCCAGCATCTGCAGTCCTCACTTTCCCTCGACCTCTAATCGTAAGAGATGGAAGTATTTTCACTCTTTCTGACATGTTACTCAAGAGAGTGATAACTTGTGGAATGGGGGCAGAAACTAAGCATTCCCTTGTGTAACATTAGGTTGGAGTGCCAAATCTAGATTGGGGAAGTAACAGGGTGAGTGAGTGACAGGGTGTCCGTTCCAGGAATACAGTTTGTTGTTGGGAACGATTTAGCAGGATCCAAGGTGGGAGAGGTACCCCTTGTGGTGGAGAAGTCAAAGGAAGACTAGGGAACTGGGGAATTAAAATAAAAATACCCAGGGATTTTTCCAGACTGTGTAGTAACAAGATCCCACTGTGATAACTTACAGTAGGAATGAAAAACGAAAGAAAAAAAACAAAGGTGTTGACGTTCAGTGAACTCACACCCTGTTTGATGTAACGATGCAGGAAATTTGTATATTTTGTACACACACAGACACCCATACACGCACACACACACAAAAAAGGAATTAGAATATATTGTCGAACGTTATTTAAGATATAATCCTAAAATTTAAATGGAGACCACTACAGATTAGTGCAGAAGGTAAATGGACTGAGGTGCACAAGATTGTGTTACGGGTAGCACATAAACTAATTGCAGGCGGTCACCTAGGTGTATAGACTCAGGCTAAGGTACAGAAGCATTTCTAGTGGCCTGGAATGCACACGGACGTGGTTAATTTTTGTTGTGCATGTCAAATGGTAGGTACGCCACAGGCACTATTAAAACCAGCCTTTGTTGGCAATTCCTGTATACGAAGAACCCTTCACGTGAGTTATGATTAATTGTGGAGCTCCCCTTTCTAAAATAAAAGTGGAAATCAATATCTGCTGACCATATTGGATGTGTCTACCAGATTTCCAAGGATAATTCCATGATGGAGTGTTAAGGCAAAATGGGAGGTGTAGGAGTTGGTAGCTTTCTTTACTCACTGTGGGCTACGCAGTGTGATTCAGTCAGACCAAGGGTCTCATTTTGCCACTCAACTGTTTAAGGAAGTCATGGATAGCTTCAGCATACAGCAGTTTAAATTAAGTGCGTCCCATACCAAATTACAAGGAACCTTAGAAAGTTGGCATTAGACACTGAAGACAATATTAACAGCGTATTGTCAGAATTACACGAATGATTGGAATAAAGGCGTCTCATCATATTGTTTGCCATTAAAGATGCCCCAAATAAATCTACTCGCTTTACTTCCTTTGTGTTAATATTCGTACATGAAGTGACAGGTCCTTTGAAATTAATTAAATATAAATTGACAGGACCGAAGTCGGAAATCACACACTTAGATTATGCATCTGAGGTGAGTGAGAAATTAGATGGAGTAGGTTAGTTAGCTAAAAAGCACCTGAAGAGGGCACAATATAGAATGAAGCAGGTGGCAGATATAAACTCTGAAACTTTAACGATTTCCTGTGGGGATGACGTATGAGTATTGTCACCAGTGTTAGGAAATCCCTTCAAAGCCAGTTTTAGTGGCCCCTTTCAAATTAAAAAGATGTTGAGTCAGTTAAACTATCTGGTAAAGACACTGGATATGACAAAAAGAATTAGAGTATGTCATGTGAATGAATAATGCTCCAGACACATTTAAGACTCTGGAACAGAGTTATGGTGAGATGAACAAATTGTGCAGTTTATCTGTATGATGTAGTAATCTTTAGCAAGTGATTGAAAGCTCAATGTTACTTTTGGCAGAGTATGTTGAACGATTACAAGAAGCAAACTTGGTAATTAATGTAAGAAAACAGAATTCACGAAGGCAGACGGGCCATTCCTGGGACATTACATTGGTCATGGAAGGTTGACCCCATGGAACACAAGGAATTTCCAAAGCCATCCTCGAAGAATGAGGTGGTTCGATATTTGGAACTGAGTGGACTCTATCGGAACTTTGTTCCAAACTTCAGCAGCGTATTGGCACCCCTGATGGATTTACTAACGAGAACACAGAATTGTGGTGGACAGAACAACGCAGGGAGGCATTTGAGAATTGTAAAGCAGGATTAATCACAGCACCAGTTTTACCTGCACCAAATAATTTGAAGCCCTTTGAAAATTGTGTTTGATGCGAGGTATATAGGGGTTGGAAATGTACTGATACAGAAAGATGATGATGGAATTGAATGGCCAATTGGCTACTTGTTGAAAAAACTCAATATCCACCAGAAAAAAATGAAAAATCTCAATTATTGAACAAGAAAGATTGAGTTTCGTACAAGTTTAAGTTTCGTACTGCCCTGACAATATTTTAATGTGTATATGACAAACAAATTGTCGGAGACGGATGTGGACAACAACGACAAATCTCTCGCATTTTTTTGGAATATTTAAAGACCAGAATATGAGTCTATTTCATTGGGGTCTTATGTTACAGACTTTAAACTTACAACATGTACATTCTGTGCGTCGTATAAATGTGATAGGAGATGTGTTATCACGGAGTTAAAGGAAAATGTGTAGATAAAATTGGACTTATTCCAGTGTTATATACGTGTGCAGAATTAACATGAATGGTATAACTGAGATTAATACTTTTGAACTTCATAATAATGGGATTAAGAATGAAAGCAAAAGAAATGAAGCCATATTTTCAATCTGATGGTTCCTTTTATTTCTGAAGGAGGGAGGTTTTATGAAGCCGAAAGCGTGTCTGGTCACTTTAAGACAGAACGGGTTTTGCTGAATAGAAACTACAGCCACAGATGCTAGCGAAAGGTCAGACTGTTCCAAATGTCACCATTAGCTGGGAAATGAATTCCTGAATTTTGGTTGCTGTTTTGACAACAATTCAAATACAACCAAAGAGTTTAAATAACGATTAGCATACCAAAAGCAAACGGAAATCGATATTAGTGTTTGGACAACTGGAAAGTATGAGACTTATTGTAACATGGCAAGTATATGAACCCAGTATTTTGAATACTCGACGGACAGCCACTGCCATCCAACAGCAGGAGTGCTAACTGGTCATCTGAAACACTTCTGTCAACGATGCATGTTTATTTCAAACCTACTTGCAGTAAAAATAAAATGACCCAGGGAGATCAGGAGCTGGAAGAGTGAACACAGCGGGGAAGATTGAGACTGTGTGCCCTTGAGATTCTAATGTTTAATATGTGGGTTGTTGGAACGGCATAATTTTATAGAGTTGGAGTCAGATAGTAAATTGTTAAGAAAAGAGGGGCTTGAATTTGGGAATGATTGTTGTTTAGTGTTCACTATTAATGTAAAGAAATAAACTTGTTAATTTTTCCTCATAGCGGAAGGTAGGAGATCTGTGTCACTCATATCCTTCTAGTCCTTTCCTATCCACATATTTATTCAAATGATTTTGAAATGTTCTTAATGTATCCCCCTCAACCACATCTACTGGCAGCTCATCCACGTACAAGCCTCTGTGTAAAGAATTGGCCCCTCAGGTTCCCTTTTATTCCTTCCCCTTTAATCTTAAACTTATCCCCTCTCGTCCTCGATTCTCTGAACCGTGGAAAAAGACTGAGAGCATTGACCCTATCCATACCCCTCATGATCTTATACAGCTCTATAAGGTCCCCCCTCAGTTTCCTACACTGTAAAGAAAAGGTCCTAGCTTGTCCAAGCTCTCCCTATATCTCAGACCATTGAGTTCTGGCAACGTCCTTGTAAATTTCTACTGCACTCTTTCCAATTTAATAAATCCTCCCTATAACAAATGTGACAAAACTGAACACAATACTCCAAGTATTGTGCAACAAAAATCCCCAACTACTCGACGCAATGTCCTGTTGAAGGCCAGTGTGGCAAATGCCTTTTGCACTGCCCTGTCTGCTTGTGACTCCACTCTCAGGGAACCGTGCACCTGAACGCCAAGGTCTCTCTGTCCACTACACCCCGTAGGGCGCTCCCATTCACCATGAAACTCCTACCTTGATTTGAGTTTCCAAAATGCAAGACCTCACACATTTATATTAAACTCCATTTGCCATTTCTCGGCCCACTTCCCCGCCTGATTAAGGTCCTGCTGCAATTTCTGATAACCTTCCTCATTGATCACGCTGCCACTTATTTTAATGTCATCTGTAAACGTACTAATCATGCCTTGTACATTCTCAACCAAATCATAGATAACAAACAGCTATGGACCCAGCCTCCAGTCTGACAAGCATCCTTCCACAAAACACTCTGCTTCCTACAATCAAGCCAACTGTGTATCCAACTGGCCAGTTTCTTCAGCATTCCACGTGATGTAACCTTCCAGTGCAGCCTGCCCTGTGGTACCTTATCAAAGGCCTTACTGAAATCCATAGAGACTACGTTTACCGCTCTGCCCTCGTCAACGTTCTTGGTCACTTCTTCAAAGAACTCTAACAAATTTGGGAAGCATGATCTTCGACTCTCAAGTCTATACTGACCGGTCTGAATCAATAGGAAGTGTTGATGAAGAAAGAGACCTTGGAGTGCAGTGTCATAGCTCCTTGAAAGTGGAATCGCAGGTAGATAGAATAGTGAAGAAGGCATTTGGTATGCTTTCCTTTATTGGTCAGAGTATTGAGTACAGGAGTTGGGGGGTCATGTTGCGGGCTGTACAGAACACTAGTTAGGCCACTGTTGGAATATTGCATGTAATTCTGGTCTCCTTCCTATCGGAAAGATGTTGTGAAACTTGAAAGGGTTCAGAAAAGATTTACAAGGATGTTGCCAGGGTTGGAGAATCTGAGCTATCGGGAGAGGCTGAACAGGCTGGGACTGTTTTCCCTGGAGCGTCGGAGGCTGAGGGGTGACCTTATAGCGGTTTACAAAATTATGAGAGGCATGGATAGGATAAATAGGCAAAGTCTTTTCCCTCGGGTCGGGGAGTCCAGAACAAGAGGGCATAGATTTAGGGTGATAGGGAAAAGATATAAAAGAAACCTAAGGGGCAACATTTTCATGCAGAGGGTGGTACGTGTATGGAATGAGCTGCCAGAGGAAGTGGTGGAGGCTGGTACAGTTGCAACATTTAAGAGTCATTTGGATGGGTATATGAATAGGAAGGGTTTGGAGGGATATGGGCTGGGTGCTGGAAGGTGAGACTAGATTGGGTTGGGATATCTGGTCGGCACGGACGGGTTGGACTGAAGGGTCTGTTTCCATGCTGTACATCTCTATGACTCTATGACTAAGTAATGGGTGCAGTCAATGGTATGCTGTCCTTCATTGTAAGATGATTCGAGTACATAAGTAAAGCCATCTTCCTGCTGTTGTAGAGCCTTGCTGACAGAGCATTTGGGGTACTCTGTATAGATTTGATCTCCTTTGTAAGGAATTATCGCCTTACCACAGACACGGGTAATGGTAACATGCGGATGGAGTGAATAAGCTGAGTGTTTTATCTGTAGAGCTGTGAGAGACGAAGAAATGGTGATGCTGAAACACGAGGAGTGGCTGTGATCTTTTATTTCCAAAACAGACGTTGACAGGGAGAGAAATTCCATACTTTACCCGGGATTGATTGGTTTGATTTATTGTCACATGTACCTCAGTACAGGGAAACATTTTATTTATGAGCAGTGGAGGCAGATCATATCAAGGATGGTCAGGTAGATCGTAGGGTGGAAATAGGCTTGGACAGAGTAAGGCATAAAGTTTACACTGAACAGGACATGAACTGGACAAGCTCAACATGAGCAAGATCGGCATTATTTGAACTTAGAGAGTCCATTCATCAGTCTAATGTGGCTTTCCTGATACCTTATATGCCTTAATTATTTCGCCCCACGTTATTGTGCAATCGACGTGTGAATCCGTAATGAACATCAGGTTGCTCACAATCCCCAACAGCAGCCACAATCCCTTCCATCTGAAACAGCCATTCCAACTAGCTTCCGCCCTATATAGAGAATAGTAGGCTGTCTTCTCAGAGATGAAATATGCCTTCTTGAGACTCCACACAAGACATATGGCTTTCCTGCTCACCACGAGAAAACTACATTAAAGTCCACGTGTGTGTCTTAAGCAAAGAAGCCAAGAGGAACAATGTGGAGCAGTCTTTCTGTGCAGCCTCTGCCCCACTTGTTCATCATGTTAGAGCATCAATTAGGAGACAGTGAAGACTGTCGATGCTGGAGATCAGAGTAGAGCGTCTATTGCTGGAAAAGCACAGCAGGTCAGGCAACATCCGAGAAGCAGCAGAATCGACGTTTCGGGCATAAGACATTCATCCGGCATCAGCATAAATTACCTCATTCTGCCCCCGTGGAAGTGCATTGAGGTGGGAATGGCCTCCTACTGTTCCTGTATAAGTGACTCAACAGACTGAATGGCTTCTTGCTCTTCTGATTGGACAGGGTCTAGGGTCCGACTGGCTACCCCGGTTCCTGTTTGACAGCTCATTGTACTGACTAGTGTGACGATGTTGCAGCTTTAAGAGGTTATTTTGTCCTGGTTTCTTTTAAGAGAGAGATTAAGCGCTCATTACTAAGCTGGCTAGTTAAGACCACTTGAGTAACAGATAGGAAGGCCTTGGGTTTATTTTAATGCAGACTGAATGGATATGGCCAGCTCTCACAGATTAGGATCTCTGGGTTCTGGTTTCTCAGCAAAATCAGAAGCTATCGGGGTCTCCACAGAGTTGAAAGCTTCAGTGAATGTCGCCTGGCTGCTACCCTCACTGAAATTTCTCTTTATGCTGTTTTTAATTCCTGGATTGGAGAAATGTTTGTGACAATCTGTGTCTGAATATTTCTTTTTGCCAAGGGCTGTGTTGATGGGATTTACCTATATTGGAACAGTTCATTAGTAATAGTTCCTATATCTATTATTCTGTAAAGTTGTCCAATAGAATTACATTCTAAGTTCCTCTTTCTTTGGTTTTATTTCAACTTTTGTGTTTAAGTAGATGGTGTTTTGCTTCACACCGAGTAGTTTGACCTGTCACATTGCATCTGGAACAGACACTTTACATTTCCTTTAAAATAAGAAAACATTAGAGTCTAGGCTACTTCCTTCAAATATTTTCGAGGGGCTCTGGTTTGGTCCATCACACTAGACTCCTTCTCTTCCTGGGTAATGGGCTGGAGGCACTGAATGGGCTATCCCTGTTCATCTCCAATAATGTCAATGGGCTGAATGGCTTCCTCATATTCCTGTGAAACCAGCGTTCGGTGCTGAATGAACTCTTATTTTACTGTGGCAATGTGAAGTGTCAGGCAGTGCTGTTACATGAATGTTACTGATACTTTAACAGCACAAGCCTGAATGGAGTCTGGGTCTTGCTGCACATGGACACAGACCAGTTCAGGAGCAGACGGGGATCAAAATGTTCTGAACATTGTGGAATCTTTGGTGACCATCCCCACTTCTGATCTTATGGTGTGGAGGGTGGGGGCAGGGAGACATTGATGAAGCAGCTGAAGATGTTTGTGAAGAGGAAGCTACCCTGAGGGTCTCCCACAGAGCTGACCCAGGACTGAGATGATGAACATCTTCCTTTGTGTCATGTTTGACTCCAAACACTGGAGAGTTTACTCTGATTCCCATTTGTTCAGCTCCTTGATGTCAACAGCAGGCAACCACTGCCTTGATATCAGGGCCAGTCATTTTTACCTGAACCCTTGAGCCAACCTCTTTTGTTCATATCAATAAGCCATGATATAGGAGCAGCAAGTGTTTTCTTCAAACAGATTGTATTGAATGTCAAGATTTCTCTTCTCAAGAGTGTTCGGGGTGCTAGAAATTACTTGAAGAGGAGATCGATGGATATTGACCTGTCAGAGAGTTGAGGGCAACGAAGAATTGGGTGTGAAAGAGGATTTGAGACCAAGAGCAGATCAGTCATGATTTTAGTGAAGGGCAAGGCAGGCTTGGGGAGTGAACGACCTGTTCCTATTTCTGATGTTCTCACATTCTGTTGTTGGAAAGTTAGTGGGTGCTATTTTCATGAATATTATGTTGTTGAATATTGCAGTCAGGAAAAACAGATGATTTTGTGAGCCATCTCTGGGTGAGTTATATGGGCTGTATTCACAGTGAATCTGGGTCTACAATATGACCAACAAATGAAGCACAAGTTGCAGATAGGGGAAGCTCTGTGAAAAGAAATGAGGGGCTTCTTTCACACCCATGCCTGGATTTTCCAATTACATTTCCCAAATGACTTCAAAGCTTGTGTGACAGTCTTGAGAGGCTGAATGGTCTCCTCTGTTTCTGTGCACCAGGTTATATGAGTAGGTGGCCTCCAACACTTCCTGTCTAGCAGGTTTAGGCAGCTAATTGGATCACAGAAACATAGGACTGAGGAGCAGGAGTCGGTCATTAGATACTTTGAGCCTTCTCCAAAAAGCTCTCAGATTGTGGCTGATCAGGTTGGGGTCTCAGCTCCACCTTTCTGTCTGCATCCCATTATCCATGACTCACTTCTCTGTCAAATATTTACCAAATGCAGCTTTCAATCAATGTGAACATTGAGGCACGATAAACTTCCAGTGAAGAGAATTCCCACTTGAAAGGCCCTTTCAGAATAATTCGTCATCCTTCTTATAGAATCAGAGAGTCATGCAGAACGGAAACAGACCCGTTAGTCCAATCTGTTCACTCCGATCAGATATCAAATCTGATCCAGTCCCATTTGCCAGCATTTGGCCAATATCCTCTTCTTTTAGACAGTTTTTAAATGTGCGATTGTAACCGCCTTCAGCACTTCCTCTGACAGCAGTTTCTCTACACACACCACTCTCTGTGTGAAACATTTATCTTCAGGTCCCTTCCAAATCATTCACCCTCTCCCCTTCAACCTATGCTCTCTTGTTCTGGACTCCCCTACCCTGGGGAGCAGAGCGTGACTGTTCAGAATATCCATGCCCCTGATGGTTTTATCAACCTCTATAATGTCACCCCTCAACCTCTGACACTCCAGGGGGAAACACCTCAACCTAATCAACCTCTCCCTAAAGCTCAAACTTCCAGTCCTGGAACATCTGTGCGTAAGTCATTTCTGCAGAAAACCGAGTTGTACGCAGTATTCTTAAAGTGGCCTCACCAACATCCTGTACAGATGCAACATTCCACCACAACTCTTATACTCAATGCTCCGACTGATTAAGGCAAATGTGCCAAATGTCGTCTGTCCCACTCTGTCTACCTGCGACTCCACTTTCAAGGAACAATGTACCTGCAGCCCTACGTCCCTTTGTTTCACAACACGCCCCAGGACCTTACCATTAAGTGTATAATGTCTGCCCTGTTTTGCATTCCCAAAATGCAAAACCTCGCATTTATCTAAATTACACTTCATCTGTCACTCCTTGCCCCTTTGTCCCATCTAGTTGTGGTCTCGTTGTACTCTGAGATACTCTACTACACCACTTTTCTGATGTAATCTGTAACCTTACTAACTATGACCCCAATATTCACAACTAAATCATTTACATAAATGAGAAATGCAGTGAACTAAGTCCTGATTCTTAAAGCACACTGCTGCTCATAAGCCTCCAGTCTGAAAAATATCCCTCTTCCTTCAAGCCAATTATGACTAGCTTCTTCTGTATCCCATGTGACTGAAACTTACTAATCTGTCTACCAATCGGAATGAAATACGAGCTATAAAGAGAGGCTGAGTAGGTTAGGTTTATTTTATTAGAAAAAAAGGAGATTGAGGGGGGACCTGACTGAGGTTTGCAAAATCATGAAGGGTATAGCCAGGGTGGATAGAGACGAGCTTTTTCCCAGGGTGAAGGATCCAATAACGGAAGGTTGTGCTTTCGAAGTGAGAGATGGGATGTTTAAGGGGGATACACGCGGTACGTACTTCACACAGAGGGTGGTGGGCGTTTGGAACGCGTTGCCAGCAGAGGTGGTAGAGGCAAGCACGGTAGATTAATTTAAGATGCATCTGGACAGATGCATGAGTAGGTGGGGAGCAGCGGGATTCAGATACTTAGGAATTGACCGACAGGTTTAGACAGTACATTTGGATTGGCTCAGGCTTGGAGGGCGAAGGGCCTGTTCCTGGGCTGTAAATTTTCTTTGCTCTTTGTTCTCTAAATGAACACCTTGCTGAAGTCCATACAGACAATGTCTACCAAACTGCCTTCATCAATCTTTGTCACCTCTTCAAAAAACGTAACCAAATTAATGAGACATGATTTCCCATGCAGAAAGACACGTTGACTACCCCGATCAGCCCTTACCTTCCCAAATGTATGTAAATGCTATCCCTCAGAATCCCCTCCAACAACTTACCCACCACTGACATCAGGCTCACCGGTCTGTAGTTCCCCGGCTTTTTGGGTCACTGTTTCCCTTTCTAGTCCCACTCCTCCACTGCTCGCAACAAATGTTAAATGTGACCAGGTCGGCGATGTGGCCGATGATATCGGTCTCAGACTGGGTCAGGGTCTGTTTTAGGAACAAGTCAGGCTAGTTTCTTTAATCTGCTAAAACAGCACGTTTATGAACCAGAGCAATGTTACTCAAGCAATGGTGGAAAGATGAATGGCAAACTGTTTGGGTATTTCAAATTTAAAATCAATATTTCCGTTTCTAAAAGCAGTCACACACACACACACACACACACACACACACACACACACACACACACACACACACACACACACACACACACACACACACACACACACACACACACACACACACACACACACACACACACACACACACACACACACACACAAAATCTCTGCAATTCTAACTTGAAAGAACTTTGTCCAGATATTATTGGAACTCATGACAAAAGGAAAAATTGCGAGATTGTCCAAAACGTTATTCTGCTTCTGAAGATATTGTACTCACACAGCTGCTAGCAATGGGATTTCACCCTGGCAGATTTGGATTTGGCTGAATTCCCTTTGCAATTAACTATAATTGCAATTCCCTATCGCAATTAACTATAAACGTCTTTAATTACTATTATCTGTAGTCTGCAATATTAGGGAAAGAAATCCCCTAAAGAAGGGTCTCGAATAGATATTTATTACTGAACACTCGAGACGCAGGAAGAGCATAACTTCTGGCTCCAAAACACAGATCGGTTTTACCCAACTCTCATATGTCATTGTCCTCTTCCTGAAAGCATTAAATGATTACTGTCCAGCCTCTCCTCCCCACTGACTGTGTCTGTAATCTGTCCCACCTCCCCCTAACCACACGAGGCAAACCAAGCTCCGGGTTTTGTGAAAATCAAGCCCGGAGTGTGCAGGCTTCCTGGAGAGGGGGAGGGATTTTTTAAATTAAATGCGGAGGTGAGGGGGTGGTAATATCACACACTGGGCTGAGGAGTGGCGGATGGAGTTTAGTTTGGATTAATGCGAGTTATTGGATTTGGTAAATCAAACAAGAGCATGACCAATACCCTTAGAAGCAGTGTCTTTGGCGGTGTTGTAGAACAGAGACCTAGGCCGTCAGGTATAATTCTTTAAAATTTGCATCTCAAATAGATAGTGTGGTTATGAAGGTGTTTAACACACTTGTCTTCATTGATCAGAACTTTGAGTATCGGAATTGGGACGTCATGTTGAGGTTGTACAGGACATTGGTGAGACCTCTTCTGGAATACTGTGTCCAGTCTGGTCATCCTGCCCGCTCATTCCATAGGTACACCACCCTCTGGGTGAAAAAGCTGCCCCTTAGTTCGCTTTTAAATGTTTCACCTCTCACCTTTAAACTATGCACTCTAGTTTTGGTCTCCCCTACCCTCATAAAATACCTTGAATCTTCACTTCGATATTATTGACCTTGATATTATTAAGCTGGAGAGGGTTGAGTACAGATTAACCTGGACGTTGTTGCGAATGGAGGGAGTGAGCTATAAGGAGAGGCTGGGTAGGGTGGGACATTTTTCACTGGAGAGGATGGGATTTAGGGGTAACTTTACAGTGGTTTATAAAATAATGAGGGGTACAGATAAGCTGAAGTCTTTACCCTCGAGTTGGGTTTCAAAACTGAGGGATATTTTAAGGTGCAAGGAAAAAGATTTACAGAAGTCATGATAGGTAATTATTTTAGACAGAAGCTGGCATGTGCGTGGAATGAACTTCCAGATGAAGTGGTAAAAGCAGGGACAGTTAAAACGTTTAAAGGACATTTAGATCAGTCCATGGATAAGACATCAGTTTTGATGGTGCTGTGAGCAGCTCTCCTCTCCCTCCCCCTCTCTGAATGAATCCCTGTTGGTTTTCACCCTCTGCTCATGCCTGTGCAGTGGCGTGTGGAGACCAGCAGAGGGTAGCATCACTTTAAGCACCACAGAGACAGCCACACCTGTACCACACAGAGACACACACAGCAATTGTTAGGACACGGCATTGAGCTCATCTGGTAACTTAAATGAAACGTAAAGAAATGCTCAATTCACCTCGTAAACTGTTAAACTATGTGTGACAGAGAACTCCCAACTTCCATTGTTTAAATAAAAACATCATTTTTTTTTTAACTCTGAAAGTGAACATTTTACATCAACTATTCACAACTCTGGGACCCCCTTTCTCTTAACCGCTTATTCCCCAATTCCAAATCTATAACAGTAAACTCTTTCAATGAGATGCTTATTAAAATTTCATCAACTTAATTTCAAAACCACATAGCAGCTGTAGTTTTTGTCTCTTCTTCTGTGAGAAGATCTCCCTGGGTCATCTTCTTTCTTTTTACGGCGGATATGTTTCATAGGAAAAGGTACCTTTGATAGAGAGTGTTTCCTAATCTCTTGAATCTGTGTTGCTCTGTCCTCAATTTTCAAAATCCCTGCATTCTTAATATCCATCGGATTATCTCATTGGTTCGATTTTTGAAAAACAATAAATTCAAACTTGATTTTGTTTTAGTATCCTGGGGTATAATTTAAACTGATTAAAATTGTTGTCCAAACAGCAACCATCACAGGGATCTATTTCACAGCCAAATGTGACATATTTTCAGTTGACTTGGACACTCTGGGTCTGCCATCCTCTCATATACACAGGCACTTGTAAGTTCTCCGTTCAGAACAGCTTTCCCTCTATCTTAAAGGTACAGTACACACTTTCAACTTCATTACATGAATACCCTGATGTCATGACAGAGACTTGGAGTCAATCCGGATTTCTGTTGCTCTATGGTTTGTCAATATTTCATTCACTCAATCTGGTTTGTATCAGGACTTTTGTTACTCCATTAGCAACATCTAATTATTGGACTCCGTCTGTGGAATATATCAGTATTCACTTGCTCACACTCGTGAGTGAGGCAGGATTTCAGTTGTTTCATGGGGAGCGTGACACGATGACAATTTCAATGATTGTACATGACACCAAACCTGGAAGAATTGTAAAGTCTATGGAGGCCTATGTAGAACTCTAACAGGACAGTGACACGTTGGTGTCGTATTCAGGTGTATGGCAGATGGGGATCAATGCAGAGCAGTGTGAGGAGATGCACTATAGTAGGAAAGACAATCTGCTCCGACAGATACTGTCAGGGACAGATCCATCTGGGACAAGGAGTTTGGTGAGAATTTTCCCCCTGTCTGGCTGTTGTGTATTGAAGCCAGTCCCTGCTCAGGCAGCGGTGGGCCTGTGGAGACACTCCTGGTGATGGACATTGAAGTCCCACACCCAGAGGACGGTCTGTGTCGTTGTCTCCCTCAGTACTGCCTCTGATTTGTTTCCAACATCGAGGGGAACTGAGTTATCACCGAGAGGAGGGGTGGAGGGCAGGAGATAACCATCCTCAGGCGATTTCCTTGACCATGTGTGATCTGTTACTATGAGATTTCCTGGGTTCTGAAATCAATGGTGGGAAATTGCAGGGTAACTCCTTCCCTGACTGTATCCCAGGGTGTGCCCACCACTGGTGGGTCTGTGCCGGTGGGACAGGATATACCCAGGGATGGGGATGGGGCTTCATGAAACATTATGGGTGAGCACGGTGGCACAGTGGTTAGCACTGCTGCCTCACAGCGCCAGAGACCCGGGTTCAATTCCCGCCTCAGGTAACTGACTCTGTGGAGTTTGCACATTCTCCCCGTGTCTGCGTGGGTTGCTCCGGGTGCTCTGGTTTCATCCCACAGTCCAAAGATGTGCAGGTCAGGTGAATTGGCCATGGGAAATTGCCCGTAGTTTTAGGTGAAGAGTGAATTGTAGGGGAATGGTTCTCGGTGGGTTGCTCTTCGGAGGATTGGTGTGGACTTGTTGGGCTAAAGGGGCTGTTTCCACACTGTACGTAATCTAATCTAATCTAAATTACCCATCAGGCGTGATCCTGTGAGTATGACGGTGTCGGACTGTTTCCTGACTGGGTGTGTGGTGCTGAAAAAGCACAGCAGGTCAGGCAGCATTCGAGGAGCAGGGGAATGACGTTTCAGGCATCACCCGTTCATCAGGAATGAGGCTTGTGAGCTGGGGAGCTGAGAGATAAATGCGAAGGGGCTGGGGCTATGGCTAGGGCTGGGGTTGGGGTTGGAGTTGGGTTGGGGCTGGGGCTGGAGGGGAGGGAGCTGGGAATGTGATCAGTAGACGGAGGTGGGGAGAGATGATAGGTCAGAGAGGAGGGTGGGGTGGATGGGGAGAAGGTCATGGACAGGTCAAGGAGTTACCCGGAACATTCTGTCCCCGACATTCTAAAGCTGACATTCCCCGGAACGTTCGGTCCCCGACATTATATAACTGACATTCCATAACTGACATTCCCCGGAAAGGTCTATCCCCAAGATTTTATAACTGACATTCCCCGGAACATTCTATCCCCGACAATCTATAACTGACATTCCCCGGAACGTTCTGTCCCCAACATTCTATAACTGACATTCCCCGGAACGTTCTGTCCCCAACATTCTATAACTGACATTCCCCGGAACGTTCTGTCCCCAACATTCTATAACTGACATTCCCCGGAACGTTCTGTCCCCAACATTCTATAACTGACATTCCGTGGAACGTTCTGTCCCCGACATTCTATAACTGACATGCCCCGGAACGTTCTATCCCTGACATTCTATAACTGACATTCCACGGAACATTCTGTCCCTGACATTGTTTGTGAACGGCCGGACGTCAGTGAATTGAACAAACGATAAGATCGCGAAGGAAGAGATCCCATTCCAGGGAGAAGGAGACACTGTTCCGAAGGCCCCTCAGGCAGTTAAAGGGGTGAATACGTTTTCCCTGCGTTTACATTTCTCCACAACACAGGATCGACCACAATTTCGAGCAAAATACAGAAATTCCCAAACTCCGTTTGTCTTCAGGAAACTGGGAGAGAATCCTTCAGGACAGCAACGTTTCCACCCTCCGTATTAGGAACTGGGAAGGAGTGAACTGTGTCTGCTCTGGAGTGACCGATTGTGTGGGAATGTTCTAGAAACCATCTGTCCTTATGGATGTGTCTCTGTGTGTTTGGGAAGGGAGGGTTTCTTATGGTTTATGTCACATTATTGTCAGTAATTCTGACCTTCCCATTTGTTATTCTAGCTCCAATTATTTTAATAAATCCCTGAATACAGGGGCACATTTGAAAATCTCACTGGGTCCTCGATCAAACGGGTCCCTTTGCCTCCAGGCTGATGGATAATGGGTTTTGTTTTCCTACCTCACAGTTAACGTAGTGACCATCTACGTCCTGCTTTATAAAGATTGTGGATTGTCTCCATGTGTCAGACGTTACCTGGGGGCCATGGCAGCGGCGGATCTCCTGATCATTATCCTCGACCTGATACTGAGACACATTCCCATTGTTTATCGGGAACAGTTTTATTTCCTGAGGGACTCCGTCCCCGTGTGTAATATCCACGCCGTCCTGGTTCATGCAGCCGCTGACTGCTCCGTCTGGTTCACCGTCACTTTCACCTTTGATCGACTTGTGGCCATTTGTTGCCAGAAGCTGAAAGGTAAATATTGCAGTGAGAAAACGGCGGCTGTGGTTCTGGGAGCAGTGACTGTGCTGAGCTGTTTAAAGAACATTTCCCGGTATTTTATGTTCACGACTCGGTATTGGCTGTGGAACTCCCCCTGGTTTTGTGATGTAACAGACGCTGTTCGTTACTGCAGTGTCTGGGTCACAATCGAGTTCCTCCACCAGATTCTAACCCCGTGTGTCCCATTTCTCCTGATTCTGCTGCTCAATGTTCTCACCGTCAGACACATTTTAGTGACCAGCAGAGCCCGCAGGAGACTCCGCGCTCACACCAATGGGAACGCTCAGTCTGACATTGAAATGAGAAACCGGAAAAAAAACATAATTTTACTGTTTTTGATCTCGGCCAATTTCATCCTGTTATGGTCAACGTTAACGCTTTATTCTATATGGAGACGTATGTATTTGATTGGGTATCGATCTGTGTATCTCGATTACTTTGTTCGGGAATTGGGCTTCATGCTGCAGCTCCTCAGTTGCTGCACAAACACCGTGATTTATGCCGTGACCCAGACTAAGTTTAGGCTGCAGCTGAAAAATGTGCTGAAATATCCCTTCATCCAGATCCATCCATCAATCAAATTTCCTCATTAATCAATCCATCCGGGATTTTCTCATTTCAGTTCAGTGTTTCAGTGATGGAGCAGCCTGTCGCTATGGTAACAGACTGAGGGCAGCGCTGGTTTGTACATCCTTATCCCACAGGGGATTACAGGGGCACATTTCAATGTTCCTCACAACTCATGGGCCAATGAGAAAAGACACCATCCCACTATCCATCACTTCCATTTGTAAAAAAGAAAAATGTTGATTAAAGCGTGCCGAGCAGCAGAGTGACCGACATTGTTGTGTGTTTTTGTGTTGGAGAAGCTGAGCTGGGGAGAGACAGACTCAGCCCCACGTCTTGGTCCTCAGGGAAGGGGAGGGCACTGCACCCTGAGCTCAGGAGCTGGGTTCAACTCCCTCTATCCCCACCACTCCATCCTGGCCTCCCCATTTCCTCCCCCCACCCTTTCTCCTTATTGATCTCCCTCTCTATCTCTGCACACTCTCTCCTTCTCACCACATCTCCCTCGTCCCCCTCTCTCTTTCACACACACCCTCAACCCCACTTTCTTCACTTTTCCCTCTCCCCCTCACTTACTCTCCTGCCGGCTCTGACTCCCGCCCGTAATTCTGTCTCTACTCCATTTTCCCATTCCTCCCCCCACCATCCCACACGCAGCTTCACCACCAACACACACACACCCAGTCTCTCGTTCAGAGGGAGAGGGAAGGACCAGCGAGACAGAGTGTGTCAGATAGAGAGGGAGGGAGGGAGAGAGATTGAGCCAAAGAGAAATGGACGGAAGTGGGCAGAGAGAGAGAGAGATACTGAGGGAATGGGATTGAGAGTGGGAGAAGGTGGAGAGAGAGTGAAGGAGCGGGGGGGGGGGGGGGAACAAGAGACAGATAGGGTAAGGGAGAGAGAGAGAAAGACGTGGGAGGAGATAATGAGAGGGAGGGTCGGGAGAGAGTGGGCAAGAGAAAGAGTGAGACTGAGAGAGGGGCGAGGGAGGGGGCAAGAGAGAGAAAGAGACGGAGAGAGAGAGACAGAGACAGAGCAAGTGAGAGTGAGAAAGGGGGCAAGACCTCGAGAGAGAGAGGAGAGAGAGAGAGGAAGGGGGCAAGAGAGATCGGGAGGAGAGAGTGACAGAAAGAGAGAGAGGACAGAGAGAGAGAGAATAGGTGGTGAGTGAGGGAGGGGGCAAGAGAGGGTGAGGGAGCAAGAGATAAAGAGTGGGGTGCGAGAGAGTAACAGAGATAGAAGGGACGATAGAGAGAGGAGGAACGATAGTGAGGGTGGCGAGAGAGAGAGGGTGGTGAGAGAGAGAGGGCGGCAAGAGAGAGTGAGGACGGCGAGAGAGAGACAGGGCTGCGAGAGAGAGAGAAGACGGCGAGAGAGGGAGGGCGGGAGAGAGGGGAGGGCGGGAGAGAGGGAGGGCGAGAGAGAGGGGAGCACGAGAGAGGGGAGGGCCAGAGAGGGGTGGGTGAGAGAGAGGGAGAGAGACGGAGGGAGAGAGGGAGGGGTGGGAGCGCAGGGTGAGAACGCGTGGTGAGAGAGAGGGGAGAGAGACAGGTGTGAGAAAGAGAGGGGGGAGAGAGATAGAGGGGAGAGAGAGGGTGGTAGAGAGAGAGGGACGGAGAGAGAGAGGGAGGGAGGGAGAGAATGTGAGAAACAGAACTCACTCATAAATCAGCCTGAGACAAAGCCTTGGAAACAAGAACCGGACGCCTCTGCAGTCCAGCAGAAATGCGTACGTCACAGAACATGTGTACTTTCTTTGTTCAGTTTGCAAGTTTCTGAATCACGACTCCCTTTTCTAACTTCATCCTATCTTAAGTCGGTTACCTCACTTGTTTTTCTTCAGTTTTTCTTATCTGGCTATCCGGCTGTCCTTGTATGTCTGCATTCTCTGTTCCTTGTTACTTTTGTCCAGTTTCCTTATCATACGATAAGTGAAATACCCCTACTGCTTCTTTTGTTGTCAGCTACAACACTCCATAGTTATTTCCTAGCTTCAAACTATTTCTTTAAAATTAATTCTTTAAAAGACCCTCTATATTTATTAAAGTCTTAGCCTTAAGTATGCTACATGTTGTAAGAATTCCACTCACCCCCGCAACACCCCCCATCTATAGAAACTACATTCCATCACCAGCCTCAGCAACTACATTTCTATATCGCCTGCAGAAACTAAATTTCTCACTTGCCACAATTTCCCCTTTTCTTTTTTAAAATCTGTTGTTTCTGGGATTATTAAGTCTCCTTTAATTCATTTCTTACGGTCTGCCCTCGTAGCCTTTTGGCTATGAGGTTCACAATCTTACATTTTACATTTGTGTTGTTCGTCCCTTGAACTCTAGAAGCATTCTTTGGCTTTCTCTTTGTTGCATATCACCTGCTGATTGTACAAGCATCTGATGATTTATTTGAGATCTTTCCCCAAGGGATGTCATCAGTCGGCTCATTCACCATTTTAGGACAGTGAACCCTACTACCAGACCCACTAATATCAATATTCCATCGATAGCGAGATTGACTAACCACCTTCCCCAACCAGGCAATCCCCAATTGCCCCATTCCCATTCTTTTTCGTTCCGGTACCAATTGCCAGCCTGCCTTATCTTGGCGATTTTGTCTCGCACATGTTTGGAGATATATGTAATGTTAGAGGAGACCTCAGGTATGTACGTACAACATTCCTCTCCAATTACTGCACAGGTACCACCCTTCTCTGCTCGAATATAATCCAGAGCCATCCTGTTCTGAAGGGTCGTTAGTCTGGTGGAAATCATTTCAGTCGTTATGGCTGCTATTTGTGATTGGGGTTCGGTTAACGCATCAGCAGTATTGTTGGCTAACTCTTCCAGGGAAGCTGCCAACTTTTGTATTTCTACTCCTGCTCGAGCAGTCCCATACAAAGGTATCAAAGCCCAGAGGAGCCGATCCCATTGGTTACTTCCCGGGTTTCCCGCCTTCTTCCCTATTTATTCCGAGGTATTTTTGGGGCTCCTTTTAACAGCCTCAAGTGGGGAATTATATACGCGAGGTAGCAACAGCCATTCCAGCCTTTCTGGCTTGAGGCAGTGTTTCATCAACATCATAACATGCATGCATTCCTGTACATTCAGTCACGCGAATGTATTTTTCCCCGGGAATAAATAGATAGGCGTCCAGGCCTCATTCCCAATATGTTCCGTTTAATATTCGGGGAATGGTTGTGGCAGTGACTTGACTGGTATAGACACAAGATGATTTTCCCAATCGGAAGGGTGCGGTATCATTCTGAATACAGAAACAAATGGTATTTACTGCTCCTTTCGGTGGGGAGACTTTAAGGCCATCAATAGAACCCGGAGTTTTCGGGACTGGTCGAGGGAACCATCCCTCAAAGTTATAATTACCCCACTCAAATTCCCATTTTGTATCATTTGAGCCTGAGTCAAATTGTTGTGCATCGTACACTTCTTCTTTGGTAAGTGGTATTACCGTGAGAGGAATTCCGGATTCCCCACGGTGTGGGAACTCCGCACTTACCCAACAGTCGACATGTCCCTTTAATTTAGCATAATTCTGACATAAAGCGGTAAAATGATTTTTTCCTGCCGCCCCCCCCCCCCCCCCCCTTGACAGCTAACGCCAGTTTTATCGTGACAATATAAAGCTGACCACTCATTTTAGCTCACAACCCTATCTGTCTGTCTATTCCCTAATGCTTTAACTACCAGGGAGGAGTGAGTCCATGCAACATTTACAATTGTATTGGGATACGGTTTTTTAACCAATATCAATAGTCTCTTATCTCAGTCTATTCTTCTTTATCAGCTTGATTTTCAGAGGGTTGTCCGTAGGATGAGCTTGCCACTCTGCTGAAGAGGAAGGAGCGTCCACCGGGCCCTTAACACAAGTGTGATGACTCCACCATTTTTCAGCAGTTCGGACGGTTGTTTCACTAGTCAGGACGGTTAGGAGCGGTCTGCATTACCAGCTTGGGTGCAGTTTGGTATCTTTCCAAGTTTTGATCAGGACCCAATCACCCGGCTGTATTCGATGTACGGCGATCTCAAGTGGAGGTGTCTGGGTCAACAGACCCTTCTTCCTAAGAACAGACAACGAAGAGCCAAGCGCCACAATATAGTTCTTTAAAAACTTATCATTGAACTCTACAGTTGGTAATTCCCCTCTTCCACCCAAGAAAGGTAATCCAAACATCATCTTATAAGGAGGGAGGCCTATATCACGTCGAGGCGCAGTCCTAATGCGTAGCAACGCGATAGGTAAACATTTTGTCCATGGTAATCGAGTCTGTAGGACTAGCTTAGACAATTGCTTCTTTAAGGTTTGATTCATTCGTTCCACCCGTCCAGAGGAAGGCAGTGTGGAATTCCCAAGGGATTTCTAATCCCGCCATTACTTCTTGTAGGATCTTAGAAGAAAAATGGCTCCCGTGGTCTGAATCTATACTTTCCACCACTCCATATTCATTTATCTTTTTCCATTTACTACTTTTGATGACCCGTCTATAAACAGTCTGACCCCGCCATGTAAGGGGATATCCTTTAGGTCCTGTCTAACTTTGGTTTGATACTCTATGATATCCAGACAGTCATGTTCTAATTCTCGTTTGTCCAGAGGTTTTCCCTTCCATAGGAATGTAGCTGGATTTAAACAGGTGTCTGTTGCTAACACAAGGTCATCTCTCTCCATCAGGATGGTTTTGTATTTTAGGATTCGTGAATATGTCAACCATCTCCCTGCCTTTTGGTTTAACACAATTCTAACTTGATGGGGGGTACCAACGATTAGCGGCCCTCCAAAAGTAAGTTTACAGCTTTCCTGTACCAGTATGGAATTGGCTGCTACTGCCTGCATACATTCAGGCCATCCTCTCGAGACAGGAAGGCTATTGCTGTCTCTTCCCCCCTCCTTTCAGGGTTAACACTCCTAAGGCTGCTCCATCATTTACTGTCACAAAAAGGTGGAATGGTTTATCTAGGGAGGGAAGGGCCAACACCGGAGCTTGTAGTAAACTACGCTTCAACTCATATAACCCTTCCTTTCCCTTTTCTGTCCAGCACAGTCTTTCATGTTCAGATTCTGTCAATTTGTAATATAACCCTTTCGTTTTCTGGGCGTATGCTTCTATCCATAATCTACAATAGCCCACCAGCGCCAAGAACTTCCGTAATTCTCGTTTGGTGATCGGAAGGGGCAGTTATACTATCCCTTTAATTCTGTCGGGGTTAATGCACCTAGAGCCCTCATTAATAAGGTGTCCGAAGTATTTCAAATCTTTCTCTGACGATATAATCAAATCCCTACCTTATAGAATACTTCCTATTTCGGGAATTGTCCTGTCACTTCCTCATAATTTCTTTTGATTACGGCTGGTTCAAAAATAGGCACCAAGAATTCTTCTAGGAGAAAGTGAGGACTGCAGATGCTGGGGATCAGAGCTTAAAATGTGTTGCTGGAAAAGCGCAGAAGGTTAGCCAGCATCAAAGGAGAAGGGGAATCGACCTTTCGGGCATAAGCCCTTCTTCAGGAATGAGGAGGGTATGCCAAGCAGGCTAAGATAAAAGGTAGGGAGGAGGGACTTGGGGGCGGGGCGTTGGGAATGCGATAGGTGGAAGGAGGTTAAGGTGAGGGTGATAGGCCGAGAGAGGGTGGGGGCGGAGAGGTCGGAAAGAAGATTGCAGGTCAAGAAGGCGGTGCTTAGGCTGAGGGTTGGGACTGAGAACAGGTGGAGGGAGGGGAAATTAGGAAGCTGGAAAAATCTGTATTCATCCCTTGTGGTTGGAGGGTTCCTAGGCGGAAGATGAGTCGCTCTTCCTCCAGGCGTCGTGTTGCCATGGTCTGGCGATGGAGGAGGCCAAGGACCTGCATGTCCTTGGCGGAGTGGGAGGGGGAATTAAAGTGTTCAGCCACGGGGCGGTAAGGTTGGTTGGTGCGGGTGTCCCAGAGGTGTTCTCTGAAACGTTCTGGAAGTAGATGGCCTGTCTCCCCAATGCATAGGAGGCCACATCGAGTCCAGTGGATTCAGTGAATGATGTGTGTGGAGGTGCAGGTGAATTTCTGATAGATATAAAGGATCACTTCAGGCCTTGGAGGGAAGTGAGTGGGGAGGTGTGGGCGCAAGTTTTGCATTTTTTGCGGTTGCAGAGAAAGGTACTGGGAGTGGAGGTTGGGTTGTTGGGGGATGTGGATCTGACAAGGGAGTCGCGGAGGGAGTGGTCTTTCCGGAACGCTGATAGGGGTAGGAAGGGAAATATATCCTTGGTGGTGGGGTCCGTTTGGAAGTGACGGAAATGACGAAGGATGATCTGATGTATCTGGAGGTTGGTGGGGTGGTAGGTGAGGAGTAGTCGGGTTCTGTTCTGGTGGCGATTGGAGGGGCGGGGTTCAAGGGCGGAGGAGCGGGAAGTGGAGGAGATGAGGTGGAGAGCATCGACAACCACGTCGGAGAGAAAATTGTGGTCTTTGAAGAAGGAGGCCATCTGGGTTGTTCGGTATTGGAATTGGTGCTCCTGGGAGCAGATGCGGCGAAGGCGAAGGAATTGGGAATATGGGATGGCGTTTTTAAAGGGGGCAGAGTGGGAAGAGGTGTAATCTAGGTTGCTGTGGGAGTCAGTCGGTTTATAATATACGTCCGTGTTGATTTCCTAATTTCCCCTCCCTCCACCTTTTCTCAGTCCCAACCCTCAGCCTAAGCACCGCCTTCTTGACCTGCAATCTTTTTCCCGACCTCTCCGCCCCACCCCCTCTCCGGCCTATCACCCTCACCTTAACCTTCCACCTATCGCATTCCCAACGCCCCTTCCCCAAGTCCCTCCTCCCTACCTTTTATTTTAGTCTGCTTGGCATACCCTCCTCATTCCTGAAGAAGGGCTTATGCCCGAAAGGTCGATTCTCCTTCTCCTTTGATGCTGCCTGACCTGCTGCGCTTTTCCAGCAACAAATTTTTAAACCAAGAATTCTTCGCCTTTTACTCCAGAAACCTTAAGATACTCCTTAGTCAACTTAACACCGGTAGGTCTAAAACTTAGGGATGACCGTGCCGTTCCCGTGTCCATCATAAATACTGCCTCCTCCCCTTTAAATTTATCAAGGTTTCCCGGTGGGTCTCAGGAGGAAGGAACCCCTGACTCCACTAATCTTCTCTAAAGTCATTAAGGAAATAGCTTCCCTTTCTCGTGCTAATTCCGGGAATTCCCGTATAAAATGCCCCACTTTGCCGCAATGGTAACAACCCTGCCTGTTGCCTCCTTTCCCAGGTATCCGACCCTTGTCTTTCGTGTCCTCCCCTACCATTCCTGTTATCCCTTGATCCCATTCTCTTTGTTATTTCTTCTACTGCCGCTACCATCATTTTGGCTTTCTGTTTCTGCTTCTTGTCTTCCCTTTTCACATACACTTTCTGTGCCTCACGTAACAGTTCTTCCATCTGTCTTTTACTCCATCCATCTAATTTCTGTAATTTCTTTTATCTGTCCGACCATGAGTTAGTTACAAACTAGACATTTAAGAGTCTCTGTGCTACCGGATTATTGCGGTCCATTCCCGAATACTTCCTTGGGCCTTTTAAGAAATGCAGAAGGGGTTTCATTCTTCTCTTGTCGTACTGCAAAGGCCTTAACAAAGTTTTGTGCTCGAGGTGCTGCCTCTTTAATTCCTAATATTACCATTTCTCATAGATCCCGCATTGACTCCCTGTCTTCTCTGTCATTATTTTCCCAATGAGGGTCAACATTTGGGAATTTCTGTTCTGCTGGGGCCCCTTCTTCCCCAACTGGGTGCTTCTTTTCCCATTCCTCTAAAGCCGCTCTCCTAATCATACCTCGTTCTTCCCCTGAAAATAACCTTCCTAAAATTGCCATCAGTTCTCCCCAGGTATATAAATTAGGCCCTAGGAATTGATCTAATTGTTCGGCTAGTCCAACTGGATCCTCTATTAAACTTTTCATTTCCTTTTTAAAGACCCTAACTTCACTGCTCGTTAAGAGAGCATTTACATATCCGATTGTACCTTCACCAATCGGAACCTCTCATAAGGGACATAATTTTGCATTTTCCAATATCTCTGCCCCTCCTTTACGTGTGGTGGCTCGAGTGACTCTGAGCCCCCTAGATTCTGCATCTTTTAGTTCAAAGTCCGTTCCCCTTTCTGTGTCTGGACTCGGTTCTACTTCGGGAGCTGTAGGCCCGTTCCAGTGTGTAGTGTATGGGGGCGGGAAAAACGTTAAGGGATCCCATTGTGGCTTCCCTTGTTCATTCTTTTTCTGTTCTTTCCCTTATTCCTCCGTATTCATGGAACATAATTTTACTCCCGCGCTCCCTATCCAACAAGCCGCATAATCGGACTCTTTTAAGACTGTACAGTTCTTTTCGATTGACATATATATTAAGATCTTGACACAGCCAATCCTAATCGGACCCATATTTGGGCCAAAAAAAAACAGGCGCCTTAATACTTTCTCGAGTCCAAACGAAACAGCAACAGTTTATCATTGTAGCCTTATCTTTCTCCCGTGTCTGGGAGTTGTGTTCCCAATTACCCAACATTTTCTCCAAAGGACTGTCGGGCGGGATATATCCCCCTTTATCGTTATTTGTAAATCGATCATTACTCAGGCAACTCCCTTTGCCTCCCATTATTGCAAATTTAATTAATCTGGCCAATTATATGCTTTTTGAGACTTAAACTGTTTACATTCAATCACCAACAAACAAATGTGCATTCAAACCAAATCACAAAGGGTTAAACTTTCTACTAGCTTCACAGCTCTTTTCCCTCTCTCTCTCTCACTCACACACACACAGACACTGTGTCTCACAGACACTTTGAGCTTCCCACAACGACTCCTCTAGCTTTTGAATGTTTTTCTGGACGTCTGGCCATAAGTTAGTTACGAAGTGCACCCTCAGTAGCCCTTCAGCTACTAGCTCTTCTGACACAGGCTGTTTTCCATTGATATATGCTTAATTTAATATCGCCAATTCCCCGTACTTTTGTACGTCCCAACCACTAAGGCGATACTTAAAGGTCTCTTTTCTTACCTTGGTCTGTGCACCGAGTTACCTGGTTGTTTCGGCGCGCCCCATCCCGCGGCAATTCCTGCAGCAAATACCACACAAGAGTAGCCCGACCGAAACCGCCGCGTGTGCCCGCCTTGTTTCCAGGGTCTCCCAGTCCGGATCATACTCGGCCAAACCGCAAACGGCAAACAAGGGAGTTGGAGATGGCCGAAATCGGCGAGGTGTACCTTTCCCGTCGTCCAATGAATGTCGGGCGGTCGGAGTTTTGGATCCAGGACGAGCTCCCAATTGTGAGAAACAGAACTCACTTACAATCAGACTAAAGTCTTAGCCTTAAGTATGTTACATGTTACAAGAATCCCGCTCACCCCCGCAATACCCCACCCCATCTATAGAAACTACATTCCACTACCACCTACAACAACTACACTTCTATTTCGCCTGCAGAAACTACATTTCTCACTTCCCACAAGAGAGAGGGGAGATGGAGAAAGGGATAGAGAGAGAGAGGGAGAGAGGTTGGGGGTCGCGTGTGCGAGAGAGAAGAGATGGTGAAAGAGAAGAGAGAGAGAAAGGACGAAAGTTACAGAGGGGAGCATGAGAGGAAGCAACAGAGAGGGGCACGAAAGATGGGAGGCAAGAGGGAAGGGAGAAAGAGAGGTGAGAGAGAGAGAGAGAGAGCGGGAGAGAGACCTGGGGTGAGAGCGGGTGGGGAGAGAGTGGAGGCAGGAGAGCGGGGGGAGGAAAGTGGGGGAAGAGACCGGGGGGTGTAGAGAGTGGGGGCGAGAGAGCGGGGGGAAAAGAGAGTGCAGGGGGAAGAGAGAGCGGGGTGAAGAGCGAGCGGGAGGAAGAGAGAGCGGGGGAAAGAGGGGGGGAGAGAGCGCGGGGAAGAGAGCGGGGGAAGAGAGAGCAGGGAGAAGAGAGAGCGAGGAGAAGAGAGAACGGGGAGAAGAGAGCGTGGAGGGAAGATTAAGCGGGGAAGAGAGTGGGAGAAGAGAGCGTGGGGAAGAGAGCGGGGTAAGACAGCGAGGAAAAGAGAGCGGGGAGAATAGAGCGGGGGAAGAGAGGAGGGGGAAGAGAGCTGGGTGAACAGAGAGCGGGGAAGAGAGGGCGGGAAAGAGAGAGCGGGAGAAGAGAGTGCGGGCGGAAGAGAGAGCGGGGGAAGGGAGAGCGGAGATAAGGGAGAACGTGGGGAAGAGAGAGCGTGGGGAAGAGAGAGCGTGGAAGAGAGAGTGGAGAGAAAAGAGAGCGGAGGCAAAAGAAAGCGGGGTGAAGAGAGAGCGGGGGCAAGAGAGAACGTGGGTGTGGGATATCCCGGATAATCCCGGACACGAGCCCCCAATTGTGAGAAACAAAGCCCACTCACATCAATAATTTCAGTCCGAGACCAAGTATCTGAAACAGCAGCGTCGTTTTATTTGTACATCTGCAGGTGGGTGTAATGTCCGATGCCTCGAAAGGCATTGACAAAATACACACCAAACCCCAATCAACTCTGCAATTTATACATTTAAATTCCCATATTTTTGTCTCATTTTACTATTTGTCTCTGCTTCACTTACATCACTCATTTCCTTAAGACTTATCCCACAACTTCTGTTTATCCTGTCTTGTCCGTGACAAACTCTTATCTCTGACTCCCATAAGGGTGTTTGACGTCAGTCTACCGTAGGTTATTGATTAGGCATATCTTTTCTTCTATCCCATCTATTTCCATCCAGAGGCCACTTTGACCTCTTTGATTAGGGTTTGTTCCTGTGTCTCCGTGTAAGTGGGGAAACAAATGTCTTCCTGTTTGCCCATACATCCACCATTGTTCTGTAATCACGTCTCATGCTAACATCTCCTTTCTTTTTGCTGAATATATATTTTCTCATTCCTGTTCTGTAGCAGAATTTATAGTTGCAGAAATAACATTAATTCATTTACAACATTCCTCCGGAAAGTCCTTTGGGCAGGATGTTGTGGAAATTGGCAAAATAATACTTGTACAAGGGAGAAAGATGATTAAATATTGTTGCTTTGTATGGACTAAGGAATCCATTCTTCGTCCCGCTGTCTTCTGGCCAAAGTACGGATCGGACGAAAACTGGGTTTGTGAATATCTGAGTTTATATGTCAATGTGCGAGAGAGAGAGAGAGAGAGAGAATGTAAAGAGTTGTACAGCTGGTAGGAAGTTTAACCCTTTGTGATTTGGTTTGAGTGAACATTTGTTTGTTGGTGATTGAATGTTTGTGTTTTATTCCCTGGAGCTTAAGTTCCAGGACTGTTTTGAATCTGATTTTTGTTATGGAAACTTAACATGATTTCTTTTAAGGTTAAGGATTCTATCGAGATTATGAAGAAAAAAAAGAATGATAACTCCTGTTCTTTTTACAGATCATGACTGCCTTACTATCAGTTTCTAACTAATCTCTTTTATCTTTACATAAAAGCGATTTATGGAGGACAGTTGAAGTTTCAGTTCAACATTAGATTGTAATAAAAGCAAAATTCTCTGGTTAATATCTGTGACCTTGGATTCAGCCATTGGTCATGCATTAGAAGTTTTTTTTTTGAAAAACACTTGAGTAGACAAATTATTTTAAGGCAAGCTCTGATTATTTTACGACCTATAGTATTGTAATTGAGCAATGATCGGTCAGGACTATTTAAGAAAACTAATTTTGGATCTAAATTAAAGGACTAAAACTGGGTAATTACAGTGAATTGCAAAATTGGGAACTGTATGCATTTTGCATTTTAACTATTAAATACTGAAGAAATGAACGTAAATATATATAAATATATTTATAAGTTAGGAATAGGCTTTAAAGGTTAGTCAAGCATGAATTGATGAATTGGTGTTTGAAGTTATGGGGAGCTAGAAATATTGCAATATTTCTTTAAAAAAAAAAGAAAAAGGGGAAGAACGTAACGACTTATCCCCTTCGGGAGGTACCCATAGGGGACAAAGAGATTGGGTTTGTAAGTGCCCCCCTCACCAGTGGGGAGGTCAGAACATTTAAAAAGGAAATGAAGGTCCTGGTTGAGGACCCGGTGGGATTGTCTGAACAAATTGATCAATTTATGGGGCCCAGTCTGTATACCTGGGCTGAATTAATGTCTATTTTGAATATACTATTTACTGGGGAGGAAAGGGGACTTATACGAGGAGCTGCCATTAAAATATGGGACAGGAAACACCCGATTGGAGATGGGGATGCTGGACAGGGAGAGGTGAAGTTTCCCCTCAGAGACCCCCAGTGGGAAAACCAAAACCCGGAGCACAGAGAAGGAATGAGGGAATTGAAAGACCTGATTCTAAAAGGAATAACAGAGGCAGTTCCGAAGTCACAGAATTTGATGAAAGCCTTTGAAATTAGACAGGAGAAAGATGAGACTCCCTCAGCTTTCTTGCAAAGATTAAGGGACTCAATGCAGAAATACTCTGGAATGAACCCTGAGGACCCAGTGGCACAGGGCCTGTTGAAAGTACATTTTGTGACAAGAGAATGGCCAGATATACAGAGAAAGATACAGAAGATAGAAGGATGGAGCGAAAAACCATTAGATGAATTGTTGAGAGAGGTACAGAAAGTATTTGTAAAGAGGGAGGATGAGAGACAAAAACAGAAGGCGAAAATGACGGGAGCTACAGTGGATGAGGTAATTAAGAAAAGAATGGAACCAATAGTGAGCAACCGGAGCGGCAGGAGGCGGCATGTAGGACAGAGAGGAAGAGGAAAAGGGAGAGGACAAGGGGAAACATTTGATAGAGGGTTTGAGCGACAGGGACAGAAATGGAAGTCTCCACAGGCAGGATGCTATTATTGTGGAAAGATAGGGCATTTTAAGCGGGAGTGTCCTGATCTACAAAGGGAAGAAAGGGCAATTCCGCTTATGAATTATGATGAAGAATAGGGGTGTCAGGGGTTCCTGCCCTCGGGGGCCCACCAGGAACCCTTGATAAACTTGAAGGTGGGACCCTTTAGGGAAGAGGCAGTCTTCCTAGTAGATACGGGGGCAGCATGGTCATTGCTGAATTTTAAAACAAAGAAGGTAGAAATGTCGACACGGTCAATTATTGTTTCTTTGTTTCAGGGGTAAAAGGGGAAGGATTTACTGTTCCAGTATTTGAACCTATGATGATAGAAGGTCCTAAGGATAGGGTCACAGGGGATCTACTGTATATCCCTGATATTGTAAGCAACTTACTAGGGAGAGACTTAATTATCCTTTTAGGACTGGAGATTGGAATTCAGGAAAAAGAATTAGTTGTACAACTGGCGATGTTGACAGAGGATGCAGAGAGAAAGATAGAACCTATTGTATGGGCTAGAGAAGGGAATCGTGGAAAACTATAGATCCCTCCCCTTTTAATAAATTTAAAACGGAAAGGAGACGTTATCTGTGAACGACAATACCCTATTTCCATAGAAGGTAAACGAGGACTGCAGCCAGTAATTGAGGGACTGATTAGAGATGGATTGTTGGAGCCATGTATGTCTCCTTATAATACCCCAATTCTACCAGTGCGGAAATCTGATGGAACTTATCGATTAGTGCAGGATTTGAGAACATGAAATCGAATAGTACAGATCAGGCACCTAGTGGTGCCAAACCCCTATATGTTATTAAGTAAGATCCCTCATGACCACAAATGCTTTAGTGTGATAGATTTAAAGGATGCCTTTTGGGCTTGTCCCTTGGCGGAGGAAAGATTTGGGACTATCCCCCTATGAAATCTTATTTGGATTATCTTATCTGGGAACGCAGGGAGAATTGCCAATTCCCGAAACTAAAGATTTGTTTTTAAAGAAGTATATACTGGGCTTGTCCTCCTTTTTATCTTTCCTCAGAAAACAGGGTCTATTGGCACAGACTCCGCCCCTTGAATTTGCTGTTCATCCCATCCGGCCAGGAGATTGGATCTTAGTAAAATCATGGACAGAGACTAAGCTGCAGCCAGACTGGGAAGGGCCGTATCAGGCTCTTTTGACTACCGAAACGGCAATAAGGACGGCGGAGAAAGGCTGGACTCATTACACTCGGATCAAAGGGCCAGTGGACCCTCCAGTTGAGGAAGAAGTCTGGACAGCCGAATCAACGCAAGACCCGCTGAAACTCAGACTAAAGAGACTTTGAGTAACTGACTATACAGTGGCGACGCGAGCACGGATTATTTCTGTAAGATTGTATATTAAGCCTTTTTGTGTTTTAGCGTAATGATTAGAATGCTGCGTATGTTTAGAGTCATGATGCTAGCGCTCTTGGTATTAGGATTTTGTCAAATATCATTTTCATATGTATTATTAATGGTTCCGGAGTCTGATAATCCACCAGTAATAGACACTGATGTATGTAGCTCAGTAAATTGTGGAAATGTAGTTAATCAGAGACAATACCGCAACTCAGAGATACATCTTAAGTGCTACGGGGAAAGCCTCGGGGATGGTACCTGGTATAATGGTCTTGTCACAATACACCGGGCCCCCTTCCGACCAGCATGCAATTGTCCCGATAAAAAGTGGAACCCCATATATTTAACGAAAAGGAAACCCACATGGCACGAAGCAGTTTTGGGGGGTGGCAATTATGAGATACAATTAAATGAAACATTTGGGATTGAAATGAAAGCAAATGGGAAGGAGTTTGTGGGCTGTTGTTTTCGAATTAGCGTAGGACAGGGAAAACGGGTAGAATTACTGGGTAATGAGATACAACCTTTCACCCCTCCCGATGATCCTAAAGTAGTAAAAATTATAGAGGTAAAGGATTTGAAACAGACCATCGAGATAGAGACTGGGTACGGGGATGCAAATGCCTGGGTTGAATGGGTAAAGTATACTGTAAAAAGTCTGAACAAAAGCAATTGCTATGGATGTGCCTCCGGTAGGCCAGTGTCCCAGGTGGTTCCCTTTCCGCTCATGTGGAAGCGAAATAGTAAGGGCATGAAATGTATGATAGCCCTGTACCAGGATGAGACTGCATGGAATGATAGGAATTGTACCTCCCTATCTCTAATGTTCCCTCCCTTGGAGAAGAAAGATGTAAACGTTCCCCCCCCCCCCCGAAATTTTCCGCTGCAGTTGGAAATCACATGTCGTGTGTGCACAGGCGAGGTACGAGTCGGTCGAGAGATTTGGGGGAGCTGAAATTATGTACAGAGATTAAGAATGTTACCGAAACGGAGAAGGGAGGGAACTACTCAGCACTAAAGGTTCCCAGAGCGGATCTGTGGTGGTACTGTGGAGGAAAAATATTGAGACCCACACTACCTCCGGATTGGAAAGGGATATGCGCAATTGAACAATTGGCAATTACATTTACCTTGGCATTTGAGAAGGAAAGGATAGTAGGGAAAAAGGGAAGGGGTAAGAGATTACTGTTAGATACTTCTTTTGATGACAGGATTTATCTTGATTCGGTAGGAGTCCCTAGGGGAGTACCTGATGAATTCAAAGCTCGTAACCAGATGGCAGGAGGCTTTGAGTCAGCTCTCTTTTGGTGTGTAACAATTAATAAAAATGTAGATTGGATAAATTACATTTCCTATAATCAACAGCGATTTATATATTATACGAGAGATGTGGTTAAAGGAATATCAGAACAGCTTGATGCGACAAGTAGGATGGCATGGGAAAACAGAATAGCCCTTGATATGATTTTAGCAGAAAAAGGGGGTGGTGGTTTCGATCCTTACTTCCCTGATAGTAGTAGTCGGGGTATTGGTGGCCATTGGCTGTTGTGTCATACCCTGCATACGAGGGCTCACCCAGAGGCTGATTGAAACAGCCTTGTTGAAACAGATGCCCCTGAGAGGGAATCAGGCAGAGGAACTTTATCAACTAAATAATAAGGAGATGAGTGAGACTAAGTTGGATGAAATCTCTGAAATGATGCTTGCGAATTTTGGGAACAATGTTTTAAAAAAAGGACACAAAAATGCAGAAGATAACAGATAGTAATGAAAAGAAAAAGGGGAAATTGTGG
Organism: Chiloscyllium plagiosum; assembly: GCF_037043375.1. Classification (NCBI taxonomy): domain Eukaryota; kingdom Metazoa; phylum Chordata; class Chondrichthyes; order Orectolobiformes; family Hemiscylliidae; genus Chiloscyllium; species Chiloscyllium plagiosum. The sequence goes on from NW_028270167.1 coordinate 99,636,027, forward strand.
AATATAAATGAATTAATGTTATTTCTGCAACTATAAATTCTGATACAGAACAGGAATGAGAAAATATATATTCAGCAAAAAGAAAGGAGATGTTAGCATGAGACGTGATTACAGAACAATGGTGGATGTATGGGCAAACAGGAAGACATCTGTTTCCCCACTTACACGGAGACACAGGAACAAACCCTAATCAAAGAGGTCAAAGTGGCCTCTGGATGGAAATAGATGGGATAGAAGAAAATATATGCCGAATCAATAACCTACGGTAGACTGACGTCAAACACCCTTATGGGAGTCAGAGATAAGAGTTTGTCACGGACAAGACAGGATAAACAGAAGTTGTGGGATAAGTCTTAAGGAAATGAGTGATGTAAGTGAAGCAGAGACAAATAGTAAAATGAGACAAAAATATGGGAATTTAAAATGTATAAATTGCAGAGTTGATTGGGGTTTGGTGTGTATTTTGTCAATGCCTTTCGAGGCGTCAGACATTACACCCACCTGCAGATGTACAAATAAAACGACGCTGCTGTTTCAGATACTTGGTCTCGGACTGAAATTATTGATGTAGTGGGCTTTGTTTCTCACATGGGGAAGAGAGAGTGGGGGAAGAGAGTGTCGGGAGGGAACAATGGGGAGAAGAGAGCAGGGGAGCGGGGGGAAGAAAGCGGCGGAAGAGAGAGCGGGGGAAGAGAGATCGGGGAAGAAAGATCGGGGGAAGAGAGAGCGGGAGGAAGAGCGCGGGGAAGAGAGCGCGGGGAACAGAGCGAGGGGGAGAGAGCGAGGGAAGAGAGTGGGGGTAAGACAGCGGGCGTAGGACAGCGGGGGAAGAGTGTGGTGGGAAGAGATCGGGGAAGAGAGCGCGGAGGGAAGAGAGAGCGGGGAAGAGAGATCACGGAGAAGAGAGAACGGGGGAGAGAGGTCGGGGGGAACATAGATTCGGGGAAGAATGATCGGGGGGAAGATAGCGCGGGGGAAGAGAGATCGGGGGAAGAGAAGCGGGGGGAAGAGAGCGCGGGGGGAAGAGAGATCGGGGGAAGAAAGAGAGGAGTGAAGAGAAAGCGGGACGAAGAGAGAGCGGGGCGAAGAGAGAGCGGGGTGAAGAGACAGTGGGGGAAGAGACAGTGGGGGTAGAGAGCGGAGGGGAGCGCGGGGGTAGAGAAATGCTAGAGAGAGCGGGGAGAGAGCGCGGGGAGAGAGATAGGGGGAGAGAGCAGGGGGAGACGGATGGAGAGAGCAGGGAGAGAGCGCAGGGAGAGAGCGGGGGAGAGAGGGGAGGGCGAGAGAGTGATGAGGGTGAGAGAAAGGGGACGGTGAGAGGGGAAGGGTGAGAGAAGGAGAAAGGCGAGGGAGGTGAGGGAGAGAGGGGAGGGCGAGGGAGGGTAGGGTGAGATAGAAGGAAAGGGAAGAGAGTGGAGGGCGAGAGAGTGGAGGGAGAGAGAGGTTCGGGAGTGAGAGTGGTGAGGGAGAGATAGGGAGGAAGAGAGAGGTTGGAAAGAGAGAGGGGAGGGAGAGAGGGGAGGGAGAGAGAGGGAGAGAGAGAGAGAGAGAGGGAGGATGAGAGAGAGGGGTGGGAGAGAGAGGGGAGGGAGAGAGAGGAGAGGGAGAGGGAACGGGGAGAGAGAGGGGAGGGAGAGAGAGGGTGGCGAGAGTGAGAGGTGGGAGAGAGAGGGGGGAGAGAGAGGGGAGGGAGATATAATGTGGAGTGAGATCGAGGCGTGAGGGAGAGAAAGAGGCGAGGTAAAGAGGGAGAGAGGAGGGAGAGAGAGGGGGAGAGAGAGAGAGAGGGGAGGGTGAGGGAGAGGGGAGGGAGTGATAGGGGAGGGAGAGAGAGGGAGAGAGAGAGAGAGGGGAGGGTGAGAGAGAGGGGAGGGAGAGAGAGGGGAGGGAGAGAGAGGAGAGGGAGAGGGAACGGGAAGAGAGAGGGAGGAAGAGAGACAGATGAAGAGAGAGGGGGTTGAGAGAGTGGTGTAGTGACAGGGGTAAAGAGAGGGGGTAGAGAGAGGGGGTAGAGAGAGTGGCTTAGAGAGAGGGGGAGAGACAGGGGAGAGACAGGGGGACAGACGAGGGGAGAGCCGGGGGGAGAAGCGGGGGAGAGACGGGGGTGACACAGGAGAGAGAGAGGGGGACAGACGGGGTAGAGGTGGGGAGAGAGACAGGGTGACACGGGGGAGAGAGAGTGGAGAGACGGGGAGAGAGGGTGAGAGACGGGGCTGAGAGACGGGGGTGAGCGACGGGGGTGTGGGATATAGGGTGAGAGACGGAGGGGAGAGACGGGGAGAGACGGGGAGAGACGGGGGTGAGACGGGAAGAGTCGGGTGAGAGAGACGGGCGAGAGAGAGAAGGGTGAGAGAGAAGGGTGAGAGTGAAGGGTGAAAGGGGCGAGAGAGAGGGGCGCGAGAGAGTGGGGCAAGAGAGTGAGGGGCGAGAGAGAGAGGGGCGAGAGAGAGGGGGCGAGAGAGAGTCGGGTGAGAGAGAGCAGCATGAGAGAGAGGGGCGCGCGAGAGAGAGAGAGGCGTGAGAGAGAGGGGTGCAAGCGAAACAGGGGCACAAGAGAGAGGGCCGCGAGAGATCGGGACGCAAGAGATAAAGACGCGAGAGTTAGGGGTGAGAGAGATAGGGGCGAGAGAGATGGGGCGAGAGAGAGGCGCGGGAGACAGGGGGTGAGAGTGAGGGGGCGAGAGTGAGGGGGCAAAAGTGAGAGGGCAAGAGTGCGGGTATGAGAGTGAGGGGGCAGGAGAGAGGGGGCGAGAGAGAGGAGGCGAGAGAGAGGAGGCAAGAGTGAGGTGGCAAGAGTGGGACAAGAAAGAAGGGGCAAGAGAGGGGGGTAAGAGAGAGGAGGCAAGAGAGAGGGCGAAAGAGTGGGGACGAGAGAGAGGTAGAGGCGGGAGAGAGGTAGAGGCGGGAGAGAGCGGGTCGAGAGACAGGGGCGCGTGAGAGAGAGGTGTCTAGAGATTGAGAGACAGACAGACAGAGTGGGGCGAGCAAGTGGGTGCAGTGATAGGGGCGAGAGGGAGGGCAGAGAGAGGGTGTTGAGATTGGGGGAGGGAGAGGAAAGAGAAAGTGGAGAGAGAGGGAAAGGGGGAGAGAGAGAAAGGGGGAGAGAGACAAAGGGGAGAGAGAGAGGGGGGGTGAGAGTGAGAGAGGGGAGAGAGAGAATGGGAATGAGAGAGAATGGGGATGAGAGAGAGTGGAGAGGGTTGCGAGCAAGAGAGAGGGATGAGAGAGCGAGAGGGGGGTGAGAGAGAGAGAGAGGTGCAAGTGAGAGTGAGGGAAAGGATATGGAAATGAGAGAGAGAGAGAGACTGAGAGAGCAAGAGAGAGTGCCAGAAAGGGACGAAAGAGAGAGTGAGAGTGAGAAAAATAGATAGATAGAGAGGAGGGAGAGCAAGATAGGGAGAGATAGAGGGCGAGCCGTAGACAGAGTTGTGAAAGAGGTTAGCGAGGCAGAGTGAGAGTCCGGTGAGATAAAGGGATGATGTTGAGAGTGAGTGGGGGGTGTGAGAGAATGAGTGAGGGGAAGAGAGAGTGTGGGGTGTGTGAGAGAATGAGAGTGAGTGGGAGAGAGAGTGAATGAGAGTGAGGGGGTGAGAGGAAGAAAATGAAAGTGAGGGTGTAATAGAAGGGGTGTAGAGAGAGAGAGACAGAGAGAGAGAGACGGAGAGACAGAGAGAGACTGAGAAAGAGATAGAGAAACAGATAGAGAGACAGAGATAGAGAGACAAAGATAGAGAGACGGAGAGAGACAGAGACAAAGAGACAGAGAGTGAGAGAGAGAGAGTGAGAGATGTCTCAGGGAGGACCAGTACAGCAGAGGTGAGAGTAGGATGCTCACAAGATGGCGGAAACGACACCTAGAATGTAGATGCACCTTGCCCAGCTTGTACCTATGTCCTGTCTACCAGCTGTAAATACAGTAGGCCACTAACTCCTCCCTGTGCTGTTTACTGTGAGTGATCTTACTGGCTGCAGGATTTACTGACGGCCCCAGGTCTCCCTCTCTATCTGTCTCTGGCTGACCAACCATGTTTGATGTGGTCATAAATGAGACAGGAGTTAGGAATTCGGCTAAGACAAGAACATCCTGATTGCCTACAGGAGACCGAGAAATAGACAAAATGGGAAATTAGTTTGATGCCGTGAGGGATACACATGGAGAATGGCATGGAGTCCCACAGTTATCTGGAAAACCCCAGTCTCCATGCCTGGCCTGTGCTGCCTCGTCTCTCTGCAGTGGAGAATTCTGTTGGCTCAGGATCTGGAGTAGCTGCAACAGCGAGAGGCGCTGACAGAGGCAGCAATTAGACCCACACAGTGAGGGATACCACATGGAGAGAGACTGAGTGATATCATCAGAGTGCTGGAAAGTTTCAGAATCAATCAATGGTCATGATGAAAGGGCTTTGATTAATGGATCAGTACTCAGTGATGGTTGAGCTACGAGTGGGAGAGGTGATGGCCTCGTGTTATTCTCACCAGACTGTTCACCCAGAATTTAATGTCAGTGTCCGATATACTCATCTGACTGCTCAATATCCTTTAAGAAAGGAAATCTGTTGTCGACAGATTTCCTCTGTAATGCAAAGGCACTGTAATAATTTTGGGAGACTTCAGTCTTTGTGTCATCTGGGACAGTCACATTGGCAAAAGTGATGTTCTCCAAAATCCTGTTTGAATATTTGTGTCAGTGTTTCTTTGAAGAACACATTGTGTAAATGGCCAGGGATGCGACTATCTCAGATCGACCATTGGGTGATGACGCTGAGTGAAAGAGTAATGTCACACTGAGATATCCTCTGGGAAATTGTAGTGTAGTGGAATTCAGTGAGATGATGGATTTTTAAAGTGACCATAAAGCACACCCTACAATCACAACCAAAGGCATTTACGCGTGTTTGAGAGGAGGACTGACCAAGGTAAAGAGGGGAAACAGTGAAGTGTATGGCTGGAAATGGACAGTGGAAAGCATTTACAGTAATAGAGATGGACTGCACAGAAACAGAGCCTTCCATCCAACTGTCCGCGCCACTCACATATCCTAACACAATCTCATCTCATTTGTCAGCACTTGGCCCAAATCCCTCTCAGTCCTTCCTGTTCGCATACCCATCCACATGCCTTTTAAATGCAGTAATTGTACCAGCCTCCACCACTTCTTCCCTCAGTTCATTCCATACATGCACCACCTTCTGCCTGAAAAAGGTGTCCCTTAGGTTCCTTTTATATCTTTCCCCTCTCACCCTGAACCTAGGCCCTCCAGTTCTGGATTCTAGTACCTCAGGGAAAAGCCCTTGCCGTTATATCTACCCATGCCTCGCTTGATTTTATAAACCTTTACATGGCCACCCCTCAGCGTCAGACATCAGAGGGAAAATAGCCCCAGCCCATTCAACCTCTCCCTGTAGCTCAAATCTTCCAATCCTGGCAAAATCCTTGTAGATCTTTTATGAACCCTTTCAATTTACACAACATCCTTCCGATAGGGAGGAGCCAAGAATTGCACGCAATATTCCAAAAGTGGCTTATCCAATGTCCTGGACAGCCACAAGATGACCTCCCAACTCCACTACTCAATGCTCTGATCAGTAAATGTAAGCATACCAAACACCTTCTCACTATCCTATCTACCTGCGGTTCTCCTTTCAAGCAACTATGAACCTGCACTCCAAGGTCCCTTTGTTCCGAGGACCTTACCATTAAGATGTATTTTTCCAAAATGCAGCATCTCACATTTATCTAAAGTAAACTCTATCTGCCACTCCTCAGCCAATTGGCCCATCTGATCACGAACCCAATGTAATCTGAGGTAACGTTTTTCACTGTGCACAACACCTTCAATTTTGGTGCCAACTGTAAACTTACTAACTATACCTCCTATGTTCACATCCAAATAATTTGTATATATAATGAAAATAGTAGCTCCAGCATTGATCGTTGTGGCACACCACTTCACAGATCCCCAGTCTGAAAAGCAACCCTCCACCACCATCTTCGAGCCATTCTGTATCCAAATAGCCAGTTCTCCCTTTATTCCATGCGATGTAAGCTTGCTCCCCAATCTCCCATGGGGAAACTTTTCGA